>NC_037332.1:115547225-116194725 GCF_002263795.3 Bos taurus | reverse complement strand
GGTTCTATGAAGACCTACAAGACTTTCTAGAAATAACACCCAAAAAAGATGTTCTTTTCATTATAGGGGACTGGAATGCAAAAGTAGGAAGTCAAGAGATACGTGGAGTAACAGGCAAATGTGGCCTTGGAGTACAATATGAAGCAGGGCAAAGGCTAATGGAGTTTTGTCAAGAGAATGCACTGGTCATAGCAAACACCCTCTTCCAACAACACAAGAGAAGTTTTACACATGGACATCACCAGATGGCCAACAGCGAAATCAGATTGATTATGTTCTTTGCAGCCAAAGATGGAGAAGCTCTATACAGTCAGAAAAACAAGACCAGGAGTGGACTGTGGCTCAGATCATGAACTCCTTATTGCCAAATTCAGACTTAAATTGAAGAAAGTGAGGAAAACCACTAGACCATTCAGGTATGACCTAAATCAAATCCCTTACAATTATACAGTGGAAGTGACAAATAGATTCAAGGGACTAGATCTGATAAAGTGCCTGAAGAACCATGGATGGAGGTTCATGACATTGTACAGGAGGCAGGGATCAAGACCATCTCCAAGAAAAAGAAATGCAAAAAGGCAAAACGGTTGTCTGAGGAGGCCTTACAAACAGCTGAGAAAAGAAGAGAAGCGAAAGGGAAAGGAGAAAAGGAAAGATATACCCAACTAAATGCAGAGTTCCAAAGAATAGCAAGGAGAGATAAAAAAGCCTTCCTCGGTGATCAATGCAAAGAAATAGAGGAAAACAATAGAATGGGAAAGACTAGAGATCTCTTCAAGAAAATTAGAGATACAAAGGGAAGATTTCATGCAAAGATGAGCACAATAAAGGACTGAAATGGTATGGACCTAACAGAAGCAGAAGATATTAAGAAGAGGTGGCAAAAATACACAGAAGAACTGTACAAAAAAGATCTTCATGACCCAGATAACCACGATGGTGTGATGACTCACCTAGAGCCAGACATCCTGGAATGCAAAGTCAAGTGGGCCTTAGGAAGCATCACTATGAACAAAGCTAGTGGAGGTGATGGAATTCCAGTTGAGCTATTTCAAATCCTAAAAGATGATGCTATGAAAGTGCTGCACTCAATATGCCAGCAAATTTGTAAAACTCAGCAGTGGCCACAGGACTGGAAAGGTCAGTTTTCATTCCAATCCCAAAGAAAGGCAATGCCAAAGAATGCTCAAACTACTGCACAATTGCACTCATATCACACATTAGCAAAGTAATGCTCAAAATTCTCCAGGTCAGGCTTCTACAGTATGTGAACCATGTCAAGCTGGATTTAGAAAAGGGTTAGAAAAAAAGCAAAGTGAAGTCGCTCAGTCGCTCAGTCGTGTCTGACTCTTTGCGACCCCATGGACTGACTGTAGCCTACCACGCTCCTCCGTCCATGGGATTTTCCAGGAAAGAGTACTGGAGTGGGTTGCCATTTCCTTCTCCAGAGGATCTTCCCGACCCAGGGATCAAACCCAGGTCTCCTGCATTGTAGGCAGATGCTTTACCATCTGAGCCACCAGGGAAGTCTGCTGCTGCTGCTAAGTCGCTTCAGTAACGTCCAACTCTGTGTCTACCAGATATCAAATTGGCAACATCTGTTGGATCATCGGAAATGCAAAAGAGTTCCAGAAAAACATCTACTTCTGCTTTATTGACTATGCCAAACCCTTTGACTGTATGGATCACGACAAACTGTGGAAAATTCTTCAAGAGATGCGAATACCAGACCACCTGACCTGCCTCCTGAGAAATCTGTATGCAGGTCAAGAAGCAACAGTTAGAACTGGACATGGAACAACAGACTGGTTCCAAATCGGGAAAGGAGTATGTCAAGGCTGTATACTGTCACCCTGCTTATTTAATTTATATGCAGAGTACATCATGAGAAATGCTGGGCTGGGTGAAGCACAAGCTGGAATCAAGATTGCCGGGAGAAATATCAATAACCTCAGATATGCAGATGACACCACCCTTATGGAAGAAAGCAAAGAAGAACTAAAGAGCCTTTTGATGAAAGTGAAAGAGGAGAGTGAAGAAGTTGGCTTAAAACTCAACATTCAGAAAACTAAGATCATGGCATCCAGTTCCATCACTTCATGACAAATAGATGGGTAAACAGTGGAACCAGTGACAGACTTTATTTTTTTGGGCTCCAAAATCACTGCAGACGATGACTACAGCCACGAAGTTGAAAGACACTTGCTCCTTGGAAGAAAAACTAAGACCAATCTAGACAGCAAATTAAAAAGCAAAGATATTACTTTGCCAACAAAGGTCCGTCTAGTCAAAGCTAATGGTTTTTCCAGTAGTCATGGATGGATGTGAGAGTTGGACTATAAAGAAAGCTGAGCACCAAAGAATTGATGCTTTTGAATTGTGGTGTTGGAGAATACTCTTGAGAGTCCTTTGGACTGCAAAGAGATCCAACCAGTCAATCCTAAAGGAAATCAGTTCTGAATATTCATTGGAAGGACTGATTCTGAAGCTGAGACCCCAATACTTTGGCCACCTGATGCAGAGAACTGACTCATTGGAAAAGAACCTGATGCTGGGAAAGATTGAAGGTAGGGGGAGAAGGGGACAACAGAGGATGAGATGGTTGGATGGCATCACCGACTCAATGGACATGAGTTTGAGAAAGCTCCGGGTGTTGGTGAGGGACAGGGAGGCCTGGTGTGCTGCAGTCCATGGGCTCACAAAGAGTCGGACAGGACTGAGCGACTGAACTGAACTGAACTGAATGAGCAAGACTGGCCTTTCCAGGCGGCTCATTGAAAGACTCTACCTGGCCGTGCAGGGGACGCCAGAGATGCGGGTTAACAGTGGGGCTTCCCAGGTGCTACGGTGATAAAAATCCACCTGCAAATGCAGGAAACGTGGGTTCAGTCCCTGGGTCAGGAAGATCGTCTGGAGAAGGCAATGGGAACCCACTGCAGTTTTCTTGCCCGGGAAATCCCATGGACGAGGGAGCCTGGTGGGCTGCAGTCCATGGGGTTGCATAAGAGTTGGATGAGACTTGGTGGCTAAACAACAGCAGCAAACAACAGCCACGAGCAGTTGCTTTACAAGGCTGCTGGTTTCTGCTGTGCAGCAGGATGGGTCAGCTATGTGTGTACCCACATCCCCTCTGTCTTGGATTTCCGTCCCGTCTAGGTCACCACAGAGCCCTGAGTAGAGTTCCCTTTGCTATATAGTCGGTTCTCATTAGTTACGTTTTATATATAGTAGTTATTTATGTTAATCCCAGTCTTCCGATTCATCCCGCCCCATGCCCCCCTTGGTAATCATAAGCTTGTTTCTACAATGGAAGAGCCGAATTTTTATAAAGTCAAATCTATCAGTTTGTCTCTTGGTGAATAATGCTTTTGGTGTCGTACCTAAAAAATCTTTATCTATCCCAAGATCATAAAGATCTTCTAAAGTTTATGGTTTTGGCTTTTCAATCACGTTCTAAAGGGATTCAAATTTTTTCCAGTGTCCTTAACTTCTTTGTTAGCCCCGTGTTTCCTGATGGTATTACTTTTCCTCTGCATGGAGCGTGTTAACATGGCGTGTGGCTCAAGTGTGTTCCTGATAAATTTTTTTCCTGCTTTTGTATGTTTGAAAATGTTATTATTTCACTTTTGCTTTTGAAAGCTATTTCGCTTGGTGTGTATTTGCTGACATTATCTTCTGAAAGATTTCTTTGTTTTAGAGACAAGTATAGGTGGATGGTTTTCTAGTATTTTAAAGGTGTTGCTTCAAGGTCTTCTCACTTGCATTGTTTCTGATAAGAAGTCTGCTGTCGTTCTAATTTTCTCCATCTCTATGTAATATTTCTTAGTATCTGGCCGCTTTGTAAGACTTTTATCCTGAGCACTGTCTTGGAGCAATTTGGTTAGTGTGTCTTGTTTTCCTTTATACCTATTGTGCTTGGAGTTTGTTGAGCCCTTGGATCTATGGGCTTTCATCCTTTTGGCAAGTTTTTGGCCATTATTTCTTCAAATATGTTTCCTGTTTCCTGCCTCCTCACCCTCAGGGACTCTAATTACACATAGACTAGGCTGCTAGAAGCTGACCCCCAACCCAGCGATGCCCTTTTCGTCAGGGTCTTCTTTTTCCTCTGCGTGTTTCATCGTGGGTGGTTTCTATTGCTATGTCTTCAAGTTCGTTCATCTCTCCTCTAATAGCTAACTTTCTGTTAATTCCATCCACTGTATTTTTTAATCTTGTGCATTTCAGTTTTTCATGAAGTTTGATCTGGGCCTTTTTTATCCTCTATATGTCCATTATCTGAGCTAGGGGGAGAATACAGTTAAGATGCCCTTCTCCACTAGATTCTGACATCTGTGTCTGTCTGTGTGTGTTGGTTGCTTAGTTGTAGCCAACTCTTTGTGATCCCATGGACTGTAGCCCACCAGGCTACTCTATCCATGGGATTTCCCAGGCAAGAATACTGGAGTGGGTTGTCATTTCCTTCTCCAGGGGATCTTACGACCCAGGAATCGAACCCGGGTCTCTTGCATTGCAGGCAGATTCTTTACTATCTGAGCTATAGGGAAGTCCCAACACCTATGTCTATTCTGGGTCAATTTTGATGGATTATTTCCTCATTATAGATCACACTTCCTGCTTCTTTGACTACCTCATAATCTTTGGTGGAATGCTTGACATTTGTAAAAATTTACCTTTGGGGGCATTAGCTAATACTGTATCTCCATGAACATTCCTGAACTGTGACCTAGAATGCAGATGGTTACTTTGACTAAGTGTGATCCTTTGGGGTCTTGCTTTCATGATATATTAGGCAGGTATGGGGAAAGATTCAGCCAAGGGACAATTATCTTCCACCACTTTTCCAAGTCCTCTGTGCTCTTCCCCCAGATGTCTCACTCACTAGAATTATGATTTTTTCCAGCCTAGCTGGTGGGAACAAGCGTTGGTCTCGGCCCTCTGGAGCACTGGGCACTGTCTCCTTTAATCCGTTAGAATGATTCTCTCACAGGCCTCGAGCAGGGTCCTCACACACAGGCAGGGACCAGTCCTTTGGGGAACACTTCAGGGGCATCCTATGGACGTCTCCGGAGCTGTCCCTGTGCAGCTCTCTCTTCTCTGAAACAAAGCCTGTCAACTCGAGCACCTTGGTCCTCCTGAGCGCTCAGCTCCATATTTGGAGTCATCTTTGGAGTCACTCAGGGTGATTCCGAGGGTCTTCCTGGGGCCCCTTCCCTGTGCTGTGGCCTGAGGACCCTCAAGGCAGCACGCTGGGCATATTGTAGAGCTCACCTTGTTTGCTGCCTCTCAGGGGTCACTTCATTTTCTTGCGCTGCCTGATGTCAGGTGTCTTGAAAACTGGTCTTTAATATATTCTGTCTGGTTCTTTTGGTTGTTCCAGTTCAGTTCAGTCGCTCAGTAGTGTCTGACTCTCCGCGACCCCATGGACTGCAGCACTCCAGGCCTCCCTGTCCATCACCAGGGCTCCCGGAGCCTATTCAAACTCATGTCCACTGAGTCGGTGATGCCATCCAACCATCTCATCCTCTGTCGCCCCTTCTCCTCCCACCTTCAATCTTTCCCAGCATCAGGGTCTTTTCCAATGAGTCAGTTCTTCGCATCAGGTGGCCAAAGTACTGGAGTCTCAGCTTCAGCATCAGACCTTCCAATGTACATTCAGGACTGATTTCCTTTAGGATGGACTGGTTGGATCTCCTTGCAGTCCAAGGGACTCTCAAGAGTCTTCTCCAGCACCACAGTTCACAAGCATCGATTCTTTGGCGCTCAGCTTTCTTTATTGCTTGTTTCATGTGGTGGTAAAAATAGCCTGTTACTTCATCTTGACCAGAAACAGAAGCACTCTCTCTTTTTAAACCAAGTATTGGCTGCCTTCCCCTTGCTGGGTGTGTGACCCTGGAACACTGGACAAAGCACCAGCTCTCTCCTGACTACGAGTCCTCACCACACCTCCCAAAAGATAGCAAGTTTGGCGGGGGTAGGGGTGGCGAAGAGAAGTGGCAGAAGGTACAGACAGAGGTTTCAGCAGAGAGAGAGTGAAATGTGATTTGATGCAAGTTGTCAGGTGTCTGGCTGGTCAGGGAAGGACACGTTACCTGGACGCAGACGAGCTGGCCTCCTGGTCAGTAAGGATGCTCAGGGCCTCTGCTGCTTCAGATAGAAGAAACCTGGTGTTCGCTGAGAGGGGCTGGAACCCTGAACTCTGGTTCCGGTTGGTGATCAGGGAACGGTTTTCTCCTGAGTTGGAGAAAAAGACTGATGCCCCAGCAAGGAAGGTCTGTGGTGTGACGGGTCAGGGAGAAGGGTGTGATCCAATGTACCCAGAAGAGGGCAAAACAAAATAACAGCCATGGAGGAGTGTATTGTAGTTCAGGGCACATCTACAGAATTAGTGACAACAGCCAGTTCTCACCACCCCGTCTTTGAGAAGTCCCTGTGCCTTTGTGCTTTGGGCCCTTCCCATTGGTCATCTGGTTGGGTTCATGCAGTGGCCAGGGGGACCTCCTTACACATTTCCACTTGGGCAGCAGTTACTGAGGCTGGTGCTTGTCCCGTAAAGTGGCACAGGAGAGCAACACGGCCCTTGGAATTGGGAGTAAAAGGTGATGCAAACCGCATCCTGCCTCTGGGCAGGGTCCTTGGCTGTGCTGTGAGATGCTAGGCAAGATCGCCTTGACAGGAAAGGGCTGCCAGTGCCGGCTCTCTGGGGTCACGTCCGAGACCAGGGCCATGGCGAGCTATCAGCAAAGGCAAGGGCCCCTGGCTCCCTAAACGACTCATGCATGTGTGCAAGTGCACGTGTGGGGTGTGCGTGTGTGCACACATGTGTGCGTGTGCATGTGAGTGTGCATAGTGTGTGTGTGTGTGTGCGCACGCGCGTGCATGGTAGAAACTCCCAGAGGTCTGAGTCCAAGTCTGAAACTGGAGCCGCTGAATCTCCCAGCCGATAACTGTCACAAGAATGTGGCAGCCGGGTTTGAGCTCCAGCTAATCTGGCTTTGATGCTGACCCACGGAGCGTCCAGGGCGCTGGGGTCAGGACCACCTGCTCTGGCCCTGGAGAGACACTGAGTGGACTCGAGCCCACCCAACCTGACTTGAAGCCACTTGAAGGCTGGCAGGTGGGGGCCTCCCTGGGACCACGGAGAACCTACCCCAGCACCTCCCTGTTGGGATGCCTCGTTCTGAGAACGGGGCCAAGGGCCTTCCTTGTGCCATTCACTTGGTGGACAAGTCCCAGGCACCTGTCGTGTGCCAGGGCTGTTCTGGGCATGGGGTAGAGAGGAGGAAGCCTTGCCCTCAGGAACCCGGGAATGTGTGACCCAGCCCTGGGCCCATGGGTGGCCGCACGCGGAGCGGGGAGGCAGGGCTACTGTGGGGAAGGGCCTGAGCGTCAGGCTCACTGAGAAGGGGACATTTTAGCCAAGACCAGGAGAAGGGGCTCCCGGGGCTCAGGGGCGAAGAACCCACTTGCCAACATAGGAGAGACGAGACACGCGGTCCATCCCTGGGTCGGGAAGATCCCCTGCGGGAGGAAACAAGAACCCACTCCGGTATTCTTGCCTGGAGAATCCCACGGGCAGGGGAGCCTGGCGGGGTCGGAGAAGACTAAGCTCCAGAGCACACAAGGGGAAAGGGAGGGGGCAAGCCAGGCAGATGGCTGCGGGAGGGGTGCTCGGGAAGGGCCAGGCCTGCTCGGGTGCAGAGGAGCTAGAGGGTGGCCGGTCAGAGCAGGCAGCCCCGCAGACCCCCGAGATGCTTGGCCCTGCTCTGGACAAGAGCAGAGTCTGTGGGGGCTTTCGGCAGAAAAATGACCTAAGCAGGCAAACCCCCAGCACCCTGGGGAACAACGGGGGGTCTGTGGAGGCTTAGACAGCAGCGCTGGGACGTGTGATGGCGAGTCTGCGGCCGTCAGATTACGGCTGCAATTTAAAGCTTTGAAACTGGCCAGGATTCCAGGCGTAAGTGGATGCCGAGGAGAGAACTCCGCCATCCGCACCCTGGAGAAGGACGGGCTTTGTGGGATGGTGGAGGGGGACAAGGCAGCCAAGGGGGTGGCTGGCAGCCGTGGGCAGGGATGGGGAGAAAGGGCCAGGGTGCCCGCCGGGGCCACGGCCGCGCCTGCGGAGCTCTGCGTGCCCGTCACCCGCTGACGGACGTGAAGGTCCTCCAGTTGCTGCTGTGTGCAGAGCTCGTGAGGGAAGACCCTGAGCTGGGGGCCAGGGGGTCCACAGGGCGGAATCTGGAACAAGGGGCGCCAGGGGCAGGGGTGTGACCCGTGGGCAGCGGTACTCAGGCGCTGGGGACAGGGTCACGCGGGCACTGCCCAGCTGCGTGGCCAATGCTTCCCCAGGGAAGATAGCAGGTGGGGGATCTAGCCGGGGTTGGGGTTATGCCGGAGAAGAAGAGCTCCCTGTGGGAGAGGGGTCGCGTGCTGCATGTGCGGCGCTGATGGAAATGAAGGACGCCCTGAGCCGAGTGTGGAGGGAGTTCGTGGAAGGGTCCGGTGGGGAGGGGGGCGGCGGGAGGAGGATGCGAGGAGCAGGCGGGGTGCCATGGCTTGGAGGCATCTGGAACCAGAGGCGGCTGTTGGCAGGGACAAGTTCCAGGCCGTGCCCACAGGAGGCGGAGGCTTAGCGGGTCCCTGATGTCCCTCTCTGAGCCTCAGCTTCCTCATCTGTAAAATGGAACTAATGACGGCACCGCCCCAGAGACTGCTAAGGGGCTCAGCCTGGTGTGAGCCTCTTGTCCGCAGGAGGGGGGCGCCAGACGTGTGCCAGCTCCCATCCGCACGGTCACGGGGAGGAGGGCACCAAGGACATGGGCCAGGGCAGTCTCTGGAGGGGAGGTGCCCAGGCACAGCCGTGGAAGTCACGGGAGTGAGTGAGCCGGGGGGCTGCGGGAGGGAGGGAGACGCAGGGGCAGCCCCCGGGGGCGTCTGGGGGCCAGGCTCCCGTGCCCAGGGCCGCAGCCTCCTCCTCCCCACAGGGCCGTCCCCCAGAGGGCAGTACAGGCTTGCCTCTGGGCCACACGCCACCTCCCCGGGGCTGGGAAGCCGGCGGTGCCCGGAGGCCCTCCACCTGCCTGGCTTGGGTCCTGCCCTGAAAGCTGTCCTCCTCCTCTCCCCGGATAGGGAAAGCATTTGGGCCCAGGGTGACCCTCAGCTGTGGTGTGCACGCCGTCTCACGGGGCCTTCAGAGCAGACCCCGGAGGTCGGGACTACTGTCCCGCCGTTGGTTTCACAGAGAAGGAAACTGACGCCCCGAGAGGTGGGCCGACTTTCCCAAGGCCACCCAGCCAGGAAGGAGGGGCTGGCATCCACCTCAGGGAGCGGGGACCCCAGTCCTTCCGCAATGCTGTGGGCGTGCATAGGCTTCCTGGTACCCTCGACAGGGCCCCCGTCCTCCCTGCATCCACCAGCTTGTCCCTTCCCTGGCCAATCACCAGCGGCTGTCTTGTAACTGGCGTCGGCTTCAGGAGGGCAGGGACCCGGCCTGCACAGGGCACTCGTGACTGCCGTCGACCGCACGTGGGCACAGGAGAAGGGCAGCCCACTCTGGGCCCCCGGGCTCCACTCCCCCCACAGGCAGTCTCGCTTTGACTGACAGCTGCTACATGGCACCTCAGGCCGGAGGCCGGATTCGCAGGGATCCACGGGACAGTGCCGCTCACACGCCTTCTTGAGCCCAGGCGCTCGTCCCTCGAAGCACAGCCCCTGGTGAGGGGCCAGGCTCACAGGTGGCTGGGGATGGCTGGGGTGCCCTGGACCCCACACCAAGTCTGTGAGATCCCCCAGGACCTGCCCCTTCCCTGGGTCTCGCTTGCCCCCTCCACCCTCTAACTGCAGCCAGCTCTGCGCCCTGTGGGGGGGCAAGGAATGAGTGCACCCAGCACCAAGGGCGAAGGGGGGGACCCCAGAAAGAAGCAGAAGAAAACAAAGCAATCAAGAGCAGGGGGAAGCGGGGAGGAAGTAGCTGGAAAGACCGAGAACGCAGGGAGGAGAGAGGCGAGGAACAGCTGAGGGACTCGGTAGCTGGGCTCTGGAGCAGACTTATTATTTACAGGATCTTAATTGCTGGGAACAGATTGCAGCTGGAAACCCTCTAGGTGCCAGCTCAATGCCTCAAAGAAAAGTCTCTCCGCGTAGGACCTGGGGAACCAAGGCCCCACCTAAACACCTTCCGAGGTGTGCAATCTCTGTGACTCAAGGACCTCACAATCAGACACCAAAGTTGTGAAACCCGAATCCTTGTGAGGCTACCGAACTGTCTCCTGGGCCTGATGGCGGTGGAATGTTGACTTTCCGAGCGTGAGTCATCGGCAGCCGTACCTAGGAAAATGCCCAAGTCACCCCAATTACGGCATTATCAATCGTGCCATCGCTCTGCAACCCAACCCAGTGAAACTGGAGGAAATGCCAGCTGGGCATGGCCGGGAGGAATCCAGCCCTTGGCTAAGGCTGCCCCCGCTGGCAGCAGCCTCCACGGCCATGCCAAGCCACAACCCCTGTGTGGTCGCGGTGTGCAAAGGTGCTGGCCCCATTTCACAGCCATGGAGACTGAGGCCCGCCAGGGCCCAAGCCACTCCTGCCGCTCCAACCTACAGCAGGGAACCTTGAAAGAGGAACCTGGAAGGGGCAGGGGCCTCGGGTGTCCGAGGGTGGGGTGGGGGTGTGTGTGCTCTGGGCTGCCGTCTTGGCACCAGCCCGGTGGCCCATCGCGGGGTGTCTATCCTGTGCGGGCAGCTGCCGGTGGCAGTCCTTGCCTGATCCCAACCTCTGCAAAGCAGGCGCTGCTACCTCTGTTTCACAGATGGTGAGCCTAGGGCCTAAGGGGCTTGTCACGGCCCAGGGTCACTAGCTCACGAGCAGCAGGCCTCGACCAGCCCTACCTGACCCCACATCCACGCTGCCCCCTGACGCGAAGGTGAGCTAGCTGAGCGAAGGGACGGGCCCTGCTTCAGGGGGTCCGTCTCAGCGCCCTGCATGTGGCCACGTGCACAGTTGACCATCACCAGAGGCGGGCGCTGGGCACCCTGACTGCCTCCTGCCTCCGCCACCGGGCCTGGCTGCGGAGCGCGGGGAGGCGGACGACCTGGCCCACCCACGAGCCGGGAGCGCTGCGTGCCCTTAATCAGTAAGATATGTTTCTGGAATAAAAACCGCATCAGCATTTTTATTTTCAAGTTCAGACAAGGAATCTTTTTTCTTCCCAGTTTTCCCTTCACACAGGTGAAGCTAATCCTCTTGCTTTGGCTGACTGGTCTTCAGCCTTCGAAGGCACGCCGAGAAACAGAGTCAATGATAAGAGCACGGCGGCGGGGGTCGGGGGGTCTTCTCGTCTTCCTTGTCAGGTCTCGGGAAGACCACCGCCTGCAATCACCACGTGAAATGTTCAAGAGATGGCAGACCTGGAGCATGCGGGGCAAGGGCTGAGGGTGGCTCTGGGCCTGCCCGGGGTTAACCAGCAGGTTCTCAGCCCTCTGCCCCCCAGGGCGGGCGTGGTGGATGTGCGCTGCCAGACTGGGAGTGGGAAGGGGGAAAGCTCGAAAGAGCCCGGCCGTGGGGGAAAGATGGATGTTAAAAAGCAGAGATGAACCCGGCCGGGGAGGGGGGTTGGTGAGGAGGGGAGGCGGGCACATTCCGGGGCCCAGGTGTGAGCCGGAGAGCCAGGGAAACCACTCACAAGGAAAACGAAGATCAGGACGGAGCCTCTCTTTCCGAGTGGGGAGGCTTACCCGTGGTTCCCGCGTAAATGTTGGAATTGGCAGTCCCCCGCCCCTCCACACTGAGTGATTGTCAGGGTATATCGAAATGAACAGTCTCCACTCCTGGAACTGAACCTTTACTTTAATGAAAAAGGGCGCAGGAGGAGGGAGGCAAACTCGACTCAGTCATTGTGTAGGGAGAAGGAAATGGAGACCCAATCCAGTATTCTTGTCTAGAGAGTCCCATGGACAGGGGAGCCTGGTGGGCTGCTGTCCATGGGGTTGCACAGAGACACGACTGAAGCCACTTAGCATGCACTGGAGAAAGAAATGGCAACCCACTCCAGTATTCTTGCCTGGAGAATCTCAGGGACAGAGGAGCCTGGTGGGCTGCCGTCTATGGGGTCGCACAGAGTTGGACACGGCAGAAGTGACTTAGCAGCAGCAGCTTGTAGGGAGCAGAGCCCCAAAACCTGCCCTGAGTGGGGAACAGCCAGGTGAAGACAAGGCCTGCAGGCAGAGCCAACAGCGTGTCTTCCCCCAGAGGGGATGCCCAGAGAAGAGTCAGAGTGAGCCTTCACTGTGGGTCTGATCCGGGCCCTGCTGGGTGTCTGCCCGCCCTGCCCGCTCAGTGCCAGGTGACATCCATGCTGCCTGTGACAACCTGTGCTCCCAGGCATCCCCAAATGTCCCCGGTGGGGGTACCGGCATTGCCAGTCGAGAACTAGTGGGTCAGGTGAACTAGAAGTCAGGTGTGTGCACACTCCCGTGTGTTTGTGTGGAGGGGTGCACAGAATGGGGAAGCCTTAGAAATGAGGCTGTGAGGAGGCGGGCTCAAACTGCCTTCATAGTCATTCTGGGGAATAAGCCACACTCTGGGGTAGGGGATGATGGGACAGACTGATGCTCCAGAAAGACCACCCTGGCTGCCAGGTGCGGTGTGCGTTAGAGGCTTTGAGAGCGAAGACAGAGGTTTAGGATTCTCCTTGTGGAAAGATCAATCATACATTTCCTTAATAGACACAGGACTATGTTGGATTTTCTATTTCTTTTTGTATCCATTTCAATAATTCATGTCTGTAAACAGAAATAATTTGCTTTCTTCAATTATTTTTTGCATAAAGTTGTTTGGCATCCGGTCCCATCACTTCATGGCAAATAGATGGGGAAACAGTGAACACAGTGGCTGACTTTATTTTTCTGGGCTCCAAAATCACTGCAGATGGTGACTGCGGCCATGAAATTAAAAGACACTCCTTGGAAGGAAAGTTATGACCAACCTAGATGGCATACTGAAAAGCAGAGACATTACTTTGTCAACAAAGGTTCATCTAGTCAAGGTTATAGTTTTTCCAGTGGTCATGTATGGATGTGCGAGTTGGACTATAAAGAAAACTGAGCCCTGAAGAATTGATGCTTTTGAACTGTGGTATTAGAGAAGGCTCTTGAGAGTCCCTTGGACTGCAAGGAGATCCAACCAGTCCATCCTAAAGGAGATCAGTCCTGGGTGTTCATTGGAAGGACTGATGCTAAAGCTGAAACTCCAGTACTTTGACCACCTGATTGAAAGAGCTGACTCATTTGAAAAGACTCTGAAGCTGGGAACGAATGAAGGCAGGAGGAGAAGGGGATAACAGAGGATGAGATGGTTGGATGGCATCACTGACTCGATGGACATGGGTTTGGGTGGACTCTGGGAGTTGGTGATGGACAGGGAGGCTTGGCGTACTGCAGTTCATGGGGTTGCAGAGAGCCGGACACGACTGAGCAACTGAACTGAACTGAACTGAAAGTTGTTCGTGTCTCCCTCACACTCCCTGGTTTTCCTTTTAGTGTCTGGAGGATTTGTAGCGATGTCGCTTCTTTCTTGCTGATATTGACAGCTTGGGTGTTTTTTAAATCTTGTGCGTGCTCACTGGAGATTTGTGAACTTTATGGATCCTTTAAAAGGACTAGCTTTTGGTTTCACTGATGTTCTCTACTGTGTCCATTTCCTCTTTTATCGGTTTTATTCCCTTCTTTCAACTTTGTTTCATTAGCTCTTCTTTCTCCAGTTTGAACAACACAGACTTGAACGGGGTGGGTCCATTCAGACTCAGATCTTTTCCCCCACACTACAGCCTGACACGATCCTCCACTGGCTGTGTCTACAGAGGCAGGACCTGGGCCGACAAGGGGACTTGAGCGCCCATGGACTTTGGTGCCTGAGGTGGGCCTGGAACCTGGAACCGACTCCCACGGTCACCAACAGCCGACTGCATGCTGCTTTTCTTATCATTTAAACATTTAAAGTCCATTTCATAATCTCTTCTTTCACCCACAGGCTGTTTAGTAACGTGCTTTTAAATTTCCAAATACTGAGATATTTTCCAGGTATCTTTTTTTTTCCCCCATGGATTTTAGTTTAGTTCTGCTGTAGCCAAAGTTTTATTCTGTATGTGAAATCGTAATACTCTGTATGATTTCAAGCATACAAATATTACATTAGGATAAAATTCTGTGAATAGAATAAAATATAAATGCAGATTCCAGATGAAAGTAAAAATAATATTTTCAAATATTGAAAGCAAGTTCACTTTTAAAATGGATTATGTTCGGAACCACATTTTTCTATATTTCAGTTCTACTAAAATCATTTAAAGGTCTGATGCTAACAGTTCTCTTTAAAGCATCTCTGCTGTTTGCTGCAAATTATATCACTTAGAACTATAAAGATTTAAGATGAAAAAGAGATCAACTTGAAATGTTGGTGTAGATTTTTCCGAAGTTCTTTTAGTGAAACGTGAACAAAAAGTTTGAAGACGAATGAGCTAAATAATGAGGGTATCTGAATTTTTTTTTAAAAAAAGGTGGGTGAAACCTGAGCCTGTTGGAAAGGAAGCGAGGAGGATGGAGAGGCTGAAGACAGAAGAGACGCTCCTGAGGCCGGGATCCTGGTAGGGAAGGACTGGCAGCACCACGGCCTATGAGGAGGGCCCAGCCCTCAGTGAGGGGGGCTCCCCCACTGACGGCTGGGGGTGGAGGGATGGGGGTGCAGGCGGGAAGGCGTGCCGGTCTGGGGGTGAGAAATGCTGGGAGCGCCTGTTCAAGGCCGGGGCGGCAGATGAGCGCAGACAGCAGGAGTGCATGTGGGTGGGCACGAAGGCTCTGCCAGCGGCTGCAGGGCTCCAGGGGCGCTGATGTGGACATGCGCGTGGCTGCAGCATGGGGATGAGGGGGCACTGACGTGCACTCTCACAGGCCCGTGTGTCTGAGATCAGGTGTCCACAGGGCTGGTTCCCTCTGAGCCTCTCCCCTGAGACTGCAGACGGTCACCCCCTGAGCATGCCAGCACCCCTGTGTCTGTGTCCCAATGTCCTCCTGTTACACAAGACACTGATCAGAATGGACTGGGTCCACACATAAGCAGAGTACATCATGCAAAATGCTGGGCTGGATGAAGCACAAGCTGGAATCAAGACTGCCGGGAGAAATATCAATAACCTCAGATACACAGATGACACCACCCTTATGGCAGAAAGCGAAGAAGAACTAAAGAGCCTCTTGATGAAGGTGAAAGAGAGTGAAAAAGTTGGCTTCCAGCTCAACATTCAGAAAACTAAGATCATGGCATCTGGTCCCATCACTTCATGGCAAACAGATGGGGAAACAGTGACAGACTTTTATTTTTTGGGGCTCCAAAATCACTGCAGATGCTGACTGCAGTCATGAAATTAAAAGATGCTTGCTCCTTAGAAAAAAAGCTATGATCAACCTAGGCAGCATATTAAAAAGCAGAGACATTAGTTACCAACAAAGGTCCGTCTAGTCAAAGCTATGGTTTTTCCAGTGGTCATTTATGGATGTGAAAGTTGGACTATAAAGAAAGTTGAGCGTGCAAAAGTTGATGCTTTCGAACTGTGGTGTTGGAGAAGACTCTTGAGAGTCCCTTGGACTGCAAGGAGATCCAACCAGTCCATCCTAAAGGAAATCAGTCCTGAATATTCATTGGAAGGACTGATGCTGAAGCTGAGACTCCAGTACTTTGGCCATCTGATTCGAAGAGCTGACTCATTTGAAAAGACCCTGATGCTCGGAAAGATTGAGGGCAGGAGGAGAAGGGGCGACAGAGGATGAAATGGTTGGATGGCATCACCGACTCAGTGGACATGAGTTTGAGCAAGCTCCGGGAGTTGGTGACGGACAGGGAAGCCTGGCTGCAGTCCATGGGGTCACAGAGAGTCAGACACGACTGAACAACTGAACTGGCTTCACACGGACAGCCTCATTTTAACCAAGTCACCTCTTTAAAGGGCCTGTCTCTGAATTCAGTCACATCCTGAGGTGCCGGGTGTCAGGGCTTCGACACACAAGTGTGGGTGACACGATGGAGCCCCGCACAGCGCCAAGTGCACAAGGGACATGAGACACGGGCCCTGCTGCCTGGTCGGCCAGCCCAGCGAGGAAGCAGGCAGTCCAACAAGCTGTCGACATGGGCCCGGGGGTGGGCAGCAATGCCAGCTAAGGGTCCCTTCCCCAGTGGCCGCTGCAACAAGGCACCTGCACGCCCCCTGCCTCATGGACCCTCACAGGACCCTGAGAAGGGGCGATGGTCGTTCTGAGCCAATCTGCCCAGGCCACAGCGTGGACAAGGGGTCAAACGTGACTGTGGGCTTTGGGGAGGCTGATTCACACCGGAATCCGGTGAGCGGAGCAGACAGCCCTCCCTGCGCAAGGGGCCCAAACAGAACAAGGCGGCCAACACCCCCCAGAGAAAGGGCTGCTCCTCCTGCCTCCCTGCCTGCCTGCAGCTGAGACACGGGCTTTCTCCCCATCTTTGGACTGGAAGTAACTCTGACTCTTCCTGGGGATCGAGCCTGCAGGCCTGCAGGCTGGGGCTTCCACCGCTGGTTATCCCGAACTTGCCACCTCCAGAGCCACAGGCAACAGCTCCTTGGACACATGTCTCTTAGGCCGTGTGCAGACATTCTGTGGGGTCTGTTTCCCTGAAGAAGCCTGGTATCAACATGCAGACGCTGCACTGTCCTCGGCATTTCACCGACGAGGCAGGCTCACGCGGACCTGGAAGAGGCCTTGCGCCAGGGCCTGGCAGTCTGCCCACTTTCCTGTGCCCCAAGGTGGCACGGGCTGCTGCCTCCTGCCCCCAGGAGTGAGCCATGCACCCCATGAGTCAGTCCTCCAGGCCCTGGCCTGGCAGCGAGGGCTCCCGGCCCAGGGCCTCCTGCTGAAGACAAGGCTCTGTGGTTCCACACCCTCCCCGTAGCCATCTCCCGCTCCCTGCTTCTCGTCCTTCCCTGAACCACCCTGGCCTGCGCCTGCCCCTCACACCCAGCTCTGGGGTCCAGGGTGGCTGGCTCCTTAGGTCCGGCCCAACATCCTCTCCAGGCACAGGGCTGTGTGTGTCCTCACGGGACCTTTTCCCTGGGGACACTCCGGCCAGATACTTGTGCCCACTTGGCCCTCGGCCGCACGAGCAGGCTGGAGCACTACAAGCAAGGGCCGGGAGGAAATCCCTCGGGCACACGGCTGTCGTCGCAGGTGTGGCCACTGGGACAGACCCCACCACCCCCCACTTCCTGCAGTCAGGGACCACCAGCGCTCTGAGGGGCACAAGGCACCCGACCAGACATGACCCGGCCAGCAACGCTCAGGACGAGGTGAACTTTACAGTCATACAGTGGGGCTTCCCTGGTGGCTCAGACAGCAAAGAATCCGCCTGCAACGGGGGAGACCCAGGTTCAAGAACATCCCCTGAAGAAGGGAATGGCTACCCACTCCAGTACTCCTGCCTGGAGAATCCCATGGACAGAGGAGCCCTACGGTAATCACCTGTGCGGTGTCTTACACTGGATGCTGGGCACCCACCCCGCTGAGTGTGGCTGCAGTCCCACACGCTCCTGCCACTGCCTTCTCACCATCTTAGAGGTGATTCTGGAGTTGTTAATAAAGCCCCTTTTAATCACTTTTGTAATATAGTAAAGAAATCTTGCCCTATCTAAGGTGAGACTCACTTTCTACAACTCCTGGTAGCTTGTTTTTCCTATTTTCAAACTGACAATCTAAGTAAGAAGGGACATTTTTCACATGGTAAGGTAGGGGTCACTCCCCTTGGCCCTCTCCAGATATTCAACGGTCTCAGCAGGACTTGCTGAAAAGATCCCCTCCTGCCGTGTTCTGCGACACCACCTTAGATATACACCCAGTGTCCACCTGTGAGGGTCCGTCTCTGGCCTCTGCTGTCTCTCTGGTCTGTTTATTTCTCCTTCTGCCAATGCAATACTGTTCTAAGGAAACCTGGGTTTCAATCCTCGACCAGTGTTCTTTCCATCCGTCGTGTTCTTCTTTGAGTGTCTTGACCGTTCTCGGCTTTTTGCATTTCCTTATACATTTTAGAATTTAAAAATTTTAACTGTTTGTTGCTAGTCTGTAGAAATGCAATGAATCTTTGTATATTAATCTTGTACTCAGTAACCTTGCTATTTTCATTGATTCATCCTAACACTTTATACACAGACTCCTCCTGCCTTAGCAATCAACAATTCTGAGTTTTTCTTCTCCAATTACTGTCCTTCCACCTCCTTTGTGGGTGCTTTTCACTGCTTATCTCACTTTCCATTCTACGTGAACAGTGACTGAAACCTTGCCTTTGTGGTGTCAAGAGAACAACTTTCGACATTTCTTCATACCTGCTGAGCGCACGTTCATAGGTAACTCCTTATCAGAACAAGGAACTTCCCTCCTGTTCCTTCTCATACTGTCCATGAGGTTCTCAAGGCAAGAATGCCAACATGGCTAGCCATTCCCTTCTCATGGACCACGTTTTGTCAGAACTCTCCACCATGACCTGTCCGTCCTCAGTGGCCCGACACGGCATCGATCACAGTTTCATTGAATTAGACAAGGCTGTGGTCCCTGTGATCAGTTTGCTTAGTCTTCTGTGATTGTGGTTTCATTGTCTCCCCTCTGATGGAGAAGAGGCTTGTGGAAGTTTCCTGAGGGGAGGGACTCGCTGTGGGTAGAACTGCGAGGGCTTGCCCACCAAAGCTCTGGTGGGCAAGGGCATGCTCAATAAATCTTTAATCCAGTTTTCTGCTGATGGGTGGGGCTGTATTCCCTCCCTATAGTTTGGCCTGAGGCCAAACCATGGCAGAGGTAAAGGGAACCTCCTCCAAAATGACTTATGTCAGCATGCCACGCCTCCCAGGACTGCTGCAGACCACCTTACCTGTCTTGAGAAATCAGTATGCAGGTTAAGAAGCAGGCAGACATGGAACAACAGACTGGTTCCAAATTGGGAAAGGGGTACATCAAGGCTGTATATTGTCACCCTGCTTATTTAACTTATATGCAGAGTACATCATGCAAAATGCTGGGCTGGATAAAGCACAAGCTGGAATCACGATTGCCGGGAGAAATATCAATAACCTTATATATGCAGATGACACTACCCTTATGGCAGAAAGCGAAGAGGAACTAAAGAGCCTCTTGGTCAGGGTGAAAGAGGGGAGTGAAAAAGCTGGCTTAAATTCATGGCATCTGGTCCCATCACTTCATGACAAATAGATGGGGAAACAATGGAAACAGTGACAGACTGTTTATTTTCTTGGGGTCCAAAATCACTGCAGATGGTAACTGTAGCCATGAAGTTAAAAGACGCTTGCTCCCTGGCAGAAAAGCAATGACCAAAAAAAAAAAAAAAAAAAAGCAATGACAAACCTAGACTGTGTATTTAAAAGCAGAGACATTACTTTGCTGACAAAGGTCCACATAGTCAGAGCTAGAATTTTTCCAGTAGTCATGTATGGATATGAGAGCTGGACCATAAAGAAGGCTGATCGTTGAAGAACTGATCTTTTTGAACTGTGGTATTGGAGAAGACTCTTTAGAGTCCCTTGGACTGCAAGATCAAACCAGTCAATCCTAAAGGAAATCAACCTTGAATATTCATTAGGACTGATCCTGGAGCTCCAATACTTTGGTCACCTGATGCAAAGAGCTGACTCACTGAAAAAGACCCTGATGCTGGGGAAGACTGAAGGCAGAAGGGGGCGACACGGGATGAGATGGTTGGATGGCATCACTGACTCAATGGACATGAGTTTGAGCAAGCTCTGGGAGATGGTGAAGGACAGGGAAGCCTGGTGTGCTACATTCCTTTGGTCCCAGAGTCAGACATGACCGAGCAACTGACCCCGTTCCTAACACGCAAAGGTGTTTTAAAACCTGTTGGATGTTGAATTTGTGAATTTTCTGCATGAAACGTGATTGTCTTAATTTGTTAATTCAGTTTACTACTTCGTAAAAATGTGATCCCAATCTTTGCATCCCTAGGATATAGTTTGTTAGTAGTGTATTCAGGATCTTTGGATGGATCTTTGTTCAGCCATGAGACTAACATCAGGATCATGCTGGCCTTACAAAAATTTGTGAAATCGTCCCCTTTTCTGGAATTTTGTGTGTGGTTGGCAGTATTTCTAAAATCTTGGTAGAATTTGTTGCTGATGCTGAGCATGGAGTCTTTTCTGTGGAAGTATTAAAGAGTCAATATTTAAACTAGGATTTTCTTTTCTTTTTTTTTAAAAGGGATTTGTCCATGTCATCTAGAAGTTCAAATTCACTAACATAAAATATTCACAGTACTCTTTTCAGGCCTCTTAATGTCCACAAGCTCTGTGGGGATAATGACTTTCTAAGCGTCCTCTTTACTGGTCTTACCAGAGATTTCTCAATTTAATGTATTTTTCAAGGAACCAATTTTTGGCTTTATCTTTTTTGTATGTTTCTTATTTTGTTTTTTTAATTATTACTATTGTGGTTGCTTCCTGTTTAATTATTTTCTGCTCTCATATTTATTCCTTTATTACCCTTCAACCGTGGTTTTTCCTATTTAAGACAATGCTTACCTTATTGGTTTTCTGTCTTTTCTCAGAGAAGCACTTATGGTAATAAATCTCCATCTAAAAATAGCTTTAGCTGTAGCCTATAATTTTTTTTTTGGTGGCAGCGCCATGCGACATCATGGGATCTTAGTTCCCTGACCAGGGCTCAAACCCATGCCCTCTGCCCTGGAAGTGCAGCGTCTTAGCCACTGGACTGGCCAGGGCAGGTCCTGCAGCCTGCAAGCTTCGACATGCAGCATTTTCATCAACATCCAGTTACAAATATCTCCTAATCTCTATTTCTTCATTTGACCCTTAGGTATTTGAAAAACACGTTTAATTTACAAAATCAGGAATTTTCTACTTACCTTTCTGGTATTGATATGTAGCTTAATTGTACTAGGGTCAGCACATACTGTGTGTATGATTTCAATCCTTAGAAATCTGTTGAGATCTGTCTTAGGGCACAGCAAAAGGACCAATTTTTGATAAGTGATTCCATGTATACTTTAAAAGAACACGTATTCTGCAGTTGTTGGGCGTATTGTTCTGTAAATCAAAAACAGGAAAACTCTACAAGCACAGTCATCAAATGTTCACTCTTCTTTACTATTTTTACCATTCACCGAGAGGACAGACCACTGCACGCTGACCACAGGATGGCTCCAACCATCATGCAGATCAGGGCAAGAACACCCACAAGCAGTCTCGAGACAGTTGGCTAGGAGCAAGGGACAGCTGAGGCCCAGCGGGGGACAGACAGAAGGAGGGAGGGAGGGCAGTCGGGGGAGAAAATGACCCAACAGCCTTGGAAATGCAGCCCCTCCCCTGGGCTACTCACAACTACCCCTGAGTTTACTCAAGGAGAGAAAAGAATGGTCCACGATGAGCGAGAGGTGAATTCTCTCCCGCTGCTCCCTCCTTGCTCACCCGGAAATCAAAGCTAAACTACACCCTCACCTTGTTTGCTTCACGGCACGGACTAGAGTATGTGATGCTCTTGTTGCTGTCTGTTTTATCTGTTCCTTCTCATCAGAATGTCCGCTTCAGGGGACCACAGACTGTGTCCTGTTCAGTGCTGTATCCGAGGCCCTGCCTGGTGTGCTGCTCAAGAAGGAAACGGGCTCAGAGTGGTCAAGCAACCTGAGCAAAGCTGCTGAGCTGGCAGGAGGTGGAGCTGAGATGTGAGTTTGGGTTTTCTAATAGTGCTCTCCCCATAAAGCTCCCCTGGCTCTGTATCGAGAGGCACAATTTAGGCATCTCTGCTGCACTTGTTTCCTCTGCTTCTGGGGAAAGCAGCTGTATTTCCCCCTCATTCACTCCCTGCTAATTAACCACAGCAATTACTCACTAAGCATCTACTGCTGTGTGACTCCAGGCATTAACCTCTGCAACTCAACTTCCTCATCCATGTAATGGGATTAATACTGGAAGACTGCCTAACTGCTGCGAGGATTAGTGGTTAATATTTTTTAAGTGCTTACAACATTACCCGGTGCATGGAAAGCACCATACAAGAATCTGCTAAAGAAACAGGATACACTTAGTGAGCGCCTACTGTATGCCCAGCACTGGGGCAGGCTGAGGGGAGGAGACAAGACACAGCTTCCATGCACGTCCCTGAGATACGCTCACAATGAAAGCGTCAGAGGCTTACAGACGACGACAGCAGCACGGGTGAGTGAGTGCCGCGCGCCAGCCACTGTCCTAAGTGCTTTCACACACACGCGTGCTCATCCTCACACACTCTGGGAGGCTGCAGGTGTTACAAGCCCCGTTTTCGGATGACAGAAGCTGCCCGTAGTCTCGTAGGTGAAAGAGGGGCCTGGACTCCAGCACCCATTCCAAGTCTACGCTCTTGACTGCCACACTGCACACGGAGGTGGTAAAAACTGTCATCCAGGCTGTGAAACACCACAAAAGGGCCTGCTTAACTGAAAGAAAAGCGTAACTGCAATTTTATATTCAAATGAACAATGTACATTATGTTGCTTAAACAAAAAGAAACATTTTACTTAATGTTCCTAATTTAAGGTTTCAATTTAAGCAGGAATAAACAACTATCAAAGCCTTCAGAAAGTCATTTCTTCGATATAAGTGTCTTTGGTTGTGATGAGGGAATACATGAACAAACTGTAAGCACTGCATCTACAGAAAAAGCTTACCTCTAAAATTCATATATATTATAGATGGCAAATCATGTTTATATTGTGAAATGCCACCTAAATATGATTTGACCTGAAAAATCCAAAAAAATATATTAAAATGTGTAGGGAAGAAGAAAACAGATATTCCATCATATAGTTACAAGTGGAGGAAAAAATCTAAATTTCTTTTAAAAAAGGTTTTTAACTGATTTTCCATATTCAGGCTGCTGTAGCTGAAATTATCAGAACCTTGGACAGCACTGAAAGGGCCTTTTCTCTTAAATGTTAAAGTACTTCCCTTCCTTCCTGCATTTAAAAATTCTGTCTTAATCTTACTGCCTCTCATACACAGATTGATTCCTTTCTGGGCAGAACTTACTGACAGCATTTTATATAAATATATAATTAGGTCTTCCTCTTGCAAACAAAGCATTTTTGTCCCAAAACCTTTGTTTACCCATGCATATTATCATTATTCATATAATTAATAGAAATCAAAAGAGCACACAAAGTCTAACATTTAGTTGCCGTGAGAGATGCAGATCAATGCCTTCAGAAGCTAATGGACACAAGATATACACATGTAAAAATCTCCATTTCTGATTTGAGATTTACTAAATTAGCCCACATGACCTCAATCATTCCTCAAACGGGCTTCTTTAGGCAGGTTCCAAAGAATTCTATTAGTTCAGAAGTTACCGAACAAAAATGCCTCTGGTATCAGCTTCCAAAAGAGTCAAATCTGTGAGGTGTATTAACAGAATGGACATAAAGACAAATTCTAATAGTTTATGACTAAAATTGTGCAAACAAGTACTTCTGAAAAAGGAACATCTGTTGTTAAGGTATTAAAGACATCACGCTGCAAACACTCGGATTCGACGTTGAGCAGAAAGGCCTTTCTCCACTATCTCTTAGAAAAGACCGGGCTACACAACTGAACCGCTTTGTCAGTCTGCTCCTGAAAGCAATAATACGGTCACAAAACTTGCTGTGACCGTTCTCTCTCTTTACAAATTCTGTAAGGCTGGGCTGCCTTTTTTCCCCCCTTTCCTTCTAAATGACTGATTGAGGTGGTGCTTTAATCCTCTGTAGCGTGTAAAACAAGGTTCTCAGAAGCTCCAAGTCCCTGGCAGAGGACAGGGAAGCTGTTGTGTTCAGGAATTACTGTGTCCGGAGGCATCAAACGCAGCCACAATGCAGCCATCAGCATGTTTTCACGATGCAAGCCCCGCATTTCCTACTTAGAAAACACACAGCCCCCGCTGCATCCTGTGCTCACAAGGCCCCTTGACGCATGCGTTTGTTATTACACGGCTTACGCCGACATGTTTGCGTGATGCCACTGTGTGCACACATCCACTGAGACAGGAAAAAAAGAAGTGTCTGTTGCAAACTTGTTAAAAGGAAGAGGGACTCGCACTGCTTTCCCCTTTGGCCAGACTTCTAGTTAGAGACGAGGAGTTTAACTCCTTGTGTCCCGGAGAAGAAGGGCTTCTTCGTGCTTTCTGGATTTTGCAAAGGATTCTTTACCAAAGGAATGTCACAAAGGACGGGAAGTAAACATTACTCATAGTTGACTACAGTCGTAGCAACTGGCATTTCTTCAGTTATATAGAAGACATCAGACCGCATATGGGAAACCTTTTATTTCATTCTTAACATGCTTCAGCTGGTTCCCCCCCGCAACGCCCCGCCCGCCACAAAGCAATTTAAGTACAGCTACAAAGACTTAGGAGCACTTTACTTTGGAACAATCGGTATTTCTGGAAAACTTCTGGCTGGGTCTTTGACATTTTCATTTTGGAAGGTTCAACGGGAACTGTGCAAGATTTCACGCTACAGTCTAGCTTAGTAACACGGCTGTTCTAGAAGACAACACATTTTAAGCATCCACAACACAACCTGCCCCGAGAGTGTTTGCTGATTACATTAATGATCTGGGTGGTTACAGAGACTTTTGTGCTCATTTAATCCAGTTCCTCCTCTGGTGTGCACACTGACAGACACAGGTCAGAATGCCCCTGCTCCCCCAAGCTACTTCTGCAATTCCACTGCCCCGGCTGAAACTGAGTGGTACCTTTCCGAGACCGGTGCTTTTTAAACTGAGGAAGACCCGGGTGAACCTTTAATGCAGAGGTTCTGCACACACAGACGACCGTGAGATCTTCCTTCCCGCTTACAGCCAGGGCGGTGGTTGACGCAGGCACTGGCTAGTAAGCCTCAGGAGTCTGGTGACGCCTAGGTCTAGGGTGATCTGGAATGGGAAGAGTTAACGGCCCACAAGTCCCCTCACCCGCTGGCTCCAGCCACATTCCAGAGGGACAGAGCTCAGTGACAACGGCGCCCAGGACCTGAAGTGAAGAGGAGAGCCCTCTGAGAGCCCTCTATTCTTCGCCATCTCTCGAATTAATTAACTGGAAATGAGTCTTGTCAATGTTTTGGAAAGGCAGAAGGGGTGAAAAGCGATTGCTAGAATTAATCACAGTGAGAAACCACTTCAGCCGCCTGCCAGAGCCCAGAAAACCCCACAAGAGGAGACAATGAAGGGAAGGACAGAGTGGACCCGATCACTTCCAAGTCTTTGCCAAAGAAGGGACATGTGTTCAGCGAGAGGAATTTATTATCTGCGGCCACAGTAAGTACAATCTATCACTTAAACGCACACTGTATTCCACAGGGAAAGAAGCAAACCAGACAGCTACATTTTTTAAAGCAAAGAATCAAAAGGACCCTCAAGCACTTTCACTTTTAAGCTTATATGCATTTAACTCTATTATCTAGAAGATTCACAGATTCTTGAAAGTGTATGTAATAAAATCTTCAAACACTTGCGATTTCACACACTGCGAAAGATCCAGGAAACAGATTCCAAAAATTCAGATTGTTTTGGATGGAGAGTTCATTCACTAAGAGGAAAAAAAAAAGAAACAAAATTGCAGATGTAACAAAGCTATTTACAAGAACCATCAAAGGAAAAAAAATACAAGAGAATTTCGGTCAAGGATAGAAATAACGGAAAGAAACCTGAAACAACCCATTCAGCATCACACAAGGAGCTTTCTGTTCTTTTCACTGCAGCCAGCAGTAGCTGTCTTTTAGAGAAGGTCTCATTACTGCCAGAAAGTTTTACACCACGTGAAAATTTTGATATGGCTTTTCTTTTTCTCCCCTAGAACAAGTTTGAAATTTCAACTCTCTTAAGAAAACGGCAGGGTAAAGCCCGAACAAAAAGTTATTTGCAATTAAATGTAGGGCTCTTTGCTGTCTCAGGAGGCAAAATACATCCACCCATGTTCTTATGAAACAATCACATCGAAGTGTCACTTTGAAGGTGATGGGGAAGTGGGGACCACTTTCCAGACTGAAGGGGAACTAGTCCTCCTCCTGGCACACTTACCAGCTGAGGGGTGTCACTAGTCGACTTCAGAATCAGCTTGTCACCCCTCTTTTCAACTTCAAACCCCATTTTTTTAAGCAGGGATGCGTCTGCCAGACCCTGCTCCTCCATCTTCGCAATCAGGTCTTGGTTTTGGCTGTTGTCTTCCGTGAGGTTTCGGATGGCGTATACCACCCACTGGGTTAGAACTGGGAGCAGAGTGAAGGAATCTGCCAACATGCTTTCACCCGAGCATCACTGGAAAAGGAGGAGACGGGCAGACGACCCGGAACACCCAGACGCAACAAACACTTTCTCCTGGAGGATGTGCTGTGAATATGCATGCAGAGGGGGAAATAATTCAAAAGTCGAAAGACACACATATACACACGTCTGTGCAACACTGTGCGTGTGCTGTCCAGCAGCTGGCACAGACAGGCACTGGACTGAGAGAACAGAGCGGGAGGCAGAGGCTCAGAGCAGCCGCATGGGAAGTGTGTGAGCACAGGCACGCATGAAGGAGTGTACGCGCGCACACACACACATACACGAGTGTGTGTGCTGGACTTTTGTTACTGAGTCACCAGGGAAGGAATAAGAGCATTATAGAATGAGTCATAAAGACGCTAGGGTAGAATCAGGCAAGAAGATCGTCTTGTTTAAAGTAAGCCCAGTTATAGCTAACAGCTGTCCCCTGGGAGTCACCACGGGTTCCCCTCACTCTGTATTTTAGGGACGAGGCAGGCCTGCGAAGGCCTTACTGTTTAGTCTGAACGGGTGCCTCACTGTGCCCTGGCCCTGATTTAGGTGTTGCGTACGCTGTCTGTCGGGCACACACAGACGACTTACGAGGAACACAGACTCACGGCGCTCTTCTCTGAGGTCTGTACTTACCAGGAGCTGTGGGAACTCCGGAGGGCGCTAGGCAGCCACTGTAACGTCCTTCCATAAAACTGCCCTAGTCTTGGGCCCAGGGACACAGAGAGACGCCAGGAACACTGGGCCTGGCACCCTCTGTTGGTTCAGAAAGAACAAAGTGCCAAGTGTGGAGTAAACACTTTTTCCAAGGAACAGAGGCCTCCCTGCCCCGTGACCAGATGGACAGTAGCAGGAAAAGCAAGTCCTTCCTCCTTTGTCACCAGTGTTTCCCAGGCAGGCCTGTCTGATGCCACAATGAGGCATCTGCTCCCCCAAAGGCGATCGGACGGGTCCCTGAACTCAAGAGTCCGCGCTCCGGATCCCGTCCAAAACCCCGGCTCAGCGGTGAGGCTTCTCTCCTCAGCACGAGTGTCGCACAGAAAGGCCTCCATGCGCACAAAGCGCGGGAACCAAACTGCCCCCAGTTCATTGACCTTGAAGGAAACCAGCAGATGAGCCCGTGTACTTGAGCCAGGACACAGGGAACCAGCGGCTCTGGGCTCAGGAAGTGCCTGCTGGTTGCTCCCTCTCAGTTCCGCTGACGCAGCCCGCAGTCATGAGCGCACATGGACCCACACGGATGGGCTCCGTCAGAACGGCTGCGCGTCTGCAGGAGGCCATGACCCACTGGTCTCTGGAGGTGGACCACCAAGACCACTGGTGGGTACAAATGACCAACCTTTTCCAAAGGGCAAAGAATGGTGGCTGATGCAATCCTAAGATAACTGCCCGTTTAGTGGGGAAAATGCTCTCATCTCACCAGGACCTGTCACCCTCCCATGACAAAGCCCAGGGCCTTTAGAAGGCTGTACATCTTTTCTGGAGATGAATCCACAGACTCTCAAACGCATACAAGTTGAACTTCTCCTTCTTCTCCACAATCACCAAACCCCCACTTTGTCATGGGAGAGAATGAAAAGGATGATCCCGGGGAACAAAGACCTTCACACATTAGTGACTTTCTCAGCAGGGATCACTCACTACAATTCACTTCTCATGCAGGACGACATCATCATCACACAAACCCATTTCCTCCCTGCTGCACAAAGAGATGAGGCAGGGATCAAGAGAACTGAGTGGAGGAGCGGGCATCTGAGGCTGAATCTGGGCAAGACCGTGTGTAAGCCTGGAGCGTTCCAGTTCCTGTGTGTGGCAACTCTCCAATGCTAAACGACAGGCCCAAAACACTTCTTTCTGAAGCTTCCTGGTTATTCACTTTAATTGAAAGAAAGAGAGGGGAAATCCGCATAAATGCACTGACAGCTCCTCACAACTGTAGGGCTGGCTAGCTCTGCAAGCGAGGCATCAGAGGCCAGTCTTGTCACCACCAGCTGCCAGTGCCGAGTGTCTCTGCAGGAAAAGAGCCGTCTTCCAGAGCTTCGGACTGTCAGATGATCTCAGTTCCAGGGCAAAGCAACATTGCCCCGCCAGGCACCCCCCATCTTTCCACATGCGAGCCCTGACCTGGAACCCGCTCCCCCTCGCCTGCCCCTCCCCACCCAGGGCGAGCAGCTGAGACCCCGCTCCTGGAAGCCCACGTGCGCTGTCCCGGCTGCCCCAACGCCAGCTTGAGCCGGGCACGCCTGCTGCGTGCTTCCAAACACCCTCGCGCTCCTCCTTTTCCCCTCACCAGTTCTCATCACATTGCACCTGCTGATCTGATTATTTGTTGGTGAGCTTCTGGAGGGCAGGAGCCACACTGAGTCCATTTTCTCGTCCCCAGCATGCAGCTAGACCCAACACACAGCGGATGATGAGGTGTGTGCTGACATCCTGGGAGCTTACTTACTTGTTCATATTTTTGTCCACCCCAACGCCCTGTGAGCTCTTCACAGGCCAGGACGATGGCTTATTTACCTTCTGTCCTCTGCTCCAAGCATGGTGCTGGAAACATGTGCTCGATGTCCGCGCGAGCGGACACCACCTCCCACCCACCGTGTGTGCATGCGAGTGTGAGTGCGTGTGTAGAGGGGTGTGGTGGCAGCGCAGTGACCCACACGGGCTGTGCTTTTCCTGTGTGCTCTTGGTGTGGTTTCCTGACTCAGGGCTTCGCGGGGTGAAGAGGAGATGAAAGTAACCCAATATAAATGCAACTCGGGCAAGCAAGCGGGACCGTGTAAACAAAAGGTCCAGGATGACAAAACACAGAATCCGGCGTGGACGGATGAGGGGCGGGTTTACGTCACGCCCGTCTAGGGCCTGACCCTGCACTCTGTGGACATGCCGCAATGGTGTTTCAACAGCTTACCCAACCGTTCACTTGCTCATTTCTGCAGAAACCCCACACAGTCACTGCTTTGAACGGAGGAAACAGTGAGACTAATGACGACCGTCCTGATGACCAACCCTACGAGTGCCCGGGGCAGTGCTCCCAGCTGGGGCTCTGGGGACATCACTGTCTCCCAGGGAGCAGGCTCCTGGCACAGCCTGACGGAAGCAGCACTGGCACCCAAAGCCGAAGAGGCAGTTCAGTCTTCTTCCGAAACCGGAGTTCAAAGGGCAAACAGACGGGTTAAGTGGAGGGCGTGGGAGGGGTCTAGGCAGTAAGGCCACACAGTCATGGCGGGGTCAATTTCCCAGAACACCAAAAATCGAAAAACACACAAAACAGCGAGACCCCAGCACGTCTCACTCAGACGTGTACTTCACATTCTTTATGTCATAGTGAAACCAACCTTACTTCCTCTCTAAGGCGGACCTCATCCAGTCCTGCCGGACACTGCGTGATTAGATGTGAAAGGTGTGCCCTCCATCTTGACCTAAGTGAGCACCGCGTTTGGGGTTTGTGCTGTCCGCCTGTAAATCAAATACCACAACAATATTCTCCAACACGTGTCCATTTCCAGTGAGAACATCCTGGCACTACCGTCTAGGGTCTCTGAGTTCCTAATTTTAAGTTGTCTGCGTTGAAGAGAAGCAAGGAATCCCAGCCCCAGGGCCCGGCTCATGAATATGCACGACTCCCCTCATTAGGAGCCGGAAGGGCCGGGCTGGGTGCCCCGCAGACCCAGACAGCCTGGAGGGTCACAGGGAGATGAAAGCCTCCGGTTAATATTCACATTGCCCTCTTGTTCCCTCTCTACCGAGACAGAAAGTAAGCAAGAGGGGGGGAGAAAATTAAACATCTTCCAGAGTCTCTAAATCCCACCAACACTCCAAGCGCTTCATTGTCTGCTCGGCTTTAGAAAGAGAGCTTCTAACGTTTCCATAGCTACTCCAAACAGAAGGCGTGAGCCTGTTTGTAACAAACTGCCTTCAAAGAACCCTGCGATCAGCACCAGAGTGAGGACTCACAGTCTGGCCGGCCCTTCACCAGAGCACGTGGTGCCTTGAAAAAGCTAGTGATGAGCGCATGGACTGAGCACCTGGGAACCCGGGGGCCTGGAGAGCTGAAGCGAGATGTGGTCCCCAGACCCAGAACCTGAGTGGCAGCCATGAGTGCGTCGTCTCCGCACTGTCGGCTCCACGCTGAGCCCTGCAGCCTTGCACCAGGCAGGTGAGGAGACAGGGAGGGGCAGGGGAGTGTGGGCTGGGAGGCAATTGGAGACAGGGACCCCACAGCCATGACATTACTAACCTAGGGCTAGGATTGACGTGCCAAACTCTGAAAAAGTCCGGTGAGTTAGAATGCTGATCCTGGGACTGCTGACGAGAACAACTTTCATCTGACTTCCAGTTACTGGGATCAGTGCAACCTGAAGTCCTTCAAGTGACGGGGACCGGGGCCCCATGATGACAGGGACTCTGCTCTGGCCACTGTGCTCAGTGTCAAGAAGCTGCTGAGAACAGGGGCTGTGAGAATTATGGCCTGTGATTTTGTATGGATGCAAGTTAAAAAGTTTTCATATTTTTTAAATTAACTTACTTTGGCCACACCATGCAGCTTGTGCAATCTCAGTTCCCCGATCAGGGACTGAACCTGGGCCCTCGGCAGTAAGGTCCTAACCACTGAACCTCCCAGGAAGTCCCAAGTTTTCATGTTTTTAAATGGTTGGGGAAAGAATAAAAAGAAGAATACCAATTTGCGACACACAAAAATTATTTGAAATCCAAATTTCAGTATCCATAATAAATAAAGTTCTATCGGCACACAGTTACACCCATTCATGTATGAACCGTCTATGGCTACTTCTGTGCTGCAGCAGCTGAGCTGGACTGCTATAATGCAGACAGAGTGCCCAGCAATTCAAAAATACTGATTAAAAGTAGCCCTTTACAGAAGAGGTCTGCCAAACTGCCCTGGAACACGAAAGGAACCGATAGATTCTCGGCTGAATGAATGAATGAACTTTCCAAAGGACTGGCAATAAAAACTTAAAACTATTTGCTGTTGTTCAGTCGCTCAGTCGTGTCTGACTCTTTGCTACCCCCATGGGCTACAGCACGCCAGGCTTCCCTGTCCTTCACTATCTCCCAGAGCTTGCTCAAACTCATGTCCATTGAGTCAGTGACTCTATCTAACCATTTCATCCTCTGTTGTCCCCTTCTCCTCCTGCCTTCAATCCTTTCCAGAATCAGAGTCTTTTCCAATGAGTCGGCTCTTCATATCAGGTGGCCAGAATACTGGAGTTTCAGCTATTTAGACCAGAAGAATTTAAATGCTGAAAGATTTTACTGACTTCTCAGGATATATGTGTGTACGTACATAAACTATGTAGAATCTACGGTTTTATATATTAACATGCTTACAGGTGTAGGGTGTGTGTATTTAACACCCTATGTCTAGTATACACGTAACCGACATTCACGCTATGATAGTATCTATATTTCACTTTGCTTGCAGAATATTTCAAAAAATTATTTTTAGACAACAAACCCATATACAGCCAGGGGTTTACATACTCAACAAACTTTCCAAAGCACACTACTCAGCAGGGCAGAGAACACCCGTCAGCACCTCGGAGAAAGCCGGCCTGAGGACAGGACGCCCAGGCCACCTTGTTAGGCTTCAAAACCACATCGTCACCTGCCCTGAGACTTCTCTCAACACGAGGATGCTTCGGAGGTAATGTCCACATCTAAGCTAGTATCTTCTCAGACTGACTAAAATGGCAGAATTTTTCAGAGTGCAAAGCAGTAGTTCTAAGACTTTCGAAATGCTTCACGTTACTGAAAACCAAAACACCTCAAAATACGGCAGTTCCCGCCAGCCAGAGGGGAGGAGGGCGGGAACGGGACACTGAGGGCAACTCCTCTTCCCGCCGAGTGACAACAGTCCTGCCTCCTCCCGGCCACGTGAGTCGGAGAGGCCGTGAGTGCCTGGGGGCCGTGTTCCCAGTGGGCTCACTTCTCTGACCCTGATCCCATCTGCAGGAGTGCCCTAACCAGCCTCTGCTCTGCTCTTCAAGTATTTACTTTCTGAGAAAAAAAAAAAAAAAAACGAGGCATTTCCCAAACTGCTGGCAGGGAAGGCCAGGCCCCACGAAGGCTGCTGCTGCCGGAGTAGGAACCTGTGCAAACAAACCACAGCGGCCACCCGAGTGGGGATGGGGCAGGGAGGAGACGGGCTTCCTCGGACTGTGGGCAACCTACCTGTGACGCAGGGGACCCAGGAGAGAGGGTCCTCGTGGAGGAGATAAGTCTGAAAAACACCGCTGCTGTCCGTTAATGAGGAGCCACCCCCATCTGCAGGGCTGAGCTGTGTCCAAACGTCGGGACACTACTGCGTGGTGACCCGCATCCAAGCTCTGCCTTCGTCTCCAACCATCACTTCACTCAGTTAAACTACAGGCTCTCCTCACTCAGAAAGTCAGAGTCCTCACCGGGCAGACAGCGTACCGGCCCCGTCGCAGGGCGCTGGAAACCAGCGTGTGTTCAGTCCCCACCACAAACCACCCGTGCTGGCTCTCTCTTCCTTCTCCGAACTGCTGGTCTGTCTGGGGTCTAATTTTCCCCGGCGTTTCTGCATTTTAATCCGAGGGCACATCTCTGCGGCTCAGGTGTGTTAATGCCGTGCCGACGCAGACGGCTCGAGGCCCTGGAGTCCGTCCTAGCAGTGAGTGTTAATCAGTGTGTGTGCCCTCTCATTCACCGACTCACAGCAGTGAGTGCAAGTCAGCGTGTGTGCCCTCTCATTCACTGACTCACAGCTGTGAGTGCCAGTCAGCGTGTGTGCCCTCTCATTCACCGACTCACAGATGACGGCTACTACTGAACACAGGGAACGAGCACTGCACGGCGAGGGGAGGTGAAAAGTGGGCGCGCCAGCACGCAGCCGCGCCCCGCTCTTCCTGACCCCATGGACTGTAGCCCACCAGGCTCTGCTGTGGGATTTCCCAGGCAAGAATATGGAATGGCACGGTTGCCATGTCCTTTGCCAGGCGATCTTCCTGACCCCGGGATCGAACCCTGGTCTCCTGCATTGCAGGCGGATTCTTTACCCGTTAAGCCACCAGGGAAGCCCCAAGAGAAAAGTGCAAGGGAGCAAATTATTGCCAGATTTGAAAACTGAAGGTCACAATCACAATAAAGTAATACACTCGTGTTTCGCAGGTGCTACAGGAAGGAGCAGAGTCTCAGTCTTTATTGAGGCAGAATGTCGTCTCGGAAGCACCTCTGCTCTGAAGGATGAGGCTGCTTTTTAGACTCCAACTGCCCAGGGAACTAGAACATCAAAGGAAGTGGCACAGAGGCCCAGGGAAACGCTGCTGAATTCTCAGAGAAACATCCCAGCACACAAGTGTCCACCAGAGAAACACAACCCGCCTGTGTCTGAATGATTCTGAAACAAAGTCTGCATTCACCAGTCTCCGTGCGCACGGCTGATTTCCCATCTACGACTGCGTGCAGGCGGGGACAGTCACAGCTCGAAGGCTCCTCTCCACTCGGGAGCCAGAGCTGTCCTGCCGTCTCCCCAGGCTCCCTGCACCACCACGTGGGAGAGGAGCCGCTGTCCTCAGCCTGGCCCCAGCCGCGATGAGCCCTCGGCCCTCAGGGCCCAGACGGGTCAGGCGTCAGCCTCCGAAGCTTGCCGCCACCGCCCCGCCTCAGAGCCTGTCAGTGTGGGGCGAAGTCATGAAGATGACACCCTGCTCAGCCCGCGGCCACCCCGCGCTCCCCACTCCAAAGCCCTGTGGTGAGTGGGGGCTGGCGGGCAGGTACCTCACGTCCACGGGCTCCGTGGGAAAGGGCCCCCCGGGCCTGAAGCTAATTCCGTCCGTGACACACTCCGGGACCACCTCACCACTTCAGAGCGCCGCGTGGAGCGGCCGTCGGCCTGGCATCAGCCCTACAACGGGTCTTGGACTGGGACGGAGCGAGGCCGCATCTAACCAAACCACACCAGAGGGCTGGGCCGCCAGGCGGCTCCGTGTGTGCTCAGGGGCTCTCGGTCCCGTCTTAGACTGACGAGCCTGGCACGGGGCAGGGCAGGGCCAGCCGGCTCAGGGCCCGCCACGGCTCTCATTCCCTCTGCCGCCACCGCTTACCCTGACCCTTCTGTGGAACGTGTGCTCACGCGTGTGCACGCCCTCCCAGGAGGGGGCAGTAAATGCTGAGGGCACCTGGCCTCCGTCCGCTGAGAGGGGCGGACCTCAGTCCCGCCAGAGCTGAGTGGTACTTGCGATGCTGCCGACGGCACACAGGCAGGCCCCCGCTACACCATCTCAGCCTTCAGGCTCCAGGGAGACCTCCTCCGGGAGAGGCCTTCTGGACACAGTGAACTGCTCAAGGGAAGCCAGGACCCAGGCTCTGCTTACATCAGGGGCTCCGCTGGCCGGGAGGTCGCTGGGCCCTGACGGAGAGCAACTTGTGAGGAGCAGCTGGCGGAGGCAGGGACCCTCAAGGGCCTGCTGCCAGGGGAGAGGGTATATCCACAGCACTCTGCTCTCTGGAAGAAAGGACTTGCTAGCCTGAACAAATTTCTAGCTTCAATCAATGTAAGCAAAGCTTTGCAGGGGAATTAAGTGTCTCTCACATAAGCCACTGATATTTATCTGCATGAAGTCATAAGAGTAATAATAAACATAACAGAGCTAGTGGTGTGATCACCCGCAGGGCCACTCCAGGCACTGACAGAAAGTCTCCACCTTCACCAGCATAGCACTCGCGGGAGGTAATACCAAACCTTCTACTGACGAGAAAACAGACCCAGCAGGCAGAGGACCCGATGGGGTTGGCCTGGTCTGGACGCGGGCTCCAGCCCCTGCCCCTCTGCCCTAAGCCCTCCTCAGGGACCAGCCCATGAGGGTAGACCAGCCCATGAGAAGAGACCAGTCCATGAGGGGAGACCAGCCCATGAGGAGGGACCAGTCCATGAGGGGAGACCAGCCCATGAGGGGAGACCAGTCGATGGCGGGTGGACCAGTCCATGAGGGGAGACCAGTCCATGGGTCGGGGGGGGGACCAGTCCATGGGGGGGGCCAGTCCATGGAGAGGGGACCACTCTATGAGGGGGGACCAGTCCATGGCGGGGAACCGGTCCATGAGGGGAGACCAACCCATGAGGGGAGACCAGTCGATGGCGGGTGGACCAGTCCATGAGGGGAGACCAGTCCATGGGTCGGTGGGGGGGACCAGTCCATGGGGGGAGACCAGTCCATGGGGGGGGCCAGTCCATGGAGAGGGGACCACTCTATGAGGGGGGACCAGTCCATGGGAGGGGGACCGGTCCATGAGGGGAGACCGGTCCATGAGGGGGAACCAGTCCGTGAAGGGAGACTGGTCCATGAGGGGGAACCAGTCCATGAAGGGAGACCAGTCCATGTTGGAGGGACCAGTCCATGAGGGGGGACAAGTTCATGAGGGGGGACCAGTCCATGGGGGGGAGACCAGTCCATGAGGGGAGACCAGTCCATGAGGGGGGACCAGTCCATGAGGGGGGACCAGTCCATGAGGGGAGACCAGTCCATGAGGGGAGACCCGTCCATGAGGGGAGACCTGTCCATGGCGGGGAGACCAGTCCGTGAGGGGAGACCTGGAGGAGGCCTGGAGCGGTCCCTTCCGGCCAGGGTGACTGCAAGCTTCTGAGCTCTGCCTACACGTCAGGGGAAGGAGTGGCAGGTTATATAAGACTTGAAACAGAGTCCCTTTCTCTCAAAAGATAAAGTAAGCCTTCAGATACTGGTCAGAGTGATTACTTCCACAAAACATCTTTATAAGTAACAGTGAACAGTTTAAAATGAAATTCAAGTTTGGAGTAGAAAAGGTGCATGTGTGCTCAGTCACTCCATCGTGTCTGACTCTCTGTGACCCCATGGACTGTAGCCCGCCAGGCTCCTCTGCCCACGGGACTCTCCAGGTAAGAGCACTGGGGTGGGTTGCCAGGCCCTCCTCCAGGGGATCTTCCCGACTCAGGGATCGAATCTGCGTCTCCTGCATCTCCTGTACTGTAGGCAGATTCTTTATCAATGAGCCATCTGGGAAGCCCAGAAAAATGTAAGTAACTGCATCTAAATTATGGAAGATTATTGTTTGCCTGGTACTAAGAACATCTTTATATGAATAAAGCATAGCCAGGGGTCAAAAACAGCTCTCAAATGCAAAGGCTTACATGGAGAACACAAGCAGTGCGGGGGCTTCTGGAGGGCTCTGGGCTGGACGAGACCCAGCGGGCTCCCAGGGGTCGGCACGCTGCACGTGGGCTGCCCGGGCACCCGCACCGCCTGTCCTTAGTCCAGACGTCACTAGCCTCTGAGCACAACGAACCCCCAGGTCACCAGCCCGTGCTGGTGGCCTCTCCTCCCACCACCCACAGCAGCAACCAGAGTCAGCAGGCAAGAGCGGCCGGCCCACAGGTCTGAGGGGCACAGACCCGCGGACGCCTCACGCTGTCTGTGTGCGCTGCGGTCACTACCAGGTGAGCTGAGGGCTGGGGCACGGGTGATTCTGTGGCCCTCACTAAGGGAGGAGCACTACGGTGTCCACTTCACAGTCAAGCGCGCCTTCAGCAGGCACTGAGGGCGTGCGAATGACTTCAGCACTAACTGGAAATAAGCACCGCTGACACCTGGCCAAGCTGGCTGCAGGGAGGATACTAACGTCTCAAGCTCCGCCTTGACACAGGTCTTTCTAAAACTTCTAAAGTTATAGCTGTCCCACGTTGGGGGGAACCTCACTCAATTTCAGAAATCTAATACTGCAACATGTTTTCCTTCTCCTCTGTGAACAACACGCTTCTTGACACTTACACTGGAATGAGAGCAAGCGATTTAGATACAAAGGCAGGCTTCCACCGTTAACACACATACAGACCCTCAGGATTTAACTGTCATCTGGGTGCTCGTCTGACAAACATGAAGGCCTGTGCTCGGCGCTGGGGACCCAGTAACTAACGGGACATGCAGGTCCCCGCCCCTGTGGCACTGGCGTTCTAGACAGGAGGTGGCCATCAGCCTCAGAGAGACAGACCTTCAGGCTGATGTGGTCAGGAATGACCACAGGAGGACAAAACATGGATGAGGGAGGTGGGAGACGGCTTCTCTGAGGAGGGGACTGAGCTGAGAACTCGGGATAAAGAGAAGCTGGTCACCTGGTGCGCTGGGGAGACAGCAGTGGCATTGGCCATGTGTGACCTCAAGATGGGAGACATGAGCCAGGCAAGGCTGGGGCTGGAGGCAGGATGTTGGTAGAGGGCAGGGGTCGAGGCCAGAGGAGTTTCAAGCTGTAGGAAGGAGTCTGCATTTTATACGACGAGAATCCACTGAAAGAGCTAAAGCAGAAAAATCAGGCAACTCTCCTTGGCAGCCGTGGAGGGTGGCTTGGAGGGAAGATGGTGTGGGAATGGGGACCAACCAGCGTCCGTAGCAGCAGTAGTGAGAGTGGACGAGGAAGGACCTGGGCTCAGACTCCAGCGCTGCCCGCCTGAGCTCCATGCCCGGGCGAGCTGGTTTCCCAGGAGGCGCGGCAGTGAGGAGCCCGCCTGTCAGAGAAAGCAGACGCAGCTTCCACCCCTGGGTGGGGAAGATCCCCTGGAGGAGGACACGGCAACCCACTGCAGTATTCGTGCCTGGAGAACCCCATGGACAGAGCCGCCTGGGCGCCTAGAAAAAGCCAGATCACACAGGTCGACGAAACCCCGTCTGCTCAGTTATCAAGAGCAGTTAGTTCTCCAGCTGCTACCACTCCACCTGAGGAAGGGTCGCCCGTTCGCGGCCTCTCACGAGTCACTGTTTCTCAACCAGCATTACAGGCCACAAGAGGATTTCATTAAACACAACACCATTTCTCAGGTCTTCCTTCTCCCTCTTCATCCTCCCTGTGCCAATCTCCAACTAAGGGACAGAGTCAAGGCAATCACCACGCAGGGAGGCAAAGCAGAGAGGTGGGCACATGTATGTTCACCTGTAAACTCAGCTTCAGCTAAGTGCCCATGAGGTGAAGGCCTGACACCTCAGTCCTCCTGAAATTCCTAGAATGTTCAGTGGAGAGAAATAAACACACTACTAACTGGCCTAACAGCTACAATGTGAAATGACAGGATAAATGAAACAATAAAAAGCGGCCTCATTTCAACTGGGATTCTGGCAGACTTCTCTCAAATAAATAAGGTTTAACTCTACTTGGGAGAATGGCCAGGTAGATGGAAGGAGACCCTGGGAAGATGGACAGCAAGGGAGCCAAGGTGCCGAAGGAGAGTCGGGAAGGGCTGCCTGATGCTGAGTGTGGCGGTGTGGGGACTGTCTTGGGAGATGCCCCCTAGTGAAAGTAAGATTTAAACTTTAAATGGTGTTCGTTAAATCAACCAGCCAAAGGAGCAGACCCTTAAGGACAAAAGCGAATGGCAATAAATGTTCGCATAAAGTTTTGTTTCTGGTTTGGAATGAACTGTACATGGCGGCACTTAAAATGCTAACAGTAACCAAGAGAAGCCAAATTAAGAAAACACTGTCATCTCCAAGCCACGCGGGTCAAGTGACCGATAGAACTGGAAAGCGGCAGCTTCCACTTTCTCACCAACCCAGGCGGAGCAGGAACAAGGGGCACGTGGCCGCTCGCAGGCCACATGGCTCGTGCCAAGCGCCTCTCCTCCCGTTTTCTAAGACGTGACGGTAAACCTCCTGCAATCTTGCTTTTTGTGCAAGTGAACAGGCCAGAGCAGGACTGAGGCACTCTGACCTCTGAGAGGAGAGGAGACGGCTGAGTGAGGCAGGCTGAGCAAGGCCCATGGCGGCCAGGCGCGTGTGCAGGCCCGAGGGCAGAGGGCAGACCACACAGTCTGGCCTCTGTGTGCGCAGGAGACACGTGCCGCTCACAGCCTCCACACGCAGACGTTTCAGGGTGGTGATGACAGTTTTCATTTTGAGCTGCTGTGATCTTCGCGATGTAAGAAAACAAGAAGCGTACAACTAAAAGCCAAGTAGACACAATCTGAAGGAGTATAACCTGAAGCATTTCATTCTCATTTTAAAACAGCCGGACCATTTGCCAACACACCTGAACAAGGAAAGAGAGTCCACTTTTGTGAGCGTCTCTTTCACGACAGGACATCCCACTCCTCCAACTTCCAGCTTCGAGTGCTGAGGAACCAGTTGCTAGGATACCGTAGAAGCTACATCAAACAGTTGCTAGGATACTGTAGAAGCTACATCAAAGGGGTAGGGCTCCTGCCCCCTCTCACTCTGAATGGGTCTGCTGTGCAACTGTGGAGCCTGAGGGGCGCAGGGTGCAGTGTGGCAGACTGCCGCCCACCCTTGGCCCCACGCCCACTCACTGCACACAGGGACCCAGGGAGGCCTCCGCGCACCCACCAAGTCGTGTCCACGCTTGTTTGCTCTGGACAAGGACAGAGACTTGGTTCAAACACCTTCAGCCACACTAGGCAATGGGTAAGACCATCAGTGAGAGGCTTTAAAAACCCACATCATGTAACTGGGAAGCCAAACCCAAAGTTTACCTTTTTAAAGCCAAACGGCAGTAAAAGGTTCTCTAGCTTTAATTAATGTCAGCTCAACAAATGAACGCAAGATCACTGAACAACCACCAGGGGCTTGAGGCTGGGGACACAGAAACCAACAGCAGGCATCGCTCCCCTCTGGAGGATGCAAGACCTATTTCAGCAGGATGACGTCCCGGCCACGTGAGCGTCAGGGTGGGCGGAGTAAGACACGAGCAGCAGGCACGCAGTGAACGCAGCACAAGCACTTCCCTGGTGTGGGGACTTGATGATGCCTTTATAAACAACAGCAAGCCCGCTGTACCAGCCTGAAATGTTTGAGGTGTTTCCCCGAACGCCTCCCTCTGGCGGCGGCACGGCAGGCCCAGGCACAAGTTAGACTGCTCGTGAAGAGGACGGGATGGAGCACGTTCTCAAGTTTCCACTAAAATCCCTGCATTCCCCAAGATGTGGCACTGTGGCCCAGAATTTCCAAAACGCACATGAGAACTGCAGAGATTCCAGGGAGTCCTGCAGCAGACGCCTTCTTCCCACAGGTCCGACACGTGTATGTATTACTTAGAAGACTTCTCTGATATAATAGGTATTTAAGATGCTACAGACAGAAGTATGCTCTGGGACACACTGCGGTGACACTCCTGGGGTCTGTGGGGTCTGGCGTGGGGTGTGCAGTTTGGCACAGGTCCTGCCCGGGACAGGCTTTTCTGGAGGGCACAGTTGCGCATCTAGGGGTCTGCATGTGCTGCACTCATGGAGGGGCAGAGGAGCCCAACTGACACAGAGAGCTGAGGTGCTCAGGCTCCGCTGGGGGCCACGGGAGAACTCCAGGAGGAAGACACGCGTGCTCAAGTCTAAGAGGAGGAAGGGCTGGGCTGGCGGAGAGGCGCCCACACAGAAGTCTAGGCGCTTGAACAAGGAGCAGGGCACAGATAGCGCTGGGCTGGCCCCGTGGCCCCACCGCCCAGGAGCTGGCAGAGCTGGCTGTGCTCGGGGAACCAACTCCGTGAGCGCCTCTCTTCTCATCTGTGAAATGACAGTGCTTAACAAAGAGGCCTGTTAAAAACAGAAGGAAAGAAACCGCCTATGCCAGGCAATGTAGCTTAAAGGGTGTATATATACAGCACAGGGTTGGGCACCTAGAAACTACTCAGTGATTTTTAAAACGTCAGTGTGAGAAGCAACGACGCACACCTCCTTGCGTACATCCTGACGTTTCCTCACGGGCGTACGCCACATGAGCCCAACCCAGGCTGAGATGGAGAATACGCCCAGCAGCTGGGAGGCCCTGGGTGCCACTGCCCACCTATGCCCACCCTCCTACCCATCAAGGCTCCCACCATCCTGACTGCTGCTGTCACATACAGTCATAGAGCGCACACTCTCTGACTCTAGCTTCTTCAGCTCTATGCTACATTAGTGAGACTCACCCATGTTACACAGGGCAGCTCATTCTTTGCTGCTGCATGGCGCTCTGGGGAATAATCATCCACACTCTTCTACGACTGCTGACTATGTGGGATGGTTCCACTTTGGGGCTGTTATAAACACTGTGACTAGGAATGCTCCTGCACACGTCTTCTGACAGACACATGTATGTACTTCTCCCGGGGGGGCATCTAGGGCTGCAGCTGCTGGCTCACAGGGCGGGCCTGAGTTAGCAGACACTGCCAAAGTTTTCCAAAGAGGTTTCCCTACTTGACACCTCCCAAATCAATTCATCACAGTTCAGGCTGCCCCACACCTCTGCCATCCGTTGGTCCTGTCATCTTCTCATCAGCTCTTCTGGTGGGTTCCTGACTGGGGTAAACATGCATTTCCCTGATGAGGATGCTAAGCTCTTTCTGTACAATTACTGGCCATCTGGGTTTCCTCTTCTGTGAGATGCCGTGGGTCTTTTGTTCATTCTCAGAACCTGAATTATCTTTTGTTGTTTCACAGCAGTCCTAAATTAGTATGGGTATGAGTCCTTTGTCAGATACAGGCTTACGATGCAAATACTTTTTCAAAGTTAATGCTTTCCCAGTTAAAATTCTGATGTCTTGTTTAAGACACCTTTGCCTGTTCCAAGACAAGAACCATACTTTCTTATGAGTCCTTCTAGAAGCTCTTGTGTTTTACTGTCCACATGAAGGTTTATGAGTTATCTTCAATTACTGTGGGTGAACAGGGTGAGACACGGTGGCAGGGTTTTCTTCCCCGTAACAGATATTAAATTGGCCTAGGATCATTCATGGAAAAAGACCACCCTTTACTCCTTAAGTACAGGGGGCCTTTGCTGTGTATGTGAGTACGCTTCAGGACTCTCTTTTCTGTTTTGCAATATTATTACTATTGTTTAAGTTTTACCACTGACTCACAGTGTGCTCACAGATGGAAATTCACCTTTCTCGTGGGCAGTAGCAGCTGTCTGGACATCTGCATGACACACCTGCTTGTTGAGAAGCTACAGGCCGGGCACTTGGCACACAGCACACCGTACTCTCCCCGTAACCCTGTGGGGTCCGTCCCATTTTAGATAAATACGCCAAGACTCGTAACACAGGGCAAGCGACGTATTTAGAGGCTGAGAAGCAGCAGAACCCGTGTCTGTGAAGCCCCAGAGCTGATGCCCGTGTCACTATGCTATCCATCCCTCCTCAACAGGAGATGACTGGGGAAACTCTGGTTATTTTTCCTATAAACTTACGTTTCTGGGCACACGTAACACTTACAAATGAGGCTTTTCAATAAAAAAAGAAAGAAAAAAAGAGAAAGGAAGGAAGGAAAAAAGAGAAAAGAACAGAAAAAAACCCCAACCCAGTTTAGACGCTCATCCTATCCTTGTCCCCTCCTCCTCCAATAAAAACAATACATATATATATAAAAAACCCACATCAAGGACAACTGATCAAAACACAGATCAAAAAAAGAATCAAAGAAAAACATTTCAAATAAAGTTCAGCTGTTTCTATTTGGATACAACAACAACAGAAAATCCCACTTGCCACAATAAACTGACAAATAAGAAATGGCTCTGTGGTGGCGGGCTGGGATTTTCCGATGGCATCTGCTACTGTGTCATTACTGCGGGTCCCCGCAAGGGAGCGGCGGACGGACAGCTGGGCTGTGTCCTGATGCAACACCGCCGCCGAGGGCCTTCCTTCGGGGTGAGCTACCCCCTTGGGATGTTGTCTTTTCCCAGTCCGCCACTAGAAGACGCCTCCGAGAAGCGGGGCAGCCAGCCCTCCAGTCCCACTCCCAGCCTGGGGGAGCTGCAGCCCTCCAGTCCCGCTCCCAGCCTGGGGGAGCTGCAGCCCAGCTTGCTTGGATATGCCACCTAGAAATTCCTAATCCCCATGGGTGGCGAAGAAAGAGGAAGTCTTCCAGGGGGTCGGAACCGCTGACTTCCCACAGGGAACAAGGATGCCTACCCTATGGTAACATGAGTCCTCAGCCCTAACCCACGGATGATGCGTGAGCACACAACACAGCCCGCCGATCCAGAGCAATCAGAGAACGGAGCTGTTTTTCTTAACTGACCTTTACTCTCAGCTCTGATTCCTAGTCTATGCATACGCAATATATATTGCTTTCTTTAACACAAAATACTGAAATTAAAGTTCAATGAAAGCTTGACTGGTGTGAGTTATTAGAAGGAGCTGAACCACCAAACAAAGCTGAAATAATACTGCTGCCAAACCAAGTTTATTCAATTCACAAAAGAATCATCAAATCCATGGGAGATATTTCTCCCCTGCTTAGAGCCATCCTCCCTACCTGTCCAATAAGCACACACACACACACATACTCCATCAAGCTGCTGGTTTTCATTCATTTGTTCACCGCCTTACTCAGTCATGTACCCATTTAAAAATATCTATTGGACATTTAGTATGTGCCTATCAGTGGCATATTACATTGAGATAAAAAACAGAGGAAAAAAAAAAAGGTCCATGCCCTTACGGACCTTGGTCTAGAGGGCAATTAAGATGCAAATGCACAAATCCTCAGTTACAGACTGAGACAAGCTGAAGGAACAGAAAAGGTCCCAGGAGGGGCTGATGAGGCTCTGGGAAGGCTTCCCTGAGGAAGAGAAGAGGAGGCTGAGCCAGGGGAGAGAGTTCAGCCAAGGGAGGAAGATAACGACTTCCCTGAGGTGAGAAATCACAGATTCGAGGAACAAAAAAGGAGGCATGTCTGGGGAATGCTAAAAGAGGGGAGCCAGTCTGGATCTAAATGAAGAGGCAGGTGGGGCCAGGACGCACAGACCTGTCAGGACATGCTGGGGCCTATGGACATATTCTAAGTATGGAGGACAGGCTTGGAGGTTCTGTAAGCAGGGCCAAGTTTTTGAGAGATGGAAAAGAAAAGACCCTGATTCTGGGAAAGACTGCAGGCTGGAGGAGAAGGGGACAACAGAAGATGAGGTGGGTGGATGGCATCACCACCTTGATGGACATGAGTTTGAGCAAGCTCCGGGAGATGGGAAAGGACAAGAAGCCTGGCGTGCTGCTTCCTTGGGGTCGCAAAGAGTCGGACACAACTGAGCGACTGAACTGAGAGATGGAGGGAGGCACGTAGAGCCAAAGGTGTTACCACCTGAACCCACCATCACTCGCGTGATGGCCTGAACCAGCTCCACCCTACCCTCCTCCCCAGCCTGTGGAAAAAACTGTCTGCCAAGAAACCAGTCCCTGGTGCCAAGAAGGTTGGGGACCGCTGCCTTAGAACACTGAGATCCTGTAGCTATCCCAAATGCTGGAGTCCGGCACACATTTTCTAACAAGCCAAACAGTCCCTCACCCATGAACCCATTTTAAAGGAAATTCTAAAAGAAAGACTTCAGGCAGAAGGAAAATGAGCCCAGGTAGACAGACAGAGCTGTAAGAAGGGGTGGAAGGCAGGAGAGGAGTAAGTACGTGGAGCATCTAAATGGAAACTGACCTTATGGAGCTCTGACCGTACATTTCATAGACTGTAAAGCAGAACGGAGATACACAGCAACAGCATACAAGCTGGGGGATGCGGACTGGTCCTATACTACCTGGAAAAGGGGTAAAGATCTGAAAAATATTATATTTTCCTTAGTCAAGGATGCATGGTATAATTTCCCAGGGAACTATTAACAAAATAGAAAAAAAAATTAAAAATTTTAAACTAGAAAAAGATAAATGCTTAATTATATAAAACAATTCAAAAGAAGCAAGAGAAAACTAAAATAGAAAGCAGATCAGACTGGCTTAAATATAAACAGATAAGCAACTACACGAAGTATGAATGGGCTAAACGCAATAGCTAAAAGACAGAGAAACTAGACTAAGAACAAGTCAACTATGCTCTTTACAACGAACACCTCTGATATAAAAAGACTGAAAAATAAAAGTTCTGTAATGGTTTTACCACGTAAATATCAATCAAAAGTGAAGTAAAGTAGCTATATTCATGTTAGGCAAAAAGCATCTGTAGAGACACAGAAGGTCACTTTACAGTGACAACGGGGACGTTTTCAGGACCTGATAAAACTGTAATGACACTGCCTCAGGATACATGAGAGCAGTGCTATATGATAAGAGGAGAAATCTAGAGAAATCTACAGTCATAGGCTGATTTTTAAAACCTCTATCTCTGTAATTGATAAACCAAAATAGACAAAAGCATCACTAAAAATGTAAAAAGTTTACAAACTTGACCTGAAAATACTGTAGTCCACTACTAGAAAACAGGTGTGACCGTTCAAGCAGACACAGAAGCGCTGCGGAGACTGACCGTACAGGGGGCCACACGGCAAGTCTCAACAGATTTTTTAGGACAAACAGCATCAAGCACGTGCTCTCTGATCATAATATATTTATGTTAGAAATGAATCCCCCCCAAATAATTCCTATTTGTTCAGAATTTAAGCAATGATTTCTAAATAATCCATGGGTCAAAAACCCCATGATAATCTTAAATAAATGGGCAGATATGCCATGATCATGGATGGGTTAGAAGACAGTACTGTTTAGATGTCAATTCTCATGAAACTGATTCTCGCCAATGCAATTTCAGTGAGTAGAGATTTTAAATTGTTTTGTGACGGTTTTAAGCATGTACATGTGTGTAAACGTGTGTGCACATAAACACACAAGCACAGATGTGTAGACTCTGACTAGCTGGTTTTAAAATTTTTATGGGCAAACACAAATGACCAAACATAGCCATAACGCTCTAAAAAAAAGAAACAAGTTGGAAGGACTCAATCAACTCAGTCAAGGACTCAGTCAGTCTATCTACAGTGTTCTGAAACTGTAGAAAGCGACGGTACTTAAGACTATAGTACTGGTACAGACACAGAGGTCAGTGGAAAAGACAGGAGAGTCCACGCCACGTACACGACAGACACGGCGCTACAGGAGCCAACGCGTGCGCTTTTCAATAAGCGGGCCGGGACAACTCTGTGCTCCGATGGAAAAACACAGTGACAGACCCTCACTCACACCAGGCACAAACATCAGCTCCAAGTGAACTATGCTAAGTCACTTCAGTCGTGTCCGACTCTGTGCGACCCCAGAGACGGCAGCCCACCAGGCTCCCCCGTCCCTGGGATTCTCCAGGCAAGAATACTGGAGTGGGTTGCCATTTCCTTCTCCAGTGCATGAAAGTGAAAAGTGAAAGGGAAGTCGCTCAGTCGTGTCTGACTCTGAGCGACCCCATGGACTAGAGCCCACCAGGCTCCTCCGTCCATGGGATTTTCCAGGCAAGAGTACTGGAGTGGGGTGCCATTGCCTTCTCCAATCACTCTCCCTTAGGTCTCATATTTTGGTATGTATCTTGTATCTTAAGTATATCTTACATGTCTTTAAAATCTAGTAGGCCTTTATAAAACAAAAGTCTAAAGAGTTACTAAATACATATAACACTCAACATTTAACATTTCACCTTTTCTTGACAATTTAAAGATTCCTGAATCTTGCAATGCTTCATTAATAACCGTTTAAAACACCAGTTATCCACATAGACTGTCCATATAAAAGTTTTCAGTGTATAATTCTGAGTCATTTCTCCACTACATTAGTATCTTACTATGCTTTCTCTGTATGTGTTCTGACTGTCCCAGTGACTCACAGGGGGCAGTTTAGAAAACTTTTTAGAAAAGTGGCTGAGAATCAGGCACACGCCAAGCTTAACCTCTGAGTCTGACCTTTAGGACAAGTCGCTAAGGTTCTCAGTTAGTTTTCTCATCTACAGATGGGGAAGATGATGATAATAGGACCTGCTTCACAGTGTTGTCAAAACTAAAGAAGGCAACGTATGTAAACACATAGTAAGGACTCAATGTTTCCTGAAAGGATCAATGAATGAATATTTGACAAGGAGACGCCAACATAAAAGACTTAGTAAGCATGAACCACTGCAGCATATCTGCAGAGCTGCCACGGGCTGTGTGCAACAGCCTTTTAAGTTTCCAGTCTTTGCTAAAGGCCAAAGATTAGTAATTAGTAATAAAAAACCTTTCTTCACTAGAAGGTCAATTCAGGGAATATAAAAGTAAAATTGCGTGTTTTTGTTTGCAATAAATCATCTTTTTCATCCGGAAACGCAACACCTGCAGTAACACCTGAATGTGTTTTTATTGCTTTCCTGTGACAGCTTTCTTTTCTCCTTTCCCTTTTTGGGGCTAAAAAATTTCAAACCCGTCTAAGGAGCACAGCCTGTAGTGCTTGATCATAATGCAAGGCAGTGAACCGACTGTTTTACTTTGAAGAAAACTCTTCAGAGGCTGTTAACTTGTCTTTCTCTGACTGAGCTTACAAGCTATCATGCTCTTTAAAATAGGAAATTTTCTTCCATTGCTAATCAGACAAACGACAGTATCTTTAGCACAAATAATAAGCATTTCTCAATCCACTTACTTTGCAACACATGATTTTCATCAGCTCCTTTTCTCTTCTTGACAGAAACCAATAGTGAGCATTTTAAACACAAAATTCCCCTCCTCCTTGGCCTCCCACAGGGTCACAATCTCAAAGTCCTGGCGATGGCCTTATTAACCCCACCCCCCCACCAGCAATAAGCACAAGGCCATGCAGCGGCCAGGCAAGGGACTGGAAGGTCTTGAAGTGAAACAGATTCTCTCTCAAACCTACACAGGCTGCCTCCAGCCTCCAGCCTCCAGCCTGGCTCTTTATCACTGTATTAGATCCGTTTCCCACAGGGAAGACCTAGGCAGAGAGGTGGGGAGTGGGCAAGTTCCTTGCACAGTGCCCTCCAGAAGGGTGGTCAGCCAAGGAGGGGCAAGAGCCAGAGCCTTTGACGTCAGTAGCTGAGGGCCGCAGGACAGCACCCAGCAAAAACCAGACTCCTGGGCCACTGGGGCGCTTCTCCCCACTTCTGAGCTCTCAGAGGTCTCCAAGCTACCACTGCTAGAATGGTTCTTCCAGAGGTCTGGATTCTTCAAACCTCTACAGAAGGGACACACACTCCTCCACAGCCATTCCACGGAACACGTGGTCTGGAAAGGTGACGCCAGTGGCATGCAGTGACATAGGGCCCACAGGTGAGCTTCCAGCTGGGGCTTAAGGCGTTCTGGAGGAGAACGCCCCCGAGAACCTGAGCTCACTGTGCTGCACAGGCTGCGGGAGTGTGACTCAGCTCCAACTCTGACCAAGTGGCTCAATTCTTAGGGACAAAGCCAATGAGAAAGCCAACCAACTCCCTCATGGAGGCGCCGGGCGGAGGCCCCGGGCGTGAACTCACTGAGGGGCATGTCAAGGATACAGGGGTTGCTGTCGTCGAGGCCACAGCTGTCGAGGATCAGGGGGATGCCGTCCAGCTCGTTCACCTACAAAGAACAGAAAAGGCAAATTCACATACTTGGACGGCTTGGGGGTGTGGGGGCTACAGAAGGGTCTGTGGCTCCTTTTCTATCTCCTGACTCATTCCTGTAAAAATACAGTTAGTGCAATTACCCGAAATGCCTCTATCAGTCCAGAAATGTTTAAAAAGAGACATGCAAACAAAAAATGACACTCTTTCTTTTCATCCTTCCTCCAAAAAGTTGGGCAACTAGGTAGACATATTTAAAAAAATATAATTGAATACAACATTGCAAATCAACTACATTTTAATATACTTTTAAAAAAATATAAAGTGGATCTCTTCCCAATATTATTCACCAGCATAAACTTCAAATGTGTCTCGGTTTACTAGTAAGTAAGTTCTTTTTCTAAGTTGGAAGCAATTTCTATGGTTCTAAATCCAAAAGCAACAGAGACAAGTTGTAAAATTTAACTACATTTTTTTACAACGGCAAGTCAAAGCTGTAATAATTATTTGAAAGATACCACAGGAAAAGGGTTAATATTTTAAGATGTACAGATTTTGTAAAAGTTGAGAAAAGACCAAGAATCCAACAGAAAACTGGATGAAATACATGAACGTAAATGGCACAGATGAAAGAAACGCGAGCGGACTGCAGAGACGTCAAAGTCTGCTCAACTTTGCTTCTAATAAGATTCAGGCAAATTATGACACCATCCTTCAGCTGCCACAGTGGAAAAGGCGCCTCTGACGACACAAGCGGCTGGGGAGGCCACAGGAACTGGCTCCCTCGGACACTGCCTAAGAGAAACCCCAATGGAAGGGGAAATAAAATCACATGCTAAAAACTGACATTTAGAAGCAAACTGTAAGGGTGAATTAAAGAGTTCTTGGAAATCATGGTTACACTAGAGCCATGCCTGAACTCGGGGCAATGCATTCCTAGGTAAATATTTCTCATTCATACCGCTCCGTTATGAAATGATACGAGATAACTTTTTATAGAAATTCATTAAATGTTTATAACATAAGCAACCTATTATAGACGAAGGACGGTAGTGACGTCATGACGCACGCATGACGACACGCTGGAGAGTGAACACAGGTGACGGTCACTGAGGAAAGGACCCATGGGCGGGACGCCTCCAGGAGACGCTGATGCAGGTGTCATCACCACGCTGATGTTTACGGGCTCCTGCCGCTGCTGAGTGAGGAGCTCGAGTCAGGGGCAGGGGAAACAATTAGGAAATGAACACGTTTTCTTCTGTTCGCACTTCATAAAACAGGGAAGTTGTTTCTTTAGCCAACATGTTGGGAACTGATTCTAGACCTGTGATGAGTCACAAGTTGTAGTAACAGTTCCTATTAGGGAGCCAAGCTCAGTGAACGCTTCGCGACGAAACACATCTTGACAAGACGGCAAGTCTGGCTGAAACAAGCAAACGTTTAGCCTCTGGAAATCAAGTGCAGACGGCAGGACGGCTCACTGCCTGCGAACTGTTCTCTCCACCGCAGCCAACACTCGTCTCAGAGAAGACCCTGCAAGGTGGGCGGCCGACTCAGGGAGCACCTGTGCTTCTTTGGGGAAAAATGTATTAGGTTGACAAAAAACAAACAAACAGAGGCTCCCTCATTGTCTGCTCTCACACTGAATGGCAAACAGCAAAGTCAAAACAACCTGAAGAAAAACAAGAGCACGATGCCAACGCAGGACTGGAAGTGTGTTCGTGGCACGGGGCTGCAGGATGCGTGCACACATGCACAGGTGAGCAGAGTCCTCCTGCCAAAGCAAGCACACAGCCGACGTGCGTGTGGTAACGCTCAGACAGGGCTTCGACTGACAGATGAAGCAGAGGTGACCGCCAACGCAGAAGGCTCGAAGCCTGAGGCGGAAGGAGGCAGACGCTGGGTTCACCATCAATGAACCATCTGTCTGAGATGTGCATGTACCTGCCCACGGGCGAGACCAGTTGCCATCCCCAGGACAGAGGGCGGGGGTTACTGCTGGAGGCAGACAGACCTGCGGGAGAATTCCAGCTCAGCTCTCTGGCCATGTAACCTGTGGAGGGTTCTGAACTTCAGTCTAGAGTTTCTCGTGTGTAACCAGAGGATTAGAGTGAGGATTACACGAATAAACAAACAGCACCTCACCCACACTTGAAGAGGGCTGGGCACAGTCATCCCTCACCAAGCACAGGCAAAGCCTGAAAACGTAAAGATGTCTCCACAATCACACGACATCAGGTAGGTCGCTCTGAGTTAGCACCACACTCTCCTTGACTGCCTCACAAGCCGGGCACACCTCAGGTCACTAATTTCCATCCACGGCCTCTACTGGGCTTTGCCTCACACAATCAGTTCTACGTCTCATAAAAATACAGTGCTGTTCATCTCTCTGTGCTGCACTTATTTCCATGGTGTCCTGTGCAGCTTCCTGACTGGGCATTTCACAACTGAGCTGCTGCCCTGTTCCCAACGCCAGAGGAACAATCAGAGGTGTTACCCAAGCAGCAGCGAGAATGCACAGCACCTGCGCTCCGCAGACAAACTTTCTCCAGCACTCAGAGCAGAAGTCCAGATGAGCGCTTCACAGCCTGGACTCCACGTCAGAATCACCCAGGGGAGGCTTCAGAAACAACCAGTGCCGTGGCCCCAAGCCCAGGACACGGCAAGCAGACTCTCTGGGAGCAGAGCCTGGACATCAGTGTCCTGAGCCAACTCTGCGGGCGACTCTGACACGCAGTGAGTCGTGGACTCCTGCTCCCCACCAACACCAAGAGCACCCACCAAGGCAAACAAAGCGAGATCTGCGGCAAGCCCTCAAAGCAATGCCTAAAATACAACAGCCTGTCCTCCACCCCTTCACCCCCGTGCTGCTCTACTTCACAAACAGACTTGGCGGACATGCAACTTACTCGCAGGAGCCTGTGACTGCACCTGGTAACCACTGACCAATCAGGAGAGAGGGTGTCTCCTTCACCCCAGGAGTCCCTGAGCAACCACCGCCTCAGTAACCACTCTCTGCTCCTGTCTCGACAGGCAGATCTGGTCTGTTCCACACTAGCACGGGAATAAGACTATATGAAGAGACGTCTTTTTCAATGTTTTTGAGATTTGTCCGTGTTGTTACATGTATCACTTTATTTTTGTTACTGATTATGAATATACCATTTATTTATGTGCTCAAGTTTTTGTATTACTCATGTATCACTTTATTTTTATTTCTGATCAAGAATATACCATTTATTTATCCATTCACATGTTAATGTGTTCAAGTGTTTATATTACTCCTGAGTTTGTTTCTCCTTGCTCTAGAATTTACAAACCTTACGGATCTATTTCTCCTTTCAGTTCTGTCAGTTTTGCTTAATGTACTTGCCAAAGTTCTCTTAGCAATATGCTGCTGCTAAGTCGCTTCAGTCGTGTCCGACTCTGTGCGACCCCATAGACGGCAGCCCACCAGGCTCCCCTGTCCCTGGGATTCTCCAGGCAAGAACACTGCAGTAGGCTGCCATTTCCTTCTCCAATGCATCAAAGTGAAAAGTGAAAGTGAAGTCGCTCAGTCATGTCTGACCGCCTGGACTGCAGCCCACCAGGCTCCTCCGTCCGTGGGAGGTTCCAGGCAAGAGTACTGGAGTGGGGTACCATTGCCTTCTCCCTCTTAGCAATACATGTTCATGCTTTTATGTCTTCTATTTGAGAAGTTGATCCTTTAATCATTATGAAATATTCCTCTGTACATCTCAAGTCTATTTTGTCTCATGTTAATATAGCCACTCCACCTTCTCAAAAAGTGTTTGCATGGTATGCCATTTTCATTCTTTCATTTTAAACCTATCTTCATCTTTACATTCAAAATGTATTTCTTGTTATCATATGATTGAGTCTCGCTTTAAAAAAAAATTCAATCTAACACTGTCTTTTAATTTTAACATAAGCCATTTACTTCTAATGTACTTATCAAGACAGTTGTGTTTGAGTATATCATTCTGACATCAGTGTTATTTTTATCCTCAGTTCAGTTGCTCTGTCGTGTCCGACTCTTTACGACCCCATGAATCATAGCACGCCAGGCCTCCCTGTCCATCACCAACTCCCAGAGTTTACTCAAATTCATGTCCATCGAGTCAGTGATGCCATGCAGCCATCTCATCCTCTGTCGCCCCCTTCTCCTCCTGCCCCCAATCCGTCCCAGCATCAGGGTCTTTTCCAAAGAGTCAACTCTTCCCATGAGGTGGCCAAAGTACTGGAGTTTCAGCTTCAGCATCAGTCCTTCCAATGAACACCCAGGACTGATCTTCTTAAGGATGGACTGGTTGGATCTCCTTGCAATCCAAGGGACTCTCAAGAGTCTTCTCGAACACCACACTTCAAAAGCATCAATTCTCTGGCGCTCAGCTTTCTTCACAGTCCAACTCCAACATCCATACATGACCACAGGAAAAACCACAGCCTTGACTAGATGGACCTTTGTTGGCAAAGTAATATCTCTGCTTTTCAATATGCTATCTAGGTTGGTCATAATCTTCCTTCCAAGGAAGGAAGCGTCTTTTCATTTCATGGCTGCAGTCACCATCTGCAGTGATTTTGGAGCCCAGAAAAATAAAGTCTGACACTGTTTCCACTGTTTCCCCATCTATTTCCCATGAACTGATGGGACCAGATGCCATGATCTTAGTTTTCTGAATGTTGAGTTTTAAGCCAACCTTTTCACTCTCCTCTTTCACCTGCATCAAGAGGCTTTTGAGTTCCTCTTTACTTTCTGCCATAAGGGCGGTGTCATCTGCATATCTGAGGTTATTGATATTTCTCTCGGCAATCTTGATTCCAGCTTGTGCTTCTTCCAGCACAGCGTTTCTCATGATGTACTCTGCATGTAAGTTAAATAAGCCGGGGGACAATATACAGCCTTGACGTACTCCTTTTCCTATTTGGAACCAGTCTGTTGTTCCATGTCCAGTTCTAACTGTTGCTTCCTGACCTGCATACAGGTTTCTCAAGAGGCAGATCAGGTGGTCTGGTATTCCCATCTCTTGAAGAATTTCCCACAGTTTATTGTGATCCACACAGTCAAAGGCCTTGGCATAGTCAATAAAGCAGAAATAGATGTTTTTCTGGAACTCACTTGCTTTTTTGATGATCCAGCAGATGTTGGCAATTTGATCTCTGTTTCCTCTGCCTTTTCTAAAACCAGCTTGAACATCTAGAATTTCACAGTTCATGTACTGCTGAAGTCCAGTGTACTTTATTCCCCTCTTTCTCTTATCCTGACTTCCTTTAGGCTGAGTGTTTTTAAATATTCCATCTTTTCCCCTCCACTACTAGCTTATTAACTAACTCTTTCCTTTTTTTAAAGTGGTTGTTCTAGGTTTAGAATATGGATATTAACTTGTAATAGTCTATTTACAAATAATATTACACTATTTCACACACAGTATAAGAATCTTACAACTGTATACTTCACTTGACATTTGGGCAACAGCTCTCATACATTTTATTTGTACATGCAATTAAAACGCCAAATACATTACTATTAAGATTGCTTCAAAGACCCAATTGTATTTTTAAAAAATTAAAAAGTGAAGACAAAGGTATTTTATTCTTGCCCACATGGTAACCATTTTCCTTCATCTGGTACAACACCCATCAACATTTTTCATAGCACAGTTCTACTGACAACAAATCCACTCAACTTTTGTCTGTCTGGAAATGTCTTTATTTTGCCCCCAGTTTTGAAGGATATTTTGGCTGGATATATGACTCTAGCTTCCTTTCAGTGTTTTAAAGATGCTGCTCTTTTGATTTCTGTTTTGCTTTACTTTTGGAGAGAAGCCTGCCATCTCTATCTTTGTCCCCCCGGACCGACAGGCAGACGTCCGTGGACTAGAGGCTGGAACACACAGAAAAGATGGACTCAAATCAAAAGCTGCTTCACTGTAAGTATTAACAGAATGGGAAAATCCCAGAAAGACTGATGAGTGGGAAAAGAGAGATATCTATTGAAAAAGAACAGAATGAAGAGATAGAAATAGATACAGAAAGTATAAATAAATATTATGAATTTAATGGAAAAAAAAAAAAAACCCAGAAAACTGAGACAAAACGGGTACTTTGAGAAAAACTGACATGAATAAAAAGAATAAAAAGCTTGAAAAGGTCAATACTTTAAACAGTTACATTTAAATAAAGATATGAAAATGACCAAGACTCACTGATAGAAGCAAAGACCCAAACAGCTACCCAAGTTAAGTACCATGAGGCTTTTAAGGAGCAGATAAATCTATTATGTACATCTGTTGTTGGTATTTGGTTGCTAAGTTTATGTGCAACTCTTTTGCAAGCCTGTCGATTATAGCCCACCAGGCTCCTCTGTCCATAGGATTTCCCAGGCAAGAATACTGGAGTGGGTTGCCAATTCCTTCTTCAGGGAAATCTTCTTGACCCAGGGATCGAACCTACATCTTCTGCTTTGTCAGGCAGGTTCTTTACCACTGAGCCACCAGGGAAGCCCATTATATACATAAGTTATTCAAAAACAGTGGAAAAGGAGCGAAAGTTCCTCAATTCATTTTATGAAGCTACCATGGCCTGATTCTAAAAGCAGGATTCAGACAGACCAATAAAGGAAAATAACGAACTTACTTATGAACATATACCCCTTCCCAAGACAACTCTCGCAAATTCCTGGAAAAATATTAGGTTAATTAAACATACCCTAAAAATCCATCACAATCTTAATACAGATAAGAAAATCTACAAAAAAAAAAAAGAAAGAAAATCTACAAGGCAATTATCCTCATTAACATACCAATAATTATCTTCACTATCACAGAAAAAGCATCAGGTAATACTTAGCACCTATTTATTATTTTTAATTCTCAGAAAACTACTTTAACTTGAAAATGGCTTGTGCCAGAACCCTACAGTAAATATCACACGTAAGAAAATTCTGGTCCTACCAGGACCAGAAAAAACACAAGGCTATTGTCTTCTTACTGTGCTGGAGAAACAGAAACTCCAAGGAATCCTGCAATTTTAAAAGGTCTTTTCTTGGACCATTCTGCCGCTAGGAAACAAACAGGAGCTAAGAGTGGTGTGAAAAGTGGTTTAATCTCACCATCAGAACAGAAGCAGTGGATGAAGGAAAACAAAAGAAAGCAAAGAGCAGGTCTGGAGTCAGTGAAGTGACTGGGGTTGGGGGTGGGGAGGGCGAGGGAGAGGGAAAGACGTCCACTTGGAAGGACAGCCCCTCGGTGATCACAGACTTGCTGCTGCTGACGAGAGACACCAAGTGCTGGCTTTGGTGGATGTGCTTTAGCTTGGGGTAACTATTAGGAGACCGAGAACCCCCTTGTTTCCTGACTCTGGTGTACGGGGGCCAGTGCAAGACAAGCCTGTGTTCTGTTCACCTCTTTTTTCAAAGTAAGGCATATCAGAGATTTATTATTGGGGTTCATGAAACCTCAAGATGCCCACCCAAGCTACTGTTGTTAAAAGACTCCTGACTCCCTGCAGGCGTTAAGAGCGCCTCTGCTGCTGCTGCTAAGTCGCATCAGTCGTGTCTGTTTCTGTGCGACCCCATAGACGGCAGCCCACCAGGCTCCTCCGTCCCTGGGATTCTCCAGGCAAGAATACTGGAGTGGGTTGCCATTTCCTTCTCCAGTGCATGAAAGTGAAAAGTGAAGTCGCTCAGTCGTGTCTGACTCTTCGCGACCCCATGGAGTGTAGCCTACTGGGCTAGCTGGGATTAAAAAGGATAAGAAATTGGGAGGGTGCATTCTGAACTTTAATTTCTTTGAATTTTAAGTCACATGGGCAGAGAATTTGACTTTAATGTTTTGGACTTTAATTTAAAATGAAATGTAATCTATGGATTTTAACATCTCCTTGGGAATTTGATAATGAGATAGAATTAATATTCAAATAGAGAGTATCTCTTGTGGGCATTTTATGATTACAATGAATTTAGGCCTTACACTGGAGTACCTTAATATGGAATGAATTTTCTGCCTTGAGGTCAAAGTGATTTGGAGTTAATTTGATTCATGTATTGGTCTGACCCACTTAAGAAACTTTGCGGGGGGTGGGGGGGTGGCAAAAATCTCTCCTCCCTACCAGGAGAAAGAAGGGGTGTGGCTGGGTAGGCAGGAGCGGCCTTAAAAAGGTGGTGGCCAAGGGTCCCCCCAGGTAAAGGACACACCTCTGGCCCAACACACCAGCAGAGCAATAAGACCAAAAAAGAATCTTCTCTGTGATGCTGTGGCGAGAGCTGAACTAACATGAAGAGTCCTTGGCTTCTCTGGGCCTGTGACTGGCTCCTTCCCAGGGTCGTGACAATCAGATTAGTGAGTCTGACTATATGAAGTTCATGGTAGAGAGCAGCTACTCATTTGATGGTCTGATTCTTTCATTAGACTCTGGGGTTCACAATTGAATGAAGCATGTTTCATTCGTTCTTGCATTCCCTGCCTTGCCCTTCGATATCGACAGCTATCTGCTGAAAACTGAAAAAAATACATGTGTGTGAAGGAGGAAAACAGCTCTTATGACTGATCCCATCACATATCTGTAGGTAACAAGTCACCAGGATCCCTGGGCTCATGACACCTGGCCTAGAGACAGACAGAGAGACAGAGAGAGAAACAGAGAGACAGTGCATGAGAGGTAGGGAGTGCGTGAGCAAGAAAGAAGTGAACAAATGAAAAAACACATTTACAGATTATGATACTTCCTATAAGGAAATAAGCAGGATGATCAACCAGAGAGGGACAGTGGAGGCAGGACGTTAGAAAGGGTAGTCAGGTAAGACTTTTCTAGAAGACGATGATATCTTAACTGGAACTTGTGCTGTAGAAATGGGGCAGGAACTGGAAGCGCAAAGACTCACAGGTGAAAAGAACTGAGCATAACTGACTTATGGAAACGAAGTCAGCGTGGCTGTGCGCAGGGAGACGATAAAAAAGGCAGGAGATGAGGCTGGAGAGTGGGGCTTGTGGAGCGGTGTCTCCTCACGGGTCCCTGGAGCAGGAGTGTAAACATGGCCTGGGCACCTGCTCTTTAGAAACGCAAACCATCGGGCCCCAGCCCAGACCCGCTGAGCGGGGACGTCTGGGGTTCCAGGCCCAGCAGACAGCGCTTCTGTTTTACAATTGATCTGCAGGACTGTGGCGGCTCCAGCTGCACAGTGTCACTCTACATTACGAAATGACCACCCTGGGAAGCCCAGTTGCTGTCTGCCGCCCACTGCTGGCTGCAGTCCCCACGCTGGACGTTTATTTCGTCCCCGTGCCGCGTGTGTTTTAAACTGCGTGTCTGTACCTCTCACCTTGCCTCACCTACTTCATTCATCCCCTACCTCCCTCCCCTCTGGCAACCACCTTTGGATTTTGCTACTGGGATTCTGTCTCTGCTTTATTATAGTTGTTCATTTCTTTTGCTTTTTATGTTCCACATCTAAGTGAAATCTACAGTATTTGTCTTTCTCTGACATTTCACTTAGCAGAACACCCTGTAGGTCCATCCACCCTGTGACAGTGGCAAGATGCCACTCTTCTGTGTGGCTGAGTAACATTCCTGTGCGTGTGCGTACACGTGTGTGCCATGATCGCTGGTATAGAGCAGTGGTACCTTTCTGTGGAGCCTGGGGACAGGTCTGGGCTTGAGATGTACTCTGGGGTCATCTGCACATAGAGGGTCTTCGAGGCCTGGGAACTGGAGGTCATGGGTCGGGGGGAGGGGTTGGAGGCAGACAGTTAAGAGCCAACATAAGCACTCACTCCCAGTGGATTAGTTTGTAAGCAATATGAACCTTTTTTTCCCTGGAAGGAGATAACCAATAACTCAAAATGCACAGTGGTAAGACTTCCTTAAAACTTAAAGTTATTATCATCAAATTATTTATCCACTGGTAATTTTTCAGGGTAACTTTAGAAGCTCATTTCCAAACCAAATTATACTGTGAACTGTAAGATATGCAAATTTCTGACCTTGTTCTGTTAAAACTACACAGGAGTAACAGATATACATACATACATACATAGCTCATGGAAATATCTTCATTCCAACCTACTCACTGTCCCAGTTCAAGCCACAAGAAGAGCAAAGACGAATTTGATGAGTTCAACTTCAAGAAGATTCATGGACAAGGTTCGCGTGAACAGAGTCTGTCGAATGCCCCAGGTAAGAAGCTGTCAGTCTTGGGAGTGGAGGCTGGGAGGAGGGAGGGAAGGAACCAGCAGAGGGCTGAGGGGCCCACGGCAGGGACGCAGGAGGCCAGGAAAGCGCCCGGACACGTTTAGAGGCTGCGGTCCACAAGCTAACCATCCCTTCCCCGCCCCCAGACGCTGCACGGCAGAACACTCTAGAAAAGAAGAGCACACGAGAAAGTAAGCCATAAACAGCTATTACACGTATACCAGAAGAGAGTTCAGAGAGAAAACGACGCTGCAGTTCCACAGTGACGCTCAATGGGGTAGGAGCAGAGCTCTGAAGGCATTTACGGAAAAACAAAGAAGCTTTTCAAGAATAGTAATACTGAGACTATTAAAATGTCCAGAAGTACAAAGAACAATGTGATCAATACAAATATTTTGTAAGCTCAACCACCAAATTCAAGGAAGATTAACAACTAACTTTTCTTCGGCAAACATCTGCATCTGAATTTGGTGCAATTTTCTCATGAATTCTCCACCCAGCAGTTAAATCTGTTTAAATAATGAATGAAATCAGCTGGCTTTAAAGAAGCTTACTATATTCTGCTTAACAGGACTGAAAAAAGAGTCATTGTCCTTCAGTGAGAAGGACGTGCCTCACACATGGTAGGAACTCGAGAGAATGAACGCTGTCACAGAGAGCATTTGCTTCCACGCTGACCACTTACAAAGCAACCAGAACCCTTAGGGTGGGATGTCAGAAAGGTATTTTCAGCTGATCTGGAATGGGACACATCGTCGAGTGTCTGGTCCAGGAGAATGGGGGTCAGAGGCGCCAAGCAGATCCTCCCACAGGACGGAGCCTTGGCCTTGCATGGCACGGCCCTGACTCCCAGCCCCCGTGACGTGATGGCAGGGAGCAGGAGCAGGGCCCAAGCGCCCCCGTGCGAGCCGCCTTGGCCTCATGTGGAAAATGGGCCAAAAGCTCCCCACAGAGCAGAGGGTGTCATCAAGCAGGTGGTAAGAAAAGAGAGTGACTTCCACAACACCTGGTTTCTAGGATGTGCTCAAGAAATGCTCGATACGAACATCATCTTACTTATCCTTCTACTTCTGGCATTTCTCTTGCATTCTTTGTGAAGAACTTCAGACAGGCTGAAATGTGAGGGGAAAGACTAGAACCACGGTGTTATTTTGCCATTACTGTCACTTTAAGAGTTTAATTAAGCAAAACGTCAAAAGCTGACCATCAAAATATGTGAAGAGCTAGATGAAAGACCTCTGGTCTTAAGCAGAAGCAGGGGAATATACGAATCTAGAAGCAAATTTGTCTCCAACGTGCTCGAGCACACAAGACTGAAAGTTCCACTGAGCAGCCTCCGCACGGAACTCAGGACACAACTGGAGAAATCAGACACACTGGAGAGGGGTCAGGACGCCGTGTCAGTGGCGGAGAAAACAGAGGCACGCTGCGCTAACACGCACAGCTACGCTCAGAACAAAAATAACCCACAAAGCGAGTGTTTTTTTTTTTTTTAATATGCATTCCACCTTTGGTACTTGGGGTATAATTCCCACTCAAACACACGGTCTGCAAGGTCACACTTCAGTGGCTGAACAAACAGAATTCTGTCCTGTTTCCATTCGGTCTTTAATTTTTAACCCACCAACAGACTCTCAGCTGCATGCTGTATTCTGATGAGCTACTTGCCACTAACAGATAGTGTCTCGGAAACTGTTTATCAACTGGCCCACGGCGTTAAAAAAAAAAAAAAAAGACTTTCCAAGATAAGAGCCTCCAGCTGGTGCTGGGAAGGGCAGCACTGTGGAAGGAGGGAGACGGTGGTGAGAACGCAGGAGCGCCAGGCCCGCTCTAAGCTGCCCATCCCGTGGGCACAGGCAGGAGGGAGCCGACAGGTGCATCTGCAGGGGACCGACACCCTGCCCTTCTCCCCCCTGCCTGACTGGCGGACACCGCCACAGCCCCCGAAGGCGTCACGTGGAGGCCCACTCTCACCCTGCAGGAGGAGACCATCGTGCGGGGTTGCGTCTGTGAACAAAGACGCCACATTTCAGAAACACACCTACGGTGAGAAACATCACTCGCTCTGCTAGAGAATGGGAATGGAAAAGAGGAAGGAAACCTGCACCAAGTATTTCCTTATTCACCAAGATTTTTACAGGCAAAAATGGGGTGCTCGTAAGAGTTTTGCAAGGTAGGAATCAGACAAAAGAACTGCGATTTGTGAGGGTTAATGACTATGTTTGCAGTCATAGAGTTGAGTGAGTGGCAAAACCCATGTTTGTTAAGTTTTAAAATTCATGCTTTTTTGCAACTGCACCATACAAACTGCAGGAGGATGTATTTCAGGTCTTTAGAAAAGATATGATGATGGAAATAATATGAAATATGCTGGGAAATCTCAAAGTGTACAGTGGAGAGTGCTTTCCTTGGAAGGAAAGTTATGACCAACCTAGACAGCATATTGAAAAGCAGAGACATTACTTTGCCAACAAAGGTCCGTCTAGTCAAGGCTATGGTTTTTCCTGTGGTCATGTATGGATGTGAGAGTTGGACTGTGAAGAAAGCTGAGCACTGAAGAATTGATGCTTTTGAACTGTGGTGTTGGAGAAGAGTCTTGAGAGTCCCTTGGACTGCAAGGAGATCCAACCAGTCCATTCTGAAGATCAGCCCTGGGTGTTCTTTGGAGGGAATGATGCTGAAGCTGAAACTCCAGTACTCTGGCCACCTCATGCGAAGAGTTGACTCGTTGGAAAAGACTCTGATGCTGGGAGGGATTGGGGGCAGGAGGAGAAGGGGACGACAGAGGATGAGATGGCTGGATGGCATCACTGACTCGATGGATGTGAGTCTGAGTGAACTCCGGGAGTTGGTGATGGATAGGGAGGCCTGGCGTGCTGCGATTCATGGGGTTGCAAAGAGTCAGACACGATGGAGCAAATGAACTGAACTCAACTGAGGACTGAGACAGGAAGAGGAAGGGACCAGTGAGGCAGAAGAGGGACGCGGTGGGCAGGCCCTGCCAGGAAGCAGTCAGGAACCACCCAGGAGGAGGACCCGGGAGCCAAACTCAACCAGCCTCGCATGGCACGTTTCTTTGGCTGACTTTCCAGTTCCCCAGGAATCTCACCATTAGCCTGACATGAAAGTCACACTTCATCTTCAGGGCCCTTCTGATTTCCCTGTTTGCTAATACTCAAACACTTGAAAATCTTTTCATCTACAAGTCTGTGAAAGTCACTCAGTTGTGTCTGACTCTTTACAACCCATGGACTATACAGCGCATGGGATTCTTCAGGCCAGAATACTGGAGTGGGGAGCCTTTCCCTTCTCCAGGGGATTTTCCCAACCCAGGGATCAAACCCAGATCCCCCGCACTGCAGGTGGATTCTTCACCAGCTGAGCCACAAGGGAAGCCCAAGAATACTGGAATGGGTAGACTATGCCTTCTCCAGGGAATCTTCCAGACCCAGGAATCGAACTGGGGTCTCCTGAATTGTAGGCAGACTCTTTACCAATTGAGCTATCAGGGAATCGCCATCTATAACTACTTGTTAATTTGACAAAAATTTAAAAGATAGCTAGCTACTTATGATAGACCCTGTATTGGGGACTAAGGGGTGAATGAGACACATTTATTGCCTTACCCAAGTTGGCAGTGGGGATAAGGGAGTGTGAAAAGGCCGCAGAGACAAGCAAAACCCACCACCAATATCCAGAGCTGGAGGACACACAAAGTGTCCTGGGGGGTGCAGGAGAGGGACACACCTAACCCCTCTAGACGGGCCTGCATGGGAGGCCCAGAAACCAAGGTTGTGAGCTTCAACCTGAAGGCATCAGAAAGAGTTTACAAGGAGATTTAGGCTTCAGAACACATACTCATTTTAAAACCGAATTTACTACAATACAGCACACAATTCTTAAGTATGATAGCTTAGAGAAGTTTCACATATGTGTGCACACATGCAACCACTACCCAAGGTCAAGACAGAGAACGTTCCAGCACCTACCAGTGCATGAGTCCTTATAGGAACTGGGACTCTCACCTCTATCATCTCTGATCACTTCTGCCTCCTCTGGAATCTGGGATGGTGGTATTGTTCAGTTGCTCAGTTGTGTCTGACTTTTTACTACCTAATAGACTGTAGCACGCCAGGCTTTCCTGTCCTTCACTATCTCCCAGAGCTTGCTTAAACTCAAGTCCATTGAGTCCGTGATGCCAACTAACCATCTCATCCTCTGTCACTCCCTTCTCCTCCTGACCTCTATCTTTTCCAGCATCAGGGTCTTTTCCAACGAGTTGGCTCTTCCCATCAGGTGGCCAGAGGACTGGAGCTTCAGATTCAGCATCAGTCCTTCCAATGAATATTCAGGGTCAATTTTCTTTAGGGTTGACTGATTTGATCTCCTTGCAGTCCAAGGGACTCTCAAGAGTCTTCTCCAACACAATTGGAAAGCATTAATTCTTCAGTGCTCAGCCTTCTTTATGGTCTAACTCTCACATTCATACATGACTACTGAAAAAACCATAGCTTTGACTAGATGGACCTTTGTCAGCAAAGCAATGTCTCTGCTTTTTAATATGCTGTATGCTGCTGCTGCTAAGTCACTTCAGTTGTGTCCAACTCTGTGCGACCCCAGAGACGGCAGCCCACCACCCGCCGTCCCTGGGATTCTCCAGGCAAGAACACTGGAGTGGGTTGCCATTTCCTTCTTCAAGTATGCTGTATAGGTTTGTCATAAATTTCCTTCCAAGGAGCAAGCGTCTTTTCATTTCATGGCTGCAATCACCGTCCTCAGTTAACTTGGGAGCCCAAGAAAATAGTCTGTCACTGTTTCTACTTGTGCCCCATCTCTTTGCCATGAAGTGATGGGACCGGATGCCATGATTCTAGTTTCCTGAATGTTGAGTTTTAAGCCAGCCTTTTCACTCTCCTCTTTCACTTTCATCAAGAGGCTCTTTCGTTCCTCTTCACTTTCTGACATAAGGGTGGTGTCATCTGCATATCTGAGGTGATTGATATTTCTCCCGGCAATCTTGATTCCAGCTTGTGCTTCTTCCAGCCCAGCATTTCACATGATGTACTCTGCATAGATGTTAAATAAGCCAAGTGACAATATACAGCCTTGACGTACTCCTTTCCCAATTTTGAACCAGTCCATTGTTCCATGTCCGGTTCTAACTATTGCTTCTTGATCTGCATAGTCTCTCAGGAGACAGGTAATAAGATGGTCTAGTATTCTCATCTCTAAGAATTTTCCACAATTTTCTGGGATCCACACAGCCAAAGGCTTTTGCATAGTCAATGAAGCAGAAATAGATGTTTTTCTGGAATTGCTTTTTCTATGATTCAACAGATGTTGGCAATTTGATCTCTGGTTCCTCTGCCTTTTTAAAATGCAGCTTGTACATCTGGAAGGTCTCCTTTCACATACTACTGAAGCCTAGCTTGAAGGATTTTGAGTATATCTTGCTGGCATATGAAATGAACACAACTGTATGGTAGTTTGAACATTCTTTGGCATTGCCCTTCTTTGAGACTGCAATGAATACTGACCTTTTCCAGTCCTCTGGCCACCGCTGAGTTTTCCAAATTTGCTGACACACCGAGTGCAGCACTTTCACGGCATCGCTGGGTAAGGAGCCCTACAGCGTGCGCTGCTCCTGCTCTGGTCTCCTTTACCGCACCTATTTCCGCACCTCACAGCGGCCTGCCGCCTTCACTGCCGTGTATCATCCCACCACATGTTCACACTGCAGGGCACTACCTGTTCTATGAGAGACATGTGGGCTGTCTCCAGGTTTTGGCTATTACAAATAAGGCTGCTATGAACATTCGTGTACAAGACTGTTGGTGGACACAGCACTCGTATCTACAGCGTTTATTACCTGGGTTATTGCTGGCTCAGGAAAACATAAGAAATTCAGCAAGAAGACTCTCTTGTTATGCTTCTACTGAAAATGCTGGCTGATGTAACCTCGACGAAGATAAGGCAAGAGGACCTCGGTCATTAAGAATAAAAGACAGAAAGCAAGATCCTTTCATAGGAGGACAGGTGGGTAACTGGAAGGGATCACAAGTGTTTCCAGAAGCTGGGACAGTCACTGTCCACAAACTGAACTGAGAACACGTGGCCTGGTCTTGACCCTCCTGAACCTGCAGGTTTGGGTTTTTTGGTCAAATATGGGCAACAGTTTTTCTGAGCGTTTCTTCAGCCCTGCCCTCTTTCCTCCGTTCTCCTGGGACTCTGGTGACGGAATGTGAGAGCATCTATTGGAGTCCTGCATGTCCCTGGCCGCTTCTCTGCCGTCTGTTTTATCCCTGTTATTCAGACTGGACACTTTACATTCTCTCCTCACATTCACTGGCTGGACACTTTACATTCTCTCCTCACGTTCACTGGCTGTTTTCATCTGTCCTTTCGTTGTGCTATCGAACCAGTCCAGTGAGCTTTTTCACTTTATTTTGAGTTGTCGTATTTTTCAGTCCTCAAATTCCCATTTGGATTTTCTCTGCATCTTCTCTTTCTCTGGTGAGATCTGCTGCTCCTTCATTTGCGCCCACTGTTGACAACTGCTCGTTGAAGCACTTTCATGAATGCTGCCTGAACATCCCTGCCAGATAATTCCAGCATCTGTGTCATTGAGGTGCTGGCATCTGCTGACTGCCTTTTCTCATTCAAGTTGAGATTTTCCTGGCTCTCGGTGTAACACAGGATCTTCAGTTACTCTGAATATTAGGGTATGATGCTGGGACTCGATCTCACGGCAGGCTCCCGTTTCAGCTGGCTCCCCTAACACCACAGTGGGGGCAGGGAGCGGCACCCGGCTACCATCATGTTGGGGCGGGGCTCACTCGGCCTCCTTCCTACTGGGCAGAAGGAGGCCAGTTTTACACCTCTGGGATAGGTATGGAACAGGTGTGAGCTCCAGTTCCCCACGTGCCCTCCACTGACGGCAGGGTCAGGCAGGGAAGGCAGGGTGCCTGTTATGAGGAGCAGGGATGAGTGTCCTGGCCGCCCACCCAGTCTTCCCATCATATATACTTTTAGGCATAAGCACTTCCTACAGAGTTATGTGAGAAATGGAGAGCTTAATAGGAAAGAGGATCTGCATAAACATCGCAGAAAAACAACAGAGGTGCCTCCTGAGAACCCGCATCACTACTGGGGTCGCGGCCATCCCCCGACCCCGACAGCAAGCCCAGACCTGCAAAGCTCCCAGCGGTGGAGGTTTCCCTTTCCTCCACCTTAAAAGAAAGAAACAAATAACACAGCCTTCTTCCTTCTAGCCCACCTCCGGTCTTACACAGCCATCTTCCTTCTAGCCCACCTCCCGTCTTCTGAATCTTACTCTGGAATCTCAGACTGTCAGAACCGGAAAACACCTCAGGTCATTACGCGGTCCATTATACCCCCACCTACGGCTGAGGATTACGAAAGGAAACCATCTTGATTAAGAAGATGAAGAAACCGACAACTTCTTAGAAAGGGCAGGGCCCTGTTACTCTAATATTACGTGTTCCGTACTTAGAAACACGAAAAATCAAGGGTGTCACGTCATTACACCAGGGAAGAAGGAGCGGTTTCTGGCAGGAGAGAAAAGCAATAGAAAGCTTCCTACTTTGGGCAACCTGGTCAAAGAGAAAATTCACAAATCACATGATTAGGGCTGAAAAGGACGTGGAAAAACCTGGTCCGATCTCCTGACTTTACAAATGGGAAAAGGAACAACACTAGGTATTTTCCCCAGGTCCTCTGACAGTCTGTACTCAGTCCACTCGCCAATAAACTCTAGCCCACCCCATACATCACTGAAGACCAAGATGTGAAACACAAGGTCTTAAGACCTTGAGTGCAAACACCAGTTTAATTAGATTATCAAATGTAAGTATATAAGGAAACCAGGATCAATCTCATATTTTCTAATGCTAATCTCCAGTCCTAAATGTAATCACACTTGAAGGGATTATTAATCTAAGCTTATCCTGACATTCCTGAGTGTCTCTTCTCCCTACTCTGAGATTCAAAGGTCTTAAGAAAGGGATGTTATGTCTAATGAGAATTTAAAATATGGAATGAGCATACAGTTCCAGGCTTTCACTCCAAGTTCCAAAAATAAATACTAAGCGACCAGAGGTGTGAGACGTTTGCTTCTCTCGCTCTCATCTCCTCCACCTGAACAGTCCTCTGCACCCAGAACAGCCCAGGGACTTCACACAGCTCTCAACTGGGACCTCAGCAGTGCTATTTTACGCACTTAGTGGAGATTACACACAGTTTATTACAAGCTATTCTCTCTATATATAGGGTAATGGTACACTCCTTATTTACTTCGAGTTGGTCACTCTTTCAATAAAAACATTAGTTAGGGACAGTGAGCATGGAATTACAAGGGTTCAGCCCTGAGTTGAGGTTCTACTTTGTTTTACACATTAACAACCTCAGATGGTAAAGAATCTGCCTGCAATGCAGAAGACCCTGGTTCTATCCTTGGGTTAGGAAAATTCCCTGGAGAAGGGTACAGCTACCCACTCCAGGATTCTTGCCTGGAGAATCCCACGGACGGAGGAGCCTGGTGGACTATAGTCCAAGGGGTCACAAAGAGTTGGACAGCGACTAACATGTTCACTTTCAACCCTACACTTGGCATAACAATAACATCAAATACCACTAAGCTTGTATTCTCCTTACGATGCCTCATGCCAAGGAATATTCTCAATGCGGTTTTACAAGGATTGCTTCATCTAATCCTCCCTGTGAGGTGGTATTATCCTCACTGAGTATGTGTCACTGGAATGCAAGCTCCATGAGGGCAGGTATCTGGGTCTATCTGCTCACCACTGCACTTCCTGAGCCTAGAACAATGCTTGACTCATAGCAAGCAAACAATACTCAGTGAATGGATGGACAAATCATTTTCATAGAGGAAAAACTTTAGTATTAAGTTTACAGACGATCAACTATGGTCATGGGTATGGAGTGGCACAGCTAAGACTCAAATCATGATTTCTGATTGCACTGTATCAGGGGCCAGCAAACCTTTTCTGTAAAGGGTGAGAAAATAAAACAGTTGAGGCTCTGCAAGCCACACAGTGGTCTCTGTCCCAACTAGCCAACTGTGCGGGTGTCAAGTGTGAGCAGCCGAGACAACCCTAAAGGAAGGAACGCTGCTGTGTCTCCATAAAGTCACTGACACAAAACAGACCTGCCAGCTGTAGCTGCCAGGCCCGCATTAGATCCTCACAATAATCAAGCAGGGCAGATTATCGAGAACCAGAGGCTCAGCTACTGAGGGCTTCGTCCAAGGTCACACCATGAATTTGCAAGTTTGTGCTCTTTCTATGAAACCTCATGGTCTCCACACAGATCTACGGTGTATTCAGAACCTGTTCCTGCACTTTTATGGCACAAAGCAGAACGTCCACTCTCTGGCATCTTGAAATTAAACCCATAACCGTAGCAGGCTGCTAGAGCTTAAGCGCATGGGCAGGTGTGGAGGGGTGTGTGCAAGTGCACAGAGTTAATCCAAAATCTGTTTTCACAAGAGAATCTGACCTTCCGTTAAGCACCGTGATGTGGAAACAATGCAAAGACTCCATCTGGGAGACAGGCAGGGCACGGGATTGGCCATTTTTGTTCTCACAAGGAAAACAGCCTAACCCAAACTAAACACTAACCTGGTTACACGTGAGGCTGAACATAGCTGAATGCATTAATCATCAGACAGGATAATAAAGGGAAATATGCAAGCTCTCTCCCAATTGTTTACCACTTGTATTTTTCTTGGAACAGAAATGCATTTTATATATTATATGAACCTGTAAAAAATACACGCCTGGTAAAATATTTAAACACATACTCTGTACCAAGAGTATTAAAACATGAAATATTCCATCATCATAAAAGAATTTTGAGTTCATGAAGGTTTAAACACCCACCCGACTCCAGCTATGGCAACAAGTACAGAACAGAAACTAAAATGCACTTTATGCTAACTGGATAATCTTGATAATTACAGGCTACTCAGTATGTAGCAAAGTTTGACAAACTCCTCCTTTGGCTGATCTTAGTAAGTAAGGTACTACTTAGGAGTGACACTGCAGAATCTTAAAAGAAATATTCAAATCAATTCTTTCTCAAAATATAAAACTAGTGCTTTGGTTCATTTAAGATAAATAAATATATATAAAATCTATTAAGTTCAACTGCTCACTACTCAACTGACATAAATACTACTTGGCTTAAGAAGTTCAATTCATTTGCCAATAAATTATGTACAAAATATATGTGAAAGTAAAAAATTGAGACAGGCATAGTCCCTCCTATCAATAAACCTTAAAAAAAAAACAAAAAAAAAAAACACCTCACATTTGTCTCAGACTCTCTGGTACAAAAACTAACTTAATTAGACTGTAAGTGCTTGAGAACAGTGGCGGCAGCAGTTAGTATTTCTGGGTGACTGTCAAATACCAAGCACTACTTGATGGACTTTACAGATATGATGAAGTAAAGTGAAGTGTTAGTCACTCAGTTGTGTCTGACTCTGTGGCCCCATGAACTATAGCTCACCAGGCTTCTCTGTGCACGGAACTCTCCAGGCAAGAATACTGGAGTGGGTTGTCATTCCCTTCTCCAGGGGATCTTCCTGACTCAGGGATTGAGCCCCAGTCTCCTGTACTGGCAGGCAGATTGTTTAGCATCTGAGTCAATATGATAGTTAATGTTTAAAAAAATCCTGCAAGACATGATGCATGCGTTATTTTTCTCCTTTTTCTCCACTGAGAAAACTGGGGCTCAATTATTCCCGCCCCAGGCTCCTAAGCACCTGAGCACCTACATGATTTAGAATCAGGTCTGCCAAGCCTTCCTTGGTGGCTCAGTGGTAAAGAACCCACCTGCCAATGCAGGAGATGCACGTTCCATTCCTCCATCAGGAAGATCCCCCCTGGAGGAGGAAATGGCAGCCCACCAAAGTATTCTTGCCTGGAAAACCCCATGAACAGAGGAGACTGGCGGGCTACAGTCCATGGGGTCGCAAAGAACTGGACATGACTTAGCGACTAAACGACAGCAACAAACAACTGCCTAGCCTGCAAGTCCAGATTCTTCTTCCACATCAGTTCAACTTCTTTAAAGCAGGGTTCTGACTCAGGTCCAAAAATAGTTCCCAAGCAATTCACGGACCTCTGCAAACTCTAGGAAAATACTGCATGGCCGTGGTACGTGAACTTTTCTGAAAGGAAGAGTTTTTTACAGGAGAAAAAAGAAAAGGGACGGCCAGTTGAAATTTACGAATCATGCATCACACCTGCAAAGTATGACCACCGTCCTGTAGTGTTCTGTGTGCTCAGTCGTGTCTGACTCTCTGTGACCCCAGGGACTGCAGCCCAACAGGCTCCTCTATCTGTGGAATTTTCCAGGCAAGAATACTGGAGAGGGGTGCCATTTCCTGCCCTAGGGTATCTCCCCAACCCAGGGATTCAGCCTGCACGTCTTGGGTCTCCTGCATCGGCAGGCGGGCTCTTTGCCACTACCACCTAGACCTACCGCCCCACCCACCTCTGTAATTCTGAAGAGAACAGCGGCGCACCCTCTCCGGCTTGGCTATGAGACAGGAGGGCTGGGATACAACTCAGCCCCGGAGACTCCTAACTCTTCACCTTCAGAATGGCAGGAACTGTCCACTCTCACTTTCCCCATGAGCAACGCAGAAAACACAGGCACGGGTCCCCAGTCCCAAGACAAGCACCACTGTGGGATGTTCCACTACCTGGAAACCATTTCTGCTTCCCTTGAAATAGGAAGCTTATTCTACAACTCTCTGCAGGAGCTGATGGAGGCCCCGTCGCTGTACACAGAGGCTCTCTGCAGCCACTGCCTTCTCTTCACACACACTACAACTCTCAAGAGAGTGTTTTTGAGCAAAGACAACTATTTTGCAAACCTCCTTCAATGAAGTGCATGTAAAGGAGCTTTGTAAAATGTAAAACGCTGCATAAAGATTCATTATTATTAACAAACATATTTACGATTCAGGCAAAACACGGTTCACATCTCTTAAGTTATAGATGGAAAAAATGCAAACAATCACTTGCAGCCTTTATGCAGCGGGTGTTTTTTTTTTTTTTCCATCTCTGAAGAATATTCCCTCTGTTACAGAATATATTACCATCTTGGTTTTAAGGACATGAAAACTAAAGTTCAGAAAGAGCACCCGACCTGCTCAAGAGTGACAACAGGCCAGACCCAGGCAGACGGGTGACGTGCAGGCCAGGGATGGACAAACGTGCCCACAGCAGCTCCTCACGGCCTCCAAGCTCCACCTCACAGGCCTGTTGTCAGGGGCTGGGTGATCTCACCAAAGCATTTAGTGCTGGTGGCTCTGTGTTAAATCAGCTGAAGATCCACGCTTACCACATAAGGCACAGAGTCTTTATGTAAACTGCTCAGACGCTGCTTCACAAACGTCCATTAACAATACTCCAAGTTGCGTCTGCACCACGAACAGTCACACTAAGGAGAAAAGGTGCTATCACACAGATGAAAGCTGCCCGAGGCCACCTTAGACACTCACCTAATTCTAGCCATATTTTCCAGTGCTGATTATATTTTAATAAAATGGAAACACTATAGAATAATTATTTCTGAATGATTCAACAAGCAAATAAGTACATGTGTGAACAGATTAAAAAGAGCTAAAACGTGAGCTAAATACAAACTTTTGGCAAGTGCACGCCCTTCTATAAACCCTTGCAATGTTTTTATTTTCTAACTTTAGTCTTAATTTCTTACAAAATCTCGAGGAAGCCACTTATAGAAGGAGCACACAGTCCCGGCGCGGAGGTCCTGATTGACAGCACGGGACCCAGACACAGAGCCCATCTCAGAACCAGCAGGCTGCGGGCTCTGCTGGCAGTCAGAAATCAGACCCCAACATTCTTTAGGGGCGCACATGACCTCTCCTCCCCCCTTACCCGACCCCTACTTCTCCGAGGATGCTAAGGACTAAGGGGCGGTGTTTCTCAAAGGTGGCCCCAGGCTGCAGCTACAGCCTCTGGAAATGGTGGCCTGAAGATCTGCTGGTCAACGAGCGCTTCTGCTGACAGGACGCCGACGAGCGCACCATCCAGAGTAGGGAGCAGAGACGGAAAGCAGGAGGGCGACGTGCTGCGGTGCGACATCACCCACTCCCCGGCCCCATGGGGCTTTTAAAACACATCTGAAATCCTCTTTCCTCTTCAGGAAAGGGACCTGGAGACTCGCTGGTGGGCTTCTCTGCTGTCCACTCTGGTCAGGGCTGGGGGAGGCAGGCAAGGCGGCGGCGGCTGACAGGACCGGCCTCTCTCCACGAAGCAGGTGCCCTTCCGTTCCTCCAAGGCAGCTCTGGTCTCCCCGGGAAGCGCTGGGGGCCCACAGCAGGCTCCCAGGAGTGGCCCCGAGACCGCCTCAGCTCTAAGGCTGTGCCACGCTGAAGAGGCAGGGCTGCACCCGCTCTTCGTCCACAGGACAAGGGGCTGCGAGAACCGGGCAGGCGTGCGGCCACACGCTGACAGGCGTCCAGAGGGGGTGGGGACTCACAAGCGTCCAAGGCACCACCCTATGCGTACTTCTTGCTAAATACGTGATGATAAATGCAACTTTTTCTATTCCGTCTTATCCTGCTCCTTTTTTTAAGAAAAAATTCTGGCTATGATGAATTAAACGAGTTTCACATTCCATTAATGGGTTGCAATCTACATTTTTAAAAATACTCTGCTTAGGATGGACTTCAAACAGATCTAGGTTTCAATCATACTTTGCTCTAACTGGTTTGGGCAAATACTTCTGATTCTGGGGTCCTTCATCTATGAAACAGGGGGGATACTTCTTGTAGGTACAAGACCAGCAGGAGGCACAGACCTGGCACAGTAAGCCCTCAAGAAGCCCCAGCGTTATTATTAGCAGAACAGAAACCCTAAAACCCACTTCGTCGGCTCTGAGTCTCGCCATCTGGGACACAGCCTGCTCTGTGGAGCTGCATCTGGGCATCCTCATTTAGAAATGTATTTATAGAGCGGCAAAATACTTATGGCCAAGTTTACTCTTCAGTCAACCAACATGTTTATACCTTGTGTTCCCTCAGAAAAGTTTTCATGCTCTTTCAACTTCATGACACTCTCACAGGCTTTCATTCAGGTCCGTTTCCCTCACTGTATACAGTGAATTCATTCAACAACAGTGTTCTGAGCACCAAGTAGGCACTATACCAGGCTACTCAGGGAGACAGAACAAAGGAGGCCTGGCTCTGGGCCAGAGCGGCTCAGAGCCGGCTCCCAGGCCCTGTGGAATCTGGCCTCTGTCCACCCCTCCTGACGGAGTCTATTCCAGAGTCTGCCCGGCTCACTCTCCACCCCTTCCTCTCTCCCTGTGCTGGGACAATCCAGCCCTTTTGAATGTCTCTTTGCTGCCATACAGCTGACTGTTACCTGCAGGGCCGGGTCCAAGCGCCTCCTTACCAGGCGGCGTCCACTGTGCTGGCCGGGCCGCCCGTCCTTCTCACAGGCCAGGACCCTGACCACTTCATCCTTCACTCCCCATCCACCCAGCACACGCTGCACCAACCCCATTATGTGGCAGCTGTCGTGCCTATGAACGTTACCAGTGTAAACGTGTAAATCTGTGTGTGGGGCCCAGCACACACACAGACATTGTTCCACTGATGAACCTCTTCTTCAGATTCCACCATGATTCCCCTGTCCACTAAGGGTTGCAATCTAAAGTCAACAATAGGAATTAAAAGAGGTTTTTTTTAAAAACACTTTTTGGTGGAACTTTCCTAACACGCCACAAACTAGAGGCAGAGGTACAATACACATCCATATACTCAATATCCAGCTTCAAGTTACCATGTTGTCAACCTTGCTTCTCTACCTCTTTCCACACTTTCCACCTCTAGTGTATTTAAAATAATACTTAAAAACAGGTATCTCTAGAGAATTCTTGGATGAGGAAATGGAAACCCACTCTGGTATTCCTGCCTGGAAAATTCCATGGGCAGAGAAGCCTGGCAAGCTACAGACCTTGGGGTTGCAAAGAGTCAGACACTACTGAGCAACTGAGTCACAGAGAATTCTAGTCTGTGTCCCACTCACCATCTATTCCATACTGTCCCTTTCTCTTACAGGTAACCAATCTTTAATAATTAGTTCATAGTTTATCCTTCCATGGGTTCTCTTTGAAAATATATGGAATTCATATTTCTGCCCCTAGGTTATACAAAAGACAGCATACTCAAAGTCCTCTGCGGCTGCTGTTTTCACAGACTATGTGGAGGACCAGCTCTGCTACGCTCACTGTAAGTCACTGTATGGACGAAGCACAACTCCGCACTGAGGGACACTGGCTGTCTCTAACGCTGAGCAGCTGTAAATAATGCTGCAAGTATATCGGTTAGTGTGCATTTCTTTTTATGACCAAGAGTGAGCAGTGTTTCATTAGTTTGATGGCTCTTTGTTTTATTTGTCTGTAAATTATTCATCTTTTATAAATTTTAAAATAGGGTTATAGGTATTTTTCTTAATTTTAGAAATATGGCTATTAGCTCTCTGTGACTTAAGTTGTGAATGTTTTCCTCCCTTTGTCATCTATCATTTTACTTTGCTTATTTGTTTTCTGCTGTGCAAAGGCTTTTTTTAAAAAGTATATTTAGATCTATCAAGCTTCTGTTACTGCTGTTAGAATGCGGTATATAGGAAGGGTTTTCTCTACTCTCAGTGTATAATGTAAAAAACTTGCCTGCTCTTAATGTTTGTAGGTTTCTGGTGTTTTTACATTTATGTATTTGGGCTGTTATTGCCCATTTATTCATCTATGTAAGGGCATGCTTACTGAGCACCCATGCTCAGCTGTGTCTGACTCTTGGGACTCCATGGACCGTAGCCCACCAGGCTCCTCGTCCATGGGATTCTCCAGGCAAGAACAGTGGAGTGGGTTGCTATTTCCTCCTCCAGGGGATGTTGCTGACCCAGGGATCAAACATGCATCTCTTGCATTGCAGGCAGATTCTTTATCGCTGAGCCATTGAACCTAGCTCCAGAAACAAACCTGAGAACACTGTTGAGATCATATTAAATTGATAAATAAACGGTAGGGGAAATATCACCTGTGTGAAACCAGGTCTTCCTGCCCCAGCACATCGTACGCACAGAGACCACTTTCAAATAGAATGCTTCCTTTTAAGCAGTGCCTTTATGAGAACAACCAGTATTTTTGAACAGCAAGACCCAGATTTACAATTTACTAGGAAATAATTTATGTCCAGGAGTGACTGGTAACATAAGGGGGGCTTCTGAAACATTTGCACAGAAGATTTAAGTAACCAAGAGGGGAGAACTCAGGCAATGCCAAGGTGCAAGTGGAATCGGGGTTAAAACCAGCAGCATTCAAGCCATCCATCCCAGTGCAGCCTCTAGAGCAACTTCCTGCTGTGAAACTGGGGTGAGAGGAGTTAAATGCTCCCCAAATCCTCAAAGACAAACTCGTGCACGGGTGAATTATCTTCTCTCCTAGCCACTGACCGAGTCCAGCTTTACTGAAAAGCCTGCCAGGCTTCCCCGGCTCTCAGTCCCCCTCCCGTGGGCTCTCAGTCCCCCTCCCGTGGGCTCTCAGTCCCCCTCCCGTGGGCTCTCAGACCTTCCTCACTGCTCTCTGCATCCCCATCTACGACTCTGACGGCCAGGTGCAACCTACTGCTTTTTACCACCGCTGCACTAAGCCAAATTACTTCCTTTGCCACCGCTTCGGGAAGGGGCGTGCTCCAAGACCAACCCAGAAATCCCCTCTGATCCCCAGAACGTTTCTACGGCAGGCGTCCTTGCCCTCACATTGCTTTCCTATCAGCACACCTCTTGAAAACCCCTGAAAGGGAATTTCATCATTTACAAAATAGAATAATGACCGTTAAGTTCATTTGTGTTGTAAAGAACAGGATTACTGGACACAATGGTTGATGGGAATGAATTATTTGATAAATGAACAGCATATACTAAGGATGGGAGGCTGTTGACAATCAAAATCCAACGAAGTTGAAAATGGACAAGAATTTCCATGGTCGCTGGTGTGCTAGCATATGGGGTTGACATTCTCGTTGTTTGATGCAGAGAACTCCGCAGCATGTGTGAGGAGCTGAAGCGTCTGTGAATTTCAGTAAGTACACAGCTTACTAAATATACGTGCAGTTTCGAAACTGTGTTATTTGTTCCATCCAGAGAGTCTCATTTTAACATAGTTTTGAATAAATTCCTTGGTTGCTTAAAAGCTTGTTTGGTACCTCTTCAGCAAAGCATGCAAGGTTTTGATGCTGAAAAAAGAGAAGACCCTATCTTCACTTAAATCTGCCCACAAAGGATGGGGGGGGGACATCAATAGAAGTGCCAGAGACAAAGGACAATAAACACAGCCAGACTGTGCAGCCTGCAGACAAGGCCAAACCAACCCCAGCGAGCCCGACGTTCCTGAGCTCAGACGCGAAGTCTGAGGACACATGAGGGGGAGGAGGAGCTGCACGCATTTTGTATGAAAGAAGTCTTGCCGGCAGAAACCCTCCCCGCAACTCCTAACGATGCCCTGCCCTATGAGGACAGGCTGGCGGGGAGAACCCACGTGAGAGGAAGGGGCAGGCAGACTGGGGTGAGGGGGCGGTGGCGGGCCTGGCCGTGCAGAGAAGGAACTCTCCCATTGCAGGGAAGGCGAAGATGACTCCAGGCAGAGAGTTCAGACTCAGAAAGAAAGCAGGTGTCTGAGATTGCACTCCGGTAGCCACGGTCCCAAAGTGATCCTCTGCAGACAGCGAGTGATCCGGGTGCTCTGCGGACCTTGCACAGTGTGTCAACGTCACAGATGTCAACGCAGCTGACATCTCACGCTATTCACGGCCTCTGACCCATGTAACGGCCTACCGTAGGTCAGTGCGATCTAGGCAGTGGAACGACAACGCGTGAGAGACATGTGGTCCGGGTCCACCCTCACCAGACTTCCATTCTAAGAAATATGAGCGGGGCCTGGGCGCAGATGAAACCCCAAACATCATATAAACATGTCGGATAACAGATGGCAGTGAGTGTGACAGAGAAGTGGAGCCAATGCCAAAGGGGGGGGGGGAGGGGCACAACTTTAAAGGGAGGAGAGGGAGGAAAGGCCGCTGATGAGAGGAGCAAAACCCTCCCGCAAGTGACGGATGGAGCCATGCAGCTCTGGGAACAGGCAGAGAGGAGTAAATGCAGAAGCCGAGAACGTGAAGGGCAGCAGGCCCGCCCGGGCATCAGAGCGGAGAGAGAAGCGGGAGGCCACCTGATACTCGAAGGCCTTCCACAACCCTGACCAAACCTCTCCTCACAGGCCTGTCTCTTAGAAGCCTCCCAACAGAATCTCTTTTTCCAGCCAGTTACCCCTTGCTCTCCTCCAACATCTCTGCACGAGCATCTCCTGTCAGCTCAGCCCCAGGACACTCTGCCACGTGCGACAGTCACCAGGGTGGGAAAGGGGTGGGGGGCGGCCACGGGCCCGGCTGTTTCCAGGCTGAACGCTGCGTTCACGACCTCTCCCTCCAGGCGCAGAGCCACGCTGCCCTCTGTGCGGAAGGGCCATGGCCTGCAGGCATGTGCGCGCGTGTCCTCAGTCGCTTCCGACTCCGTGTGACCCCATGGGCCTTTGTGACGCCAGCCTCCTCTGTCCATGGGATTTCCCAGGCAAGAACACTGGAGTGGGCTGCTGTTTCCTCCTCCAAGGGATCTTCCTGACGCAGGGACGGAACCCGCGTCTCCTGCACTGGCAGGTGGAGTCTTTACCACTGAGCCACGAGTGCGTCTTAAGCTTTACTGTATATTCAAGTCAGCTGCGCATCTTGCTAACGTGCAGGTTCCGATTCAGTAGGTGTGAGGCAGAGCCTGAGATTCTGCAGTTCAAAGCCCTAGGGGTGGCCCCTGTGCTTGGTCCAGGGTCCACACTGAGTTGTGAGGGACCTCCAACAAGGATGGAAAATGATCCAGGAGAAGCTATACAATTCTCCTTAAGACTTGGAACCAAGAAGTATAGACGACACCCGCCAGAGGCAGGTTCTGGGCAGTGAGGTAAGGAAGCACCAAGGGTCGGGTTGGTGCCACCCGGTGCCAGAAGCGAAAGAGACAGCAGTCTGCAGAGCGAGGAAGCTGGGCCGGACGCACAGGCTGAGCGCAGAGTGTGAGGCTGGGTGTGAGGTCTCTGAGGGGCTTCGGCGCCTCCAGTTCCTGCTCTAGGAGTCCAGGCACTCAGTGGATCCTTAAGCCACACGCTCTGGCCCAGCTCTCCATGACCCAGCTTAAGAGAGATCAGAAGGAAGAGCCTTGCCCAGACCCAGTCGAGGGGTTAAGGAGGAGGGTCTAGCAACTCCAACACCACCTTACGCCTGAGCCAGTCAGGATGAGAACGCTACTTCAATTAAAGGGCAAGTTTAGTGCAGAGACACATTCAAAGCAAAGATGCTATATTCAAAGTGTGTGTGTGCGCGTGCACTCACACACGAGTAACAATATTAAACAAAGAAAATACAAGAGTCAAAAGAATTCTACTGCCCTTACTCCTGGCTGAAATAACTGATTTTACCTCTTATCGGTCATTACTCAAAGATAAGTAAGAAACAGTCATCTGTCCTGTCTAGAAAGCGGACGTGTCCCTGAGTACCTGAGCACCTCCTGGGGCCAGGCCCCTGGTCAGTAATATATACACAGAGAACAGGAAGCCAAGCACCTGGCTCTACAGAAAGAAATGCAGACCAGACAAGGGAGGCGCACAAAGTGAAAACAGTCTCAGAAATGCCATGGCAAAGCTAGCAGAGAAAATGAATTTACCTTTTTACCCATAACTTCGAGCATTTCACTTTCTCAGTAATTGTTATGAGCATAATATTTTCTTCTATGATTAACTTTTGTTGTTCAGCTCACTTAAGCCATAAAGTGGCTTAAGTTTAACATACGTTAAACGTAGGTTTGAATAGGAATTTTTTAAAAAATCAGAAAAACCTGGCAGTCAGAAGACTTTTAGAGGCTTATGTGGTCCATTCACCTGCTTAAAATTATGACCACACCTACCACATCCCAGACAAATGTGGTTTTTCTTAAAAAAAAAAAAAAAAAAAAAAAGCCAGAGTATATTTTAATCCATTTAAGTACAAACAGTTTCAACCTGACTGCACTTAGATCAGCCTCTTCTGTTTTAGGCAGTATTTTAAAAATATCTGCATCACAACAACCTAATTTTTTCCAGCTTTAATTAAAGACCACTTAGACAAGCAAGCAGCTTTTGTAATTCTCTGGGGTGTAGCTTAAAACGGATTTTATATAATTACTAATGACTAGGCAAAAGCAGGGAAGAGGTGTATGATAAAAAAGTAAAGAGCGAAGACTTGTATAAAATGTGCTAGTCACTGTATTCAGAAGTTTCAAAACAGGAAAACAGATACTGTCTAGCAGAAACTGCATTCTACTGTGACATTACCTTTACCTTCACCTCGTTAAAGGAGTTTAGCAGAGACATTACTTTGCCGACAAAGGTCTATCTAGTCAAAGCTATGGATGGCTTTTCCAGTAGTCAAGTATGGATGTGAGAGTTGGACCGTAAAAATGGCTGAGCACTGAGGAACTGATGCTTTCGAACTGTGGTGCTGGAGAAGACTCTTGAGAGTCCCGTGGACAGCAAGGAGATCAAGTCAGTCAATCCTAAAGAAAATCAACCCTGAAAATTCACTGGAAGGACTGAAGCTAAAGCTCCAACACTTTGGACACCTGATGCCAACAGTGAGACATTGGAAAAGACCCTGATGCTGGGAAAGACTGAGAGCAAAAGGAAAAGGGGGCGGCAGAGGATGAGATGGTACGATAGCATCACTGACTCAATGGACATGAATCTGAGCAAACTCCGGGAGATAGTGAAGGACAGGGAAGCCTGACCTGCTGCTGTGCATGGGGTCACAAAGTGTCGGACACAACTTAGCGAATGATCGACGCCAACATGCAATTTCATTACAGTTCTATCAATTGTCATTATTGAACCTCATCTCCCTAGAAAGGTAGGAGGAAAATGAAAAGCAGCAAATGTAGCATTAAATAAGAGCAAAGAGAAGTCTAACTGTAAAGAAACAATCATATTCAAGAATATTCATCCGTTCATCCCTAAAAATTTTGAGCACTTGCTCTGGGCAAAGCACGGTGCTGGTGGCTGAGGAGAGTGCGGGGAATGGCAAGGGGCTGACAGGCTCCTAAGGTTTTACACAGTGTTTAAATCTCTGCTGAAAATCAGCACTATAAATACCAGAAATAGTCCCTGAACTGAACGGGTAAGGCAGCAGTGAAAAGCTAACTTCTTTCTCACGAGTAGAGCAGCACTCAGGCACTGACACCCTCGTCCCAGCAAGGAAAACATCCCCTGCATTCCTGTCTTCCTCAGATTCCTTCCTCTCCCAGCTGTCCTCCTCTTCCCAGCGTTATCATCACACCCCTGATCAGGCCTCCCGTCCTCCCACCCCAGACACCTGGCCAACTTCCCACTGGTCCCGCCCCAGGAGTGGCTCTTCTCCAAGCCCTTCCATGTGGATGGTCTTAGCAAGTCAGGATAGGCCAGTTTATGCAGCAGTAACAAACCCGAACAAATCCAAGTGGCTAAAAATGACAAAGCTTATTTCTTGCTCGTGTCATTTAACAGCTGTGTGGTCATGGGCACATAACTTCTCTGGCCCTTGGTCTCCTCATCTGCAAAATGGGGAAAGTAACCTCAAGAGGGTTAAATGAGTAAAGAGTGAAGTACAGAGAAGCAGGCCCAGCCCTCAGTAAGCCTGTTACTCTTGATGCCGCCACCGCTACTCCCAGGAGGCTGCTGCTGAAACCCCAAGTCCTCATCAGAAGCCCTGCGCGTCCTTCCTTCCAAGCTCTGACCACACCATGTTGAAGCGCTCTGCTCCTCATCTTGGGCCCACACTACCTCAGAAGCTACCTGAGAGTTAGGTCTGCATCTCAATCAGCTTGAACCTGAGAGCTTACGAGAGTCTGGCACATGGGAGACCCTCAGTAAATGCTCATGGAGCTAAAGGGGGTAACGCGGACCAATCACCCCTGGGCATGACTCAACCCCCATACACGCAGAGGACTACGGTAACGGAGACACGCTCACAGAGGTAACTGAGCCCTCGTGACGTCTGACTAAGGGCACATGAGGAGGGTCAGAAAGGTCATCTGAAGATGGAAAGACTGAGTGCTGTCATGCCACACCCAAGCTGGGACCTCCAGGACACAGGCTGCTGCTCCCAGGGAGTCTAAGCTGAGGCCAGTGGATACAGGCCCACAGGGCATGGGCACCCAGGGCCTCAGGCCTGACTTGGGCCGTGACTTCCCTGCACGAGGCTGAAGCTGCACACAAAAGCCAGCGCCGACACGGTGGAGAGTTCTGAGCTGACGAGAGTCAAATGTAGCCTGGCTGGGGTGACAGCGGCACAGATGTAGAGGTTTGCCCAGACTCATCGCATCGTTCGTTTAAAATCTGTGCGTGCGGACTCCCCTGGTGGTCCAGGGGTCAAGAATGTGCCTGCCAATGCAGGGGACTTGGGTTTGATCCCCGGTCCGGGAGGACTCACGTGACTCGGGGCAACTAGTCCCATGTCCCACAGCTACTGAAGGTGCGCCTAGAACCCAGGCTCCCCAACAAGAAAAGCCACCGCAGAGAGAGAGGACCACGAGTCACAACTGGAACACAGCTCCTGATTGCCACAGCAGAGGAAGCAGAGTGCAGCAATGGAGACCCAGCACAATCAAAACTGACTTTAAAAAAGTTTTAAAAACTTGGGGATTTTGTCTGTGTGTAAATTAGATAAACACACCTAGACAGATAAATAAATATATACACCTAGATAAATAAATCTAGACAGTGTATTAAAAAGCAGAGACATCATCTTGTCAACAAAAGTCCATATCATCAAAGCTATGGTTTCTCCAGTATGCATGTACGGATGTGAGAGGCTGGACTATAATAAAGGTTGAGTGCCGAAGAACTGATGCTTCTGAACTGTGGTGCTGGAGATCCTGAGAGTCCCCTGAACTGTAAGGAGATCAAACTACTTAATATTAAAGGAAATGAACCTTGAGCACTCATGGGCAGGACTGATGGTGAAGCTCCAATACTTTGTCACCTGATGCGAAGAGCCAACTCATCCCTGATGCTGGGAAAAAGACTGAGGGCAAAAGGAGAAGGGTGCAGCAGAGCACAAGATGGTCAAGCAGCATCACTGACTCAGTGGACAGAGTCTGAGCAAACTCCGGGAGATACTGAAGAACAGGGGAGCCTGGCATGCTGCAGTCCATGGGGTCACAAAGACTCGGACATGATTCAGCAACTGAACAGCAGCAAACCAGAAAGACAGAGAGAAGCAGGCTGTGGACACCGCCAACCGGTTCCTCAGCTCTGGGCCCTCCCCAACCAGAGCTCAGCAGGGAGGAAAGCTGTCCATCATGCAGGTGAACCTGCCCTCTGTTGAGGACATCATTAAATCCTATTATCCTGAAAGACGAAGCCCCTCCTGCTCAGAGCCCCACGCAGAGGGGGACACCCTGCCCTCCCCTGCCCCGCCACAAGGCACTGACTTCTCTCCTCCATCCCAGAGACGACTTCCCAGATGCCACGTCTTTCACCTTTCAGCATCTCCCTCTGGGCTCTGAGTTACTTAAGGACTGGGGCCATTTCTTCCACTGCCTTCTCTGCTGCGCTTAGTAGAGGGCTGGCACACAGGATGCTCTTCATAAATATTTGTTTCTCTGCAATACGTTTTTAAGGTTACCTTCAAAGATATGAAATATACTGCCTTTAGATAAGAAGGTTACTTCTAAGTAAGAATAATGGCTAAACTACATTAAATCTTTGAGAACTTGGTAAAGATTTAAATCTCTTCTTTTCTGGATATGCATGAATCCTACTGTCATGATTTATAAGTCCATAAAAGCCATATATTTACTGGGCAGAACAGACAGTAAGCCTGGAATGCATAAAAGCATGAGCATTCTTGCTGTGAAGATTACTGATGCCTCAGGCTTTTAAAAAAACGAGATGTCACACGAAGCCGTACATCAGGAGCTTGCCCTAAATATAAAACATTACCCACTGCTCTATCAACTCCAGTTTAAATCACAGCTCCTGGCGCTGCGGCGGGAGTGTGGAGGCATGCGTGCACACGCGAGCACACAGGCTGCGGTGTGTTCAAATTAACACCTGGCAACCTAAAGACAACATCTTAGAGATAACTGTCGGAGCATGAAACACTGCACTAACCGGAGACTGTCTAAGGTTGTGAGCGGGCACAGTAACATATACAAAGCAACCTGGAAATCTGGTGTGCTATTCTGTAAGAAACGGCAGTTTTTCAAGATCGATACTTGGAAATGATTTGAAAAGGCAAAAGGAGAAGGGGGCGGCAAAGGATGAGATGCTTAGATAGCATCACCGACTCAATGGACATGGATCTGAGCAAACTCCGGGAGACAATGGAAGACAGAGGAGCCTAGCGTTTTGCAGTTCCTGGGGTCACAAAGAGTTGGGTACGATTTAGCGACCAACAACAGCTTTGAATCGGATGTTTTGAACCTAGATCATTACGTACGGCACTTAAGGGGGAGCATTTCCAGCCACGACTTGAAATTTTATAAAAGTAAAACTGGCTTTTTTGAGCTTTTACGTGAATTTGAAATAGCTAAAAAGTTGCAATGTGGCTCAGGTAACACTCCAACAGCCCTACTAAGCAGACTGCACATGACGGAGGGGAGTAGGCTGGACAACTCGGAGCCAAAGGCGTCAGGCAGGAAGCTGGAAGCTCCAGATGACGGGGGAGGGTGGGGGGTGACGGGCTGACTTGGGCTGGGATCCCCTAACCCCTGTGGGGGACCTTTCTGATAGCAGTGTTCTAGTGACAAATACTTAAGTCCCTCTTTGCAGTTCAAATTTTGAAGTATCAACTATATTTTGAATTTTTTACATCTTAGCACAGAAGCTGAGCTTGTGTTTTCTTCCACTTTAGAAACATAATTAAAAATAATAAACAGTGTACACAGAAGTCTGCTGCTGCTGCTAAGTCGCTTCAGTCGTGTCACACTCTGTGCGACCCCACAGACGGCAGCCCACCAGGCTCCCCTGTCCCTGGGATTCTCTAGGCAAGAACACTGGAGTGGGTTGCCCTTTCCTTCTCCAATGCAGGAAAGTGAAAAGTGAGAGTGAAGTCACTCAGTGTCCAAGTCTCAGCGACCCCATGGACTGCAGCCCACCAGGCTCCTCTATCCATAGGATTTTCCAGGCAAGAGTACCGGAGTGGGGTGCCATTGCCTTCTCCAACACAGAAGTCTAATAAACACCAACTTAATAAATGTACCCTGAATGAGTCCAGTGGATTGGAAAAAGTGTATCAGGCTTAATTTTCTACTAAGGGTAAGCTCAAATGTTTATAAAAACTATACAAGAGAATAATACTTAAAAGAGAACAGAATGTCCATTAATTTGCATGGGAATTCTAGTCACAATTCTGACATTAACTAAAATTTCAAAACAATCTGACATAAAGTCAGTATACTAAAAATTCCTTGAATCCTATGTGCCTGTGAAAAGGGTTTTTAAAAATCCTATCCAAATTTACCAATGCTATAAAAATCTTCTTCTAAAACTGCTAGAAATGATTTTCCAAGATTAAAACAAAGTCCATCTTAAAGGCATTACAGAAAGGACTGATTTCTTTCTTTCTTCAAAATGCTCAATGAAACATCCCCCCTCCTTCTGGAACACGTTCTCCAGGGGCCCTGGAGGGGAAACAGCAGAATTCTAAAGCTGACTAAGATAAGGGTGCGGGCCCCTGTCCTGGGCCTCCCCTGACTGGCCTTGCTGCCGGAGCTGCGGGAAACAGAGGCCGCTCCTCCGCCGGGGCCTGGGGCGGGGGTGGTGGTGGAGGGCTGCCCATCAGCTGGTACTGCCCCTCTCTGCACTGAAGCTCTGAGACATTTTTGTTTGGTTTGGGTTGGGCTGGGGGAGAGAGGAGGATTTAGCTGAGAGCTGCCAGGGCTGAAATTCCAGCAGGCCAGGGACACGCCTTCCCCCTCCCTGCTCCCAGTCGGATTTTTCTGTCAACGCCCCCACCCCACGCCTCCCAGCTCAGACTTCCCAGCCCGGCCTCCTCCACACCCCCAGGCCCCAGGCTGTCCTTCCAGAGCTGCAGGTGCAGACCCAAGTCAGTCCTCGCCACAGAAAGGGGCAGGGTGTGATCTGTTTCAGAAAACATTTGAAACTGTATTCTCGTCTCATCTCACCTATGATCCTCAAGTTGTCTCTCCTTCCATCTTCAGGCACTGCCTGCGTGGCCTCAAAAGATGAAATTTCAACTCCAGGCCCGCTCCTGTCCCAACTCTGCATGGAAGGGACTTATTTTTAAGGTTTCCTGTTGGAATTTTCCAGTGGGTAAATTCAATATTGAACTAACTCATACCACGTAAATAGTGATGAGTCATTCCCAGAAATTAGTCTCACATTAAACCAATTATTCAAATGTCTGAGAGTAACATGAGCTAACTGTCGCTTGGGGAAGGATTTGTAACATAAGATGTACAATAATACAAACAGTCCAACCCGAAAAGGACAATCACACCCCAGTCACCCACCCAACAAGCAGGCTCACACGGGGGAACAAGGCTTCCTGCAGTTCTCAGCAGAGGGGCTGACATGATGCCAAAGGGCCTTTGCAGGAAATTTCAGTCAAACACAGACCAGAAATACCCGTTAAGAAGTTCATCACAGCTACTGAGCTATTTTCTTTTAATGCCAACAGTTCATTGTCTCTAAATGATTACAGAACACATGTCCTCTCTGCTCAGGCGTGCATGATGAGAGAGGCGTGTGCTCAGTTGTATCTGACTCTTTATGACCCCATAGACTAAAGCCCACCAGGCTCCTCTGGCCATGGGATTTTCCAGGAAATGTGTGTGTGTGTGTGTGTGTGTGTGTGTCTGTGTATGTATAGTATATATTAGTAGATAAAATTTTCTTTAACAGAAGTTATCTTTTTGGAAATGTCAGTTTTCTGAGACTGTACTCAGAATACTAACTACTTAAAAACAGGCTGGGTAAGCAGAGAGCATCATTTCTACTCTTACACCTGAAAGACGGACAGTGGATATTCTGCATGCATTCCTTTACAACCAGAAATAGAATCTGCGATCGTAAGGAGAAAACAGGAAGCACCATGTCTGTGGCTAACGATGTCCCCGCAGACGACCACCACACAGACTTGGCCAGCAGTGCCTCTGGGCCAAGCGCAGTGCCAAGCAGCAAGTCGTCGGGAGGCTGTGGAGCCAGGCCGCCTGGGTTCTCATGGGCCTCCACTATGGACTGTGTGTGTGACCTTCGGCAAGTTGTTTAACCACGATGGGCCTCAGCTCACAGGTTTGTATGATGAGGGTGATATCACCCACTCTAAGAAACTGCTGCTGTTCCGTCGGTAGTTGTGCCCGATTTTTTTCGACCCCATGGACTGCAGCCCGCCAGGAAATACTTGAGGGTAAAGGCACTGGCGAATGTAAACAGACTGGAAGGTGTCTGTCAGTCAGCACTATGCGACGCTTGCTTCTATTACTGTGATTTCTTTGTTGTTACGAATTCGTTGTAATCCGCCTGCCAACGCAAGAGCCCCAGGTTCGCTCCCTGGGTTGGGAAGATCCCCTGGAGGAGGAAATGGCCACCCCCTCCAGTATTCTTGCCTGGAGAATCCCATAGGTGAGGAGCCTGGTGGGCTATGCTGCATGAACGGGACTGCCAGGAGTAGGACAAGATTCCACGACTAAAAAACAACACAGGAGGAGACGACAGTGACTGACCTCAGGCCCAGTTAGGAGAAGAGTCCTGGCTGCTCCCAACCACATCACCAAGTTTGCTCTTGGGACCAGACGGAAATACATCACACAAATAGGTGAAAACCTGACGAGGGCTTGAAGTTTTTCCTCTCCAAGGTGTGTGTGTATCATACACAAACCCAAGCTGAAGGAAATACAGGCTGATGACGGAACTGACAGCATGACGCCGACCACGGGGAAGACCAAAGGTTGGGGAGAGCTGGGCCTCCCCCGGCTCCGCCCCACTCAGGGCGGCCCCCCAGAGATGCCCAAGCACCGTGCAGCGTGCACCTCCCCGGGAGGGCTGACGCGGCTCTCCTGCCCCGGGCCCCAGCTCCAGGATGCTGCCTCCGAGAGGAAGCCAGTCGGGCCTTGTGCTGAGGGACGGCAGCGACCATCTGGCAGCTCCCAGGCAGAGGAGGAACCAGCAGGGCTCAACCTTCTCCCTCTTCAGCACCTGCTCGTGGTGCTGCCCCCCAGAAGCCTGCACCGAGAGCCACAAGGAGGACACTGCCACCGCTGGGGACGATAGCCGCTCCGGGAGCCAGGCCCCTCCGACACTCTGTCCAGAGAGGCAGGCGATGTGGTGGAACACGGGCCTCGGCACAAATGGGACAGACAGAACACCCCTCCAGAGAGCCCGCTGAGGAAGACGGAGGAGGCACGCATAAAGAGCAGTTCTCATCACGAAAAATAATTGAATCTCAGAACAAACGTATGAAGTCAGCAATGGTATCTTATTTTACCAAGAAGCTGAGACTCTGAGAAGTGTACCAAGCTTGCCTTCTTAGTAAGTAAACAAAAATGGAATTTAAACTTTTTCCCCAAATCAAAAAAATCCCCATACACTGTACTGAAGGTAACTGTGAGAAGGCCAGAAGCAGGGAGTCCGGGGGAGGCTCATGCAGCGAACGTCCACCTGGGCTCCCTGCCAGCTGCTGGGCGGAGTAGTCCCGGGAAGGCCCTGGGGGCCTGGGGCACAGCTTGCCACTGGGCAGACTATGCACCATCAGTGGTGCTGAGAATGAAAAGCCACAGCAGAAAAGGAGAGTGGAGGGATCTGGGATCCAACCAGGACTAAGTTCCTGGAGGCTGGGGCACACGATGAGGGGATAAGAGGATCTGAAAAAAGAACAGGTTGTTTTCAGAAACAAAAGATATTTTAATGTTTCTACCAAGACAGAGACTGTCTCCTGTGGAGTTCAGAGTCCGTCAGCACGGCAAACAAAGGCCTGCTCTGCCTAGCTGGCCAGCCCTCCTCTCCAGCCCCCTCCCTCGTCCCCCATCACCCCACTACCCCACCTCCCACCCCTGGGTCCCAGTGAAGTCCAGCACACAGCACGTGGCCCCACACACGTGCTCACAGGAGCCATTCTGCCTGCCAGGCCAGCCCTCTGGTCTGCCAGCCTCTTGCTCAGTTCATCCCCGAAGGCCTAGATCCCAGAGCTCCTGCTGAGGCTCCGAGGTGAACCCTTCATATGAAGCACTTAGATAGAAAGTTTCTACTATTCATTTTGAGGACTTTGCACACACCACTTACTACCCTATGTTCACACCTGTCTCCCCCCTTTGAGTGTGAACTCCCTGAGAGTAAGCACCGGGCCAAACCCATCTCTGCAGCCCCAGCGCCTGCAGTCCTTGCTGCCACACAGCAGACGGCAGACACAGATTTGTTGAACTGAACTAAAAGCTCTTGCGATGCCAAATAGCACATTCGTTCATATTTGGAGTCAAAATTATTCCTGATTTTACTCTTAACGGCAACACAGCAACAGATTCTAATTCAACTAAATTCCACAGTTTGAGACTAAATATCATTCTCGGTCCACTAGAATGTGATAGGTCTGAAATTAAATTCTATCAGGACGAGATAAGCAATAGGCTTTTAAAAGCAGGAGAGGTGAACAGTCCAACAGGGACTTCAAGTATTGATTTAAAAAAAAAAAAAAAAACGGCTTTTAATATGAACGTGACTTTGATCCTCTTAATTTTCAACTGCAGCCAGGAGGGGGAAAAAAAAAAACCACGAAATATGCTAAAGATCAAAACTGTTTCAGATGTGTGACAGACAGCTCCATTATGTTTTTTTTTAGAAAAGGTGAGAACTCTCTAACATTTGCAATAAGAGCACTTTTCTCATTCAGCCAAAGAAATGAAGCCTGGGGAGATACAAAGAAATATCACAGTATCACAAGCACTCGATTTTATTAAGTGGAGATATGTAACAGAAATCTTGGAAACTGATGCACTCAGCAAAAGCTAATGTACCCAAATCAGAGGTCCTGACAATAAAGGCTGAATCTGAATTCCTATTCCTCTTAGCGTTCCACACCTTGGAAAAATAAGCTTTATTGTTTTCTCTCCTCTCTATTTGCTACACACACCCCATGCACTACCTCCAACCCAGCTATTATTTTTTGGCAAAATCATCCAGATCCTAGGCTCATGTTTTATTTTTTCAAATCTTTCCACTAAGAATAAATTTAAACTGCAATTATTAAAGCCTCCAGACCTTAGTTGGAGGGGTCAGGATGGTGTCCTACTCTGAAGTACAACAAAGAAAAAATTAACCTTGGTGGCTAATGAGCTCAGTACACACTTGTCACAGAGGAGAACCGGAAGTCTACACTCAGGCCGGCTTCCTTTCTTAACAGTATTTTCTCCTCCTTATTAAGATGAGGGCCGGCTTCCTTTCTTAACAGTATTTTGTCCTCCTTACTAAGACAAGTCACGCGCACTGCATGTGACTGTGGGCTTCCCATGTGGCACGAGTGGTGAAGACCACCCGCCAGTGCAGGAGACGTTAAGAGAGGCGGGTCTGATCCCTGGGCTGGGAAGATCCCCTGGAGGAGAAAACGGCAACCCACTCAAGCATCCTTCCTGGAGACTCCCACAGACAGACAAACCTGATGGGCTACAGTTCACAGAATCGCAATGAGTCGGACACAACTGAGCAACTTAGCATGCATGAATGCCAAGTGCTCTTGAGAGAGGACTGTGAAAAGTATACGGGAAAAAGAAACCAATCCTTAATTTTACCAGCCAGAGATAACTGCTATTAATGTAGTGTGTTTCTTTGGGGTCATTTGGCCATGCATATATGTGTTTGCATAAATATACATATAACAGACACAGAAACATAAAAAGTAGGTGCTCATGAGATATAATGTTGTATCCTACTTCGAATTCCCACTGACCAGGATATCACGAGCACCATACCAGCATGGTACCTGCTTTTTGAAAACATGATTGTATTAGCTGTATACCATATTACCATAACTGACCAAAACAGCCCCAATGGATGGAAAAGTAGACTGTTTCTACTAGCATCTACAATACTGAAGTCGGCATACGCATAAATACAGCTGACCATGACGCAGCGCTTACCTGATGTTTTACACAGATGATCTAATCTACCCCTCACAGCTGCTCTGCCATAAGATGAGTACAGAGTTGCAAAGGGGTTGAATACTCTGCTCAGGGTCACCCAGCTATGACTGAGCAGAACCCAGGTTTAACAGCAGTAGCAGCAGGTTTAAACCTATTTAGGCTGGTTTGAGCCAGAGTGTCTCATTTACTTATAGTGAAATCTAGAATAATCTTCACTATTTCTAATCCATAAAATGTCTTTGCTTAATCTAAAAAATCAACTAAACAGTATCTATGTCTGCAGTTCTATCTTTAACACTTTAATCAATTTCAGATTTATTCTGGTGTTTGTTATGGGTGAAGTTGGATTTTTTTCCAACTAGTTAATCAATCATGTCTGGTTCATATTCACACTAAACTTCTCTTTCCTCTCTGGGTTTCTGGGCTTTCCTTGTCACATGCTCACTTCTTGTAACTTCTCAGGTGTCTGCTTCTATGCGCGCGTCCACTAAACAACACATTTCTGTGTACTGTTATTTTAACTTTAAAGTATATTTTAATACCGTTAATTCCTCCATTATTTTCATGTTTTCTCAAAATTCTGAGCTCCCCCCTCAGGGGACTGTAATTGGCTGAACAGTTAACAAACAATGAGTCTAAAAACAAGTATCTTTACAATATTCCATATTTTTATCTAGGAACGCAGCTGCTTTGCCCCTCACCTAAGTCTCAGATACCTCTTAATTCGGACACTGAAAATAATGGTTTTTACTATTGAACACAAATCCATTTAAAACCCTTATTGTTTAGAAACTGACCACCTGGCCTAGCAAAGAAAACGGAATTTTCCACCAGGCTTTTACAAACTGCTGAGCCACCCCAGGGAAATGACTTTTACACTCTTTCTTTTGGTATGTTAAGAAACATGTAAATGATGCTTCTGAGAAATACGCATATCCCTGAAATGCAGTTTTCTACACTAGTCTGAAGAAGTTATGGACTAACAGTTCAACAGGAATTAAGAAATACAATCACTGCCAAGAAAAAGTCAGCCCGCGCGCACTGCTTTACAGAACACGCCCTCCTTCAGGCTTCTACGTGCTGGTCCAGGATTTCAGTGTCTCTCTCTCCAGCAAATGTGGACGTGGTGGAGCACAGCAGAGTCTGGGTCTGGAGGTCAGAGGTCAGCCTGTTACTACTGCTCCAAGTAACTCAACCACCCAAGGTCTGACCAACCAGTAAAACAGGGCTCTCACCCTCTGCTCACTGCTCCTCACACTGCAGTTCGGTGGTATGCCAGGTGTTAAACCAGACTGGGTGTGTCCTGCCTGCAAAGGAGCTTAGTCTCTGAGGAAGACAACGGTGGGAACCAGAGGAGAAAGCACAGCATGGCAGAGCCTGGCATGGGCTGGAGCCTGGTTAGTATGAAACAGACAACAGTGAGTTGCACTGTATTTCTGTATTCAGCATGACTCTTCCTTTGAAATAATGTTAAACCTTTTCTGCAGAAGAAGAGCTCATCACTCTACAAGATACAGACAGCTGCAACACACTCAACCATGGTATGTGTCCTCTAGCTAGGAATTTTAATTTCATTTACTGCAGCAGGAACTATAAGTTCAGGAAACTAATGGTGACGGTTTGATTTATGAATTTTGACATATTTCTTGAACTCGGATTACATTACAAAAGATGTGGAATTCTAAGCAAGCCAGCTCTTGTCTATACATTCAATCTTCAAATCAATAAGCTGGGATTCTGTGCAACTAGTTTCCGACAGAGGAAAACACAGTCTAACTGAGATGGGCCATAAACCTGTAATTCAGAAGTCCCTTAAAACACTCTCAGGACTGAGCTAGAACCAATTCTGGAATCCACACAGAAAACCCTTCAGCTCTTTACTCGACAATAACAAAAGGGGAATTCAACTGAGAAAGGGTTGGTAGTCAAACTAAAGAGGGAAAAAAAAAAAGATTCACATGCTATGCTTTCGCTCTGCTTCCTCCCCAAAGTCCCATTCACTAGAAAAGTAATAAACACAGAGTGGGCTTCCCTGGCGGCTCAGTGGTAGAGAACCCACCTGCCAAGGCAGGAGGTGTGAGCCTGATCCCTGGGTTGGGAAGATCTCCTGGAGAAGGAGACAGCAAACCACCCCAGTATCCTTCCCTGAGAAATGCCATGGATAGAAGAGCCTGGCAGGCTACAGTCCAAGGGGTCACAGAGAGTTGGACACGACTGAGCAACTAACCAGCAACAACAAAGCAAGAGCAAGGAATGGTCTTTAAATACTGTGAGATGCTGCGCTCAGACGTCTATTTCAATAACCACAGTGGGGAGACGCTGACACGAACCACAGCCACTCACTCACGGTGGGGTTGGAGGTGGCGGGTGTGGGGGGAAGGAGGAGGTGGCTAAGTGACACCAGACACACTGTCAAATGCTCTGCACGTAAGCGATCACATTCAATCCTTCCAACCCCTAAGGCAGGTGTGACTGTTTCCATCTTACATGTGAAGAAGCTGAGATTCAGAGAGGTCAAGTCACTTGTCCAAATTTATACTGTACAGCTAAAAGGTGGTGAAATTAAGAGGTCGTGTGGGCTTCTCTAAGCCTTGTCTGGATTCTCCGCACTATCCCAAGCTTTCTGTCTGTTGTAAGGTTTCCCTAGATACATCACTCATATTTATGGAGCCAAATGTTACAAGCCAAGGGAAGAGAGAAGAGCCAGCGCCAGGAGGACTCAATGCCAGGACACTTTCAATAGCCTACCTGGAATTCCCCAGTTAGTCAGGCATAGAGTTATGGTATTAAAGCTTCCTGTAAAAGCAGAAAAATATGTGCCTGGGAAAGAGGGCAGATTAACCATTATCATCCAGAAGATCTAGGGCAAGGGTTTCATGAAGGAGTAGTCCTCAAGGGAGGAGCGAAGAAAGGTGGTGATGCCTGTGGGTGACCAGGAAGAAATCGCTTTTACTCGCTAAAGTGAAACCTGAGTGATACTCAGATCAAATTGTGTGTGTCATGGTTCTGCCCGGTGGCCAGTGTATGTGCATCACACTGAAGTCTTAAGTAGAAACAACTCACAAGTGCTGCGATGTCAGCTAGAAACACTGATGCTACATTCACGTACAGAAACTGGGGGGTGGGGCAGGGGGTAGAGAGCAGGGGAGCTGGGCGATGCTTAAGAGTGTTCAAACTACCGCACAACCGCGCTCACTTCGTGTGCTGGCAGGGCTATGCTCAAATTGCTTCAAGCTGGGCTTTAGCAGCACATGAACCAAGAACTTCCAGAGGTGCAAGCTGCATCTAGAAAAACCAGAGGAACCGGAGATCAAACTGCCAAGATCCGCTGGATCACAGAAAAAGCAAGGGAATTCCAGAAAAACATCTACTTCTGCTTCACTGACTATGCTAAAGCCTTTGACTGTGTGCATCACAACAAACTGTGGAAAACTCTTTAAGAGTTGGGAATACCAGACCATCTTACCTACCTCCTGAGAAACTTGTATGCAGGTCAAGAAGCAACAGTTAGAACCAGACATGGAACAACGGACTGGTTCCAAGTTGGGAAAGCAGTATGCCAAGGCTATATACTGTCATCTTGCTTATTTAACTCATATGCAGAGTACATCATGAGAAATGCCGGGTTGGATGAAACACAAGCTGGAATAAAGATTGCTGGGAGAAATAACAACCTCAGATATGCAGATGATACCACTCTAATAGCAGAAAACGAACAGGAGCTAAACAGCCTCTTGATGAGAGTGAAAGAGGAGAGTGAAAGAGCTGCCTTAAAACTCAACATTCAAAAACTAAGATCACAGTCCCATCACTACATGGCAAATAGATGGGGGAGAGTGGAACACAGTGACAGATTTTCTTTTCTTGGGCTCCCACATCACTGTGGACAGTGACTGCAGCCATGACATTAAAAGATGCTTGCTCCTTGGAAGAAAAGCTATGACAAACCTAGACAGCGTATTAAAAAGCTAGAGGTTATCACTGCTGGGAAAGATGAAGGCAAGGAGGAGAAGGGGACGACAGAGGATGAGATGGTTGGATGGCATCACTGACTCAATGGACATAAATTTGAGCAAGCTCTGGGAGATGGTGAAGGACAGGGAAGCCTGCCCTGTTGCAGTCCACGGGGTCACAAAGAACCGGACATGACTGAGTGACGGAATGACAGTAACAAGGAGCAGACAGACAAGGTAGAGAGGCGAGCACAGAGTAGAAAGCTTCCCTGCACTGAACTCAGATGGTTTTGCAGAGAAAGCATCCTGTGACCCTCAGTTCTGAGGGCTAAATTAAGGTCAGTGGGATGAGTGCAGGCTGGGACATCCACACAGGGCGAGCACAGGCCAAGAAGGCAGATGCCTGCCTGCATAAGGAATGAGCATCAAAGGCACTGCCACCCAAACCCACCTGACCTGCACGCGGGCATGCTCAGTCGTGTCCAACTCTGTGACCCCATGGACAGCTGCCTGCCAGGCTCCTCTGTCCACAGGATTCTCCAGGCAAGAATACTGGTGTGGGCTGCCATTTCCTCCTTCAGAGGATCCTCCCAACCCAGGGATCGAACCCACGTCTCCTGCACCAGCAGGCAGATTCTCTGCCCCTGAACCACCTGGGAATCCCCAAACCCACTGAGAGCAGCACAGAGGAGAGCACTAGCACACGCCTGTCAGTGGTGTTTTCTCTGCAACTGTGACAAATAAATGACTCTGTCAGTTGTCGGGGTAACTAGTAAGTCAGCCAGTAATGCTGTATAAAACACGGACTGACCCCCGCTAAGAGCAACGCCCTAGAAAGTAATTAGGGAAGAGCAACAGATTTTTAAGTTTCATGATTTAACAGGCAAATATGCTGCTTAAGAACATTTCAAATAGAAAGAAATCATTTTGAAAAAGGATATAATGGTTTGCCTGTTTGTGGTTCCTCCCATATGGATGTGAAAGCTAGTCCTCCCCCTCAAAAAAGGGACGTAAAAATAATCCTCTTATGAATGTTTAACAATCATTATTTAGTCTAAAACTTTATGAAAAAAGTGCAATCAGAGCTATAAAGCTTAAACTTTGAATTAAAATTTGTAACAACTGGCAAATATTTTATGCTATATATTAACACATGTCCTTACAGTCTAAAATGTGGCTATGGATAAATCAAATAAAAATAAGGCAAACTACAAATAATTACAAAAGCCAGCATTTAGTGGAATATTCATTTTTGTTTGAAAAAGTTATTTTAACTGCCTTTGTTTGCAAACACGGTCAGGAAATTTTACAGTAAAATGTAGGTTCCTTGAAGAGGAAGAGTGTGTCTTACTTGCTTTATATCTTCAGCATCAACAACTGTGCTCAGTATGTAGTGGACACTTGACAGATGTTTTAAAATAAATTCTCATTCAAGACACATTTACTGAATGCTTGTATGTGGCAGGTACAATTTAGATGCTGGGGGTCACACAGTGGGTAAAACATTTACTGGGAAATGCATCACGAAGATATAGAAATGAAACCTGCCTTCACAACAGACAAGTGGCCAAAGAGTTTTACACAGTGAACCTTCTCATATACACCGGACTTATTTTTAAACTGAAGTCATGCCTGTAATGAAAGCTTTATGGGTGCATATGTTTGAACACATGGGATCAAACATATGTGTGAAAGCTAGCAATCTTTCAATCGGGAGCAGAAGGGGGAAGAGAAGACACTGAACAGCATTTCCACAAAATCTTCAGCACAATGAATTCAGCCACAACAGTGGATGGCCCACCTCAGTCACTATGATTTCTTGGGGTGAGGGGGGCAGTGTCGGGGAGAAGGTAGAGAAACTGGATCACCTGCTCATCCATTGTGAAGAATGCATTCAGCTTTATGAAAAGAACAAACACTGTGTTCGGTCTTTCTTCTATTCAATAATGAGCATCCACTTAAAGAGTTCATGACAACAGCGAAGAGAAGAAGAATGAGGAAGCAACAAACTAAACCCAACATTCCTTATTCTAACAAAGAAGAAGCCGGAGAGTGCTTTCGTCATGTTTGCAGCATTAATACCCATGTGCTTCTCACAATAGAAACCAAAATACAATCTCCATTTCAGGTCCACAAAGGTCTACAAGTGAACGAACCACCACAGAGGTGGCGGGACACACCATGTGAGCTGAGCACAAAACACAAGGCAAGAACCTGACTCCAGGACTGATGCAAAGATCACAGAGGGTAACACATGTTCATAAGCACAAAGCTGGACAGAGCAGACACTCGACAATACACTAGGCGTTGTACATAAGAACGTTTCCCTACGATGAAAAGGGAAAGGGAAATCTAGAAATTCCTCATGTGTACAGAGCTAAGACGCACAGAAAATCGGGGAAGATAAATTTCTGAGCACATTTTCAATTGCAGACCAGGCAGCCTGCCCCTCCTAAAAACTGCCCATGGACACAAATGGAAAAGATTATCACCCTTCCTGTTACTATGGCACAGGCCAGCTCCCATCTGAGTTTACAGAGGGCTGCTCCTCCCCCACTGTGCCCCTCCCCCTCAAATCAGGGACTCTGGCTGGAGCTGCGGGCACCCCTGCACGCCTCCCTACTAAGGGGATCATGCAGCATATAGCAGTGTCCATTCCACACATGCCAGCTGAATGAAACCACATCTAGTCCCTCTAAGCCTCAGTTTCTTCATTCAGAAAATGATGACAATATCTTTTCAGCCTTGCCAGAGACATGTCAAAACGTTCCAAAGAACTAATGCAGAGGAATGACCTTTGTAACAGAGAAAGGGTCACATAACTAATCACAGGGGGAGCCATCCGCAGGTGGGCACCACACTCAATGCAATGAACGAAGTTACACAGATAAGCAGAGACCTAGCTGGCTTAAATGACTTCTGACCAAACCTCAGAACAATCAGTAGTGCACGAAGATTGCAGGAAATATGTGCCAATAACTCTGGGATTCTGGTTCAACAAGGAAGGGTGGTCCCTCAGTGCTCCAAGGGGGAAGCTGCACAGGGAGAGAGGCTGGTCTGCCTTATCCATCTAAGGGTCCCCAAGGCTAGGGCCACCCACAATTGATGAATGGATGACTCAGAGACAGAGACGTGAGCTGCAAAAGGGTGGCCGACTTCGGACCCAAGGAGCCTGCTTAGCCTCCAGCATCTACGGTCTCAGGTCACTCAGGAAGTCTATTTAAGACATCTTCCCCAAACCCCTGGAAAGCTTCCAGACGAGAAGCTCCATAGTAGAGGGGAGAGAGCACAGGCCCAGGCTCGCAGACAAACCTACACTCTGCTCTGGACTCTGCAGATCACTAACTGGTGGCCTCTCCCTGCAGTGTGGCTGGCAGAACCTGACTCCAGGACTGACGCAAAGATGAAAGAGGGTAACACATGTTCATAAGCACAAAGCTGGACAGAGCAGACACTCGACAAACCATCAGCCCCGTTTCCCCTCTGGGTGAAGGATTAACTTCATTAAGCTTGATGATATAAAATCCCCCCAACACATATCTTTAGTCATGGAGAAAGAGCCAAACGTCCTTCTAGGCCCCGAGCTGCAGCCAAGTGAGACAATCCAGATGCTATAACGAAAATCAACAGCATGGTGATAAGGACCTGCTCTAGAACCACCTGTTTCTCCAGAACGAACTCCGCCCTCTGTGGCATCACCGAGCACGGCTGACGCCCAGCGAGTCACGGCTGTGTGCTGTGATAGCTTCTTTGGAAGGAGAGCAAAATCCCACAAGCAATGCTTTCAGGCTGAGCTTTTTGTTGGTGTAGGTGAAAAACGTAGGAGAAACAGAGGCGTTCTTACGCTCAAAGAACGAACGCCTTCATACCTTCCAGAGTGTTTGCTCAGAAGTCAGCAGAGCTATCAGCAACTGCACACGAGGACACACCATTGACTTCCTGTGAGTCCCACGACCTCTCCAGAGCAGCCCTGGGGCACACTCCGTGTTTACTTACGCTGCAATCTGATCCGACCTCAGTGAGTTATTTCATAAGCCTTTTAAGGGTTACTACATTTTGTTCCTTTAAGAAGGCAATCCAAATTAGCAACAAAAGAATAGTTAAACACAAGAAAACCACCTCTTTTGTGCTCCTGAAGAAAGGCAGTCTTGGTCATGAAAAAGGTAAAGTGTTTTATTCTCCATCAACTTTCTCTTATAAAAATCAGCCCAGTAATTTTCCAAGGGTGGATTAGTAGTCTTCCACTCGTGCCTGTTCACAGATGAGTCACTGAAACAGCAAGCGCGTATATAAAAGGGCAAACTGTCCAGCGTGTCCACGCCACGTCCTGCAGGAATGATTCCAGTTATCGATGATGCGCAACATACTACCCCGGGATTTAGCATCTGAGGAGGGCCACTCCATTTCCAGTCTTTTCTCTCCCCTGCTCTTTAGACTGGATGACTTCTGCTGCTCTGTCTCCAAGGTCACTGACTGTTTCCTCTGTCCTCTCTATTGAATTGTTAACTTCATTCGGTAAAATTTTTATATTTTATTTGGACACTGTATTTTTCAGTTCTAAGATTTCTGTTTGGTTCTTTTATACAGTTTCTATTTCGCTGCTGAGAAAAGCGATCTTCTCATTCACTCAAAGCATGATTTCCTTTGCATCCTTGTGCAGAGTTACAACTGCTTTAAAACCCACATCTATGTCATCACACAGTCTATCTCCACTATCTTTTTTGTCTTGATAATGGGTTATATCTTCCTGTGTTTCATGTAAGTTTGGGTTGTAAGTTATCTTGGACATTGTGAATGCTATGGTATGGAAAACTCTAGGTTCTATTATATTCCTCTACAGAACACTAGTATCTTACGTGTCTCAGTAGGTAATTACCTTGGTTGGACTTAAACTGCGACTCTTAAGTTGGCGGCTCAAGTCTCAGTGTCAGTATCTTATCCCCAGCTTGCTGCTTGGAGCCTGACGCTGTCTTGGATTCAGGCGCCGGCAGAGATTCGGGCGGTTGGTACACAGTGTGCAGGGCTTACTTTCTTCTTTCCAGGATTTCCACTTTCACTTTCCAAAAGCTGTGGCTGCTCCAAACTGTCCTTTGACTCTTTAAGCTAAAAGAACTATAGATTTTCTATCAGAGTTTTAACTGCCCCACGTGGCACACTCTGTTGTGCCCTTCATCCAAGTGTCATCTCGACTCCAAAATCGAACTATATCAAACTGGAATGTCTTCACATTGCTGTCTTTTGTCCAGAGTTTACTACGTGCAGGAGGATCAGTCCAATAGTAGCTTACAGGGCCATTAACAGAAGCAGAACCTACACAACTTATTTTTTCCCCAAAACTTTTACTTTTACTCACAATGCTATAGGTCACAAATTCAGAAAGGGCTTTGCCAGGCAGTCTGTCCCTGATTCATGCATCAGCTGGGCAACTGAGGAACTGCGCTTGGAACAAAGAAACTGGGCAATGACATAAAACGTTCCAAGATAGCCTCTCACGTCTGTGCCTGCTGCCCCGGGGCTTGTTCACCAGCCCCCTTCTCTCTCCTCGCTGCATTTCATGCTCCTCCATGTGGGCTTTTCCATGTGGACGTGGTAATCTCAGGGAATCTGCACTTCTTATGTGATGACTGGCCTCTAAGAGGCTAGATATGGGATCTACCCAACCGGTCAAGAGCTAGACCAGAAGCGGTACTGGATCCCTCCCACCATAATTTATAATTCAAAACACTCACAGGCCTTAGTCATCGAGATTCAAGAGGATGGAAAAATAAATCTAACCTCTGAGAGGGAAGTGGCAAAGTCACATTGCAGGAATACATACAGAATGATTGGTATTTTTGCAGCCATCTTGGAAAAACATAATCTGCCCCACATACGTTCAGTATCTGACAGAGCAAAACAAACGCCACCAAACAAAAGCAAAGCTCTGGAAAGACACAGGCAGGCTGCTCAAAGGGAAGCACGCCGGCCAGCCCTCCTGCTCTCTCTTTTTATCATCCTCTCATATCAGCGATACAATTACCCCTCAGCTGTTCAGCACAAAAGAGGTCTCCAGCGGCAGTCTGTTGAGTTTTCAGAGATTTACACTTAAACATTATGTCCACGCCAGAGTATCTGGAAGAAATGCTTATGATGCATAAATGCAGGGCACAGATGTAAGTTAAGATTCGCTTGTTTCTTAAGATAATGGTCCAAAAGAAATTCTGTTTATTAAATGTCTACTATGTGCTTGAAAATTACTAGGTTCTATTTTTCACTCACGTGCTCCATATAATAAGTAGTATGTTCAAACACACAGGCTTAGGACAAGCATTGACTGTTTAATACAAAGGAGACTGGTTCAAACACACAGAGCAAATATAATGCAAAAATTACAAAAGATAGAAACCCTAATACAAACAAATATGACACATTATGTCAAGCTGCGGAAACACACACGTATACATATACCTCAAGCTACTCTCTAAGCACTTCAAAGCTTGATCTCCAGAAAACGAATAGATTCTAAATCCTAAATACTATATTCTAAATAAAGTGGTATATGTATACAGCATACTAAGAACCTTACCTTGTCTTGGTTATCTTTATTCTTGTAGCACAGATTCCCAATCAGGCGAATGAGGTGAGACTTGAAGCCCTCAGCCACGCTGGAGACGTCACCGTCTGCTTTAATGGAAGCACAGGCACTGAAGATGTTTGTAGAATCATTGCCGGCCACATGAATCAGGCGTAGAAGGTCTACAACAGAAAGGATAAACTGTTTTCCACAGGAAAATTTTTGTTTTGTACTCAGTTCAGTTCAGTTGCTCAGTTGTGTCCGACTCTTTTGTGACCCCATGGACTGCGGAATGCCAGGCTTCCCTGTCGATCACCAACACCCGGAGCTTACTCAAACTCATGTCCATTGAGTCGGTGATGCCATCCAACCATCTCACCCTCTGTCGTCCCCTTCTCCTCCCACCTTCAATCTTTCCCAGCATCAGGTTATTTTCCAATGAGTCAGCTCTTCACATCAGGTGGCCAAAGTACTGGAGTTTCAGCTTCAGCATCAGTCCTTCCAAAGAATATTCAGGACTTATTTCCTTTAGGATTGACTGGCTGGATCTCCTTGCAGTCCAAGGGACTCTTAAGAATCCCTTATTTTGTACTAGATTCTCATAAATAAATATAATGTATTTTAATGGATTAATATAAAATACAGGTATAGTATTCTTGCCTGGAGAATCCCATGGACAAAGGATCCTGGCAAGCTATAGTCCATGGGGTCGCAGAGTCAGACAAGACTGAAGGGAATTAGCACACATGCACACACAGAATACTGAAAGCTTTCATCAAAGTAATGCTTAGAAGGCTCTTCAGCGTTTGCCTTGGAATTTACCATAACGCTGACTTGGGGGGTGATAAGCCAAAATGATTATCCCGACCTGGACTTTCTATTTATCCACACAGAAAAGTCAGCTAAAAATTTTCTTCCATCTTTCCTAGTACAAGGTTTCCAAATCCAACTTCTTTATGAAGGCACTCATGTGATAACTACAGTCACTGAAGTGCAAACTGCAGTGCGTGCTAAGTCACTTCAGTCGTGTCCAACTCAGCCACCCCAGGCTCCTCTGTCCATGGGATTTCCCAGGCAAGAATACTGGGGTGGGTTGCCATTTCTCCCTCCAGGGGATCTTCCCGACCCAGGGACTGAACCTACGTCTCCTGCGTTGTAGGCAGATTCTTTACCATTTAAGCCACCATGGATGCCCCCAAGCTTCAGTACCTATCTGCAACAAGCCATATGATAGAAATCAAGAAGCATGCTGATATTTTTTTCCCATTGTTCAGATGATCAGAAGGCAGCAAAAGTTCTCTGTTAATCTATTGTGGGCACACTCAGAAGAGACACCTTGATACTATTATACTCTATGACATGCTTATAGGCGGTCTGTAAAGTAGACAATCTTCCAGAGGTTTTATAAACTGTTTCCACATTATCTCATTTACCGCTCTCAATGAAGTCATTAAAGGCAGGTCACTTTCCTGACTTTAAAATGAAGAAACCAGTTTCAGAGACATTGGGCTGGCAGTTGGGCTGACAACCCACGTTTGCTCAGGCTCCAAATGCATGCTTTTCCCGCAATAATTCAGTTTCTCAGTTTTGTGATGTCTTATTTTAACTACCACTGAAAGCACTGCATTCAAAATAAAACGCTGATATGAGATTCTAAACATCTTCTAAAGTTCACTGCTAACTCTTCTACCCATCTAGACGCCAATTTATCTTTCTTGGAAGATGGGTCTCCAGAATAAGTTTACTGTCTTAATAAAGGAAAAAAAAAGCCAACAGTGAACAGCAACCACAAGCATGGCTAACCACAAGCAACAGGTTGTAAGTGAACTTACTACTTATTACTTACAAAATAACTGAACTTATTTCGCACAGCTTTTTAGCAAAGATGGTAATATTTCAAACAATAGCTTCCCGTTTAAAACAATTTCCTTTAAGAAGGGAATACATAATTACTATGGGTAAGGCAATGTCTTCAAGTTCCCTGAGTGAAGCTGGGAAAGTTCACTAACAAGACTGGAGAAACGACAGTAGCGTGAAATCACCGTCGTCCCTGAGGCCCGTCTCCCCATGGCCCTCCCACCCGCCACCGCCGTCACAAGCGCTACCGATGGGCCACCACTCTGGGCGCCCGCGTAAGAGGACGAGGGTCCCCACCCACTGAGCAGGCGATAAACGGCGTAAGGGGCAAAAGCTGCTGCCGGAACACGACGAGTCCTTTCAAGAAGAAATATTCCAGAAAATCTTAAAAGAAGACCAATACACTCAACATTAAGGACCTGTGTTTAAACTTTATACTATAGTATGACAAGTCAAAGATTTTTTGATTCAAAAGAACACTATGTGTGATATTTCACTCACCAATCACTCTCTCCAACAAGCCAGGAAAAACCTGCAGATAGCCGAGCAGGTCAGTATTAGCGGTCATTTCACAAAGGACATCAAGAAGTCTAATTGTAGCCAGTGCCTCCTAAAAAGAAAAGAAAACATGACTTTCAAGACAAGCTAAGTGATGTGACTGTCACAAATAACTGTAGGAGAAGAAAATGTTACAAAAAACAGTCAAGAGACACTGCTTGTGACACATCTAAAGAGACAACCAGAATGATCGAGAACAAAACAGAAGTACTAAATACCTACAGGAATCATCGTTTTCACTAACAACAGATCTGCCATCAAGAATGTAAGATTGTGTGGCTTCTTAGAACAAAGAGTCAGTAAAGTTCTTATTCAAGCAAAAATACCTTCCAACAGTGGAATAAATGTTCAAAATGACTAGCTACGTACATAACACTTATGCAAATACTTTCTTTTTAAAGAATTCCCAGCAAGCAAGTTCTACTGAGTAACCCATGAAATACAAGAAATCTTGTCCACAGGAATCCTGTGAAATGCTGTGGTTGAAAGAGCTATGACTGCAGGAACCTGGATTCTTTCTGGGTAAACACAAACCTACATGCTACCTTAACAGTTGGAAAAGATAATATTATTTGAAAATGTTCACATAACTATTAAATAATTTGTATCAAATAAACTCCATGATCAAGAAACTACCACTGCACGGCATCAGGTAGTCTAATTTTCAAATGCAACTTTATTATCTCAGATAACATTCTTCAAAAGAAAAAACAAGTTACTTCCTTTTAAAACTTCTAAATGTGTATTTATTATTCTCCAATTAGTAGAGTATATTTTAATATAGTATTCTGAAATCTGATATAGCAAGAAACACACATTTTTGATATCTTTAACAGCTTTCATGTGCTAGTTCAAAAGTTAGGAGAAAATATCCAGATGCTAAGTCTGTTTAAAAGACTTGAGCAAACCTATCAACTTATTAGCACGGCACTGGCATCCTCTTTTGTTAAATGAGAAGCTGCTGCCAGTATCCTCTTTTATTAAATGAGTAGCTGCCCAGACTGGCATCTTTAGACACCACTTCTCCTTCAAGAAATGGCTGCCTGGCTGTAGGTCAGGACAGAGCACATATGAAGTTGCCCTGGACACCCTGTCATACCAGAGAGCAAGGCAGCTATCAAGAAACTCCTCGGTCATGTCGGAAGAAATCAGAAGCAACTGGAAGAGGCTCCCCTGGTTAGCACAGGAGACCATCAGGAAGAATCACTGCTAAAACTGAAAACAAATCCAACGGTTTGTAAGCCGTGACTTCAAAATGATTAAAAGCAAAACTAAACAACTAATCATCTTTGTACAAATTCAAAAAACCAGCTCTAGAAGGCTATTTAAAGGAGATTTAAGACACAGCAACAAATTGTAATGTATGGCTCTTACTTATATCCTGATTCAAAGAAATAAGCTTGAAAAAAAAAATATTAGACAATGGGGAACAGCTGATATTTAAATTTTTTAAGTTTTCGGATGTGTTACTTGTATTTCACTCATGTATTAATATAAAGTCTCCTTATCTTTCAGACACACGTATAAAAGGTTAACTGATGAACTATGTGGGACCCTATGTGGATCTGGGGCATCCAGCGTAAGAATGGGTAGGACTGAGGATGAAACAAGAGCTGTGAGGAACTGGTAAGTTCTGGACCTGGGTGATGGGGTTTAACGACATTTTTTCTCTTAGTCTATGGTTTGATATTTTTCATGATAAAAAGATTCAAAATTAGGGGGTGGGAAGAGATGATCTGAAAGTGTCAACTCCTCATTTCTATATTATTATCTGAAATAAACCCAAAAGAAAATTAATCTATCCTCACCTAACAAATTTCCAACCTTAATCATCAGAATGCTTTCATTAATGAAATGCTTCTAACGAGCATTTGGAAACTAATAATGAAGTAACAGCCAGGAAAAAAAAATTCCCTTAAAAAAAACAATAGAAATAAGTGAGATGCCATTCCAATATTTATAAATATTATAAAACTATGTATATTAAGTCAGGCACTAGTAGGGGGAAAAAAGATGTAGGCAAAGCAAAGGAATACAATTTTGAAATGAGTAAAAGAAAAAACAGATTGTCTGCTAGATCGTCTGGGTTCACTACCATTCGGTGTCTCTGAGCTATTTTACAACACTGTCAGTTGCAGAAAACTGACAATAATGCCAAGTCTTCTTGTCTACAGAAACGCAGATTACTTCTGCCTGGCTGGAATGCAATTAATCACTGCCTTGTTCATTGACCAGTTTCTGCATCTCTTTGTAAGTTCATTTCAGCATTCCTTTATCACACATAAACACGTGGCTCTGAATTCTTTAACAGTGGTTAGTAGCTTACCGGTTTCCACTGTAAAAGGTCAGAAATACAGAAATGGATGCAAAAGCACATTAAAAATTTAACATGATTTGGGTGGCATTAAAATTAGTAGAAAGGATGAGATTATTCAACAAATGGTACTGATACTGTAATTATCAGATAACATTTAGGGAATATTAGCTAGGTACCAATCAGTATACCAAGTGCTTATATGAAAATACAACTCATTTTACAGGTAAAGAAACTGGGGCACAGAGAAGATAGGTAACTTCCAAGATCACACACCAGAAATAGAAGAAATCCAGGTTCAAACCCAGCTGTCTTTTACCAAAGAGTATATAATCTTGGAGAGTTACAGACACAAGCAACTCGTTTGAATCTACGCTGCACTTCTTACAAAGAAATAAACCTTCAGATCAGATCAGATCAGTCGCTCAGTCGTGTCCGACTCTGCGACCCCATGAATCGCAGCACGCCAGGCCTCCCTGTCCATCACCAACTCCCAGAGTTCACCCAGACTCACGTCCATCGAGTCAGTGATGCCATCCAGACAGCTCATCCTCTGTCGTCCCCTTCTCCTCTTGCCCCCAATCCCTCCCAGCATCAGAGTCTTTTCCAATGAGTCAACTCTTCGCATGAAGTGGCCAAATTACTGGAGTTTCAGCTTTAGCATCATTCCTTCCAAAGAAATTCCAGGGCTGATCTCCTTCAGAATGGACTGGTTGGATCTCCTTGCATTCCAAGGGACTCTCACAAGAGTCTTCTCCAACACCACAGTTCAAAAGCATCAATTCTTCGGCTCAGCCTTCTTCACAGACCAACTCTCACATCCATACATGACCAAAGGAAAATCATAGCCTTGACTAGATGAACCTTTGTTGGCAAAATAATGTCTCTGCTTTTGAATATGCTATCTAGGTTGATCATAACTTTCCTTCCAAGGAGTAAGCGTCTTTTAATTTCATGGCTGCAGTCACCATCTGTTAGGTTAAGTAAATATGTGAACAGTGCACCGAAAGAACTAGAGTATACAGGTGTCTATTCCCACAATCTAAGTGAGGGTGATGTCACTAAACCTGTAAAGAAATTCAGAAGTCATAAGGGTAAAACTGATAAACCTAAGTGAATTAAAACAAACTCCCAAAAGGCTAAGACTACCATAAATAAATTCAAACAAAAATTAACTATGGGCCATAAAAGTTTCTTCTATTAGTGACAAAACATTTAACTTTCTGAAAACGCTCATTTAAAAAAGTATCTTAAAAGGTAACCTGATGTGAAAAAGAAACTGGAAAGAAGAGAGAAATGACACTTGGATCAGTGAGAGGGTGCAGACACACTCCTGCGCACTTAGGTGTGCTGTTTAGAAATGACTCTTACAAATTTTAAATAAGCACATGTTCTGTGACTCAGCAATTCAATTACCAGGAATTTATAATCCCACATCAACTTGCCCAAAACGGCAAAGGTATTTTTATAAGGATTTTTCACTGTTGTAATATTTATAAAGGTTTAAAAAAAAAATGCGGAAGCAACTCATATACACATCTATGGGAACAAATAAAAAAAATTCTGATGGCTCTATATAGTGTGATACTATTCAACTATTAAAAAGAAAGAGATGAATACATGTGTCCAAGGGTAAGACATACCAGAGTAAGTGAAAAAAGAAAGTTACAGGACAGAATATATAGTATTGTGTTTTAAAAAGTAACAAAAATACACAGGTGTGTATACACACAATAAAACCTTTGGAAGGGAAAAAGTATATGCTGATAAGTTTATAGAAAATAGATGGGGCCTGGGTGAAAAAGAGCAGTCCTTAACTTTGCTTCACTGCCTCTGGCTTGAATTATTTTTTCTTACAACAAAGGAAATGTTATGTTGTAAGAAAGGTAAGTTTCACTACAACAAGTGACAAGACTGAAACTTAAGATAAAGCAAATCTTAAAAAAATAAGCTTACAGGACTGACAAAAATACACCACATACTGGAAACAAGGAGTACACCAAAATATACCAAAGGACAGAACCTTATACGTTAATATGAGAACCTAGGATTATTTGTATAAAAGAATATATGAATAAAACCTCAGAACGTTAAAGCCATGTAATTATGTAAATTAAAAAATGTGTGCTGTGTGCTTAGTAGCTCAGTCGTGTCCGACTCTTTGTGACCCCATGGCCTGCAGGGCTACAGCCTCCTTTGTCCATAGGGATTCTCCAGGCAAGAATACTGGAGTGGGCTGCCATGCCCTCTTCTCAGGGATCTTCCCAACCCAGGGATCGAACCCAGGTCTCCCTCACTGCAGGCACATTCTTTACCATCTAAGCCACCAGGGAAGCCTAGATGCCACAAAAACATCTATTTTCATTCTGCGTTTTAGGTCACCGCATCGTGAGAACTTTATTGGACATCTTGTCGTCAGAACATCACAGGTGGGTAAATGCAGTGGCTTGAGGCAAACTGACAGTGCAGAGTCAACGGGTAAACACACCCTGCTTTCCAAGGTGTAAGCACTTGGTATAAATACTCCCACCGTGGCTGCTTTGAACTATCAGGAGTTTAACAACCAGCTCACAAATTACTGAATATTTAATAACTGACTCTCAGAAGTTGGTACAGGCCAGCTCCAATACACCACAGGGTTTATGATATATTAAATACTGAGGTACGGGTCTCCTTAAAAACTACTAATGCTCTTTTTAAAAACTTTTAACTTAAAGGATAACATATATATATATTAACATGCACAAGTCACGAGCATATCACTTCAGTTCAGTTGCTCAATCATGTCCGACTCTTTGCAACCCCATGGACTGCAGCAAGCTAGGCTTCCCTGTCCATCACCAACTCCCAGAGCTTTCTCCAACTCTTATCCATCGAGTCAATGATGCCATCCAACCATCTCATCCTCTGTTGTCCCCTTCTCCTCCTGCCTTCAATCTTTTCCAGCATCACTGTCTTTTCCAGCATCAGCTCTTTGCATCAGGTGGCCAAAGTATTGTAGCTTCAGTTTCAGCATCAGTCCTTCCAATGAATATTCAGGACTGATTTCCTTTAGGATGGACTGGTTGGATCTCCTTGCAGTCCAAGGGGACTCTCGAGAGTCTTCTCCAACACCACAGTTCAAAAGCATCCATTCTTCAGTGCTCAGCTTTCTTTACGGTCCAACTCTCACATCCATACACAACTACTGGAAAAACCATAGCCTTGACTAGACGGATCTGTGTAGGCAAAGTAACATCTCTGCTTTTTAATATGCTGTCTAGGTTGGTCATAGCTTTTCTTCCAAGGAGCAAGCAAGCGTCTTTTAATTTCATGGCTGCAGTCACCATCTGCAGTGATTCTGGAGCCCAAGAAAAGAAAGTCTCTCACTGTTTCCCCATCTATTTGCCATGAAGTGATGAGACCGGATGCCATGATCTTCGTTTTTTGAATGTTGAATTTTAGGCCAGCTTTTTCGTTCTCCTCTTTCACAAGAGGCTCTTTAGTTATTCTTTGCTTTCTGTCCTAAGGGTGGCATCATCTGCATATCTGAGGTTATTGCTGTTTCTCCTGGCAATCTTGATTCCAGCTTGTGCTTCATCCAGCCCAGCACTTCGCATGATGTACTCCACATATAAGTTAAATAAGCAGGATGACAACACACAGCCTTGATGTACTCCTTTCCCAGTTTGGAACTAGTTCGTTGTTCCATGTCTGGTTCTAACTGTTGCTTCTTGACCTGCATACAGATTTCTCAGGAGTCAGACAAGGTGGTCTGGTATTCCCATCTCTTGAAGAATTTTCCAGAGTTCCTTTTGATCCATATAGTCAAAGGCTTTAGTGTAGTCAATAAAGCAGAAGTAGATGTTTTTCTGGAATTCTCTTGCTTTTTCTATGATCCAACGCATGCTGGCAATTTGAGTGTATAGATCAATGGATTTTCAAAAAGTGGACTATTTGGGCTTTCCCAAAAAAACTACAATTTTCTAGCTATTAATACGTAATAATTCCTCCCACTGTTAAAGAAAAAAGTATGAAAGATACAGCTTTTCCTAAACATTAGGTAATGTCTTATTATAATATTGATATCATCTATATTGTAAATGTTTGTGCCTTGAAAAAGTTTAAAGCTGTGATGTAACAAGTACTAAGTTTTACTTCATTTTCTGTCTCCTGGAAAATTCATTTTTAAAAGTTCCTTGAAGCATAGCTCACTGCTCCTCCTGCTGGAAACTGGGGCAAATCTTTCTCCAGAAAGGAAAGCAGCCCAAGAGTAAGACTTTGCTCTCTTCTATCACAGACGGAGAGTAAGAAACTGACTTTATCAGCGAGACCCAACACGGCCTGTGTGACACAGCACAGCAAGTCCACAGCGAAGCAGCTTTGAAAAAGGTATTTTCACAAAGAAGGAAATGCACTTGCACGGCAGAAAGGGCAAGTTACTATGGGAGTGAACAGGCGCACAACCCCATACACAGCTCTCAAGGCAATGCTGTGGGTTGGGGTCCACCTGCCCACCTTCCCATCCAGAAACAGCAAATGGACGACAGCACTGATTGTAATAAACAGAAGTAAGGACAACTCAAATGTCCAACTATGACAAAGCCTTTACACTGAACGCTCTACCGGCATTTTACGACATTCATTACGCATGCTTTATTTATGCATTCAGCTGGCATGCGCTAAGTGCCTCCTCTGTGCATGGTTCTAGGAACATTACCATCCAAACCTCTGCCCTCATGCAGCTTTTTCACACTCAGGAGAAGGAAAAACAGGAACTTACAAACAGGCAGCGTAAAATGATCTCTCTATGAACACCTGTGTGTGTGTGTGCAAGCATGCACATATTTGGTGTTGACTGCCTAGAAGATACATTAATTACAGCTTCTTAAGTCATTAACTCAAGATGGTAAGAATAAGGGCACTGCTTTCACTAATCTGTATTTTCATAACTGTTCTAAAATAAGAATACTGTCTCAGCTTGGGCAGCTGTAACAAAATACCAGACAGGGTAGCTCATAAACAACATTTATTTCTCTCAGTTCCGGAAGCTGGAAGTTCAAGATCACGGTGTCAGCCCGGCTGGGTTTGGGAGGGCCCTCTTCAGGGCTGCAGAGGGCCGACTTCTCGCTGTGGCCTTATGTAATGGAAGGGGCACGGACACTTTTTGGGGTATCTTCTACAACCTCATCCGTGAGGCCCTCATGACCCAACTGCCTCCCAAAGGCCCTCCTCCTGCCACCATCACCCTGGGCACCAGGTTCTGACCAGGAACTTCAGAGGAGGTCCAGCCACAAACATTCAGTCCCCAGCAGGTATGTTACTTAAATAATACTTAAAGTTTTTGTCACCAAGGACCTGGCTGAGTCAGAAAACCTCTCTGTTCACTCACCTCATCATCGGTGTGCTGTTCGGAGGTCAGTTTCAGCACAATCTTGCACTGATCCACAAAAGTGCTTGCGATCAACTCAGCATGGCTCAAAAACACAGGGGCGTCATCCTTGGTCAGTGGCTCGTCGCCCACTATTTTGGCAATCATAAGATCCAACAATGTAACCCTGTAAAACAGAGATGTTTACATGAATATGTAATACTGAAACTGTAGAATACTAAAAATATTTACAGAGACCATTTTAAGAGAGTACTTTTATTTTGAAATTCCTAACTTATTTCTAATGTCTACTTAGGGAAAACATATTTTTTGTGAATACAATTCATCAATTACCTATTTTTCAAAATCTTGGTTTCTTTGTTGTGACTAAGCTACAGAAATAAGCATCTTGTTATATCCATTACTTTGAGCTATGAAATAAAATTCCACATTTTAATAATGCTGTCAAGGTAAGTTATACATCACCTACTGTGACAAGGGCAAAGTGAAGTGGGCTAACTTTTATTCACTACTTTCAGTTCAGTTCAGTTCAGTTCAGTCGCTCAGTCGTGTCCGACTCTTTGCGACCCCATGAATCACAGGACGCCAGGCCTCTCTGTCCATCACCAACTCTTGGAGTTTACCCAAACTCATGTCCATCGAGTCGGTGATGCCAACCAGCCATCTCATCCTCTGTTGTCCCCTTCTTCTCCAGCCCCCAATCCCTCCCAGCATCAGGGTCTTTTCCAAAGAGTCAACTCTTCGCATGAGGTGGCCAAATTACTGGAGTTTCAGCTTCAGCATCAGTCCTTCCAATGAACACCCAGGACCAATCTCCTTTAAGATGGACTGGTTGGATCTCCTTGCAGTCCAACGGACTCTCACAAGAGTCTTCTCCAACACCACAGTTCAAAAGCATCAATTCTTTGGCGCTCAGCTTTCTTCATAGTCCAACTCTCACATCCATACATGACCACAGGAAAAACCATAGCCTTGACTAGATGGACCTTTGCTGGCAAAGTAATGTCTCTGCTTTTGAATATGCTATCTAGGTTGGTCATAACTTTCCTTCCAAGGAGTAAACGTATTTTAATTTCATGGCTGCAATCACCATCTGCAGTGATTTTGGAGCCCCCAAAAATAAAGTCTGACACTGTTACCACTGTTTCCCCATCTATTTCCCATGAACTGATGGGACCAGATGCCATGATCTTCGTTTTCTGAGTGTTGAGCTTTAAGCCAACTTTTTCACTCTCCTCTTTCCCTTTCATCAAGAGGCTCTTTAGTTCTTCTTCACTTTCTGCCATGAGGGTGGTGTCAACTGCATATCTGAGGATATTGATATTTCTCCCGGCAATCTTGATTCCAGCTTGTGCTTCTTCCAGCACAGCGTTTCTCATGATGTACTCTGCATAGAAGTTAAATAAGCACGGGAACAATATACAGCCTTGACATACTCCTTTTCCTATTTGGAACCAGTCTGTTGTTCCATGTCCAGTTCTAACTGTTGCTTCCTGACCTGCATACAGGTTTCTCAAGAGGCAGATCAGGTGGTCTGGTATTCCCATCTCTTGAAGAATTTTCCACAGTTTATTGTGATCCACACAGTCAAAGGCTTTGGCATAGTCAATAAAGCAGAAATAGATGCTTATCTGTAACTTTCTTGCTTTTTCGACGATCCAACAGATGTTGGCAATTTGGTCTCTGTTTCCTCTGCCTTTTCTAAAACCAGCTTGAACATCTGGAAGTTCACGGTTCACGTATTGCTGAAGCCTGGCTTGGAGAATTTTAAGCATCACTTTACTAGTGTGTGAAGTGAGTGCAATTGTGTGGTAGTTTGAGCATTCTTTGGCATTGCCTTTCTTTGGGATTGGAATGAAAACTGACCTTTTCTAGTCCTGTGGCCACTGTTGAGTTTTCCAAATTTGCTGGTATATTGAGTGCAGCACTTTCACAGCATCATCTTTCGGGATTTGAAATAGCTCAACTGGAATTCCATCGCCTCCACTAGCTTTGTTCATAGTGATGCTTTCTAAGGCCCACTTGACTTCACATTCCAGGATGTCTGGCTCTATGTCAGTGATCACACCATCGTGATTACCTGGGTCATGAAGATCTTTTTTGTACAGTTCTTCTGTGTATTCTTGCCACCTCTTCATAATATCTTCTGCTTCTATTTTAGGTCCATACAATTTCTGTCCTTTATCGAGCCCATCTTTGCATGAAATGTTCCCTTGGTATCTCTAATTTTCTTGAAGAGATCTCTAGTCTTTCCCATTCTATTGTTTTCCTCTATGTCTTTGCATTGGTCGCTGAGGAAGGCTTTCTTATCTCTCCTTGCTATTCTTTGGAACTCTGCATTCAAAAGGGTATATCTTTTCTTTTCTCCTTTGCTTTTCGCTTCTGTTATTTTCACAGCTGTTTGTAAGGCCTCTTCAGAAAGATCATTAGTCTGTGAAAATCAGCCACAGAGCTTAGCGATTTTCAAAACTCCTAAAACTTCACATTTCTTACAGCAGTTATTAATCCAAAATAAAACAAATAATCCCCTCAACTGAGCACAGAAGAACAATGAATAGTTCAGTATGCATTCAGATACATCTGTTTTCTCTAATTCACATACAATCCTTGAAGACAACAGGGTGCTCTGCCCACAAAGCCAGGCCTCCCACCTTCCCTGAGGAGGACGACCTCCGAGAGGCCAGAGAAGAGGCCACACAGGACGTGTGATTCAAGAGGAACTTGAAGGTCTGCCCAAAAGACATTCCCTGTAAGTTGGGATAATGTGGCAGGCATTACCGGTCTAAGAAGGCATGATCCCTAGCTTTAGGGAATTGAGCACCCAGGGGACGATCACCCAGAACAGGGTGAAGAGGAATGAGGAACAGACAGACAGGTCCTAACTGGGGGCAAGGACCAACACCACGCAGATGCTGAAGGAGGGAGAACCAGATCCTGAAGAGCTGGGTGGGGTCAGGACAGAGGCAGGCCACAGGGCAGTGGTAATCGAGGCGACCCAGGAACCGCAGGAAGGCCCTGGGGTCCCAGGAGCCCTGCTGAGGGGAGCTGCTGGCAGGTGAACGCAGACCTGCTGGCTGCCTCACACAGCAGGCCGAGGCAGTGGTGCTCCCGGGCGTCTCCTCTGCTCAGGAGAGGCGCCTCTCCATTCTATTAGGTGATCCTGAGATGGGAGAGCTAAGAGACAGGAAGGAAGAGATAGGAAGAGCTAAGATTTTGAACGAAACAAATCAGGGGTGAATCTTTAAAATATAAAGATACACACCAAGCTTGAAAAGTACCTGGGAATAAATTATACTTCATTCAATGATCCTCCTTATATTAAGTCATCTAGCAATAAAAACTTTTAAGGGCTCCCGCTGTCGGGAAGTGGGTCTAAAAACTTTACTCTGGAAGATGGGGTCCTCCCACCTGGAGTTCCCACCGAACTCTCTAACTCCCTCTGCTTCTGGCCACCATCCAAATCATCCTTCTTAGGGATTTTCTGGTGGTCCATGGTTAGGACTCCCCGCTTTCACTGCCAAGAGTCTGGGTACAAACCCCGATTGGGGAACTAAGATGCCACAAGCCACGCTGTGCAGCCAAGAAAAACAAAAAACAAACAAACAAAAAGCAAAAAAAAAAAAAAAATCCCATCTTTCTCATAAAATAAAGGAATTACACATAGGACCTAGAACTTGAGTAGGAAAATTTTTTTCAGAGGCATTTATTTTGATTGTGCACTGCATTTGCCAGCCCCATCTCTATGCCAGAAAATGTGTGTGTGTTGGGAAGTACTGCAGAGTCAGGGGAAATGGGACAATGGGGAATGTCTTGTTTCTTGCAGTTGCGGGGGAACCACACTAAACACTTGCTTGAAAACATAAAGGAGCGCGAGTGGTCTAAGAGATCCATTCACCCAGTAGTGGAGGCTGCAAAACCAGAAAGACCCAGCCAGAGGCCAGAGACCGGCGTCCAGAGCCATCACAACACCTCAGTCTCACTTCCTGCAACCCGGCAATCAGCACCGGAGCTGCCTCGGGGCCCTCAGACACAACCCTCAACTCATCCCTTGATCGCTGGCTATCATGAGCTGTCTACTTCTAATTCACTTCTGATAGTTACATACTCTGTCCCCAAAATGATGAGTCCTGCTTCATAAAAAAAAAAAACGATAGCAATGTACATGGGAATGATTTTACGGAAAAAATCTACAGCAAGGTTCATACTTTAACGTTATGCTTCAATTGAGGCAGTCTACAGTCTCAAGAGCTCGTGCTTGCACTGTCCTAAAATGGGTAGGTTATGAGAGGATAAGGGGAAAAAAACGAGAGAGGGAGTTTTATGAGCATTCTGGGGAAGAAATGATATCTTACAATTCTGGAAATAATATATCTGCAATTCAAAGACTGACATCTCCAACAAATTCTCAATTTATATTTGAACTACTCCACCTGTATGATTTGTTGAATGGCATGCCACAAAGGCCAAAACTTTCATTAACCTGGACAACAGGCTAACCAAGATATAGGCTGTTGCTGGATTAATCTCATTAATCCTGTCAAAAATTACATATATGAGAAGCTAGTACATTACAGGGAAAATGATCAATGACTCTGGCATTAGACATACTGAGTTCAAATACCACCTCAGCCACTTTTGTAACCCAGGGCAAACACCTTAACCTTAAAAGTCTCAGATACCTGATGTGAAAAAATGGCAAGAATAAAACTATTTCAGAAGGTTTCTCTGAGGATTAAAGGACAGTGGTTGCATGCTGCCTCCATTCCTAAGAGTGATGCTACCTGGAGGAAAAAGTCAAGCTCACTAGAGTAGCAGTGATAATAGAAATATGCACGCAGAAACACCAATTCACTTTCACTGAGCGATGATTGCATGCCAGCACTGAGAGCTTCATGCAGATTTCAGTTGGTAACCACAACGATTTCATGGGTGCCTACCGTCACTACCCTCATTTTACAGAGGAAACAGGGTTCCAAGAGGTGACTTATCCAAAGCAGAGAGCGACATAACCAGCATAGCTGGCCTCCGCTCTTCTATCCTGTGCTATACAGATTATAACTCTGCAGACAGCTTTGCTGAAGCACCAATACTTTGGTCACGTGATGCGAAGAGCTGACTCACTGGAAAAGACCCTGATGCTGGGGAAGATTGAAGGCAAAAGGAGAAGGGGGTGGCAGAGAATGAGATGGTTCAACAGAATCACTGATTCGTGGACACGAGTTTCACCAACTGGGAGATGGTGCAGGACAGGGAAGCCTGGCGTGCTGTAGTCCATGGGGTCGCAAGAGTCAGACACAACTAAGCAACTGAAAAACAACACAACACAGATATAAACGTGGTAGCTACACAAGCCGGTGTCCAGGAGCAGCTAGTTTAACTCAGTATCACTCCAGTTCACTGGGAAGGGGGACAAGAAAGTTGCATCAACACAGGCACTCATTTCTGCATAATCACACTCTGTGAGTTGATTTTAACCCTGTATCCAAAATATCTTCACCCAGTAATCAGCCCAAATAAACTACCAGGGTGAAGGAGTCAACTCCCCATGACAACCGTAGAACCAGCACAAGAAAGCTTCGCCTCCCGCTTACACACCCACGCCGGGGGCAGAGAGGGGCACCGTTCACCCTCAGGCCCTAGGGACCACGAGCAGGGTCTTAATGAACACCAGGCCTGCTTCACTGACTGAGCCCCCAGTGGTTTTTAATCTAACAGCCCCCAACCCGACTGGATTCTCTAGCTCAGCAGCTTGAGGCCACAGCCTGGGCATTCCTCAGTAGACCTGTTGTGTGTCCCCAACTGAGACACAAGTGCCCCAGAAATCTCCAGTGCAGTCCCTCATCTGAACCCCAGGACATGGAACGTGTCCTATCTTCTCAGGAATGTGTCCTGTCTTCTCAGTTCTCAGCAATGTGCCCTGTCTTCTCAGTTCTCACAGGGCAGCATGGAGCGCCACTCCAGAAGCAAGGGGCGAAGTTAATTTCATCAAACACCCCCGCTGAGAAAACCATGTCTTTTCAGTTCTGTGGGCCTGTCAGCACGGCACTCTGAAGAATCATCCATCATTGCCCAAAACAAGTCACCAGGGGACCCAGCAGCCTCTACTTCTCCACAGAGCTCTGAGCGCTCCTGCAAAGCCCCCATCCCCTCCTCCTGCCACTGAGCAAAGACAAGCCACCAGGCCCAGCAGTTCCCGCAGCGAGCTTCACCCGAACCAGCCGAGCCACGCCAGGCTCCTGGCAGCAAAACGCGTCCTCCTGGAGGATGGGATCATCTGTGGTCCACAGTATCAACAGAGTCGGCATCCTGAAGAGATGCTTCAGTAAGTATTTGGTATCAGTAGAGTTTCTCATTCCAGTAAAGTTCCAGTACTGATTCTGGCAGGTGTTAAGAATAGAGAACTCAAAAGATTCAATCTTTGTCCTTGAAAAATACATATTCCAGCAGAAAAGCAAATAATCATGACAGATGTGCAGGTGAGGATGCAAATAACTTTGCCCAAGCAACTCAGGAGAGCCAAGGGAACACCGGCAGTATCTGCAAAGGCCCACGTGGACATGGAATTTTTCAGTAAACAGGCACCACCACATGACACCATCTGCAGGCGGCTGAATCTGAGGATGTGGAGGACCCTCAGATGCAGAGGCCGGTTGTAAGTTACACTCGGGTTTCCCACTGCACTGCTGGTTGGCACCGCTAAACCCTCGAGTTGCTCAAGTGTCAACCATACTTAAGAGGAATCAAATTCACAGCAACAGAAAGTAGCACAGTGGTTTCCAGGGGCTGGGGGAGGGGTAAATGGGCAGCTGCTTAATGGGTAGACTTCTCTTTTGTTTAATTTTTGGCTGCATCAGGTGTTAGCTGTGTTCTCGGGTTCTTCCTTGCTGCGTGCAGGCCCTCAGGTTGCCCTGCGGCACAAGAGATCTTAGTTCCCCAATCAGGGATCGAACCTGCATCCCCAGCACTGCAAGGCAGATTCTTGAACACCAGGCCCCCAAGGAAGTTCCCAATGGGTACAGTTTCAATGGTACAAGAGGAGACAGTTCTGGAGACTGGCTGTACAACAACGTGACTACACTTAAACTGCCGAACTGCACATTTTTAAAAGGCTACAATGGTAACTTCCGTATTAAGTGCATTTTATCACAGTTTCTAAAGACACTAAAGCCCACGTCTAGTCAAAGGTGGTATGTAAACCAGAGCTGTGACAGGAGTGAACTCTCCACATACTGAAATGGTCGGAGTGAACTCTCCACATACTGAAATGGTCTGGGTGGTCAGGCTTACTGACCAAGGGAAGCAGGAGCGGAGGCGGCGGTGGGGAGAGAGCACTGAGGTTTCCCATCCAGCGAGTGATGTTACAGTAACAAATACACCAGTGAGAAAATCCACTCAGTCACACAAGCTTTCATGCAAAAACTTGTCTAGCACCTATCATGTGCCAAGCACTGGTCAGGAAACACGGACAGCACAGAATAAAAAGGACCAAATCCTGGCCCTCACACTGACAATCCAATGCTACTGTCGCACACTAGCCAGCAAGTGTGTGAGCAACAGAAGTACTTCTCCTTTGCAAGAAAAATGAGGTGACATCTGAGCAAGAAATCTGTACGACGCTGCAAAGCAGGGGCTGCAGTTTCTGTAATAAAAATGGGAAATGTTTGGTCCATCATCTTCACTGGGTTAGGAAATGGATCAGTTAACAAAAGATCATTTGATAGGAACATGTAAATAACAAGCTTGGATACTGAAATACAACGAAACTGTGTGTTCTTGTTTTCGATGTTCCTCACTGCAGAGCAATGTACTAATTTACAGCACTGTTCTTCACATTACTTATTTTACTTCTTTTTCTGCAGGAAAAGTATGCATATGTGGTGGGGGGGTACTGGATTTATAAATATGGCATTTAAATGAATTTTAAAAGCATGAACTTTTCCTTTTTGTTAAAGATATTAAAGAACAAAAAAACACTACTTAACAAGACTACAAAGAAATGCATGAAGATTAACTGTTGGAACCCAAATGCACTGAAAGAATTTCAAAACCACGGCAATTATAAAAATTGTGACTATAATCAAAGATTAACATTTTTTAAGGTTTTTGATCATTAGATCTGTGATTTCTGAATAAGTTTTGTTTTCCTAAGGCAACATTTCCAATCAGGTTAGGAAAAACATACGCTTTGGGGATGGACAGAGTCCTAGATCATTTTACTCGCTCCTCTGATTTTACAGGCCAGGAAACTGAAAGCGAGGTGAAAGACCGGGCCGAGGTCACCCAGACAACAGGGCGCAGGGCCAAGGTGTCACGGTCTCTGGGCTCCGCGGGCACGGCCCCTCCCACTACACGGCAGTGAAGGTCGAAGACACGTATTGATTTTCTTTCATTCTAAAGCACACACTGCAAAACTGCAAATCTACAGAGTGGATCCCGAATCCTGACAACAGGGATGTGAACAAATGAGCACATTCCATCTATAGAGCTCTAATACACAGATGCAGGAATTACTTTTATAAACACGAAGGACAAGCCTAACATTTTGTTCTCAACGTTTTTCGATATGGCTTTACTGAATAATGGCGCCAACCTGGATTCTGCAACGCTCGGTAAATCGCTGCTGTTGTGGCTGAGCTGTAATGTTAACCAACCAATTTAAAACCATTACCGACACAGAAACATGTATTTAGAGATTTTGTGCCAACTAAGAAACCACACAGTTTTTCAGTCATGTGTACAGGATACTCTATATGGAATGCTAAATTCTCAAAACCACACTGGTTTTTGGGGTTACCTTTCTTGATTGCTCATTTTGGCATACATGGCTTTAACCAATTCCGGGCTCTTCAGAAAATGGTCTGTAATAATCAAGAACCTAAGAGAAAAGGAGGAAAGGGTTAGGTTACTAGAAACATAGTAAAACAGACAAGGCCTTATCTACTTTATAGGCATGGTTTACGCATAAAGTACTCCTGTTGAATTTCTGAGTAGCTTCAATTAATCTTCAAATGTTTTAAGAGGGTCACATACTATTTTTCCATTAGCAGTGAAAAGACAATAAAAACCCTCAAAATATTTTTCTCCAATTTTACTTCTAAAAAATTTATCCCAGTGATTCAAATTTATTCAATTCAAGGAAAGGGCCTACCGTACTTTTTACTAATATCTAAGTTACGAAATGAAAAAGTTCACTATAGTTTAAATGATAAAATGAAATTTAGCTACAAGCCCAGGTATAACAAAACACATTAAATTCTTTTAGTCAAAAGTGTAGTGTTAAGATTAATCAGAGAAAAGACATGTCCTACTCTTTCCTGAAACACATGCCGCCAACAGCCACGGATACTGGCTCAACTGTCTACTCCTGAAGCGCTGTCAGCTCGACTGTCTACTCCTGAAGCGCTGTCAGCTCGACTGTCTACTCCTGAAGCCCTGTCAGCTCGACTGTCTACTCCTGAAGCCCTGTCAGCTCGACTATCTACTCCTGAAGCGCTCTCAAGTTACCACAAAACATCATCACTGTCAAGCACCGCATTCATCGAAACTCAGAGATCAACCTGGGGAAGCCCTGAGGCAAAGATTATAAGCATACTTCTTCAAAGTACTACTGTGACAACTAAAAAGATTGAGTAGTACTATTAATTAACTCTGAATCGTATTTACCAGAGTATCTGAAGACTTAAGAACTAAGGAATATACTGCTCATAACCAAGGTTAGTACTAAGCATGACAGTAAAGCATTAACTATGTTGACAAACACAGTTTAATCGCTTCTTAGTAAATAACATGATAAAAGTGTACCTTTTAAGTATGATAGTCAAATGAAACATATTAACTGCCATAACATAGGGTTACTTCATATAAAAGCAAAACTGAAACACATATTCTATTTCTCCTATAACCTTTCAAATAACTGAACAACACTGATATAAAATATTTCTAACAATAATGAATAATATTCAAGATTCTCAATTTTCACATCAACTTTGGTAGGTCATCTAAGTGTGACAATAGAGGTTCAGCCTATCAAACCAGGTATACAAAATTGTGATCCTGAAGTTCATTCATAAACCACCTACTTGGAGCTCAAAACATCTTCCCTCAAAAACTTTCATTCAAAAATGCAATGTTCCAAATACTGTGTGTAAGGGGCTAGGTCCCAGCCCCAACTCCAAACTCTAACAGTGAAGAAAGACACGTGCACAGATAGGTAATCAGAGAAAAATGCCTTCAGTGGAACACACAGACACACATCACAGACTACAGAAACAGCGGAGTTCATCTAACAAGAGGGCTGGGGTGGGGGGCGGGGCGGTGGGGCGGGAGGTGATGGATGGTGCAGGAAAATCAAGAGTTGGCGAACCCCTAGTTGAAGAGGGAAGAAGAGCATTTAAATTAGAGGCGACAAAAAAGGACTTGAAAGGCGACATGAAGGAAAGAAGGGCCGTGTGCTCTTGCTGTTGTTAAGTCACTAGGTCGTGTCCGACTCTGTGACCCATGGGCTGTAGCCCGCCAGGCTCCTCTGCCCATGGAATTCTCCAGGCAACAACACTGGAGTGAGGTGCCATTTCCTCCTCCAGGCAATCTTTCCAAACCAGGCATCAACCCCACGTCTCCTGAGTCACAGGCAGATTCTCTCACCACTGAGCCATCGCGGAAGCCCCATTTTCACCATAGAACTATTTAAAGGATAACAACTGTCACTCATAATTCATCAGTACCAATACAGGCAGAAAAAAGTATTCTGTCTGGACATCCATACAGACAACTGGAATTCTGTGCTACATTACCTTACCGTATATAACACTGAATGTCATAATCCTGGCTGCAAATAATATTATACACACCGAGCAATGGAGATGGAATGCCAGTGGGAGGCAGGTTTTTTCCTGACAACTCAAAAGTGGTCATTTAAATAGTTGTCAATTACCTGTTAAGTTTTTATTATGTTAGCTGCTGGGCCTGTTTTTCTAAATATAACATTACTCTCTGTTCTAGGGTACTGCACAAAGTTACAAGTAAATTCTCAACTTTCACTCAGATTTCATCGCACTGACTTTCTTACCCAATATCTGCTCCAGGGAAGAACCAAAGATAAAGACCTTCATAACCAGAAGAGATCCAATCGTGGTTAACATATTCTAAGTGACAAAATTCAAATTTGTGATTAAATTATTTTACAGAATTACTATTTCTGTAAATGCAAAAATTTTGTGGTAATATTTTATGAGGAAGGTGGGGTCCCACTAATCTGAAACATAAAATGCCACAAAGACATTTTACAGCCTGTAAGTAATACTCCAACTTTATGGAAAAACAGAACAAATTACCTTGGGAGAAGATCAAAAATACACTCCATCCAAAGCAGAAATCCAAGTAGAAAGGGCATTAGAGAAAGACATATTTACTTTACAAACAAAAAGGGCTAAAAATGGGATCCATTCCTAAGGCTTTTCTTGTTTTTTCAACATATGTTTAACTCTAACTTCTTGTTCAATTGTTGTAATTCAAGCTTTTACTCAGAACCTTTACCAGGAAAGTGACACCAACATGTCCTTAAGCAGTCGCGTGTCTACCAGGACACTTACGGCCATTCCGACTCAGGCTGCTTTTGGTGAGCTTCTACAACATCAATCGCAATATTGAGGTTTTCTTCCAGCTCCTTCATTCTTTCAGAATTCAGTGATGTGAACAAAATCATTGACGAGTAGGCAACAATTTTTCTGTCTGGATGATTTAGGCAAGATCTTCCAAATAAAGAAATCAGGATGTTAGCCCAATGATAAAATATGACAACTCATAAATGACAATAATCCAACTAACAAATTCAGTATACACTGACATTTCTAAGGATTTAACGAAGACTCACAACTTTGAAACATTATTTCTGGCAAAAATGGCAAATATAAAATCAGTCACAAAACAAAGTATCTGATATGAAAGCTGCAGTTGACTCAGAAGCAAAAAGCAAGTAACATCTGCTTGAAGAAAAAAATAAAGTGATTACATTTATAGAGCATTTAAACGCTCATTCTTATTAGAAAGAAAAATTAAAAGGCAAAAAAAGATACTTCCAAGACTATAGGCATTTCTTTAACAGTTTGAGGGACAGAATGTGCCAGGGAAAGATGATATATGGAGAACCTGGGAGTCAAAAGCCTCAGGATAACTCCTGGTTCCTCCATTTATCAGCTGTGTGACCTTAAAAGGTCAATGGATTATCAGCTGTCAATTCTATTACGGTCATGCACTATAGCAGGACTTCTTTTCATTTAAACCTCGTAATACTCTTCTGGAGGAGGTATTACCCTTTTTCACAGATGAAGAATGTGTTGACTTTACTTGCCCAAGGGCACAAAGCCAATACCTGCCAAAGCTGAGTTCAAACCTGGTTGTATCTGTCTCACAAACGCATAGAGAGTGAAGTCACATAACTTCTTTCAGTGTTTTTTGACACAAAAATGGAACACGATAGCAAGACCTCCTTGGCTTCTGTGAGCACCAGGTCTGAAACAAATGTACAACCACCAGGTAAACTCCGGCTGCCCTGTTCAGGACCTCTCCTGTGTTCCTATGACACCTGGCCTCCCGAGTCACATCCCTTCTTACACAATGACACGCTTCCAGGATGGGCTTTGGGGAGTAGTGGATATACCTACAGAGAAGGCAATGGCACCCCACTCCAGTGCTCTTGCCTGGAAAACCCCATGGATGGAGGAGCCTGGTGGGCTGCAGTCCATGGGGTCACTAAGACTCGGACACAACTGAGGGACTTCCCTTTCACTTTTCACTTTCATGCGCTGGAGAAGGAAATGGCAACCCACTCCAGTGTTCTTGCCTGGAGAATCCCAGAGACAGGGGAGCCTGGTGGGCTGCAGTCTATGGGGTCACACAGAGTCGGACACGACTGAAACGACTTAGCGGCAGCAGCAGCAGGATATACCTAAGTTACCCTTTCTCCAATCAGCTAATTCAGAACTTGGCAGATATGAGGTGCTCAGACAGTTTTAAAGAACAAATTCTCAAAAGTGAGCGGTGTTTATTTCTATAGCTTGAATTCCACCAACTCTTCCTTCCAACCTAAGCTCAATTATTACTAACCATAAAGATTTTTTGCCTTCAACTCTAGTGACAGGAGTTTGAGAACCAGTTACCAACGCAGTGAGACAGAGAGAGCATGAGATTTACCTCATCCTAACTCTGTACAGATGAGTCCAGAAAACCTACACAATCACAGCACAGAGTTTGGGCAGCTGGTATTTAAAAAGGGTAGGCTTGGACCCCGCGGGCAGCACAGGGCTCCCGCTGCAGCTGCGCCATTCACCAATGGTTAGCATCAGCTCCGCCATTTGTCCAAACGGGGACAGTGCCGCTTGCCCTGCAGGTACACTGCTGCTGTTGTTTAGTCACTAAGTTATGGAGCCTGCCCTCTGTCCATGGGACTCTCCAGGCAAGGATACTGGAGTGGGTTGCCATTTCCTTCTCGAGGGGACCTTCCCCACCCAGGGACCAAATCCGTGTCTCCTGCATTGCGGGCGGATTCTTTACCACTGAGCCACCAGGGAAGCACAGGGGACTTACGTAGGGTGGGAAATGCACAGTAAACACCAGCTCAGGGCCTCTGGACACCAGCTGCTCTGGTGCTTACGCTGTTGCCACCACCAAAGACACACCCTGGTTGCAGCGGACCCCGGATCAGAGGCAGGCCTTCTGCTCCTGGACAGGCCGTTCCCATGGCCATCACCCGCCCACCTTTCATCTCAAGGCTCCGTTTCTTATGCACTAACACAGCTGATCAATGCAAAGTAGTAAATCACCAGAAACAATACCATGAACCAGCTGAGACAAACACACTGATTTCCCAACATCTTACGCTTGTCCGTATCTACCAAAACGCACAGCACTGCACTGAGCACATAAGAAATGCTCAGTTAATAAATATGTGATTCATTCATCACCCATACTTCAATGCTTTATAATTTTTTCTTTTAAATTTTTTCCTTACTAAAACGTGTCCTTAACAGTATTTACATAACCAAAACTTTTATTCACATAAAGTAAAAACTGACCCACAATGAAGAGCACAAATCTTAAGTGTACAGCCCAATAAATTACTAGATATGCACACACCTATGTGACCACCATCCAGACCAAGATACTGAACACTCAACCCAGGGGACGCCCTCACGCCTTCTCCCAGCAACTACTGAACCCGCCACCGCCCGCCAAGAGCAACTACTGCCCTGAGTTCTATTACCAAGGTTAGCTCTTCCTGTTTTGGAACTTCATCTAAGTGGAGTGATATAACTACAACCTTCTCAGAAGTCAGAAAAATTCTTATCAATATACTCACAAGAAGAGCTCTGGGAATGCATGCATCCAGACAACAGACTGGGAGTCTTCATTCCGGGAGGCGATGTTGCCGAGAAACTGCAGGCCACAGCGAAATGCTGAGGGTTGACAAGAGCAAAACAGATTTGTGACGAAGAGAGTCTGAACTCACTAAAATATATCCTGAAGAGAAATATTCCTCATATTATCCAACAATAAGTTTCTGCTAGCTTCTCTCAACTGTGCAGGCCTCTCACCACAGGGAAACTTCAGGCATGACGCTAGTATGAAAACGCCTCACCAAAACAACGCATGCTGCTGCTGTTCAGTCGCCAAGTCGTGCCTGACTCTGCGACCCCACAGACTGTAGCCCGCCAGGCTCCCCTGCCCATGGGATTTCCCAGGCAAGAACACCGGAGTGGGTTGCCACTTCCTTCTCCAGGGGCTCTTCCTGACCCAGGGATCAAATCCAAGTCTCCTTCATTGGCAGGTGGCTTCTTTACGGCTGAGCCACCAGGAGAGCCCTCATCAAAACAATATTCTCATACAAAAGTAACTAACTGTTAAAAAAGACTGTGACTGTAGGCACAGATTTACCTGTAATCACATTCAATATCACCAGAATATGTGTTCCAGTTGAAACAGTTACCCTTAGACTGGATTTAAAACATACATGTAAATACAAAGCTACAGAAGCACTGATGGTCAAAGAACGGTGAAAAGATACACAAGACAAACACTAGCCTATAAAGGTGGTCATACACCACTTAAAATCAGACATAGCGAACTTCAGGGCAAAAAGCATTATTCGAAGGTTTTTTAAAAAGTCATTTCAGAATTTATCAGAAAGGCATAATTTAAATTGGAATCACCTAATAACATGGTCTCAAATATATATAAAAGAAAAATGAACAAAAGTATAGAGCAAAGAGAAAAATTCAGTTAAATTCAGCAATAACAATATATTTTTCCCAGTAAATTATAAAACAAGCAGACAAAACGATCAGCATATTTAGAAGATTTGAGTAAGATTTAATAACAACCTAGTTGACATATTTAGACTATTTCAGCAAATAAAATTGCAGAATTCTGGACAAAACCCAGCATGCTGTCAAGCGCAGGCGAGGACGTGGCGCGGAGGAACCCTGGCTCACTGTGGGTGGGACGAGGCTCACGCAGTCACTTCATCACACAGTCTGGTGGCTGCTTCCAAACCCAAACAAACTCTCAGCACACAACTCGGCAGTCGCACTCCGTGGAATTTACCCAAAGGAAATGCAAATTTATGCCCATACAAAACCCTGCACGTCAATGTTTACAGCAACTTTACTCCTAACTGCCAACACCTGGAAGCAGCCGAGATGTCCCTTCAGTAGGCGAATGGATAAATAAACTGAGGCCCATCCAGACGATGCAGTATTATTCGGCACTAGAAAGAAATGAGCGACCAAGCTATGAAAAGGAACATTAAACACCAAATGAAAAGCCAATCTGAAAAGGCTACATACTGCGTGAGTCCAAGTCTACAACATTCTGGAGAAGGCAGAACTATGGAGACAGTGAGCAGACGAGTGGCCGCCAGGGGTTGGGGGCCAGGAGGGGGTGTGAACAGGCGGAGCACAGAGGATCTTTAGGGCAGTGAAACTTCTCTGTATGATGTTACAATGATGGACACATGTGCTACACATCTGTCCAAATCCACAGAACATATATGTGTATACATGTTATTGCTGTTCAGGCGCTCAGTCGTGTCCAACTCTTTACAAGCCCACGGACTGCAGCCCGCCAGGCTCCTCTGTCCATGGGATTGCCCAGGCAAGAATATTGGAGTGGGCTGCATTTCCTTCTCCAGGAGATCATCAAATCCGCATCTCCTGCTTGGCAGGCAGATTCTTTACCGCTGAGCCACCCGGAAGTCCGTGTGTCTACATACACATACGTATGTAAGAAAAAGCACTCAAGCCCATGGGAAAACCACAAGATTGTACTACACACACACCAGACTGGCAAAAATTTCAGTTAGAGATAACAAAGCGTTCATGAGAACGCAATGCACTGGAAACTACAGGTTCTCTGAAGTCCTTCACACCCGTGAACAAAGCACATTTGAATTATTTTTGCCTGAGAACCAGCCACCAACTGCTTCCTCTTAGCTTCTCGGCCTGCTCTGCAGACATAAAGGCAGGTCTTCAGATGCCTCCTCCCATCAGCTGGCCCAGCCCGCCCTGTGGGGAAGGGAGAGTTCCCCTCTGGTTCTGGGGACATCCTCTGGCCCGGCTTCTCCTGCTTCTCTGGGCTCACCTCCTGCACGAACAGCTTCTCCAGAGACGCGCTCCCGCACAGCAGGACAACCAGCAGTGTCCAGCAGCAGGAGCTTCCTCGAGACACTTCGAAGCCAGCTCCATGTCCTGGAAGCAGCCTGTGGACGATGTCCCCCTGTACCCCAGAGGGTGGGTGTCCAGCAGGTTCCACCAACATCAGCCCTCAGCGACTTCAGCACCACCACGCCCTCCACAAGGAGGCCTGGATCTCAGACCTCAGCAGGAGCGGGGAGCTCCTTCCTGAGACACTCATCTCAGCCCTGGGGCCCTGGACGCTCCTCCTGTGTGCAATTCCTGTATTCTTCGGCATCCTCCTTACTTCTTAGTAGTCAATCCCCCGTTATCTCAAGCCTTTGTTACAGTTAGTAATTCTTCCTTTAAATTTTCCCTTTTCACATTGCAATGCGGCTTCCGTCTCCTGGTTGCACCCCAGCTGGTGCAGAGATGGCGAAAAGGGCCCGGCAGCAGAGAGGAAGGGAAAGGGGAGCAAGAAAAGGTGTTGTCAGGCACAGCCTTGGAAAACACACACAGCTCAGCCCGCCAGTACCGTGTCATCAGACAAAGAAGCCAAACTATCCTTTAACAAAGAAAATTTAATATCTGGCCATTAGTTAAACTAAAAAGGCAACACTGAGGTAACAAGGAGGTTAAGGCTACAGGAAACTACCACTCACCACCCTTAACACTGGAGACCCAAGGGGAAGGGGTGAGGCTCTGAGCACCCAGGAGCCTGGGGGCTCCGCAGAGGGGGCCCAGACCTCCCTGAGCGCGGGGCCTCAGCAAGGGCCAGGCTGGCTGACAGGTGTCTCAGAGGGAAAACCAAAAGGCTCCTGGGGGAAGGGAGCTAGAAAGGGGGCCGTTCGAGGGAGACACGAGTGGGGAGCCGTCGCTCTCCTTCCTGCTGCCTCCACTCAGCCACGAGATCCTCCGCTGGCTGAACCTCACAGAACACGGAGGAGACACGAGTCTGTGGACACCGCTTACCCCAGCAACCCTGAACGGCACAGATGGCTAAGCTCAAAGCTGCGCGACGACAGTCTCGGAACCAGAGCAACGCCCAACACTGGACAATCACTGATGCCACTCGCACTGTGCTTAAGTGCTTTATTTACATAGACTCTTATTTACTATAACTTCCACCATGTGGCAGGGATCGTCATCTCCATTTTATGGGTGAAGACACGGAGGCACAGTGGTCAAGCACATGGCCCAGGTCAGCAACAAGCCAGGGCCCTGGTCCACAATGGCTGCCGCCCCGGACCGCACACCCAGGAGGACAGACAGCCGGCCACTTCCCACGGGCATCCGACCCCGGTGTGTAGTCTGCAGTCGCAGACACTGCTGTGGACGCCTGGCCGCCCACCCCTGCCCCAGCCCCGCCTCAGCTCACACCTGAGACCGCAGGCCAGTGCCTCACGGGCCCCAGCTCCGCCCGCCCGGCACCCATGCTGCGGGGTCAGCGCCCACAGCCTCCTGTTTGCTGTTCTTGTAGTGGTTCCTTCGGGGCCAGGGCGGCCCATACAGGCAGAGTGGAGGGTCGAGAGCCCGAGTGAAAACAGAGCGGGACACTCCTGAGGAAGGAGCACAGGCATGAACACAGCCTCCAGAGCCGAGGCGGGAGGCCAGAGGCGACAGTGCCAAGAGGCACGCGCTGTTTCCTAAGAGCGGACGCCTGCGTTCTGTCTGCATCATCCCACTGAACCCCACAACACCTCCATAGCCTCGGGGGCGACAGCATCCCCCTGTACACAGTCACCAGAGCTCGGAAGAGCGGGTCACCAGCCCGGGCCACCAAGCGCACAAGTGGCAGGAGCAGGACGGGTGAGAACAAGCTGCAGCTCCTCCCAGGGACGGCGACCAGCTCGTCGGTAAGGAGCCACAGGAGAAGCTGGGATGAAACCAAGGCCCTGCTCCCTTAATGGAAATCCCGCCAGGCAGCAACCAGGGGACATTTTCAAGGGCAGAGGACTTGCAGGCTTCCACCCTCCTAGACCCCTGCTCTGCTGGGCATGCGGGGCTCTGTCCTCAGGCTCCCGAAACCCAGGCCTCCCTTCAAAGCCCGTCGCTGCTGCTCTAGCACCTCAGAGGCAGAGCAGCTGTGAAGATGGAGAAGGCCGAGGCGTGTGAGCGGTCCGTGCTAGTCACTTATTCAGAGTAACGCGACTTTGGCCGCTCAAAGCAGAGTTGCGAAACTGTGGGCAAAAAGCAAAACACTGAGATAAAAAAAAACTATGCAAACAAAATGCTGAAGCAAGACCCTCAAAACTGAATTAAGTTAACATTTAATCTAAAATAAAGCAGGACGCAAGACTGCAAGCACACGTTCACACCCTACTCACAGACACTAAGATGACTGAAAAGCAGCGTCTAACGCAGCCTGCACAGATGACGACGGTTATTTTTCTTCTCATTTTTTTGGGCTTTTAAAAATTACTCTCTAAGTCCGCCAAGAAGAGTGCCTGACTGACTAATGACCGGCCATGGGAGGGAAAAAGGGTGCTGGCATACATTATGTGTCAGACTTGGACAAAAAGATAAATTCTTATAGAAATTAAATAAGGAGAAATTACTGGACAGAGGGATGAGCCAGGGAATAAGTCCCGTTTCTCTGGGGTTTTTTTTTGCCTAATCCTCTTTGGAATCAGATGAAAAATTGTTTTGATGATAACTCCAGAGATGCATATTAAGGCCTTGTAAAAATTTATTTATTTAAAAAATTACTCTATAATAAAATTTTATAAAATGTTCATAATAAAAAAATCATTTTAATCTTGTCATAGTTTAAAATGACATTAATATTTCTTCTGAATATTTCAGAATATTAACACTGAAATCCTTGTAAAATTTTAACACACACAAGAAGAGCCAACAATATAAGTTAGTCTGAAAGCCAACGAACCCAACAACTCATGAGGCAACTAAAAATTAGCTCTCTGAATCAGAACACAATTCTGGGAAGGAAAAGGTTTAAAGACATGCTAGAAACAAGAAAAGAAAACTCAAGGCAAGTACAAATGACAGTTTACTTTTACCAAACAGCTTATCAACTGATCTTTATGTAAATATTGCAAATGTTACAAAGCCCCTCAAAAAGCCCAACATTATTTTTATAGATTAGGGAAGAACAAAGGCCAAAAACAACACCAATAACTCAATTAAAATAACTCATGCCTGTGTTTACATAAAATTTGATGAGCATAAGATATTCGTCACACCACTGCAATTATTCTCTGAAAATAATACTCTAAATATTATTTTGACAACGTAATTATAGTTCTTACCTCAAGAGCGGTAACAAAACTCTGGCACCAATATCCAGCTAAAAATCTATGAAGAATAAGGTTCTCACAGAAAAAGAATCAAAAGAGAGTACAGGCACTGCATTAGGAGCTAGAATACTTTTTAAAAAAAGATTTTATTAGGTTTGAACTTACGCACTACAAAATGTGTTTAAGTTTCATCGTGGCACCAAAGTTTCGTTCTTGAATCCAAATAAGACTCATTAACTTCACTGGCTGCCTCTTTCAAGAAGGCATGAGAAACATCACTTCCATTCCCCTCCCTGCCTCAGTAATATCCTTCCAACTCCACTAATAAACACAAGTTATCTACTTGAAATTGACACAACTGAAAAACTAAAGGAGAACTAAACAAACGCAAGAGATGTCCCACACTCATGGGCCAGAACACTATCGTTAAGGTGGCAGTTCTCCCCAAGTGGGTCTACAGATTCAACGTAACTCCTAGTATCCACAATAAACAAATAGCTCTCACAACCTGACAACGAAATTTAACAGCCCAATTAAAAACTGGGCAAAGAATTTGAATAGACAGTTCCCCAAAGATTTATAAATAACCAAAAAGCGCATGAGAAGATGTCCAACACTGTTAGTCATTAGGGAAACGCACATCAAAACCACAGTGAGATGCCACTTCACACCCACGAGGGTGACTATAATCCAGAGAAAGGAAACAAACGTCAGCAAGGATGTGGAGAAACTGGAACCCTGCTGGTGAAAATATAAAAGGAAAAGTTTGGCAGTTTCTTAAAAAATTAAATATAAAATTGATGTACCAATTCCACTCCTAGGTATATACTCAAAAGAACTGAAAAAAAACAGGCACTCAGATAAACACACGTACACGCATGTTCGTGGCAGCGTTATTCTAAATAGCCAGAGTGGCCCAAGAGTCAAACCATGGAAACAATGAATGAACAGATGGACAAAAATGTGGTCTGTGCATCCAACGGAATATCACTCAGTCATAAAAATAAACGAAGCACTGACACACGCTCAATGTGGATGAACCTCAAAAAACATTATGCTAAGTGAAAAAAGCCAGACAAGAAAGGTCACATAATTCTATGATTCCATTTATACGAAAAATCCAGACTTGGCAAACCCAGAGCGACGAAATGCAGAATGGTGGTGGCCAGGAGCGGGGAGTGGGAAGCAAGCTCTCAGGGGATGAGAACCTCTCAGTCAGACAGAGGCGGTGGCTGTACCACACTGTCAATGCACCAAATGCTACCCAACTGTTCACTTTCAGGTGGTGAATTACATTACGGGAATGTCCCAGCAGCAAGAAACGCATTAATTACTGATACAACTGCAACTACCCGGACTGTGAACAACTCTCAATGCGCCGTACGTAAAACAGGTCTATAAAGATGGACTCTCTCTGACTGGTAAATATCAACGAACAGCCAAGCCACCAACCAAATGACTAACTTATTCATCAATGACAAACTAGTTCATTAACAGTTTTGGAAATTGGCTCCTCAGATTTTTCTGTTAGATCATCTATCTGCTTCAGGGAACAGAAAACTGATCCTGAGAAGAAGGAACAGAATAATCTTTTATCCTATACTGTAAACACCAAGTAACCGATCTTCCGCAGCCACTGAGGGACCGTGGAGAACAGGAGAGCACATCCTATTACATGTGGACAGACAGTGGAGCGGAGGGCAGAAAGCGCTGGGAGGAGAGCTGACCTCTGAGTGGGCGAGTGGGGACGGGATCCTAGCACCGTGGAGGAGGCCGGCTCCTCACTAATAGTTATTTAATCACAGCGTGTGTGCAGCTTCCTCCGGGCATCTTATTTAGGAATCCATCATTATGAGAGAAGCCATCTCCTGCCCACCCGAGTTCCTCAGCTCTGTCAGGGACATACTACCCACCACATCATACTTCACAGCAATTACAAAACGTAGTACATTCTGAACTCCCTGTCTGAATTACCACACCACAGTCCGACTTCAAAAATAACTGCCTTTCCAGGCAAGGGAGTGAAATCTGTATTTTATTGCTGATCTTTAATCCTCTAATTTGAGCTCTGAGGCTTTTGCTTTATCATAAAATGGAGCTATGAAAATACCTTTAAATACATAACATTTTAAAACACGTTACAACCTAATCCTACACCCTACCAAATTGAGAATACTCAAGAAATTACTGCTGTTTCAAAAAACTTAGAGCAAACACTTTGTGTACAAATTCCTGCATGATTTAATTAGTTCAAAAAATAATTACCGGGCCTTTCCTGGTGGCCCAGGGGTTAAGGCAAGACCCCAAGCTTCCAATGCGGGGGTGCCAGTCTGATCCCTGGTCAGGGAACTAAGGTCCCACATGCCATGTGGTGTAGGCCACTCCCCAAAAAACTTTAAAAATCAAAAACAAATAAGTAAATAGTTACAACATCCCAGAGGAAGAATTCTAAATCAAACAGAATGATGCGGGAATCTTAACAAATGCGTCTTAAATGAAAATACTAAGACATCACAGGAGGATGAGAATTATGCCAAGCCAGGCAGCACCTCCAGCAGCTCACTTAGCCTGTCTCCCATGGGCCTCGGTTTCCAGGCCTGTGCAGAAAAATGATCAGCTCAAATCCTCTCTCCACCTTCCCACAGCAGCGTCCCACTAACACACACAGAAGTACACTTCACTTTATGTAAGCATAGGCATTAAGAACTGTGTATAAATTAACTTATAAATCAAATCATATTTTAAATACAGCTGGAGATTTCTCATTTAAAAATAATGACTCATTGAATTATTACTAAAAAAGAATTTTCTTCACCTCCAATCTAGTACATTTTATAAACTGGATATTTAATACATTTGAAACGTTCTTATTAAATAACAGGTTTACCAACAAGTATTTCAATTCTTAGGGTAAAGAGACCATCTGTTAAAATTCTGTTTTTTAAAATATAATGTTATGATAATAACCCCTGTCCAAAGGAGTTGTGCTGATGCAAGTAGCCCAACAACCAAAAACCTCCCAAAGCCTGGAAGGAGTTCCTGTCTTCATATTAAGGAGCATGGTTTCCTCTTAATCCCACATCAGCAGCTATTAACAATCAGAGCTAACTTCCTTCTCTGTCGTGCTATACATCTGACTTATTTAATATATGTAATGCAAGGCTGCCCTCACTGGAACATAAGCACCCTGAAGACAGACATGTCTGTATGCTATGGTCACTGTTCAGATCACACCCAACACCCAGGAGAGGGCTTGACACACCACACGTGTTAAAAGACACTCCCTCTGCTAGGGCTGCCTTCACAAAGCACCACGGACTGAGGGGCTTGAACAAGAATTTGTTTTCTTCCAGTTGGCAGGCCTGGTTTCCTGAGTCCTCTCTCCTCGGTTTGCAGATGGTCATCTTCTGTGTTCTCACGAGCTCAGTCCCCTGCGCCTGTCTGTGTCTTAATCTCCCCTTCCTGTAAGGACCCCAGTCTCGCCAGATTAGGGCCCACCCCTGAGACCACACTTCATCTTAATCCTCTGTGTAAAGGCCCTGTCTCCACAGGCAGTCACATGCAGAAGTGCACCAAGGCAAGGACTCCCAATGACTGCAGGAGGGACGGACACAGCCTACAACAGAGGAAAGGAAGTTACTACAACTCTCTTCTATGATCACTCTTCAATATCACTGATGAAGTTTCTGTTTCACAATATACAGAACATTTGCTCTAATGAACGATATAATACTCAAAGCAGTGGTATTTAAATCCTTGTCAAAGATATAAATAATCCACAATTCACACTGTCAGTTACCTGTCAACAGGGAGTCCTGTTCCACTCGTAGTTCACGAAAAAGAAGAATCAAGTCAACAGCAACGCCAATTGTACCCAAGTTCCTGCATAAGGTGTTCAAAAAAGACAAAGTCAGACACATTCCTGTTCTTAAACCTGCACTTTGAATGATGATCCCAAGACTGCAGAGACCACTGGCTAACAGTTCCTACGGTGGGCAGATTTATGGCCCTCCAAGGTACCCACATCTTCATCTCCTAAACCTGTCCATGTGTCACTTCACGTGGCAAAGGAGACTTCTGCAGTCGTGAGTAAATTAAGGACCTTGAGACGAAAAGACTATCCCAGATTAACCACGTGGCCCCAGTATATCACACGGGTCTTATAAGAGTCAGAGAAGGTAGCCATGAGCCAAGAAATGCAGGAGCCTCTAGAAGCTCAAAAAGGCCAGGAAAAGACTCTCTTCTAGAGCCTCCAGAAGGGACTCAGCCATGCTGACCCACTGTAGACTTCTGAGCCCCACAACTGTGAGATAATAGATCTACGTTGTGTTAAACCACTAAGCTTTAGTAATTTGTCACAGTAGCAACAAGACACTGACTTGGGCAGCAGAAACGGGGTGCTGCTGTAACAGATAAAAAATACACAGATAAAAAATAAAAAAAAAAAAATAATAATAAAAAAAAAATATGGTTTTGGACTTCTGTGACAAGCAGAGGCTGGAAGACTTTTGAGAAGCATGACACGAAAAGCCAAGACGCCTTGAACAAATCACTGGTAGAAACGTGGACACTGAAGGCACCGTTGGTGAGACCCCAGAAGGAAGTGAAGGACATGGGCATGGAAACTGGAAGAAAGGCAGTCCTTTTCCTGCCGTGGCAGAATCTTAGCAAAAGATGGAACTGGTATTTAGCTGAGCTGATTTTCAAGAGACATACTGACGGTGTGGCCTGATTCCCTCTTGCTGCACATGGTAAAAATGCAAAGAGAGATAAAGCAGACTAAGAGGGAGCCAGGTATAATTTGGGAAACTCTTGATCCATCCAGAATTGATGCTTTTGAACTGTGGTGTTGGAGAAGACTCTTGAGAGTCCCTTGGACTGCAAGGAGATCCAACCAGTCCATTCTAAAGGAGATCAGCCCTGGGTGTTCTTTGGAAGCAATGATGCTTAGCTCAAACTCCAGTACTTTGGCCACCTCATGCGAAGAGTTGACTTATTGGAAAAGACTCTGATGCTGGGAGGGATTGGGGGAAAGAGGAGAAGGGGATGATAGAGGATGAGATGGCTGGATGGCATCACCGACTCGATGGACATGAGTTTGGGTGAACTCCGGGAGTTGGTGATGGACAGGGAGGCCAGGCGTGCTGCTATTCATGGGGTCGCAAAGAGTCGGACACAACTGAGTGACTGAACTGAACTTGTCCATCCAGATAGCAAAAGACGCTGAAAACTAGAACGTTCACTGTTAGGAAAGTGTGCTCTGGAGAGAAAGCTGAGGGTGTGGCTGGACAACCTTTTGCTAATGACTTGGAAGAACTCCAAGGTGAGTGTTCCATCACCCAGAGAGCTCTTTAAGGAGATCAGGCATGTTCCGCATCCCCCTCGGTCATCTCAGCAGAAATCAGGAACAGAGATGGGTCATCTGAGAAAGCTCGACAGCACACTCTCTACTGCCCACTGGTGCATAAATCCCCATGACGTGCACTTGAGGCCCACAAGGTTTTTAAGAATGTCACACCAGTAGAAACCCTGCCGACGTGGATGAAATGCACAGAGAAAGAATGAAAGAAGACTGATAAAACTATTCGGGTGAAAATATGTGTTACCCTTCAAGAAAAAGGAAAGATGACTCTGTGGGCAGAGCCTCAAGCCACAGAGGATTATTCCCAAGCCTCAAAACCTGAGTTTGCCCAAGTGGATTTTGAAATTGCTTGGGACCAATGACTCCTCTCTTCCCTCAATTTTCTCCTTTTTTAGAGGATAATGTCTAAAACTGCTACCCTATGCCTGTCCCTCCACTGTATTTTGGGAGCAGACAGCCTGCTGTCCAGTTCCACGAGCTCAAAGATAAAAAGGAATCCTGCCCCGGAGTGAATCACACCCAGAATCTCAACCGTATGTAATTCAGACGGTAAGACTTGGGACACTAATGAGACTTAGATAAGATTTTGCACCTGAGTTGGTGCTGTAACAGTTGAAGAATTTGAGGGATCTCAAGATGAGATGAAGGTATTTTGCACATAGTATGGACATGAATCTTTAGGGGCCAAAGGGTAGACTGTGCTAGGTGAAATAATGGTCACTGAAAAACGTCCACATACTAAACTTGAAACTTTAGTTTATGTTACCTCACATGGCAAAAGAGGTGTGCTATAATAAATATATATTTAATCTTTGTCCCCAGGTTTCTGGCACAGAGCTCCTGATATCCTTGAAGTCCCTGTGTGACAGGAAGGGCTCTCGTTAATCCTAACAAGCCCCCTCCTCAGTTTATGCTAATATATTAGATGACTATCACTGGGCCTGTAGACGGCTTCAGGAGGGAGCTGCTGCCACAGGAACCAACCATAAGATCAGATCAGACAGCTGACACTTTCAACCTCAACCTCCATTTCAGAGGAAGGGAAGACAGCTGGAGACTGAGTTCAATTACCATTGGCCAATGATCCAATCAGTCGTGCCTATGTGACAGAACTGTCACGAATAATCCTAAACAATGAGTTTGGAAAGGTTTCAAATGGGCTGATGAACACACCAAAGTGTCCAGAAGACGGCAGGCCTAAAAAAGGTCTACAAGTTCTGTGCCCGCCCCGCCTGCGCATCCCTTCCATGTGACTGTCCCTTTACAGGACGCTTGCAACAGAATGTAAAGTGCTTCCCTGAGTCAGTCTACTGAATTATCAAACTTGAGGGGCACCCTGGGAAGCCCTGAGTTTGCAGTCGGCTGGGCAAAAATGTACCTGGGGACCCCATTTGCACCTCGCATCAAGTGGGACAGTCCTGTGAGATTGAGTCCCGAAGTTATGGGACCTGACACCACTGATGTGAGGTAGTTAGGGTCAGACTGGATTTGAATTGTTGGACTCCCAGCTGGTGTCAGAGAATAAGAACTGGTCAGAAAATACAAGAGACCTTTCTAGGTATGATTAACGATTTGAAGATGGGAAGATTATCTTGAATTACTAGGTGGGCCTCATGTAACTATAATGGTCCTTATCAGAGGGACACCAGGTGGTCAGAGTCGGAAAGACTGGAAGATGTTACAGTGTTGCTTTGAAGATGGGAAGACAGAGCCATGAAGTAAGGAAAGCAGGCAGACTCTAGAAGCTACTAACAGATAAGCAAGAGAATGGATTCTCTGCTAGAGACTCAGAAGGAGCCAGCTCTGCTGACACTTTAACTTTAGGTCGGAAAAATGGATTTTGGACTTCTGAACGCTAGAACTGTCAGATAATAAATTTCTGTTGGTTTAAGTTACTATATTTGCAGTAATTTGTTACAACAGCAAAAGAAACTCATATAGCTCCCTACATTCTTCACTTCTTCTCAACACGAATCAGAATTAGGCCAAGACGTTCACTGCTAAAGACAAGGGTCAGGGTGGGCGTGCAAAGGCTAGGACCCTCTCTCCCCTCCCCGAGCCCAGGTGGGCAGAGGGTCGGGGTGGGCGTGCAAAGGCTAGGACCCTCTCTCCCCTCCCCAAGCCCAGGTGGGCAGACAGCACTGCCCCTTTCCTCTATTCGAATACGGGGCCTTGGAAGAGAAGACACCGCTCCCCTCTCTGCCCTTGCCTTTACACATACAAACAGCAGTCGGGTGACTGGGCGCACTGCCTGCTTCTATCGGCCAGATTCGGGGAGGAGATAAATGCAACTTCATGACATGCGAATTCTATGAAACTCAAATTTCGAGGCTCACAAATGAGGTTTTACTGGAACACAGCATATGCGTTTGTTCACGTACAACGCATGGCTGCTTTCACACTACAATGGGAGAACCAAGCCATTCTGACAGAGACCACAGAGCCTGAACTATTCATCTGGCTCTCTGCAGTAACAGCACAGCAACCCCAGCAATAGGGGTCATATTTACAGGCAGGGCTAACTGCTTTTAACAGTCTTCTCTGAGTACTTCCTGAAATTTCATATGACTCAGATTGTTCGCTCTGCTGTATTAAATCCCGTGTTTCATTCAGCCTTGGCAAAACATAATTCCTGTCCACACAAAGTGCAATTTTCAGACAAAGGATATACAAAGACCTAGCCCCTAAGAGCATCCTACTTTTTAATTAACTCTTTAATAACTTAAAACATCAGAAAAATACATTTTGCTTGAGATCTGAACCTTGACAGGCTTGGCAACATCAGCTTTAGCTGAGGTTGACTGGACTCTCTCTTGTACTTCTGACTAGAGGAAATGAATGGTTCTTCCAGGAGCTGACGCCCCAGATGGTTAGAATTTCCATCCAGGGCTCTCCTTCCCTCTCCTGTCACACTACAGGCCTCCACTTACAGGGAAGTGACAAAGTACACTCAGTTCTGGCCTGCTGCATCTGGCTATAGCCAGTTACACTTCCTCAGTGTTAACTATCACCACCAAGGTTAGTACTGTGTCTATCCATTTACCTGCACAGGGTGCCATGTTCAATTCTGTGCTGAAGTTAAATCCTCGCCTTCCCCCCTGCCCTCTCCTTTGATCTAAAGAATCTCATTAATCATATCCAAGCCTCAGGTGTAAGACGGTCCAGGCAGTGAAGGGAATCCCTCTACTGGCTTCTGCACCAGCTTAACTTCACTCATCCTGGCAGTTGACAGCAAGGCCCCTGGGCTCTGTCTACACTCGAGTCCAGGAAATAAAGATGAGCATGCTCTATGGCTTCTGACTTCCCCTCAAGTAAAACTTTTAATAAAAAGTAGATTCCATAAAACCAAAGAGGAAAGGTGCTCAGTTCTGGGAGCAGAGCGTAACGTGTAAAAGAACAAGAACAGCGCAGGGCAATTTTCTCGCTCATCTCTGTAATTACATTTTAGTTGTACATTGTAAGTTAAGTGGAAGTAAAGCTGGCAAGTTTACTGGATCTTAAGGAAAGCTGAGAAATTCACAATGTGAATTTCATCTCAGAAATTCACAATGAGCTCCCGGTTCAAAGTAAAGTCAAGAGCAACTAATTAAAACACGAAAACTAATTAAAATATTAACAACTAATAAGTGAAGTCTAGAACTGCATATGCCTTTAGGCAGGCAGAATCAAAGGATCAAAGATAAGTTCAAATCACTTTTATGTAGAAAACCAAATACCTCTAAACTTATAAACGCACGTAAGAAACGGAAGCAACCTTAATGTTAAACGTGCTGTCCCTTTACATACTCATCTAAGAGTTTCCCACGGCAAGTCCTACAGAGAGCACTTGTCCCCGAGACGCGGAGAGAGTCTGAATAAAAACAGGCAGCTGTGATGCCAAAATCATTTCTACTGGACAAGCCAATACAGCAGAACCAGCACGCAGACACAAAGAAATACAATCAAAGCATGCATGCGTGCTAGGTAGCTTCAGTCATGACTGACTCTTTGTAATCCCATGGACTGTAGCCCACCAGGCTCCTCTGTCCATGGGATTCTCCAGGCAAGAATACTGGAGTGGAGTGCCAGGCCCTCCTCCAGGGGATCTTCCTGACCCAGGGATTGAACCCACATCTCTTGCATCTCTTGTATCTCCTGCATTGGCAGGCAGGCTCTTTACTACTGGTGCCAGCTGGGAAGCCCATATAATCAGAGGCATGAAGGTAACTAGAAAGAACAGTACCTGATTGAATTCTGGTTCACAGAACACTCGATACAGGCATTCCGGAGACACCGGAAGCATTCCGTTATCAGCTGCAGACTGGAAGCCAGATGCTCCACTTGAGATGGATCTCTGCAGGCCAGCTCAACAGCATGAGAAGATTTCTTTAAGATATCCAGGACTCTCTGGAAGATAGTTCTGGGTGCTGTATCTCTGAAAAATGATACAATAGTTGCACATCAGTTAAAAAAAAAAAAAAAAAAGACTAATTTCCAAACGTCCTTTTCAGAACAGTGCGTGTATCGATAACTTAATTTTGTGGGGAGGTAGGTCAGGCCTATCTGCTTCAGCTCCTTGATTTATGACACAAAAGAGCTACAGAGACTAAGCAACCCATCAACCGTTCCCTGTATTATCTCACTGAAGCTTCGTTTTCACCTCATGAAGCTAACACTGTCCTAGCCATTTTAAAGATAACTGAACAGAGCAAGGAGTCTGAGTAACCTGCCCTGGTCACTAAGCTCACAACCCTTGGAGCCACAATCCCCACCGAAGCGGACTTCCATCCCCACGACAGCCCACATCCCGTTTACAGTGACTGTGTACGGTCAGCTCTGTCGGTTTTGAGACTGCACCCAAGTACTGCATTTCGCATTCTTTTGTTGAGTATGAGGGTTACAGATTTGCTCTCAAAACAGAAGCTCTGCATCTCCTGTTCTGGACAGAGGGTATAACCATGTCCTCTGTCAACCAGTATCTGTATCTAAAGTAAAATTATGAGAAAGAAAACTCGTGAAGGATTGCCTGAGGGGCAAGACACTATCCATTCTCAGATACAGCAAGCCAGCAGCAGGTCTCTGAGCTTATGCATGTGCAACCACACAGATGGGGGCTTGGGGAGTGGGAAGGAGGGAAGGAGACGGAAGCAGAGGGAGAGAGAGAGAGAGAGAGTTGAGAGAAAGCCAGGGTGAGTGCCCTTCCCGGGAGAGCGGTTCCCTCCTGCGCAGCCCGCACCTCGGTTCCCACACGCTGCTCACGCTCCCACATGCTGCTCCTGGCTAGCATCTCCAAGTTATGAAGAGAAGAATTTTTGTGTGCAACACGGAACCTAAATGCCAGCCAATTTCCTCATTCCATGAATCCCCAAGAGAAACAAGAATCTGCTTTAACAGTAGAAGACAGATTGCTGTTAGACAATTGAAGAGATGCTCACAGCTCAGCTCTGACCACGTGGGGTTTCTCTCTGCACTCTCACTGTGGAGTGAAGGGGAACACTTCACCCCTGGATGAAGCCAGACCACCGGAGGTGGGGGGAGCCGGGGGTGAAGTGCATTCCCACAGAACCACCGCACGGAAGCGCCCCAAGCCACTGAGACACCCACTCTGGGAGCTGCAGGACCATATAAATACTTGTGCTCCAAGTGTCATCTTTTCACCTTAAGGATGGACAGAATAAATCACATTATTCATCATGTCCTCTTCCCTGTCTTTGCCTTTAAGAAGCAAGGAGTCAAAGCCACCACCCATATTTAACACTACAAACCCCTCAGCATGACTTCTGAGTGCTAACCCTCTTTTTCCTATCTGGCTTTTCCCTCCCCTCCAACTTCCTCCCTTACCTTTTATCTAGCTGTATTTATTTATTTTGGCTTGGTAACTTGATTATATTACAGATATCAAATCATATTACATTTCCCCCAATTTGTATACTGTTAGACTACACAAAATTTATACACAAAAATTATAGTTCAAGTTTAGCAAATCTCTTTAGAGTTACTCAGTGTCTGAAGTTGTGGAGTAAGTACCCTGAGTGGCAAGGGGGGCCAGGTGTGGGCTGTGGAAAGCAAGAAGCCTAAGGCCTATCATTTCTGCTCCAGCCTACGGCTAGCAGAGGCTTGGGGAAAGGGGACACACCCACCTATTTTAAAAGATGAGCTAGATTTTCATGTTAAATCTGATTTCTAAACGTTGGCACCTATTTCAATAATGTAAAAAACACGAAAAAAAAACAAGCACGGTTCCCACTTCTTGATCTGTGCTCCAAACCAAGGAGAGCTTCCATGGACTGTCAGTCGGTTATTTCTGATGAGCTACAAAGTATTTTTTTTTAAAAGCACTTCAAATTTTGTTTCAGAGACAGAGTATAAATTAATCAACTAAACTTGGAAATTCCCCCAGGAAATAACTTGCCCCCTTCTCCCTGCCATCAGCCCTCTCTAAACAAGGACCATGAAGCTTCAACTCAGGTCTCAGTGACTGAGTAACCAACTAAAAAGGTCAAAGTTCAGAGCCGTAGCTTAGTCCAGCCTCAGAAACCATATAAAACAATGAAGTATGTAAGCCACTTTCAGAGACAATAACATTCACTAACTCCATCAAGACAGCTCTAAAGAGCACTGCTGAGGGGCAGGAAATTCCCCATTCTACCCATCTTGACTACTCCAGGTGGGACTAACAATAAAATCGACAGAGTAACAAGAGAAACAGAAGTTTTAATTTGTGTGCATGGAGGTCTCCTAGAAACAGGACCAAGAAAGTGGGCCAGAGCAGGCAGCTTCTATACTTTTTAGACAAGACAAGGATACATTTGTGAGGAATTGAGAGAACAAAGAAGCAGGCTTGCGTGCTTAGTTAGTGAAGAACCTAACCAGAGCCTGCACTCGGTGGTAAATTCCAGAAGATACCGGGTTTGCTCACACAGGCTTGGGGCCCTGAATCCGCCTCTGGGGACAGCGGCCTTCTGCCTCGGGGGTCAGGGAGGGTGCCTCTCACATTGAGATTTACTGCCTGCTTTCAGACACAGACAAGGGGGATCAGAGGGTCCCTCCTGCATCAGCTCTTTCTTGAGTAATTTTAATTCAAAAAACTCAACATGCCATTAAGGCTTATTTGGGGAGGCGTGCTCTGGGCTCCAACAGTACTAAATATAGAGCAGGCCCTATTAATACACAAAGAAAATACCCAAGGGTTTAAAGTATTCTGAAGATGCCAAGAGTGATCAAGATCAACAAAGAATATGCCTAATTACTTCTATCTACTCCATCTGCATAAAGTTTCGAAGACATTTATTACTGAATCATCCAATCAAATAGAAGTAGAGCTCCACAACTTCAATAATCTGCTACAATAAAGCCTTTTTTCCTACTATGATGACTAAGAAGCGAGAAAGAAGCCAGTGTGGTTTCTTTCAGCCAGTCCTTCGCAAGCTGTCTCTCACATAGGCACCACCTCCCTACTGTGAATGGCACTCTTTTTAACATCTATTTTACTCAAAACTGCTATCAAGCACAACAAAAGCTTTGAAATCAAACTATAATGCAAGGAGATCAAACCAGTCAATCCTACAGGAAATCAAGCTGAATATTCATTGAAGGACTGATGCTGGAGCTCCAATACTTTGGCCACCTGATGCAAAGAGCCAACTTACTGGAAAAAAAGACCTTGATGCTGGGAAAGATTGAGGGAAGGAGAAGGGGGAGACAGAGGATGAGATGGTTGGATGGCATCACCGACTCAATGGACAAGAGTTTGAGCAAACTCTGAGAGATAGTGAAAAACAGGGAAGCCTGGCATGCTGCAGTCCATGGGGTCGCAGAGTTGGACACAACTCAGCAACTGAGCAACAACAAATCGCAGACTACACTAAACAAAAGCACTGTTCTTAGGAAAACTGCCTAACTGACAGTCCAAGCACAGCACCCTCAGTAGGTCCAGGAACTGCCCCGAATAAACAATTTCCAACGCCACACACTTTTTGTGTGTCATACACATGCCTCTATTACACTTTCAGCCAGAAGAAAAATGTTTAACTGAACTAAAGTCAATCAAAAGACTCCTGACACACAAGTAACTATTAATAGCTCCTCAAGAGTAATCTTAGCAGCTTCTATTCCACACACAAAAGTTTACATTTTTGATACAGAGAGAAAATCAATGGGGACTGTGATCACGTGGACTCCTGAGGGCAGCAGCACTGGCCCTCCTCTGGGTTTATTCACGTGCACCCTCCACCAGAATCCCTCCTCATGCCACCCCCCACCCCAGCCTCTGCCTGGAAGAACAAACCCGGGGCTCCTGGTGGAACTCTGCTCAGAGTACAACACGCTCCCCTGGAATTCAGTCCACAGCATGGAATAACACTTCTCCACATCGGATTACATTCACTGATCCGGTCCACCACCCCAGCTGGACTACAGACCCCAGAAAAAGAGAAGACCTTATTTTTTCGTACCTCTAGGGCCCAGACCTGCACTAACTAATTTGCATTTGTTCAAATTTAAAACAGAGACGAGACTAGTCACATCTTCAGGGCAGCATCTCACTGCTTCACAGGCTCGCCAAGGAGCCCAAACGCCTACTGAGCCTGTGCTCTGAGCCCGCAGTCAGGCGCCGGGCTTGTCGGGACCAGGGCTATCAGTGTACTTTGCAGCAGCAACCAGAACCAGGTAAACACCCAGGAACCAGCTCAACTCATCCATTAAGAAATCCACAGCCCGGACCCCAAATCTGGAAAAACAGGGTCATATTTTAAGATGTAGACATCTTATAATTGGTATTTAAGAAACATCTAATTTCTTCTTCCCTACTAAATGATACAGTGGGTAAGCATAAAGGGGGAGGGAAAGGAGAGCCGTTGTAACCCGATTAACTACATTTTACATTTCCTGAAAGCAGACACTATTTCTTAGATGTCTGCATCCCTCTATTAAGGGTGAAAGAGGGAGAAAAAACCCTTTTCCTACAGAGACATATAATAAACAGCTACAGATCTTACTCACCACATTTTAATACACAACTTTCACCAGATGAGGACAAAGAAAGCTCTCCGTTAATAGTAACCAGGAGGAAAACATTTGACTTTCTCTACCTTCTCCATGCCTTGAATGGAGGCTATTTGGCAGCACAGATACAAAGTGCTCCTAACGTACTCTGTCTGCAAATTCCATATTTACTGTCAAGACAGCATAGCTAAGTATGTGTAATGATTAACAAAAGTGAAATATCTAGTGAAAATCAGTCAGTCGTTTGTATGTTACAAATGTTATTTATAATAAAAATTGCTGTCATTTCTGCTTCAACCAAACTAACACAAAATATTCGCAAAGACTTTAAAAAGCTTAGCTACTTCATTCACAGAAAGCCGAAAGTGCTTAGAAGGACAATTAAAATCCAACCGATGGACATTCCTTTTAGACAGGAATGCATACCCTGAAGACAACTTAGAAATGAAATGTTACTTTACAGAACAGAAACAGCCTCTGATTTATACAAACGGTAGGATTTCATTTCCTTCAAGTCTGAACAGATCTGTAGGTTTAATCTTGGCAAGTCCCATTTGAGTAAAATTAAAGAAAACTACCGGTGATTATGTGTAGCAGGCTAGAGCGGCCTAACATACTATCTGTACACACACCTTACAGTTAATTCATCAGGGGGACCTCCTACTGAAAAGGAAACTAACTGCTTGTCACTGTAACACTACAACTAAGAATCTCATCCTTGTTAAAAGATCTCTTCTAATACCTGAGATTTCATTAAAAATTGGCACACATGCTTTAGAGTAGTTTAACCACTGTCACTGAGGAAAACTATCAGAACACACACAAGTTCAGAGATTAAAATAACAACCACTGGTTGTCATTTAAAACCATAAACCTCTTACTGATCTGACTGCATTAGGAAGAACCAAAACAGAAAATAAAAACATCCCTAGCTCCTATCAGAACGTCTGCACCGAAGTCTGAAACTCATTTTGGCGACCTCCAACTTCTCCTGTACACGCTGTCTTCCCCTCTTCTGTCACGAGGACTCTCAAGCTGTTCCTGAGACAGAGCTGCGGGGCTGGCAAACTTTTCCTGAAAAGGGCCACAGAGTAACTAGTTCAGGCCATGAGGATCTGTTAGCTCTGTCCCAGCTGCTCCGCTGCTGCAGGGTTAGGGCAGTCAGAGACAGCACCCACACACACACATACAGCTGTGTTCTAGTGAACCTCTTCCCGTGGACGCTGGGATTTAAAGCTCACATCATCTTCATGTATCATGGAATTCTATTCATTTTCCGCTACCATTAAAAATGTAAAAATTAGTCTTAACTCAAAAACTATTAACCAAAAAAAACCCAGTGGTGGGTCAGTTTTGGCCCACAGATCAAAATTTGGCTCTGACCCCAGCGCTGAAGGGTTTCAAATAAATGTCCTCTCCTCATCCCCCCAAAAACTCCCGTCTCCTTCTACTCCAATGTCCTCACCATACTCAAAATGCATCTCTCCTCAGAACACAGACTCTCAAGTGCATTATGCCAAGGAAAGCAAGCAGAGAGAAGGTGGATGCACGGAAGTAGGGCGTCCAGGAAAGAACTGTGCGCACAGAGGAACCTGGCGGATGGCAGGGCTGGCACTAGAGGCCCAGGGAGAAGGCCAGGCTGTTCCAGAAGAGGCGCTGGAGCAACTACCAGTCATATGGGGAAAAACCAGGACCGGAGCCTTAAGCAAAAAGGAACTCCATGTGGATTTAAGAATGTATGTTAGACACAGGCTCTGCAGGCCACTGAAAGGACCACCTGCCTGATGAGAAGCCAGGGAGGGTTCTGAGCAGAGGAATGACGTCACCTGCTTTCACTTTTAAAGGATCCCTCTGCTATTCCATAAAGAACTGATCACAGCAAAAGAAAGAAAAGATACATGGAGATCAGTTAGGACACTCTTCCACCACGAGGTTGGGAGAGGAGGGGCCAGCGGTAGACTCTGAACATATTCTGAAGGTGGAGTCAATGAGATTTGATGAGAAATTATTATGAGGGGTATCTGAGAAAGCAGAGTTGAGGATGGTGCCAAACTCTGACCCAACTCTGGCCTGAGCAATAAATGGACGGACTATCTCCTGTTGACTGAACTGGAGAAGACTGCTGTGAAGATACTGGGGGAGGGGGAATATCAGGAGTTCAGTCTGAGATTTGCTACATCTGACATGCCTATTAGAAATACAAGCAGAAATATGGAGTAAGCAGATGAACATACGTGTCTGAACATCAGGAGCAAAGTCCAGCTAAAGAAAGTGTTAGAGCTATCACCAACTCTAACAAAACCCCAAGACTGAAGGCAACCACCATGACAGCACAGGTAGGTGGGGAGAATTCTGAGGGACTGAGTGCGGGACCTCAGGAAGAACAGCCAATAAGACAGAAGCAGCAGAAGGGATGGGGTTCTGGAAGCCAAATGAAGACGGTGTTCCAGGGAGAAAGAAGTGATGAGCAACATCAAGCAGCAGAGAAGATAGGATTTCAGGTGAAGACCAAGGGGCCTGGCAATGTGGAATGGGTTCAAGAGAGAGGAAAGGGAAACTGTAGTAGATGAACATAAAAAACCCTTAGAGAAGTTTATATAAGTGGGAGAAAAAAATGAGGGAAATGGGGGAGAGATTCTTCTTAGGATGGGAAAAATCATAGCAGATTTATCAACTGATGAGAATAATCCAATAGAAAGGGTGAAACGGATGATTTAAGAAAGAGGGGAAGGGAAGAGAATTGTTGGAGCAACGTATGCAAAAGAGAGGAATATGTGCAGACCTCAGGGGGGCTGGCATTTGGAGAAGGGCAGTACCCACAGTACCCGAGGGAAGGCGAGCTATGGGGACAGACTGAGGCAGCGGTGCGGAGAGGAAAGCGGGAATTCCTGGAAACGCATGAAGCTCAGAATGAGCAGGAGAACCAGTGGAGGCTGAGGGAGCGCAAACGGGCCGGGCGATGGAGGACTGCCAGGGAGCACGGAATCCCTACACAAGGTCAGTGATCGTCAGTTTACAGACAGCCCGATCAGTGTGCTGTTACGTTCTTCTCCATCCTCGTTCACTTATTTGTGTGCAAGTGGAAAAGCAGCAGCAAGCTGGATTTAACTAGAGCTAGAGTTTTACCAGCGAAGTGTAACAAAGGAGAAGAGGCAAGGGAACTGAGAATAAATACAAGGAAATGCTTTATCACTGATCCATAGGTCTAACCTGGATTTAAGGGATACGTGACTATAAGGGACAGAGGGACTAAAAGGGACAGAGAATAGGAAGAAGTAAGATCAACAGACTGCGTGTCCAGCGGGGAGCGTAAGACTTAGTAAAGTAGGGGACCCAGAGACAGACAAGACAGAACAGGCAGGCAGAATGGGACTCTTGGAATCCAGACTGCGGAGGGCATGCAGCCACGGTTAATCACAAGGCCTAGGTAGCACACAGCAACGTCTGGTTAGATGGGGGAAGCAGGGGAGGGGAGAGGTGGTCAAAGTCAAGAAATAAAAGGTCAGGGTAATGAAACGATCATCTCAGTTCAGTTCAGTTCAGTCACTCAGTCATGTCCGACTCTTTGCAACCCCATGAATTGCAGCACACCAGGCCTCCCTGTCCATCACAAACTCCTGGAGTTCACTCAGACTCAAGTCCATCGACTCAGTGATGCCATCCAGCCATCTCATCCTCTGGCGTCCCCTTCTCCTCCTGCCCCCAATCCCTCCCAGCATCAGAGTCTTTCCCAATGAGTCAGCTCTTCGCATGAGGTGGCCAAAGTACTGGAGTTTCAGCTTCAGCATCATTCCCTCCAAAGAACACCCAGGGCTGAACTCTTTCAGAATGGACTGGTTGGATCTCCTTGCAGTCCAAGGGACTCTCAAGAGTCTTCTCCAACACCACAGTTCACAAGCATCAATTCTTCAGCGCTCAGCCTTCTTCACAGTCCAACTCTCACATCCATACATGACCACAGGAAAAACCATAGCCTTGACTAGACGGACTTTTGTTGGCAAAGTAATGTCTCTGCTTTTGAATATGAAACGATCATCTCAGTAAACACTAAAATAACCAAGGCTTGAGACGGGAGAAGTAACGCAGAGTTAACAGTGACCCAAAGTCAGATTCTTCAAGGAATGACAGAGTGACCACCCGAACTTTTAACAGAAAGAGATTATCTATGAGCTATACATACTCTGATGGCATGATACGGAAAGTTGCAGGGATCATGGAGGGAAAAGTTCTGAAAGCAGCAATGACAGCTACCTTCACACCTACACATCCTCAAGCTAAGCAACACAGAGGATATAGGAGAAAACAGCCCACTTGGAGGACTTTCTGGGAAAGGTTTGTCTTTAGAAGTGAGCCATATTTCACCTAGATCAAGAAGATGACAGGAATGTCCAGAGAGGTTGAAGACACAAGGAATTTTGACATGGTGGTGGTTTAGTCACTAAGTCGTGTCCGACTCTTGCAACCCCATGGACTGTAGCCCGCCAGGCTCCTCCGTCCATGGGATTCTCCAGGCAAGAATATTGGAATGGGTTGCCATTTCCTATTCCAGGGGATCTTCCTGACCCAGGGATTGAACCCAGGTTTCCTGCACTGCATACAATCTCCTACATTGCAGGCAGATTCTTTACTGACTGAGCCACCAGGAAAGCCCCCTGCACATGGGAAGGGTTTTAAACGTTGAGTCCAAAAGGATCTATACAAAGCCTTAAGGGAACCAGTGAGTAAGAGAAAACCTAGTTTCCCATATTAATTAAAAAATTAGCTTGTAAATGTCTAGCAAAATCCCTGCTGAGATTTTACTCTGAATGGCACCGAAACCACAGGCCACCCTAGGGAGAAGTGATGTCTCTGTGTTACTGTGTTTTCTTATCATATCACGGCATAACCATATAATCTCTTTTGATAGTTTTATAATATTCTCAGCGAGGATGACAGCCACTTGTACTGAAGCGTGCTTATGCCATGCCCACCCAGCACCTTGCTAAGCACTACATACACACACTCCTCCATGGCCATCATAAGTGGATCCCTCACTTACAAACTGTCCTTGTTACCAAATGCAAGTCTGTGTTCCCAATGCACAGAGAGGCCAGGAAATACCAAAATTCTAAGAGTTTGGAGCAGAGAGAGGTTTACTGAGGGCAACGCAAGATGTGTGGCTCACGCCTTAACAACCCCAAGTTTTCCGCAAAGCCCTTTTCTAGGAAAGGTGAAGGAGGGGCACGGGCAGTTGTTGCAAGCTTCTTGGTGTCAGGTCACAGTCAGTAGCAATGCTCCTGTATATCTACCAAACGAACGCTATTCTCTGTTCTGACAAGAAAAGGCAAGGTCCCAAGACACAACTTTCATCCTCCGAAGTCCTGATCCTGGCTAAGAGAAGGCACCCCAGTGGGCCCCAGTGGAACCAGGACCACTCAGTCGCTCACTGACAGCTGGTTGCTGTGGGAGGGACTCACTGCGGCACTGACCAATGGCCGAGAGGGAACCAGGATCACTAACTGTCGCTCACTGACAACTGGTTGCTTAGGGGCGGACCCACCCCAGCACGGACCAATAGTAAGGGTTCCTGGTAAGGGGGTGCGGGTTAACTGTGCACAGCAGCAGCCCCTGCTAAAGTCTGCGCTCCGCCACGCTCCACTACACTCTTAGCTCTACTGTAACTGCTCTCGGCTTGTGGCCAGCAGAGGTTGACTCAGCCTGCAGTGGGCCCCAGGGCTCCTCTGCCTTTGAATGAGTATCTTTGCCCACAGTCCAGTGGCCACCCGCTCTGGTCCAGGGACCACTACAAAAGACTGGGAGGATGGAGAGAGCTGAGAAACTCTCCTCTGAGGGCACAGTGGGTCACCATTCTAACCTTATTTATTTTGATTTGCTGGCTCAAACTTCTTCCTGTCTGCTTTGTCCGTTTAGGATAATTGGATGCGCAGGGTGGCTCACACTGACCACATCTGTATTTTGAAGCTGAGTCAGAACACCTTACCGAGTGGCTCTGTGTGGCAGTCCAGCTCATGGCACAGGTAAAAATAAAGGGACCTGTCACCACACGCTACACAGTTCTGTTTATAGTGCTGCATAATTGACATCCTCTCTCAGCACAGCTGATTCTGAGTCATGGTTGAGTCAAGACAGCATGTGGCCCCTTCACTAAGCTGACAACTCATGGGGGTCTGAAGGGGGCCTGTTTTGTGTTGTGGGTTTTGTTTTGTCTTATTTGGCTGTTGTCTTTGGTGCAGCCAAAGACTTGCTGGCCAGAGGCTCAGTTGTGTTCGGGGAGAACCTATGTGAGCCTGTGTACATATAGATGACCGGTTTATTCCGAGTTCTACATTATGCCGGCCTCTCAAGCGCTCAGCAGTCCCTTTCCCTATGAATGTTAGTCTACGTCTTGATGCAAGCAATGAAGGACACCAAAACACTTCTGACCTCTTGAAATCACGATCCTCTGTCATATCTCACAATGTTTTATACCTCTCTTACCAGAGTCCTTCCTGTATGCTGACTCCAGGAAATTAACTATTTAAGGAAGTAATAAAAACACAACCAAGGGTTCATTCTGTGCTAGGGACTAAAGGCGGTCCTGAGGACACAGAGGTAAGTAAGAAGCCTGCCCTCAGGTTTGGGCTCATTCTAGCAGACAGGCAGGTGAGTAAGTGACCACAATACTCTACTGCAGTTTTTCGCAAGAGATAAGAGAAATATGAGGCAAAAGCACCCAGGTCAGAATGCAGAAGGTCTAAGGTCATCTGCAACCCAAGTGTGGCACAACGGAGACCAAAAGCCCCCCTCCAGCCTGTGGTGATCAGAGCCACTATGGGAAAGGGAGTGTCGGGACAGGGTGACCTGCATCTGAAGCGAGCCCTAACCCTAACCCTAACCCTCAGAGCAGCCTTGGGCTTCCCAGGTGGCTCAGTGGTAAGAATCTGCCTGCCAGTACAGGAGGTGAAGGGGACACCGGTTCAGTCCCTGGGTCAGGAAGATCTCCTGGATGAAGGAAACGGCAACCCTCTACCGTCCGCTTGCCTGAAGAATCCCATGGACAGAGGAGCCTGGTGGGTTGCAGTCCATGAGGCTGCAAAGAGTTGGATATGACTTACCACACACACAAGCAGTGCAGCCCTATGTGTGGGTCACGTGCAAAGCTGTGCACCTCCAATGTTAAGAGGGAGCCACAGAACTTCACAGACAGAACCCGGTCCACGATGTGGCCAGCATGGTGACCAGTTGTACGAGCTCCCAGTATCACTAGGATACAAATAACCAATAGAAGGAAGGCCTGACCTTAGGCTGGGGTCACTGGGGAAGAAGGCAGAGCAAAGGGCAACATGATTATACAGAGAGCAATGAGCCCAGAAAGGCAGAAAAGGCAACAAATCTCTCAAGGTGAACCAGCAAACTAAAAGTTCACAGACAAAGTCTAGCCCTAGGGAAAACCGGCCTTTCCTCAGCGCTCTCTGTGACAACCCTTCAGAGTGTGTGCTTCCCAACCTTGCAACTCTAGACTGTGCTGGGCCAAGCCCGAGTCCAGGACGCAGCACTCCAGCAGGGAGCACAGAAAGGGATCAGGGTGCCTCAGACTAGACCCACAGAACAAGCACTTAGAGATTCTCCAGCCGGTGAACCAGCAGGCAAAGACTTGACGACACAGGAGGAGTAACCCCCCTTGTTAGCATGAAGAGCCAGGGTTGCAACAACATGCGGGGGGCAGGGAGGAGTGGGTCTGGAACTCAGGGTTCGACGGGCTGTCTCCTGGCACTTCTGTGTCTAGGGATAACAGTAAATAGGCAGCGGCAGCAACCACAGGCGGACTAGAGCAAGGCCACCGAGGGCTCAGCCCCCTCGGCATCAGGGCCCGGCGACAATGATGGAGAGGCGGGGGAGTCCAGACGGGAATCTGGGGCCAGCAAATGACTGTCCACTAACGGCCTCAGGACAAGCTGCGCCAGGGGGACGGGATTTACTGCTCCGACATGCCTGTGAGGTCTCTTCTTTAAGATTCCCAACAGCGATGGCCTCCAAGAGTCCGTGACTGAGTGGACAGTGTCAGGCAAGAAGAGGTCTCAGGAGAAGAGCAGACTATAGCAAACGCTTATGGTGTCCCTCATCACACACCCTTGGCCCATCTAGTTAATGACCCCAAGGGCAATTCCCACGACCTCCGTGCTCAGACAATTCAGAGGTGCATCCCCCAGGGATCCCCAGTTGGGTTGAGCCCCAGCTGCCTCCAACAGCTGCCACTGAATATGGCATCCTTATGTCAGCTCTCTCTCCTTCCACACGAAGCTTCCCCTCTCCCATACTTCTGATTGCTGGGGCTTGCCTATCGTTAAATTACTTCACCCAAGTTCCTACCTCAAATTCTGCTTTGGAGAAAAAAACCCAATGGCTCAGGTATACAAGGAGGCGTTTATAAAGATGGTCTCTACAGTGCTGTTGGAGTTACCAAACATTAAAGACAAATCCAAATGCCCAACAGTAAGAAAAGGTAGATAAATGATGATGTAATCTTATGACCATACACTCTACAACAGTTGAAGTTAATGATCTAGCTCTCTATGTATGAAAACTGGTAGCACTCAAAAACAGAGCAAAAATTAAAGATGCAAACTGAAGAGTATACAGCATATAACATACCATGTAACACGTAGCCGGGAGGAGACAATGAGCTAGAAAGCGAAACAAAGAGCCCCTACCCACCACATCCACCGCCGGCAGTCACACCCTCTGCGTCAGCAGGGCAAAGGCTAATAAGAGTTCTGCCAAAAGAACCCACTGGTCAGAGCACATACCCTCTTGCAACAACACAAGAGAAGACTCTACACATGGACATCACCAGATGGTCAATACAGAAATCAGATTATATTCTTTGCAGCCAAAGATGGAGAAGCTCTATACAGTTAGCAAAAACAAGACCAGGAGCTGACTCGGACTCCTGATCATGAACTCCTTACTGCCAAATTCAGACTTAAATTGAAGAAAGTAGGGAAAACCACTAGACCATTCAGGTATGACCTAAATCAAATCCCTTATGATTATACAGTGGAAGTGACTAAATTCAAGGGATTAGATCTGACAGAGAGCCTGAACAACTATGGATGGAGGTTCATGACATTGTACAGGACGCAATGATCAAGACCAGCTCCAAGAAAAAGAAATGCAAAAAGGCAAAATGGCTGTCTGAGAAGGCCTTACAAATAGCTCTGAAAAGAAGAGAAGCCAAAAGCAAAGGAGAAAAGGAAGGATACACCCATCTGAATGCAGAGTTCCCGAGAAGAGCAAGGAGAGACAAGAGAGCCTTCCTCAGCGATCAGCGCAAAGAAACAGAGGAAAGCAACAGAACAGCAAAGACTAGAGGGCTCCTCAAGAAAATCAGACATACCAAGGGAGCACTTACTACAAGGATGGGACAATAAAGGACAGAAATGGTATGGACCTAACAGAAGCAGAAGAGATTAAGAGGTGGCAAGAATACACAAAACTGTACAAGAAAGATCTTCATGATCCAGATAACCACGATGGTGTGATCACTCACCTAGAACCAGACATCCTGGAATGCAAAGTCAACTAGGCCTTAGGAAGCATCACTATGAACAAAGCTAGGAGTAGAGGTGATGGAATTTCAACTGAGCTATTTCAAATCCTAAAAGATGATGCTGTGAAAGTGCTGCACTCAATATGCCAGCAAATTTGGAAAACTCAGCAGTGGCCACAGGACTGGAAAAGGTCAGTTTTCATTCCAACCCCAAAGAAAGGCAATGCCAAAGACTGTTCAAACTACCGCACAATGGCAGTCACCTCACTTCAGTTCAGTTGACCAGTCGTGTCCGACTATTTGCAACCCCACGAATCGCAGCACCCCAGGCCTCCCTGTCCATCATCAACTCCCGGAGTTTACCCAAACTCATGTCCATTAAGTCAGTGATGCCATCCAACCATCTCATCCTCTGTCGTCCCCTTCTCCTCCCACCTTCAATCTTTCCCAGCATCAGGGTCTTCGCAAATGAGTTAGCTCTTTGCATCAGGTGGCCAAAGTATTGCAGCTTCAGTTTCAGCATCAGTCCTTCCAATGAATATTCAAGACTGATTTCCTTTAGGATGGACTGGTTAGATCCCCTTGCTGTCTAAGGGACTAACAGTCTTCTCCGACACCACAGTTCAAAAGCATCAATTCTTTGGCGCTCAGCTTTCTTCACAGTCCAACTCTCACATCCATACATGACTACTGGAAAAACCATAGCTTTAACTAGATGGACCTTTGTTGGCAAAGTAATGTCTCTGATTTTTAATATGCTAGCTAGGTTGGCCATAAGCTTTCTTCCAAGGACCAAGCGTCTTCTAATTTCATGGCTGCAGTCACCATCTGCAGTGATTTTGGAGCTCAAAAAATAAAAGTCTGTCACTGTTTCCCCATCTATTTCCCATGAAGTGATGGGACCAGATGCCATGATCTTAGTTTTCTGAATGTTGCGTTTTAAGTCAACTTTTTCACTCTCCACTTTCACTTTCTTCAAGAGGCTTTTTAGATCCTCTTCACTTTCTGCCATAAGGGTGGTGTCATCGGCATATCTGAGGTTATTGATATTTCTCCCAGCAATCTTGATTCCAGCTTGTGCTTCTTCCAGCACAGCGTTTCTCACGATGTACTCTGCACAGAAGTTAAATAAGCAGGGGGGGCAATATACAGCCTTGATGTACTCCTTTTCCTATTTGGAACCAGTCTGTTGTTCCACGTCCAGTTCTAACTGTTGCTTCCTGACCTGCATATAGGTGTCTCAAGAGGCAGGTCAGGTGGTCTGGTATTCCCATCTCTTCAAGAATTTTCCAAAGTTTGCTGTGATCCACCCAGTCAAAGGCTTTGGCATAATCAATAAAGCAGATGTTTTTCTGGAACTCTCTTGCTTTTCTGATGATCCAACGGGTGTTGGCAATTTGATCTCTGGCTCCTCTGCCTTTCTTAAATCCAGCTCGAACATCTGGAAGTTTACAGTTCACGTACTGTTGGAGCCTGGCTTGGAGGATTTTGAACATTACATCAGCATGTGCTGCTGCTGCTATTGTGAGATGAGTGCAACTGTGTGGCAGTATGAGCATTCTTTGGCATTGCCTTTCTTTGGGACTGGAATGAAAACTGACCTTTACCAGTCCTGTGGCCACGGCTGACTTTTCCAAATTTGCTGACATATTGAGTGCAACACTTTCACAGCATCATCTCTTAGGATCTGAAATAGCTCAACTGGAATTCCATTACCTCCAATAGCTTTGTTCGTAGTGATGCTTCCTAAAGCCCACTTGACTTCACATTCCAGGATGTCTGGCTCTAGGTGAGAGTGATCACACCATCGTGATGATCTGGGTCGTGAAGATTTTTTTTGTACAGTTCTTCTGTGTATTCTTGCCACCTCTTAATATCTTCTGCTTCTGTTAGGCCCATACCATTTCTGTCCTTTATTGTGCCCATCTTTGCAGTAAATGTTCCCTTGGTATCTCTAATTTTCTTGAAGAGATCTCTGGTCTTTCCCATTCTACTGTTTTCCTCTGTTTCTTTGCCTTGATCACGGACGAAGGCTTTCTTCTCTCTCCTTGCTATTCTTTGAAACTCTGCATTCAAATAGGTATATCTTTCCTTTTCTCCTTTGCCTTTCGCTTCTCTATGCCTTACTAAAGCCTTTTCCCCCTGAAACCCACTGAGTCCCAAAAGGTATCAGTATTTGATACCAATACATTTCAAGGGGGTGGGGAAGATGCTCCCAAACTGAAATGGTTTACAAAACCATTTCAGTCACTCTGCACAACCACCCACGTTACCCAGAGGTCCTGAAGAGCCATGATAAACCACCTCTGCCGCCCCACCCTGAGGAAGGAGACCTCAGCCCCACACCAGCAGCATGACATTACTGCGAAGCGAAACTCCAAAAGCGCCCTCCCACTGCACTCTTCAGTGGACAAGGAGCTGAACTCTCCAGGGCCACGTTACTGCCCCCACCCTTCCAGGACTACTTTCCTTTTTTCCCAGATTTGGTTCCAAGCACTTCATGAGTGTCAGTCACCTCAGCTCATCTCAGGCTCTGGAAACAGAGAGCACTGTGTGGCATGGAGGAACACGTGAATCAAAACCCAACTCACTCTGAGTGTACTAAGAACATGAGATGCCCAGTTCCCTCTTCTTTTCTTGGAGGAAATTTGACAATTCAGAAACATTGTTTTACCAGTGATAATTCTCAACTAGGAAGCAGAAAAGACCAGTGATATTTCCACAAAGCCCTTCCATCATGCTGGCTGAGATTCAGCTCAAGTAAGTTCTTCTGGGCATGGCAGGGAGAAGAATAATTTGACACACAGAAAACTGAGATATAATGGACAGTGAATTACACAGATGGCTAGTGTTTCATGAGTATGTCAAATCCAGGCAACCAATACCCCCATCTGGATAAAGCAGGTTTCCCTCACTTCAGAAAATTCCCTCATGCTCCTTCCCAGTCAGCCCCCAGCCTCCTGTGACAACCACTGTTCATGCCTTCATTACCAGTCAGCTACACAGAGAAGGTCAGCTTCGCAGGACTTCACAGAGCCATGGAGCATGCACTCTTTGTCTGGCTTCTTTCATTCGGTGCCTTCTGAGCTCTGCCCGCACTGCTGTGTATACTGGTGATTCAGTTACCAGACAGTTTAGTCATCCGCCCACTGACGGACACTGCAGTAGGTTCTAGTACTTGGCTATTATCAACAAAGCTGATACAAGCACTCTTTCACAAGTCATGTGGACATATATTCTAAGATAAATACCTAGGGTTATGGGCAGGAGTATGTTTCAGATCACATCAGATCAGTCGCTCAGTCGTGTCCGACTCTTTGCGACCCCATGAATCGCAGCACGCCAGGCCTCCCTGTCCATCACCAACTCCCGGAGTTCACTGAGACTCACGTCCATCGAGTCAGTGATGCCATCCAGCCATCTCATCCTCTGTCGTCCCCTTCTCCTCCTGCCCCCAATCCCTCCCAGCATCAGAGTCTTTTCCAATGAGTCAGCTCTTCGCATGAGGTGGCCAAAGTACTAGAGTTTCAGCTTTAGCATCATTGCTTCCAAAGAAATCCCAGGGCTGATCTCCTTCAGAATGGACTGGTTGGAGTATGTTTAACTTTATAAAAAACTGCCAAAGCGTTTCCCAAAGCGGTTGCACCATCCACGCTCCCACCAGCAATGGACAAGACCCCCAGCTGCTCTACAGCCTCACCAAAAGATGTCAGTCGTTTCAATCCCAGCAAATCTAATGAGTTTGCAAAGGTATCTTATTATGGTTTTACTAGTTTATAACAGCTTTACTGAGATATAATTAAACAAAGCATACAATTCATTCACTTAAACTACATAATTTTATCAATTTTGGTATATTGCATTAACTTAATTGTGGTAAAATACATATGTATTAAGGGCTTCCCAGGTGGCGCTAGTGGTAAAGAACCTGCCTGCCAAAGCAGGAGACCCAAGAGATGCGGGTTTGATCCCTGGATAGGGGAGATCCCCTGGAGGAAGTAATGGCAATCCACTCCAGTATGCTTGCCTGGAGAAGTCCATGGACAGAGGAGCCTGGCGGGCTACAGTCCATAGAGTCACAAAGAGTCGTACACGGCTGAAGCAACTTGGCGACAGTAGCAAGTATATATTAGGTTGGAACAAAAGTAACAGCAGTTTCAGACTGTGAACTGTTGTCATTATAAGTAGGCGCAAACATCTTTATTAATCAAAACAGGAACCATTACAATCAACACATTTTTACCAATGAGAAATAAGTTTGTTTATTCTTGTAGCATAAAAATCTGTACTTCAGGATTCCACAGACTCTTGGAAAGCATTTTCTGCCTCCCGTGGTTGTGTTTTCCTTGCAGAAAGTTGTCCAGATGCTTGGAGAAGTGGTAGTCAAGCAGCAAAAGGTCAGGTGACCATGGCGGATGAGGCAAAACTTGACAGCCCAGGTCACTCAGCTTCTGCAGCACTGGTTGTGCGATGTGCAGTCAGGCACTGTCGTGGGAAGAACTGGGCTCCTGCTGCTGACCGATGCCAAAGCAGGCGCTGAGTTGCCAGTGCATCTCATCAGTTTACTAAGCGTACTTCTCAGATGTAACGGTTTCACTGGGATTCAGAAAGCTGCAGTGGATCAGACAGGCAGCAGACCACCAGTGACTGTGACCTTTTCTGGTGCAAGTTTGGCTTTGGGGAGTGCTCTGGAGCTTCTTTTTGGTTCAACCACTGAGCTGGTTGTTACCAGCCGTCATATAAAATCCACCTGTCATCGCACATCACAACCTGATTGAGAAATGGTTTGTTGCCACTGCATAGAGTAAACAACACTTCAAAACGACAATTTTTTGATTTTGGGGTCAGCTCCTGAGGCACCCACTTAGTGAGCTTTTTTCACTTTTCCAATTTGCTTCAAATGCCCAATGACCACAGAATGGTCCAGGCTGAGTTCTTTGGCAACCTGCTGAGTAGTTGTAAGAGGATCCGCTTCAGCGACTGTTCTCAGTTGGTCGCTGTCACCTCCCAATGGCCTGCCACTACATTCGGCATCTTCAAGGCTCTCATCTCCTTTGCAGACTTCCTGAACTACCACCACTGCACTGGACGTTTGGTAGCAGTTACTGGGCCAAATGTGTTGTTGATGTTACCAATTGTCTTCACTGCTTTACGACGCATTTTGAACTCGAATTAAAAAAAAACCACTTGAATTTGCTTTTTGTCTAACATCATTTCCAGTCTAAAATAAACAGCAAGTAATGTCATTAGCAAAAAAAATAAAGTGAGAAATGTGCATTAAAATGATGTATAACACAACGAATTTAAGAATGTATTCCAATATCAAATGGCAAAGTTCAACAATGCCAAACCAAATTATTTTTCCACCAACCAATAATATACAATTTTACATTCTGACCATTTTTCAGTATAGAATTGTGGCTTTAATTATATTCATAATGTTGTACAAACCTCACCACCAATTCCAAAAATTTAGTATTCCAAACAAATTTGGTAACTATTAAACAATAACTCTTCCCTCCCCGCCAACCCGGGTAACCTCTAATCTCCTTTCTGTCTATGAATTTGCCTATTCTTAGCTCTTCATAGAAGTGGAATCATACAATATCGGTCATTTTATGTCTGGCTTCTTCCACTTAGCCTGTTTTCAAGGTTCACCCCATTACAGCATGTGCCAGTACTTCATTTCTTCTTATGGCTACACAGTATTCCACTGGATGTACACATGACACTTTAGCCATTCACCTGTTGATGGACACTTGAGTTGTTTCCATCTTCTGGCTATTATGAATAATGCCTCAGTGAAAACTGGCATACAAGTATCTGTCTAAGTTTTTGCTTTTAATCCTCCAAGGTACATACAGACCTAGGAGTGGAACTGCTTGATGGTATTCTATGTTTAGCTTTTTGAGGTACCATAAAATTATTTTTTACATAATAGCTGAACCATTTCACATTCTCACCAGCAATGTACAAGGGTTCCAAATTTTCCACATTCTTACCAACAATTTTTTTCCTTTTTTTTTTTAGTAACAGCCATCCTAAAGAGCATAGAGTCCACTCTATGTTTTTGTTTTACTTTGCATTTTCTCAATGATTAATGATGTTGAGTACTTTACCATGTGCGTGTTGGCCATTTATATATCTTCCTTTCTAAACCAGATTTTTTTCCGCCCAATTTTTTACCAGACTGTCTTTTGTTACTGAGTTTCAGGAGCACTTTATATATTTTAAGGCAAATTCTTTGACAGGTATATGTGTTACAAATATTTTCAATCTATGACTTGCCTTTTCCATTTTCTTATTGGTATCTCTTGATAGGCAGAAGTTTTTTTAATTTTGATAGTCTAATTTGATAATCAATTTTTCTTGAAAGGTCAATGTTATCTGTGTCCTGGATAAGGCATATCTGCCTACACACAAGATTACAGATATTCTCCCATCTTCTAAACATTTGATAATTTTAAATTTTATGTTTAGGTCTACAATCCATGTGGAAATATTTTTGTGAATGGTAAAAGGTATGGGTCAAAGTTCATTTTATTTCATTTAGATATCAAGTTGTCCTACCATCATTTTTTGAATGAAATTGTTTTTAGACTGATTTTGGTTTGGAGCTTGCACATAGTTTGGAAACAGTCTTAACATTCCTTATACGACATTCAGCATTCAATAAAGAGAAGACCAGATGACTACACACAAGAAGACAGAAACTAACAACAGATACTTATCAGGCATGTTCTCTAAAATAAGTATAATTAACATGCTTAGGAAAGTAAATGACTATGAATTTCAACAGAGTAATCCATTTAAAAAATCAAATAGAAATTCTACAAAACTCAAAACTACCTGAAACTAAGAATACAATAGACAGCACATGGGACACAGCAGAACCCAGAAGAGAGAACGGGAAGGCAGGAGGAAATTTTCAAACCAAAGCTCCGAGAGAACTGGAAAGACAGAAGAGAGGCTTTGAGATATACACAACACAGTGAAAGGTTTAATATATGTGTAATTAAATTCCTTGAAGGAAACGAAAGAATGAGAGAGAAGCAACAGCTGAAAAAATACTGGCTGACAATTTCCTAAACTGTTCAAAGATACCAAATTCAAGAAGCATTATCCAAAGAGGGTAATTACAAAAAAGCCAACTATTTCTGTCTTCACGGGCCTTCATTCTGGAAGAAGACAGAGCATAAATAAGAAACCTCTATTAGTAATTCCATAGTATGTAGAATCTAGTAAGTGCTTTCTTTAAAAAAAAAAAAAAAGAAAATAGGGTTTATAAGGTAAAGGGGCTCCAAAGCATGGAGGGGAGGGAAGCGTCTGCCCTATTACACGGTATACACAAAGCCTGGAAGGAAGAAATCGGGAAAATACTTCTGACTAAACACACATTAACAAGAAGAAAGAACCCATACTGACAGAAGATGAAAACAATTTACCAGTTCAAGTATGGAACAAAAAGACTACACGTGCGCCATGAGTAACTGTGCAGCGTGTGCTCAGTCGCATCCTACTCTCGGCGACCCCGTGGACAGCAGCCCACCAGGCTCCTCCGTCCATGGGATCTTCCAGGCAAGAATACTGGAGTGGGTGGCCAGTGCCTTCTCCAGGGGATCTTTCCCAGCCGGGGACAGAACCCAAGTCTCTTGCACCTCCTGCACTGGCAGGCAGATCTTTACCGCTGAGCTACCTGAGAAGCCACATAAATAATGACTTATACAAACAGCAGTAATTCCACAAGACTTTGTTAAGAACCTACAATTATCAGACTGTATGCTAGATGCTAGGGACCCAAGCAATGTGATCAACTCACTTTACTCAACAAGCTTATCAGATGGAAGAGCAATAATGTATCAGTTTAAGCATGAGAAGATTTATGGAAAGCAGGACCCGAACAGTACACTAGCTCATGAATACTCAAGAATCCTACAGAAAAAAACACAGTAGCATTACTCAACAGAACTTGCCGTGATGATGGGAATAATCTGTATCTGCATGGCCCGAGAAGGTACCATTAGCCACGTGTGGTTACCAGTACTGAGAATGTGGCTGGGACAAGTAAGGAATGGAATGATTAATTTTACTTATTGCTGATTAATTTAAATAGCCACATGTGAGCAGCTTCATGGATAGTGGAAGTAAAGAGCATCACTTGGCTCTACACTTGAATACAGGGGAGCTTCCTGGTGGCTCGGACAGCAAAAAACCCACCTGCAACGAAGGAGACCTGGGTTCAATCTCTGGTTTGGGAAGATTTCCTGGAGAAGAGAATGGCAACCCACTCCAGCATTCTTGCCTGGAGAATCCCCATGGACGGAGGAGCCTGGCAGGGCTACAGTCCATGGGGTCGCAAACAGTCGGACACAACTGAACCACTAAGCACACTGCTACATAACAAATGAGCCCCAAACTGAGCAGTCTAAAGCCATCCCATTCATGGTCTCACACAGGTCAGATTCCCTTAGCACTTGTACAAACAGCTGCGGGCTTGACTGGGACTAAGGATCTGCTTCCAGGATGCTCCTCACATGGCTGCTGGCAGGAGACCTCAGTTCCTCACCGCAGAGACCTGTCTAGGTGGACCCCTGAGTGTCCTTATAACACGGCAGATGGCTTTCTTGGAGCAAGCAATCCAAGAGAGAAAGCAACGAGGAAGCTTCAGGGCCTTCTGTGCTCGGAAGTCACACCCTGTCACTTCCCCCACATCTAGTATTTAATAGCAAGTCACTAAATGCAGCCCACGCTTAAGGGGAGAGGTCAAATTCTCTCTTACTTTCCTCAGTGTGATTCCTGTGTCTTGCGTTTTTCAGTTTGCTACTGTGGTGCCTCATTCTGCTTCACTTTATGTCCCATCCAGCCTCTGACACCTCCGCCCATCCTCCCTCTGGGTCCATCAGCACTGGATGGATCTTCTCAGAGCAGCTGGCTTCTGGAAACCCTGAGACCCTTCTGAGAGGCAACTAGTGATGTGCTCAGACACGCTGAGAAGCAGAGGCAGAACCAGAAGCCTGTCCTCACAAACCCTCATCAGGGGCTCTCTGCACCACCACATACTATCTGCCTCCCGACTCCAAGACCTACACATCAGGTCACCTCTCCCGGCCTTCAACTCTTCCTGAACTAGGACAGAGTTCCTGCCTGCCCCAGGAAAAACTCAAATATGGGATGCACCTTCACCTCTTCTCATTCTTCCCCAGCAATCCAACTGGTCCCTGAGTCTTGTCCATTCAATCTGGTAAAGATGTTTCAGTATCTATCCTAGCCATCCCCCATAGACAATACCCTAAATTCCAGCAGTTTTCTCTTTCACTTGGGCTTCTCCATCAAGTCGTCTGCCTCTAGCCTCACCCTAATGTATCTCTCACAATGGCAGCCAGAGATCTAATACACAGATTTGCCAGGCCACACCCTTGAAAGAAACTTCCATCGTTGTCTTTGATCAGTTGCTAAGTTATGTCTCTTCAGGACCCCATGGAATGCAGCATGCCAGGTTCCTCTCTTTGCAGTTTGCTCAAATTCATATCCAGTGAGTCAATGACACTATCTATCTCATCACCTGCCGCCCCTTTCTCCTCCTGCCTTTGATCTTTCCCAGCACCAGGGTCTTTTCCAATGAGTCGGCTCTTCACATCAGCTCTTCACAAAGTACTGGAGCTTCAGCATCAATCCTTCCAATGAATATTCAGGACTGATTTCCTTTAGGATTGACTGGTTTGATCTCCTAGCATGGTTCCCCATAAACTCCCCTCACAAGAAGCAGAGTCAGGAAAGGCCTTGTAAACTGCCTCAGGGCCTTGGATTTTATCCTTCAGCTTATAAAAAGGAACTTGATATTTGACTATGTCCTCTCTACCAGATGCCTTATCTATGTTATTTCATTTAAACTCAAAGATCATGCAAAATCAGCACACTGTTCCTCTGCACATACTGTTCTTTCTAATTAGCCCTCTCATCGGTAAGCCTAGAAGCCATAGTAACCTAAGGCCTTTCCCGGACCACAAATCTCTCCACCAGATCCACAGTTCCCCCAGCTCCACCATCTCTTCTTGGCTAGACCCTCTTACAATTTGTTTACACGGCAATTACCCTAACCTGCTTGAAAAAAGGGATATCACATTCATCTTTGCACCTTCGGCCCTAGCAAAGAACCTGCTTCAGAGCAGGTCCTCAGTGAAAGTTGATGATTGGTTGACTAAAAGGAGAGTCCATCATGGTATAGATATCCTAAGCATTAAAGCAATCAACAAATCTCTCTGAGGTATCACATCAATTAACTTATTTCCCCAAAAGCCAAAGGAGCAGTGCCCAGGGTTCTTAACACTCTTTGAATTGCTCAACACTTACTGTGATTTGAGGCAGAAGTGCTCAGACCAAGTGAACCTCTAAAAACATCTGGACTTCTCCCACACCCCCTCTACTCTTTGCACATACTTCTGCGATTCCAGAACAGGGCTTCCCAACAAAACACTTACGGAGAACCATCCATAAATGTGTTAAGGGATAGTATCAGCTAACTTGATTTAATACTATGTGTCAGATATGTGCCAAGGCCTTAATATGCATGAGTTCACTTAATCTTGACAACCTCACCAGCAAAGTACTGTCCAACCTCAGTCCTATTAAATAGACACACAAACTGCGGCCCAGAGAAGACTAGAACAAAATTAAACAGGCACTAACTGGAGATATCAGGTACTTTGTATTTTGACGTGCTTTATTTCATTTATTTCTCTGTACAATTTAGCAATGAAGTCGTGTATTACATTTCCATTTTTAGGCAGGAAATCTTAAGGCTTGGAGAAATGGCACCATAACGCATCGCTTGTAGGGCTAGGAGCCAAATCCAGATCTTCAGACTCCTGGCACCTTTTACAACGGAGATCTGGCCCTTCTGTGGCTGAGTCGGGACTGAAGTGGCCACTGTGCAAAGCGGGGCCACCACTGGGGACGCAGAGCCTGGGCTCACAGGACGAACGGAGTGACGCCGCCTCCCACCTGGCACATCTGCAACGTCTGTCTCCCCCAGCTGCACGTTCCGCTGCTTCTGGGGGCCTGCCAGTCTGTTCCAGCCAGGCCAAGGAGACCATCTTGCACGTTATCCGGGCGCCATCACCGCGGCTCAACTAACCCAACAGGCAGGAGGCGGCGAAGGGCTCGCTTGGATCGGTCCCCCTCCCTGCGCCCGGCCTCACGCCCGTACTGACGAGTGGGGAGCAGGTGTCACCCCCGCCCCCCAGCCCGGGGCCCGCTGGTGAGGCGCCGAGCCGCCACCCCGCCGCCGCCCCGGGAGGAGGGGGCGCCCCCGCCCCGCTCCCGCAAGCCCCGCCGGGCCGCCCCCGACTCCCGCGCCCTTACCGATTCCGCTGCTCTTTGAAGAGCGCCGTCAGCGCGCGGAGAGCCTCCAGGTCCTGGATGGGTGCGGGCATCATGACGCCCGACAGCCTGCCGGGCGGCGGCCTGGGCGCCGCCATCTTGCCGCTCGCAGCTCGGGCCGAGCGGCCGACGACGAGGAGCCGGAGAAGGAGGGGCAGGAGGGCCGGCGGGAGGGAGCGCGGGCTGCTGCCTCCGCACGCCGCCGCCGCCGCCTCGGCGCCGCTGCAGCCCGCGGGCCCGGCCGGGAAAGCGCGAGACCAAGCGCCCAAGCCTCGCCTCAGGCCGGAGGACGCGACGGCGCGGCGAGGGGAGGGGGCGCGGGCGGAAGTCCCGCCTGCGGGGAGGGGGGCGCCGGCCGGAAGTTCGCCCTGTGGGGAGGGGGCGCGGGCGGAAGTTGTGTTTGCGGGGGTGGGGACGTCAGGAGGGCGGAGGGCCCCCAAGGAGAAGTCGGAGGGGTGGCCCCGGAATGGGGACACCCTGAGCGGGGCAATGGGGACGGAGAGGGTCTCCATGGGAACGGGTGTGGGGGACGAGGGTACCCTGAGGGGGAGATGCTGGCAGACGGGGGTCTCCGCAGGAGGGGATGTGAGGAAGGCTGGGGAGTCCTGCAGAGGCTCCCCTGGAGGAGAGAAGGCTGAAGACCTCGATCCTGCGGTCGGGAGGGTTGATCAGGGCTCACACCGACCCCCTGGGAGCTGGAGCAGTCTGTGTCCATCTTGCAAGTCTCAGTCCCTGGAAGCTCAGTTCCCAGTTCTTCAGTCAGTCAGTTCAGTCGCTTAGTCGTGTCCAACTCTTTGCGACCCCATGGACTGCAGCATGCCAGTCTTCTCTGTCCATCGCCAACTCCCAGAGTTTACTCAAACTCATGTCCATAGAGTCAGTGATGCCATCCAACCATCTCATCCTCTGTCGTCCCCTTCTCCTCCTGCCTTCAATCTTTCCCAGCATCAGGGTCTTTTCCAATGAGTCAGCTCTTTCTATCAGGTGGCCAAAGTATTGGAGCTTCAGCCTCAGCATCAGTCCTTCCGATGAATATTCAGGACTGATTTCCTTTAGGATGGACTGGTTGGATCTCCTTGCAGTCCAAGGGACTCTAAAGAGTCTTCAACAGTGCAGTTCAAAAGCATCAATTCTTCCCCACTCAGCTTTCTTTATTAATGGTCTTAGTGATCACTTACAGGTGGTGGCTCAGATGGTAAAGAATCTGCCTGCGATGCAGGAGACCGGGTTCGATGCCTGTGTTGGGAAAATCCCTGGAGAAGGGAATGGCTACCCACTCCCATATTCTTGCTTGGAGAATTCTGTGGACAGAGGAGCCAAGTGGGTTACAGCCCATGGGAGCGCAAAGAGTCCAACATAACTGAGCAGCTAACACAGATGGACAATAACAGATCATTTACCAGGCCTGCTTGGGGTGAGAATACTGTTGTTTCAGCTCATTGGTGGTGGTTTAGTCCCTAAGTTTAGCCTTTGCAGCCCCACTGACTGTAGCCCACCAGGCCTCTCTGTCCATGGCATTTCCCAGGCAAGAATACTGGAGTGGGTTGCCAGTCCCGTCTCCGGGAGATCTTCCCGACCTGGGCACAGAACCCACGTCTCCCGCACTGCAGGTGGACTCTTTACCACTGGGCCCCCAGGGACTCTGTTCCAGCTCATTAAGGGCTTTATATACGATTTGAAGTCAAGGAGCTTAATTCTACAGAGGTAGGCTAAGAATTGTGTTTTTCTAAAGGAAGTGAGATGAGATGGTTGGATGACATCATCAACTCAAAGGACGTGAGTTTGAGCAAACTCTGGGAGATAGTGAAGGACAGGGAAGCCTGGTGTACTACAGTCCATGGGGTTGCAAAAAGCCGGACACGACTGAGTGACTGAAAAACAAAAAAGGGCAATGAGTATATTTTACAGGAATCAGACAAGGCTTCTGTAGGGGTGCTGGTAACTCACTCTTTTCACTGCATGAGATTCACTTCTTTGTCATATCATGTTTATGTACTTTGAACAGACATTGTTGCCAGACCCCATGCTAGGTACAAGACGAACTGTGATCTCTCAGCATCTGCATGGCATTGGGTCCAGGACACCCCCTTACCCCCGCAGACTCCAAAAACCACGGATGTTCAAGTCCCAGAGTCAGCCCTCCATATCCACAGATGCTGTGACTTGTGGAGACAGAGGGCCAACTGTGTAAAGATCCGTAAGAGATGATCCCAACCCTGAAGGGACTCACCGACTATTCAGAGAGAGAGGCAAACAGCATTGAATACAGCTGATTACTGCTATAATAGAGGACTGGACAAATTGCTGTGAGGCCAATTAGAATATATAAATAATACTCTCTACATTTCGACTTGAAGTGTAGGGGTGTGTTTATGACACGTTTTTGATGTTCTTTGCTAAATAAAATTTAAAGGCCTGATAGACACCACCAGAATATGCAGGAAAAATGAGACATGAACAAGCAAGTCAGCTGAGACTATAATTCAGCCCTATCCATTTAACTGACGATATATTCATGAATTCCACAAATATTTCTACGTACCTACTTTGTGCCAGGCATTATATCGCCTAGAGATGCTCAAGACCATCCAAAATGTTTAACAATCCTTAAACTAACAGGGCAGGATCTCCTAATTTTTTCCCGAGGAACAGGGAATAGTAAAATGTATTGTCACCAATCAAGATCTTACCCCTTAGTTTTCCATCCTCAATTGTAAAACAAAAGTAACTACTCTGATTCTTCTAGAAAACATGTCCCATAACATTCAAATTCATTACCTGTAATATTGCAGTATGAACATGACTGCTCTCTTTGCTTCTTCTCTTGTCTCCCTCCCTATAAGTCCTTTAAAAATGAGTCAACATTTCGTTTTGCTCAAAACCATCCAAAGGATTTCCATCTCACTCAGAGCAAGTGTCAAAGTTCTTCCAGTGGGAGTGTCCCTTAATAGGCTGCCTCCCTCACCGATTCTGATCACATCTACTAGTCTCTTCATCCTCCACTGAGCTTCAGCTACCCTGCCCTCCTTGTCCTCCACCTGGGGAGGTATGCTCCTGCCTCAGGATTTTGCACACGCTGTGCCTGCTGCATGAAACACTTCTAATGCTTATCTAGCACATACTTGCCTGGTTTATTTCTGTCATCTGCTCCAAAGATCTCTGGATGAGTTTCCCTTGTCAGTCTTTAAAATCGTAGCATACCACCCAAATTCCTGATCCTCAGGAATTTTTCTTCATCGCCCTTAACACTTCCTATGTCACATCCTTTACTTGTTTATTTATTTGTTGTTACCATTTCGTTTACTCCCAAAATGCTTAAGCTACACAAGGACAGAGACCTTGCTTTTTTTTTACTTTTATCTCTTCAGCCTCTAGAAAAGGACTAATTATGTGGTAACTGCTCAATAAACATCGCTTAAATTAATGAGCAAAAATATTTTAAAATATATTTTCGAAAAGGAGAAAGAAAATAACACGCCTCCAGAAGTGGGCGAACAATCCGAACAGTACAAGAAAGAGGAAAGATGGAAGATAGGAAGAAAAAAATCATCAAAGGCCATGAAAAGAAAAACAGAGACAATAACAGGACAGGCTAGAAGTATAGGTGAGTATGAGAAACAGAAGGATGTGAAATTGGTCAAACCGTGGAGTGTTACTGACTGCTTGGAACTGGCTAGAGGATTTCAACCTTGGATGAGCTGACAGAACTAAGTTACTACTTCACTTGGGCTAAATAGCATTTTTTTTAGCATTTTAAAAATGTTTTATAATGATGCCTTATGATGAACATGCTGCCATGTGGATGTACATGAATTAAACTTTAGGTGAAAATTTGTGGTATGTTCGTGTCTTGAGCCTGCGGCAGAAGAACTGGATCTGCCACGATTCAATAATCAAGAAATGAAAATAAATTAAAAAATAGGAAAAAGAAATAAAGGAAAGGGACTTCCCTGGTGGTGCAGTGGTGGAGAATCGACCTTCCCCTGCAGGGGACGCGGATCTGATCCCTGGTCAGGAAACTCCATCCCCCACGCCGCAGCCAAGTGTTCACATCCTGCAACTAAAGGCCCTGTGTACCACAACTGAAGGCCTCACATGCTGCGACTAAGGCTCCGCGAAATAAAGAAATGTTTTGTGTTTTTTTTTTTTAAAGAGAAAGAAAGCATATGCCAAATATCAGCTCCTCCTCCAAAACATGATGTTCAGTGGATGCTCAAGTCAGCCCATACCTCTCTTTGGCGCTAACTTTGGAGAATCCCCCTCGTGCTACACATGTGTTTATGTACTGTCCTTTGAATCTGAGATCCTCAAGGCAGGGACTTTAACTCCCTTATCCTGTTCAGGATCAAGTTCAAAGCCTTGTGCCTAGATTCAACGCTATAAATATTTGTGAAACTGAAAACTTTGAAGACCAAAGGAAAAAATAACAGAATAGTGTAATTGTTAAGAGCGGGGATCAGCAAACTGCAGCCTGCAAGCCAAATCTTTCCCACTATTTTCATAAATTTTATTGGAAATTGTCACACTCGTTCATTATACATATTGCCTGTGGCTTCTTTGACGCTGTAGTGACAGGGTTGAGTAGTTGTGGCAGAGACTGTATAGCCTACAAAGTCTAAAATATTAAAACAATTAGGGGATTTCCCTGGTGGTCCAATGATTAAGACTCTGAGCTCCCAGTGCAGGGGGCACAGGGTGCGTTCTGTGGTCAGGATCCCCTAAGAACCCACATGCTGTGCCATGTGGCCAAAAAAAGAGAAAAATTAACTGCTTGGCTGCTTGGTTTTCCATAGGAAAGGTTTGCTAACCTCTGGTAAAAAGCGTGAGCTCTAGATCATTAGGCAATCTTGGATGATGGGAATTGTGTCTTCATCTCTCAGCACCTAACTTTGGACAAATAACCACCTCTTAAAGCCTATGTTTTCATTTGTAAAATGGAATATTAATAACATCTACTTAATTTAGTGGTTTGGAGGATTCAACGAGATAGTCTGTGTCAACCCAGCGTCTGTCATATATTTAGCTCTAGAGCTAAAGAGCTTTAGGCTAAGTGAAGTAAGCCATTCACAAGAAAGACAAATACTGCACAATTCCATTTATATGAGGTGCTTAGAGTAGTCAAAAGTCATAGAGCAGAAAGTAGAATGTGGCAGCCAGGGGCTGAAGGAGGAAAGAATGAGGATTTTTCTTTTTAATGCATGTAAAGTTTTCAACTTCAAGGTGAAAAGAATTGTGGAGATGGATGCTGGTGATTATTACACACTAGCATTTAATATCATTGAAACGTACACTTAATATGGTTCAGATAGCCAATTTTAGGATATGTGTATTTTATGCCATGGTTTTCAGGTAAAATATAAGTAAGAGAACTCCTCTCCAACAAAACTACACCATGGGAAACGCTAAGGAAGCTTCTTTGGGCTGAGGGAAAGGCTACAAACAGAAATGCAAATCCTGACAAGATGGAAGAGAGTTGGAAATGGTAAATACCTGCGTAAAGGCAGACAGCCGTTTTCTTCTATTTGCTCTTTTCCTCTTAATTGTTTTATAAACTGGTTTATAATAAAAATTAGACCATGTTCTTGTGAGGTTATAAATGAAGTGTAACAGCAATAATAGAAGAGAGAAGATAATGACCTACGAGGTCATTGTGTAATAGATTCCTTGCAGCAACTACTTCAAAAATGCGAAGAATCATAGATAAGATGCCAACAGAAAAACTGAAATGGAATTCCTAAAAACATTCCAGGAACTTCCCTGGCGTTCCTGCGGTTAGGCTGCCTTCCGGTGCTCAGGGTGCCGGTTCGGTCCCTGGTGGGAGCTAAGATCCCCCACCTGTGGTTGTTTGGCACTAAGTTATAGCGAACTCTTCCGCAACCCCAGACTGTAGCCCGCCAGGAGCCTCTGTCCATGGGATCGCCCAGGCAAGAATACTGCAGTGGGTTGCCAGTTCCTTCTCAAGAGGATCTTCTTAACTCAGAGATCGAGCCCAAGTCTCCTGCACTGCAAGCAGAGTCTACCATCTAAGCCACTAGGGAAACAGGATAAGGTTAAAGCAGCATTTAAAAGGAAACATAATTTTAAATGCATAGATTGGAAAAGTAGAAAGAGCTCAAACACATTATCTAAGCTTTAACCTTGCATATATGTGTACTAAGTCACTTCAGTCGTGTCTGACTCTTTGCGACCCCATAGACTGTAGCCCCCCAGGCTCCTTTGTCCACAGGATTCTCCAGGCAGGAATACTGGAGTGGGTTGCCATGCCCTCCTCCAGGGGATCTTCCTGACCCAGGTGGGTTCTTTACCACTAATGCCACCTGGGAAGCCCAAGCTTTCACCTTAAGATACTAGAAAAAGCAGAGCAAATTAAACCCAAAGCAAGCCAAAGGACGGAAATAGTGAAGATAAGGGGGAAATCATTGAAATAATGAAGAAAATAATTGGAACTTTAGTGAAAGCAAAAGCTAGCTCTTTGAAAAAGGTAATAAAATCAAGAGACTCATAGTTGGGCTAATTTCTTAAGAGGAAGATACAAATTTCCAATATCAGGAGTAAAAGAGAAGACATTACCACAGAATCTAGAGACATTTAAAGAATAATACGGGTACATTATGGACAACTTTATGGTGATAAATATGACAATCTACATGAAGCAGACAGATTCTTTGAAAAACAGAAATTGCCAAAACTCACCCAAGGAAAAATATAAAGCTTGAACAGCCTGCTATCAATTAAATAAATGGAATTTATAAATAAAAACCTTCCCATAAAGAAACTCCAGAGTGACATGGCTTCGGTGGTAAATATTACCACGCATTTAAGAAAGAAATAATATCCATTCAACACAAACTATTTCAGAAAAAAAAGAGGTAACGTCTCTCAACTTATTTTATAAATCTAGCTAGTATTATCGTGATTCTAAAAGCAAGCAAAGACCTCATAAGATAAAAAAAAAAAGAACTATAGCAGTATCTCTCATAACCATAGACGCAAAAATTCTTAACTAAATATTAACAAATCAAGCTATATATTAAAAATGACAATATATCAGGACCAAGTGAGGCCATATTCTGGGAATGTAAAATTAGGTTAACATCCCAAACTCAATCAATATATTTCACCATGTTAGTAGATTAAAGAGAAAAGGCATATTATCATTTAAATAGATGCAGGTAAAAGCATTTTATATAATTCAAGAGGCTTTCTTGGCAAAAACTCCCAGAAAGGTAAAAACAGAAGGGAATTTTCAAAACCTGTTTAAGAGCATCTACAAAAAACTTATACGCGACATCAGATTCAGTGGTGAAAGACTGTGCTTAACAAGGTAAGGATTCATGCTCTTACTATGTCTATTTAACATTTACTGGAAGTCCTAGTCAAGACTAGAAAGAGAAATGGAAGATATATAAATTAGGAAAGATGGAAAAATGTCCTTGTTGCAAACCCCTTAATCATGTTTGTAAAAATCCCTAATGAATCTATAAAAACTCTACTGGAACTAGTAAGGGAGTGTAGCAGGGTTATATATGAAAATCAATTGTGTTTTTATATACTAGGGATGAACAATTACAAATTCAATTTAATGAACAACTTCACTTACGATGACATCAAAAATACCTAGGAATAGGGACTTCCCTGGCAGTTCAGCGGTTTAGATGCTATGCTCTCAGTGTAGGTGGTATGAGTTCAATCCCTGGTTAGGGAACTAAGATCCCACATGTCATATGGCCAAAAAAAGAAAAAACTTAGGAATAAATTTAAGTGAAAGATATTTAAAACCTGTACAATGAAAACTATAAAACATTACAAAGAGAAATTGAAAAAGACCTAAATAAATGAAAATATATACCATGTTCATAGATTGAAAGACTTAATATTATTAAGATGTCAGTCCTCCTCAAATTGATCTACAGAGTCATGCAGTTCCAATGAAAATTCTAACAGTCTTTGTGATAAGACATTGACATTTAAAAATCTGTATGAAAGGACAAAGAACCTGAGATAACCAAAACAATTTTGAAAAATAAGAACAAAATTGAAGGCTGCAAGCTCTGTGATTTCAAGACTTTCTCTAAAGCTACAGTCATCAAGACAGTATGGAACTGGCCCTAGATGGATGGAGCAGAATAGAGAACCCAGAAATAAACCCACACTTCAACAGTCAGTTCTTTTTTGGGAAAAGCACCAACATAATTCAAAGGAGAAGTCAATGAAATACCACTATGCATCCATTAGAAAGGCTAAAAGGTAGGAAGACAGTAACAGTGTTATTGGTGATGCAGAGAAACTGGTGGGACTGGAAGCTGTATGGCCGCTTTGCAAAGCAGTACGACAGTATCTTTAAAATGTACGCGTGCAACATGACCCAGCATTTCCTTATACACAAAGTACATGTACATACTTTTCTACACAGAGACGTATATAAAAATGCTCTTAGTAACATTATTCGTAATAGCCTCAAGCAGGAAGTGATCCAAATGTCCATCATCTGGTGAATGGGTAGACAAATGGTTCGATTCAGTCCAGTTCAGTCGCTCCGTCGTGCCGACTCTTCGCGACCCCATGAATCGCAGCACGCCAGGCCTCCCTGTCCATCACCAGTTCCCGGAGCTTGCTCAGACTCACGTCCATCGAGTCAGTGAAGCCATCCAGCCATCTCATCCTCTGTCGTCCCCTTCTCCTCCTGCCTTCAATCTTTCCCAGCATCAGGGTCTTTTCCAATGAGTCAGCTCTTCACATCAGGTGGCCAAAGTATTGGAGCTTCAGCTTCAGCATCAGTCCTTCCAATGAATATTCAGGACTGATCTCCTTTAGAATGGACTGGTTGGATCTCCTTGCAGTCCAACGGACTCTCAAGAGTCTTCTCCAACACCACAGTTCAAAAGCATCAATTCTTCAGCACTCAGCTTTCTTTATAGTCCAACTCTCACATCCATACATGACCACTGGAAAAACCATAGCTTTGACTAGATGGATCTTTGTTAGCAAAGTAATGTCTCTGCTTTTCAATATGCTATCTAGGTTGGTCATAGCTTTTCTTCCAAGACGCAAGCGTCTTTTAATTTCATGGCTGCAGTCGCCATCTGCAGTGATTTTAGAGCCCAAGAAAATAAACTCTGTCACTCTTTCCATTGTTTCTCCATCTATTTGCCATGGAGTGATGGGACCAGATGCCATGATCTTAGTTTTGTGAATGTTGAGTTCAGATGGTGGTATTTCCACAGAATGAAATGCTGCTCAGCAATAAAAAGGAACAAAATATTAATGCATGCAATGACATGGATCATTACATCATGCTAAGTGAAAATATCAACCACGAGACTACTGTATAATTTCGAAATTATGGAAAAGGCAGAACTTACAGTGGCAGAAAGAAGTTGCATGTAGGGGTGAGGCAGGATGATATGGAGGGCTGCGAGGAAGCATTTTAGGGTAAAGGAACTGACCTGTATCATGATGGTGCAGGTGGCTACCGATGGTACACAATTACCAAAACTGTTCAGACTATGTACTTTAAAAAAGGTGAATTTGTATATAATAATAGCTAGTGAAAAAATTCAACAACAAGAAAATCGTGACAGGCCATCATAGATAAGTAGCACAGACCCGCCCTCATGCTTATAAAGAACTAGAAAACTGGACAAAACATATGGAAAGACCCTTTTTAGACCCTGAACAATAGGCACGTAGCACTGGGATCCCCAAGAGAACCCAAGTACGTGAGGGGGTCTTTGTGATCACCCAGCGTTCTGCAAGGACTCACTCTCCATGTGGCCGTGCAGAAAGCGGGGGACTCTGGACAACAAGTTCATCTCACCGAATTAAGAAGACGGAGATCACAGGTTGCAGACCAGAGTGGCTGGAATTCGCAGAGGTGGGAACCCTGCAGAGGACAAAGCAGATAGGAATCTGCTCGGGTTTCGGACTATTAAACTGTGCGTGCACAAGGCAAGAGTTTGTGAAGCAAGACCAAGAACAGCTCTGAGGAGCTGTGACGCCCCAGGCCCCAGCACTCACACAGCAAGGAAGGTGTTCAGGTTGGCCAGTCAGGTCAGAGAGAGAAATAAGCACACAGATGAACCTCAAACACATTTCGTGTGCGTGCATGCGTGCCCAGGCATGTCCGACTCTTTGTAACCCCATGGACAGTATCCAGGAAGGCTCCTCTGTCCATGGGATTTCCCAGGCAAGAATATTGGAGTGGGTTGCCACTTCGAACTCCCAAGGGATCGTCCCGACCCAGGGATTGAACCCACGTCTCCTGCCGTCCCTGCATTTTGGAGGATTCCTTGCCACTGAGCCCCCAGGGAAGCCCAGCGAAAGACATTATGATAAGTGAAAGAAATCAGACAAAAGAGACACCATATGGTGTGATCACATTTGTATGAAATTTCTAGAAAAAGCAAACACTGTAGAGACAGAAAGTAGAGACGGGGATAGGAACCCAGATGGACCTAGCATGGACAGGAGGGAAACCTGGGGGTATGATGGAAGCACTCTAAGACTGCAATATTGAGATGACACAATTGAAAATTTTACCAAAACTCATCAAACTGATCAATTTTTAAAACTCCTGGCCCTGTTTGGAAAAAGCATCTTAGAAGCTTGTTTGGAAATCAGCGATTTTTAGAAGATGACTGTTCTCCTCTATCAGTCCTGGACTCCAGCTGCAACCTTCCAGCCCCCAGCCAACCCCGCCCGCTTCAGACTGGCCCCCACAATCCGAGTTGGCTCTGGCCAATCTCTTCTGTTTACTGTTTGTTCTGAATTCAGTGAGTTTCGTATACTGACAGACTCTCTCTCGATCTGTCTCAAGTGTGAGGTCAAGGGGAGATTCCGTCAGCCACTAAGGAGCTCTGTTCAGTCCTGAATGGCAAGTTTTTCCTCCAGTTCCAGGGCTTGTTCTTACACTTGTGTTCCTAAGGGTATCGTTACACCACCCCTAGACTGTCCAGTTGGTGGATTTATTGGCCAGTGGTGAATACATCGCACCCTTAGAGCTGTTTATCCATTTTATTTTTATTTCAAAAGTCCAAACGTGTGGCAAGCATATACTTGAACTCTTGGTCTTCAAGAACTCTTTAAATGTTAATAGAATAGTACACCTGTTTTAAAAAAGCTTCTGGCATGCTACCAGGCCTTGGTAGACATGGGACACCTAACTGCGACGTCAAGAGACCATGTGGCCAGTACTGCCCATTAAGAGCTGAATTCCATCAGACCTTCCAAGGGTGCAACAGCCATTGGCCGTTGGATGGAGGTGGCATACCTGGGGCTGAGGACCAGCCGTGTCAGCAGGCGAAAGCAAGTAACCCAAACTCCTGGCCTTCCACTGTGGCCCTGGTCCATGCCCCTAAGCTCTCTTCACCGCTGGCCACCCCATGTGAGTCTTTTATGATCAGATGGAGAAGGGAAACAGCCAGCTCGGTTCACTGATGGGACTGCTCCGGGTAATATTCGTTTCTGTAACAAATGATCGCAAAGTTAGAGGCTTGAAACAACCCAAACTTAGTATCTTACTGCTCTGAGGTTCAGAAGACTGGACCAGATCTCACTGGGCTGAGATCGAGGTGCTGACAGGGACACACCTGCGTTCTTTCTGGAGACCCTGGAGGAGGATGCTTCCTGGTCTTTTCCAGTTTCAGAGTCCACCCATGTTCTGGGGCTCGTGAGCCCTTCCTCCACCATCAGAGCCAGCCACACAGCTGCAGGTCTGAGCCCTTCACACACGGCTGCCGTCTCTGATTCTTGCTTCCATCATCACATCTCCTCTTCTGACTCTTGCAATAACAACCCTGCCTCCCTCTTTGTGATGACACTGGGCCCACTCAGATAACTCACGGTAATCCCCCATCTCAAGATCAACTGATTAGCAACCTTCCACCTGTATCCTCCATACCCTCTTCCACGTAATTTAGCATACTCTCACTGGAAAAGACCCTGATGCTGGGAAAGATTGAAGGCGGGAGGAGGAGGGGACGACAGAGGATGAGATGGTTGGATGGCATCACCGACTCGATGGACATGAGTTTGAGCAAGCTCCGGGAGATGGTGAAGGACAGGGAAGCCTGGCGTGCTGCAGTCCATGGGGTCACAAAGAGTCGGACACGACTGAGCGACTGAACAGCAACAAGAGGTTCCAGGGATTGGACGGGCCATCTTTGGGGACCATTATTCTGTCTACCACCCTTGGCGTGTGGGTATGAGCCAAAAGCGGACTGTGGCCTCCCGGAGCCCCATCCAGGGGTGGCTTTGAAAGACACCAGTGAGTTGAAATCTTAAGGGACAGAGTTTGGAGCATGGGCCTGGTCAACCATTTCATATGGCAAGAGCTTTGGTCCAAGGTTAGAGTATATAGAGACCGAAGCGCGGTGGCAAATGGCTTGCTGCTTGTTCAGAGTCCTGAAAGAAGAAATGTTAGAAAAGTGGGAACAAGGAGATCTGAGAAGATGTGCACAAACCTAAAAGAACAGGCACCAGGAGCAAAGGTTTTTGCCTGTTGATGCTCACCAGAGAGCACCCGGTACAGAAAAGGCGCCAGACATCTAAGTGGACAGGATGGCTTTAGCGCCAGCCTTTGTCACCAGCCACCCTGGGACTGACACGTGAATCCTCATGAGTTGATTGGCTACAGGGGCCATCCCCGCATGGGCCCAGCAGCATGGGCAGCCCCCCACTAAAGCCGGTGTACCCACTGCCTCTGTCAAATGTCCCCTTTTCTCCCTGCCCGCTTCCCTGCAGTTCTGCTGCCTTCATGCAGCTGTTGGTCACGAGAGTTCTTCCCAATAGCTTCCTGCACCCAGACCTCCATACCCCCCTCCCTGGGGCTCCCAACCTGGGACAAGTTGCTCCACACCTGTTTGTTGGATGGACTTAAACTACCTGCCTCCATCATGGTCAGTGCCATCCTTCTCCCGACTGTGGAGAGAGACGGCTGAGGCCCCCATCCAAAGCTGGTGATCCAAACACGTAAGGACCCAGTTCTTTCCTAGATGATTGACTGACCCTGGAAATGCCTCCACTACCTTGCCACCTACTGTTGCTCACTGTTCAGTCACAACATCGTGTCTGACTCTTCACGACCCCATAGACTGCAGCACGCCGGGCCTCCCTGTCCATCGCCTGGACTGCAGCACGCCAGGCCTCCGGGTCCATCGTCAACTCCCGGAGTTTACCCAAACTCATGTCCATCGAGTTGGTAATGCCATCCAACCATCTCATTCTCTGTTGTCCCTTTCTCCTTCTGCCTTCAATCTTTCCCAGCATCTGGGTCCTTTCCAAGTAGTCAGTGTTTTGCATCAGGTGGCCAAAGTATTGGAGCTTCAGCTTCAGCATCAGTCCTTCCAGTCAATATTCAGGGTTGATTTCCTTTAGGGTGGACTGGTTTGATCTGGCTCCCACCCATGGGCCTCAGTAATTCAGCCACTGAGCTCATCACGTCCCCAGAGACAGCTGCTCCCAGGGCAGATGACCCTGTTTTGCCAAGAACAGGATCCAGAGTGCACACCCCGGAACAGGTGGAGGTGTGTCTTCCAGGCGAGTGGGTGGTGAGTGAGGCTGACAGGACACCTGGCCTCCTGGGCCCCGCTGTCTACCTTATCTCAGCCAGTCTGCGCTGCGTTCTCATCCCTGAACTCTGCGACCGCCTTTGCTGGCCGTGACACAGTCTGCAGTTATTTGACACAGTCGTTCGTCTCCCTATGTACCGTCCGTGTGCTCCTCTGAAACACGAGCTTCATGAGGGTAGGAAGCTTGCCAGTCTTGTTTACTGTTTTACCTTTAGGATCTGGCATAGCGCTTGGCTCAGTGGATTAGGAGCATGCGTTTGAGGGAATCCCTGGCTGCCCAGTGGTTAGGACTCGGGGCTGTCACTGCCGGGGACCCAGGTTCCATCTCCGATCAGAGAACTGAGATCCTGGAAGCTGCACAGCACAGCCAGAAGGAAAAACAAAGCCCGCGTGTGAAGACAGCCTACTGTTACCACTTAACGGGCTCCGGAGCCTGAGGCCACTCACGGAGCTGCTGGTGCCTTGGCTGTGAAAGGAGAGTGGAGGAAGGTCGCTGTCAGGATAGACGAGATAACGTGGGGACAAAGCAGTTAGCACGGTGTGCCCGGGTAGTCAGCGCTGAGCGGCTGGCGCACGTCGAGCTCCTCTCTGTCCTTTGTGAACCGGGAGGCAGAGCCATCTGCTGTGGGCAGGTCTCGGAAGACTGGAATAGATGCCCAGGAGCGGAGGAGGTGGAGTCCTGCCGTGGGCAGCTGACTCCGGGTACCATGGCCTCGTGGGCACCGAACATCCTTGTGTGGGATGTCCTCTGTCGGGGCAGAGGAGACAGGTGCTGGAGCAGATTCCTCCGCAAGTCTGGCCGGATGAGCAGGACGGAAGGACAGCGGGGCAAAGCAGTTGAGGGTCCTGGCACCAGCACGGCCGTGACATGCCCTGTGCGGTCTGGAGGCCTGGAGCCGGGAGCCGGGAGGCGCTGGTCCACGTGGGAAAGCCCGGGGCCTGGGGATCAGGGTGAGGTCAGCGGGGGGGTGTGGCGGGACGGAGGCGGGAGCGGCCGGGCCGCGTCGGAAGCTGCGGTCAGGGAGTGGGCTCCTTGAGTGATGACAGGGCCTGGGTGTGGGCGGCCGGAGGGGAGCGGAGGTGAAGGTCACCGGCCGGAGGGGGCGTGGTGGGCGGGGCGGCGCGGAGGGACGGCCCCTCCCGCCGGCCTCCTGGGCTCCTGGACTCCCCCTCCTCCCTGGGGACCGGTTCCTGCGCCCTGCCCTCCTCCTCTCTACCTCCCCGCTGACCCCGGTCCTGTGAACAAGGTTTCACCACCCCTGACGGCCGAACGTTTCTCAAACAGAACTTACTTTCTTTACACCAAAGCCTTCCCTTTCTTACCACCCTATCATTGTCTTCCCCATCCCCCAGTTTTCCTGTCACTCATTCCCTCTCCTTCTCTGCTGCTTTTGCTGCCACGGCCGTCTGGTCTATCGCAGGTCCTCGGTCATGATTTTGGCCATAAAGGGGTTTTAAGCTAAGCCCCTTCTTCCAATTTTCGGAGCTAAAACCCTACCCATGAGTTGGCAACACAAATCTGCAAAGTGAGAGATGAGAGAGGGGCTGAATCTCCGGTGGGCGGGGTACAGAGGAGGAAACAGGCAGGAAGGAGCCCCCAGACCGGATAGAAATAATAGGACGTTGTCGTCAGACAGATGTGGGTTCTAAGTCTGTCTGTCCAGCCACGGGGGAACCTCAGGAAAGCCACTTCTCTCAGCCTTAGTAAACGGAGGAAGGCGGTGCCTAACGGGAGATTGTCGTGTTCAGTGGCTAAGTTGGGTCTGACTCTTCGCGACCCCATAGGATGCAGCACACCAGGCTTCCTTGTCCTTCACCATCTCCCGGAGCTTGCTCAAGCTCATGTCCATTGAGTTAGTGATGCCATCCAACCATCTCATCTTCTGTTGCCCCCTTTTCCTCTTGCCTTCAATCTTTGCCAGCATCAGGGTCTCTTCCAATGAGTCAGCTTTTCACATCAGGTGGCCAAAGTGTTAGAATTTCAGCATCAGTCCTTCCAATGAATATTTCAGGATTGATTTCCTTTAGGATTGACTGGTTTGATCTCCTTGCAGTCCAAGGGATTTTTAAGAGTCTTCTTTAGCACCACAGTTCGAAAGCATCAATTCTTCAGTGCTCAGCCTACTTTATGGTCCATCTTTCACATCCATACATGACTACTGGAAAAACTATAGCTTTGACTATAGGAACCTATGTCAGCAAAGTGATATCTCTGCTTTTTAATACACTGTCTAGGTTTGTTATAGCCTTTCTTCCAAAAAGCAAACGTCTTTTAATTTTGTGGCTGCAGTCACCATCCACGGTGGTTTTGGAGCCCAGGAAAATAAAATCTGTCACTGTTTTCACTTTTGGCAGCTCTTAACATACCAGGCACATAGTAGGCACCTGCTGTATGCTACTTCCCTTGTAGTAGAACAACTATAGCTGCAGCCTTATCCAGAGTCCACTGGATGGCAGACTAGACTGGGCCTGAGTTAAGCCCTGCTCCACCCCTGACGAGCCACCCAGCTGGCCTGTGAGTCTGTTTCCTCGTCTGCGAGGTGGGGTCACTAACATTTGCTCTGTACTCTGCACAGGCCCCTTGGGAGAACCACATACGACTATGTGGGTGAAGATACTTTGCAAGTGATGGTGTTCCATATTTTTTTTTTTTTTTGCACAGATCAAGCAGTGAGTCTTTAATTGTTATAGTGGTACATCTTGTTAAACACTATCTTGTTTGGATACTTCCAATTTTTTAAAATTAATGTTTACTGGAATATTGTCGATTTACAGTGCCGTGTTAAACATATATAGAATCTTTTCCCATATACAGTGACAATATTTTGGTCTCAAATATGTAAGCAAACTATTGTCCCGGACTTCTTTCCTGATCCAGGGATTGAACCCACATATCTTATGTCTCTTGCATTGGTGGGCGGATTTCTTTACCCCTTGCACCACCTGGGGAGCTGTAACATGTACCCACCTTCAACATGGGTCCCTTCAGTCTGGATCTGAGGAGAGGACTCTCTGAAAAATGCTATTTTATTCATAACACTCAGAACCTTCATAGTGGGACTTGTGGCAGTCCAGTGGTTAAGACTCTGCCTTCTAATGCAAGGGGCATGGGTTCGATCTCTGGTGGGGGAACTAAGATCCCACATACCATGGGGTGAAGCCAAAAATTAAAAAAAAAAAAAGAAGAAGAAGAAGCTTTGAGCGGAGGCTGTGGATGTAGACTGATTGAGAGGGGAGTTTCGGCCAAGCAGCCTGTGCCCAGACCCCTGCATGCAGCACCCCCAGCTGCGTGCCCCACCATGTAACAAAACCTCCACGTGACTCGGCTCCCACAGCTGACGGGTGATGGGTCAGTGGTGACAGCCCTGCCTCACTGGGCAACTGCCAGCATTTAATGCCAGGGTGTGGGAGGCTTTGGAACAGTGTCTAACACAGTAGGTGCTCAATACACACGAGCTCTTACTATCAAGCCTTCTGCGAGTTCACCCCACGGTCTAAAAATGTCCACATGTCCCCCCATTGCATGGAGCCCCCGGTCATCTGCCCCCGAGGATGGGCACGCGAGCTCATGTCCTGGGCTGAGCAATCCCCCAAGCCTGACACTCAGCCGCAGAAAGGCCCCCCACCTTCCTCAGTGGCTCCCAACTTTGTTTTCTGTTGTTTTTATGCCACATACAAGCCCCCCACCACCACCTGCAGGACCACCCAGAAGAGAATGTGAAGTCGTTGACGGTTTGGCCATTTTTTAACCTAGGCTTCCGGGAGAGGAGACGTTCATACATCGTCTGGAAGGGACAGTGAGTCCCAGGGTGCAGAGGGAAGGGTTTAGAGCAGCTCTCAGGATTTATAGGAATCCCTGGTGACCCTTGGGCGGCCAGAAGACTTTGCTTCCTCCGTACGGGCACCTCTGGTTTCTGCCTCCATGCACAGCACATGCCTACCCCACCCCTGGAGGGTGCTCCCTGTCCCCTTGGTCCGCCTCCCCCACCACAGAGCTTTCCCAGCCAGCTCCTGGCCTCCCCAGATGTATCCTCTGCATGGACACACATCTCCCTGTGTTCTTCATCGTTATGATTAGAACTGTTTTGGTTTCGAAGGTGTCTCCTTGTGTCCGTTTTCAATGTTTAAGATGCTTCTTTTCCTTCAACCCCAAATACCCCACAGCCTACCATACGCTTTGTCCCGTGATGTGGGGACCAGAAAGGTGCGAGATGTCCAGGGCTCACAGTCGAGAAGTTGAAACAGACCAAAGAGGCCCGCATTCACGGGGCAGACGATGGGAAGTGACAGAGGGACGAGCACCGTGCCTGGAGCCGTGTGGGCCAGACACGCTCATTCCTGGAGGGCTGCTCAGAAGCCCCTGGAGGCCCAGCTGGCCTCTCCTCTCTCAGGCACCCACAGAATTGTTTCCATGGGGACCGTCTATGCTGTTTTCACCCCAGGAGCCACACCACTGTGGGGTGAGCACCCTGGAGGGACAAACCCAAGGGAAGGGTCTGCGAGACGGGGAGGAAGTTGGGTGAGGAGGCAGAGGCAGGGAGAAGAGAAGGGATGCCGTTTAGCAGAAGAGCAAAAATACCTGCCACACAGAATCTTGGAATGTTTCTGCTGGAGGCAGAGAGGAGAAAAATGTCAAAGTCTGAAAAAAGTGGCTCGCTGCTTGGGGCACCAGTGAACGGGCATTTGAGACCATAGGATGACACCTAGTGGACAGCTGGGGAAGTGCACCCTGCTGAGGCCGCCGGCTGCCAGCGGGTCCAGGAGTGGGCCCAGGGGTGGGTTCAGGGGGGTCCCTAGTACTCAAGACTCTAAGGAAGGGGGCGGGAGAACCTGGGCCAGGTGCTCGCCCCGGAGAGCTCACCTGGCTCTGCTCTTGGAGGACGCCTGGAAAGAGCATGAGTGAGGACTCCGGCATCCAGTCCCTGCTCAGACCCCAGCTGGGAGCCCTCTTTCCTGCTGCCCCAGTGTTCTGGGACCCCCGTAGTCCGGCAGCCCCCAGCCCCGCCACACACAGCCCCTGTCCCCGCTGTCCTGCCCACCCTCCATGTGCAACTGGGGTGGGCTTGGAGGAAGGGCAGACTCCTCAGGGCGCAAGCCCGCCTTCAGAGCTTCTCCAGTTGCCCCCAATGGACGACTAACTCGACGGTGGGTGGAAAGCAGCCACCTAAAGGAGATCAGTCCTGACTGTTCATGGGAAGGACCGACGCTGAAGCTGAAACTCCAATACTTTGGCCACCTGATGCAGAAAGCTGACTCATTTGAAAAGACGCTGATGCTGGGAAAGACTGGAGGCGGGAGGAGAAGGGGACGACAGAGGATGAGATGGTTGGATGGCATCACTGACTCAATGGACATGAGTTTGAGTAAACTCCGGGAGTTGGTGATGGACAGGGAGGCCTGGCGCGCTGCAGTCCATGGGGTTGCAAAGAGTCTGAGCGACTGGACTGACTGACTGAACTGTTGCCCCCAAAAGAAGACTGACTCGACGGCGTGTGGAAAGCAACCACGCAGCGCTTGGCCCGCCCTGAGTGCTCCAAGGAAGATCTGTGGAGGAAAGAGCTCTGGATGTTGAGCTGGGATTCTAGCCCCAAATAAACATAAGTACTACACGGATGGCAGCTGTACACTTCTTCTAGAAAGTTCTCCTTGTTCCTTAGTCAACATCGACCTCTCTACAATTCTGCCCCATTTGTTCTTATTCAGCCTTCCGAAGCGATTCAAAAATCTTTTTTTTTTTTTTTCTTATGCAGTGTCCGCAAACAGCTTTCATATTCCCTGTCAACATTGTCATCTGGAGCTGAAATATGCCCGACTTCCTTCATTCTTCAGAGCACTGGTTCTCAACCGCAGAGGACTCTGCCCCTCAGGCAGCGTTCTTCAGGGTCTGGAGACCTCTAGGTTGAAACACCTGGAGTGACCTCTAGTGGTCAGAGGCCAAGATGCTGTAACTGCTGCAGAGGAGGGGACCGTGCCCCCTGCCCCACCACACAATTACCCAGAGAGGCTTTTTTTTTTGGTATTTAATCTGAAATTCAAATTTAATTGAGCATACAGTTAAAAAAATGTTTTTTGGCTGTGTGGCATGTGGGATCTTAGTTCCCTGACCAAGGATCGAACCTGTGCCCCTTGCATCAGCAGCATGGAGTCTTAACCACTGGGACCACCAGGCACGTCCTCAGCGATGCCTTAGTGCTGAGGTTGTGGAACCCTGCTTCGGAGTTCCGAGATGGCTCGACAACCTGGCCTCTTCAAAAAATGCTCTCCATTTGTCATTGATGTTTCTACCATGATGTGGTTCAGAACTCCAGACGGGCTCCCACCAACCTGGGCACCCTGGGGTCCGGTCTACACGCCGGACATGGCTCAGTGGAGTCTAGAGAGGCCATCAGCCTTCTTAGCAATCCTTGGCTCACGCGGTCAGTGGGTCTTTGGTCAGTGTTTCTAACAAAGAACTTACACAGTCAAACATGCCTACGATGAAATAAATACCACTAGAAAAAGTGGTGTTCTCTGCACACACAAAAATATTGGGTAAAATACGAACATTCCTATCAGGTGCCTTCAACGTTCAACGATTACTATTATCTAAATATGTCTTTTAAAACCGCTCCTCTTAACAAAGAAATGGCAAAGCCTGCAAAGCCCTCCAGAGCAGGCAGAACAAAGCAAAGATGCTTGTCAAGGGAAATATGAAAGGCGCTCCAAACCCCGCTAATTACATCTTGGAAGCGAAACTTTGTCCTATTGACATTCGGGATCATTTTTCACAAGCTCAGGTTACCCCCTTGAAGTTTTTTAGGAAGTTCCATGATATGGAGACATTGTTGAAAAATTGGCTGGATGGCTTCTGCTAAGCAATCAGATATAGAGATCAAATCCATTTCTGCCCACTTAGCTTTAGAGCAGTTCTGGTTATCTCGAGCAAAATGACTTTGCAACTTTAACTCCGACTTTTAAGAGGTCAGATGGTTTCCCTGCTGCCCTTTCGAGTGTGGTTTTTACAAAAAAATTTCTGAGGTAGCTTGGGGACTGAGCTCTGATGTCTGACATACCTGTATTCATAAATATCAGCATATTTTAGGAACAACAAATACCGTTTTTATCTTTATAAACTGGAAGCAGAGGAAATAGCATTGCTTTCTTCAGGCCCTTAGACCTTCCCTTCAATATGTAAAATTCAAAAGCAAATTGTGTGTTACTCTTGCTAGATCCTGAATTTTAAGTGTTTGACCCCTTAAACTGTCATGAAAACTTAATGAAATTAAGCTTGCTGGACTCTGTGGAATGCTAATTTATGCACATCTGTTCACATGTTCACAGAGACAGTGGTGGGGTGGATTTTTATGTGGGGTCAAGATTCTAAGTAGACCTCCTGTCCTCCTGTTTTTTTGCACTAGGCCTTCATTCCTGGGAACAGGAGTGTCTAGCAAATAGGAATATATTATAAATCACATTTTTAGTGAGAATGACAAAGCTTAGTAACCCTTGCCTTAGGGAACTGTCCAATTTGTCAGTTAAAATTCAGCCTTCTGATATAAAACGAGCCCGTTCATGTCGTGTGAGGGCTGAGTCCCTGCGGAAAGAATCTGTTGGGAGCGGTAGGGACACCGGGTGGAATGTAGGGACCCCCGCGGATAGCTTCCTCGGTCCAGCCCCCTGCCCCCCAGACGCTCACCCATCTGGGCCTTTCTCAGGTCCCAAAGGGGCACAGTGGATGAACCTCTGAAAACGCGGGGCTCCCATCCAGGGGAGTTTTTGCTCTGAAAAATTAGAACACAGGTCAGGGTCTGTAACTGATATGAACAGGACAATGGAAATTCCAAATCTAAAAACAATAGCTCCCTGGATGGGAGGGGAATTTGGGGGAGAATGGATACATGTACATGTATAACTGAGTCCTTTCGCTGTTCGCCTGACACCACCACATTGTTAATCGGCAATACCCCAATACAAAATAAATTTTTAAAACATAGCTGAAGTAAAGGTGCTTCGTTGACAGGAGAGGGTGAAAACAGACGCATTTCCACCCACAGTTGGGTCTAGACTAGACAGGCCTTGCTGGGGAACGAGGAAGGACTGGGTTTTGACTTTGGACCGTATCCTCTGATGACCCTGCGGTGGCTGATGCCACGGACAGATTCAGCGCAGGGCCTAGTGGCGGCCGTGAATGGGGACTTTATTCCTGTTGATGACCTGACTACAAACGCTTTGCTCCCTCATGGGGCTCCACACCCAAACCCAGAGCAAGTCCTGTCCCATCAGGCCTGTGCTCCCAAGGCCTGGCAGCTTTCAGCCAACCCGGCCTCTGCTGGGTCGGATACCAGCCCCAGGCCAAGGCCTGGGGTGCCACCTGCCGACCACCTGCCTTAGGGTCGGTCACTTGCCGGGCTGGCTGAAACCTACCTTCTCGGGCCCCATCCCGGCCCTCCTGCGCCTGGCTCTCCATCATCTCTGAGATTTGGCTGCGTGCTAAATCGAGACCGACAGGGCAAGCGTTGGTGGACAGTCCAGTCTGCCTTTCTGTGCTTGTCCAAGGGTGGACATCCAACCCAGCCGTGCTTCACACCATGGGGAACCACCCAAATTTAGGAAACAGGTTAGAGTCTGTAACCGAACAAGACAATGGAAATTCGGAGTCTGGAACGCCGCCTGGGCCAAGGTCCTGCCCCATCCCTGCCACGCTCCCAAGGAGCTTCACACGCCCCCTGTGTGCCCGTCTCCTCCACCTCCTGCTGCTGAGGGCTCCCGGGGTCAGCCTGGTTAAACGCCACCGGTGGGCAGCACCAGGTCATGGCTGGGCCCGGACGCTCCAGCCCGAGTTGAGGCTTGTGCTTGTTGGACCCGGGATCCTGGGGCCTGGTCCTCACCCGGTGCCCGGCACAGCGGTGCTTCTCCACGCATCTTTATAGGACGTGTGACTGCCTCTAATTCAAATTGCTTGGCCTCCTGGGGAGGCAGACGGCTGGGCCTTCGGTGAGCTTTGCTGGGAGCACCAGGGAGGGGAGCAGGGGGCGCTTCAGGAGTTCGGTCCTGGACCCATCAGGCTGCTTCCTGGCTGCGCAGCTTCGGCAATGACGGTTGGCCTCTGAAACTCAGCTGCTGTATCTACGGACCCGGGAGATGGAACGCCTCTGCCTCTTCTTGGGGCTGAAAGGGTTCTGACCATGCAGGGCCAGTGCTGGGGCGGTGGGCGTGACCCCCTTGTCCTCCCACACTCCCCTTGAGCAGGGGAGGGTGGCCACTGCTCTAGTGCTCAACCCCTGCTCTTGGTTGCCCTCAAAGCCGAGGGTGGCTGCCACGCATGCAGAGTGCCCAGGGGACCCCACAGGCCACCTGCCGTCCCCTCTCTGGGACACCCCCAGCTTCAGGACCCCCTGCCCCATGTTCTTCAGAACTGGAGCCAGCAAACTCAGGAGGACATTTGGGCACTACTTTCAACCAGCACTCCAAGCCCCCTTCCCCTGGGACACAGGGACTCTTCCCCAAGCCCCCTACCCTGCCACCGAGGCCCCCGGGACCTGCCCCCACCAAGGCCGACCATTAGCGTGGGACAGGCCCTCCGCAGCCCAACTACAACCTCCTGAACGGGGGCTGCCAGGCCTGTGAGTCTGTATCACTGACTGACCTGAATGGCTGGGCACCGCTGCCCTGAGCCCCTGGGGTTCAAGAGGGGTTAGAGTGTGGCTTTGCTTTCAGAGGCCTTAGGGTCTGACAGGAAGCTTCATCCCCCCTTGTCAAGCCCCCCAATGACACCACACCTCCCTGGGATTGCTCCCTGGCTTCCTGAGCCTCTGCAAACTTTTCTTCATTCTTCAAGACCCACCTCAAAAGCCACCTCCTCCAGGAAGCCTCCCCTGGTTCCCCCACCACACCTCGTTCCCAGGCACGTCTGGCTCACATGTGCCCAGGGCTGTGACTTTTCCCGTCTCGCTTCACAACAGCGAGGAGTATTAATTTGACTGATAAACACTCATTCTGCTCCTGGCTGATGATTCACTGTCCTCACCTTGGCTGTCCAGACTAGGCTCCCAGAGCCCAGGAACTGCACTGGGAGCTTCCCTCCAACCTGCTGGAAGGCACACGATGTCTTCTCCTTGGTCTAAAGGAAAGGGGTGGACGGGGGCGCCTGAAGTGCCTCTGCATGTAATGTTCCATGGAGGCTCTGCAGGTGTCCAGTACCCAGAGCAGGGTCCGGAGGTGGACTGGTGCCAGCCCAGCCCAGATTCTCTGGGCTCCGGCTCCCCTCGCTGTGGTAAGGCTGGCAACACGCACAAAACCTCCAGGCAACACTAACAACCACCATCGGAGGTAAGGGCTGTGACCGACCTGGTCTTATGGAGGAGGACACCATGGCACAGAGAGGGTAGGCAACTTGCCCAGGCGCCCCCATGCATGGGCGTGCTCTTGGCGAGCACCCCAGGTGCGGCCCTGCGGTAACGGGCCCGGTCCTCTCACGCTCGCTGGTGGCAATGATTACAGGCATCTGTCTTCCTGAGAGAACACGGGCACAGGGGTGAAGGCGGTGGTTTCCTCTGAAGGTGGTCTGGGGAGGAGGGCCAGAGGCAAAGCCCAGCTGGGTGGGTTCACCTCTTGCTCACCTCCACCGGGACCCCCCAGGCCTGGTGGGCACCTGAGGAGAAAATGCTGACTCACTCGGTGGGCAGAAATAATAGGAAAGAGTGAGAAGCCAGGACACTCCCTCGTGTTGCAACCGCAGCCTCCTGGGGGCGTTCTGGCCTTGCCTGGCCACCAGCCCCACATTCCCCCCGGGTTTGCACCAAGGCACAGAGGCCATTCCGTCCCTACAGCCGGGGCCCCTCACCGCCTCCTGCCAGCACCCCTGCCCGTGCCACGGAGTCTGGCCACCGCAAATGTCCCCGTGAAAACGGACATAATCGCGGGGCAAACAGCACGCCTTTGGCTCTGCTCAATCTGTTTGTCAAGCCAGCCAGCGCTTTGTGTTCAAGTCAGACTATCCTTAATGCGTTTTCCATTCTCTACAAAACCCACAGCCGCCAATTAAAAGGAAAAAAAACCCACGAAGCACACTTCTCTTGCCTGGTTTCTCATTCTCTTTGATCCATTAAAATCCGACAGCGAGTCCTCCTTCGACTCAAGAGTGAGGCCAAGAGGGAATAATTATCCATAAAGTGGCCATCCGAGTGTTTGCCTTGCGATGAAAGAAAACTTTTGAGAACTTGGGATAAAGACGGAATAAGTCTCTCCAGCCTCCATCAATAATAATATTAATGAATTAATGATTTACTCGAGTGCTATATGTCTATTTGCTTTGCTGTTCATAAGCCTACATCGTTTCCTTAGAAACCTTGACATCAGCCCAAACTTCATCTCTCTGAGAACTAAAGGCTCCTCTCAAGGAGAGGCACACAGCTTCTTTTGCTTTTTTCAATGTTTGCAAAGGGGGAAATGATGAATTGATTTATTCTGAAGGAGCCATTTTTCTTCTTTCCTTTCCTTCCCATTACCATTGAAATCTGACATTTGAAACACCTACTGTATCAACATCTAATTCCACCACCTTCCTTCCCAACAAAGCCTTCAGTCTTAACCAAATAACATGGCTTTCACCAACGTATGCCATTTATTTAGATATGTGTATGTGCGCACACACGCACCCACACACATACGCATGCATATACGCCGTCCACCTCTCGCTGACAAATAAAAATGTCGGTTTGTTTTCTTTGTTGACTTTCAACAAAGATTTACTCATCTCGTTGCTTGTATTCAGCACCATCAGGACTTAATAAGTGCTCTCAAAGTCTTGGTGGATGAACGTGGAAGGTTCTGGATTTGCCGAGTAAAAAGCCCATGTATCCACACTAGCAAGTCAGCTCGCCTTGGTGCAAATGTATGTAAAGGAATCTGGTCAGACAGAGGGATACAGATGGCTAAGAACCGAGTGAATATAGATTCAGTTTCACACCCAACTCAATAACATTTTTTTCCACTGCTGCTGAGAATATACTTAAAAGAAGAGTTTGTAATTTTCCTTTTGAAGAACGAGTTATACAAGAAATGGCAGAGATGGGAGGGGAAGTCTGCTTGCTGGGGAAAAGCTAAAGGGAAAAATTGACATTTTCCAACAAGCATAAACCTGGGAGGTCAAGACAGCCTCCCCTCATATCAGTGGATGTCTTTGTAATTTTATAGGTTTCTCCTGTTGTGCAGTAGCTGCCTTATCTTGGGTTTGAGGAGCGCAGGTTATGGTTGAGGTGAGACTCAGCAGTACGGGTGACCCAAGCAGGGGGTGCTTGCCTAACCTTCAATCAAATGAGGGTGTCCTAGGGGATGACCTTGGGCGGCCTTTGCTCTAGTTGGCTGGACTGGATGCTGTAATAGCCAAGGGGCAGAGTTCATTTGGCTTGAAAGGGTTGGAAAGGCATTACCTGGACATCGGTTGAGCAAGGTCTAGGCAGGTGCACCGGTGGAGGGAGAAGACATTATTTTATGGCAAATTTCAGACTCCAAAACTATCACTTCCCTTCCTGCATTAGCAAAACCCCCCGTGTTAAAAACCCCCGTGTTAAACAGCCCGTGTTAACCCCTTCTGCCCACCAGCCCGTCTGCTCCTCGCCTGATGGCTGCAAGTGCCAATGAGATTTCACTTCTTGACTATGCAGTGGTCAGTTAGTCTGAGTGTTTAGAATGTAAACTTAGGCTGAGTGGCTCCAACCCTCATGATACCAGATTTAATATTGTTAGAGTCACAGTGGAGAAATGAAAGCTGACTTTGCAATGACCCATTTTATTGACAACCAAGTGTCCTGTTTTTTTTCTGAAATGAACTGGGCATTTGAAGTTTTAGTCTGGGAATGCTAGAACCTTCCAAATGGAATCCAGTTGGCCTGGGGCCCAAGCCATGAGAAATCACTAGAACTTTCCACTGTTTTTATCAAACATGGCCCTTACTCATCTGCCTCTTGACTCTGGTTTAGAGGGAGTGAGGCCAGCTTGCTTGAATGTTAGAAAGGGAACCTGAGACTAACCTGTTTGGTCTCTGGCCAGCTCAGGTTTTCCAGTAAAAATGTGACCAACACTTTTCATAAACCGTTCTCATATCAGGGCAGCCTTCCTGAAGTGAGGTGCCCAGCAAGTGGGTGGTGGGTGATCACTGGCTATGGTTACACAGAGGCAAGGAGGGCTGGAATATCACCATCGACTCTTACCAAACATGACCCAGCCCTCTGCACTGGATCTGCACCCGTCGGACCTGCAGCCAAGACGTCCAGAAGTAAGGCCTTGGAAGGTTCTGGAAGCTCCTGCGGGTGGCTCCTGTCTCAGCTTCTAACTAGACCTTGTGATCCTGCACAATTTTCCTCTCACTCTGCACCATCTCTGAACTGGCTGGGCTAACTCAGCCACACTCCAAAGGGCATCAAAACCAGCTGCTTACAATCACTCGATCAAGGGAATGTTCCTAGCCCCGCTGCTGTTCATCCAACTGGGTTAAATTCACGCAGAGAGGAGGATCATCAGCATTTCTATCCAGATACAGTGACAGGAGGGCATCTCTGGTGGCTCAGCAGTAAAGAATCCGCCTGCAATGCAGGAGTAGCAGGAGACGCGGGTTTGATCCCTGGGTGGGGAAGATCCCCTGGAGGAGGGCATGGAAACCCACTCCAGTATTCTTGCCTGGAGAATCCCATGGACAGAGGAGCCTCATGGGCTACAGTCCACGGGGTCGCACAGAGTTGGACACAACTGAAGTGACTAAACACGCGTGTTTGCATAGTAACATGTGACAAGGGGGTCCCTGAAATTGTCGCTTGCACTGTCCTCGGCGCTACGGGGGCCCAGCTCCAGAATGAAAGCACAGTGTCCCCGCAACTAGAGAAAGCCGGCATGTAGCAACAGAGACCCAGCGAGGCCCCAAATCAACAAATAAATAAACAAGAAAAAACCCAGCGCAGTGGAAGGCCGACTTGGAGACCTCCGTCCAGCCCTCTGCCACTGTGTGAGTTCCACTGTCCTTTCCTGGTGCTTTTCCTTGGGGAATCTTGTCCTTTTTTCTTAAAGACCCAGTTATGCAAACTTCAGATGCTGGAGGAAAAAAAAAGAGATCCAATGTAAACAAAGCAGGTGGTTTTAGAATATAGTGTCTTGATTAAACTCCGTCTGTGAACGGATATTTTTAAAAGTACCGAGAAGCCCTAGAGCAGAGGGTGGGATTCCCTGGTAGCTCAGCTGGTAAAGAATTTGCCTGCAATGCAGGAGACCTGGGTTCAATCCCTGGGTTGGGAAGATCCCCTGGAGAAGGAAATGGCAACCCACTCCAGTACTCTTGCCTGGAGAACCCCATGGACAGAGGAGCCTGGCGGGCTACAGTCCCCGAGGTCGCAGAGTCGGACATGACTGAGCACACACACACAGAGCAGAGGGGTTCGGGGGCGGAGCCTGACCCTCGTCCACATCCCCGGCACAGGCTGGCGCCGCTGCTCCTGCTGCTGTGTGACCTCGGCTCCACTACGCAACCTCTCTGTGCCTCGGTTTCCCCACCAGCCTTCTGTGGTGCAGGATTTTTACACTCCACCCAGCTTTCCACGGCTTCACATGGTCTGGTCTGTGCTGGGCCAGGCTTGGTCCTGCGGTCAGCACTTCCGCAGTGCAGCCTGACTCAGTCAGTGGGAGGAAGGACCCTCACTCCTGAGCAGTGGTGATTAGCTCGCTGCTTCTCCAGCCGGAGGCCTTTATCAGCCCGATCCCTCCTGGAGTCTTAGTTTTCATGACTAATATTTCCCGGGGTCGACCCTGAACCGCACACACTAAGGTGGCTTCTTGAGACGAAACAACAGACGCGCCTTCTTGCTCGGGTGGTTTGAGGTTAGGTCACAGTCCCATGCTATCAGGTAGGAAGATAAACACTGTCGCCCCCGGCCACCCACCCCCGCCCCCACGGAAGGGAAGGCGGGCTGCGGACCTTTTTCCATCGCCTGTTCGGGGGGATAAAGAATCACTTTCAAGGTGGGGTTAGCCAGAGGAAAACTAGACCACTTGGCCCTTGACCCGTGCGGAAAACGACAGACTGGCCACTTTTTGGAGGGTGGGGGTGATGCTGCAAGGCCGGGTCAGGTCTGGTCTGAGGCCCCTTGGTGGGCGGCAGCCGTGGATCCCACCATGGATCCGGGGGCAGCACCCGGAAAATCTGGCTTGGTTCCTTCCCACGTTGGGAGCAACCTTCTCCCCGTGCCTTCACCCTCCTCATCCGTCTTCTTCTGCCTCCGTTTTTTTAAGCAATACGCTTACTCCTTTATATCTTGCTTTGTTAACTACTGGAGACTGACTCTCTGTCCTGCGCTGGAACATTCCTTCCTCCGTGTTTTCGGTTCCAGCTTTAGGAATGCGGCGTCTCCTCCAGTCTCTCCGAGGACCCTAATTAGAGGTTTCCGTGGTTCTTGTTGTTGTTTTTGCTCCGGCTCATCCCCGTAATTCTCTGCTGACTTCGGTCTCCAGCGTCAGAGGCTTTCCTCGAAGTCCGTCTTCCTTGTTTGAGGCAGAAAACATATGGCCCCGAAGCCCTGGACAGGTGGGCAGGCCGCACTGGTGGGTTTTCATCTGGACTGACTGGCGGGTGTCGGCTCTCTAAATGTCAGAATATGGGAGGCCTGGTCTTTAGAGAAGGATTTTGGTGGGGGAGGGTATGGCCTAAGCCCCGGGGTTTTCAGGAATAGCTGGCTAACTGTTCTAGAAACCCACTTTTGAGTTTATCTCGGAGAGACCTCGTGTTCAAACCCGCTGCCCCCTCGAACAGCTTGGGTAAGGCGCTCCGTCTTTCTACGCCTCTGTTTTCCCTCTGTGAGACGGAGGATTCTAGCTGCTGAGTGGCTGAGCCCACCCTCCGGCCTTTGAAGCGTCACAGGGCCCCACGCTGTGCTGTATCCTCTTCATCGACCACCTAAGTTAAGGGGAGGCACAGCAGGCTTGCAGGGCAGCCCAGGCCAGCGCGCGGCTCTCACACAACACCAAGGTCTTCCTCTCTCTGCTTTGCTCTTTGGGGGCGCAAGCTCCCTCCCAGACGTCCTCGCCATCCCCACCCCCCAGGACTTTCTCAAGGACAGACCGTGCACACAGTTCCTCCTAATTGCAATCTACCTCATTTGCATGTGGCTTTTTCATTAGCATTCCCTGAACCTAAGCACCCGCGTTGCCAGGGAAACTGAGAACCAGCTGGCTCTGCTCTCTCGCTCACGAGGTGTCGGGGAGACCCTGGCATTTCTCGGCCCAGCTCCAGCTGACAAGGCACTGTCTGCAGACCCTCCTGCTTGTTTTATCTGTTCCTCCACGAGGTCTTGGCAGCCTTGACCCGTGTCCCCAGGTCCCTCCATGTCTGCTGGCGACCTCAGGGATGTGCACCCCTCCCCCACCTCCCCAGCACAGTGGACCCTGTCCTTACTAATCCCCACCCCCGCAGCTGTGCTGGCCTCTGGGTTCTTATGATGCTAAATGAGATGCTGTGTAGGAAGCGCTGAGCAGGCGTAATCCTCAGGACCAGGTACATCCGTCACCTGTCATTATGCTCTGGGGGCCCCTGCTCAACACTGGACTCAACATGCATCTGTTGAATCAGGAGCCCTGTGGTCTCTGCCTCCTGTGTGGGTCTCAGGCCAGTGCTACTCAGATCAGCTCTCCTCCAAGCTCCCACCAGCCTCCTATGCTTCTTGTGCCAACCCCCTGCTTCCTCTCTTTAAAATGGGAACTTCCGGTGAGTCTCATTGAACAGTGTTGTTGTTGTCCAGTCGGTAAGTCATGTCTGACTCTCTTGCGACCCCGTGAACAGTAGCCACCGGACTCCTCTGTCCATTGGGTTTCCCAGGCAAGAATACTGAAGAGGGTAGCCGTTCTCTCCTCCAGGGGATCTTCATGACCCAGGGATGGAACCTGGGTTCAATCTTCTGCAGTGGCAGGTGGATTCTTTACCACCAAGTCACCTGGGAATCCTCAGACAGGGAGAGTATGTAATAAGGGATAACAGCGGCGGTGATTGCTCATCAAGGCAGGCAGCTCACGGTGAGGAAACCCTGACTCGGTGCCAGGCTGGGCACTGTCCACAGTGCCAGGCAGGCTTCCACCCTGTCATTATTCCCACTTTATCCACCAGGAAATGGACTTAGGGAGTTGAATTGACTTGTCCAGACTCACAGAGCTGCCAAGTCAGTGGTTGCATTACTTTGGTAGCTTACGTGCTTGGAGCCATCTCTATTTATTTTTTAAACTGCCTTGGCTGAGCCTCTTGAGATGAATTTTTATTTACTGATTTAGGCTGCACACAGAGCTTGTGGGATCTTAGTCCCTTGACCAGGATTGAACCTGTACCCTGAGCAGTGAAAGTTCAGAGTCCTAACCACTGGACAGCCAGGCATTCCCTTTGGAGCCATTTTTAAATGACAGCGGCTCTATCTCCCCAAAGAGATTAGCGAATGCTTTTTTCAGTTGCCGCTAATGGCTGTACCTGTGTGCTCAGTTGCTCAGTCATGTCGGACTCGTTGAGACCCCATGGACTGTAGCCCTCCAGGCTCCTCTATCCATGGGATTTCCCAGGCAAGAACACTGGAGTGGGTTGCCATTTCCTTCCCCAGGGGAGCTTCCTGACTCAGGGATCAAATCCAAGTCTCCTGCATCTCCCGCATTGGCAGGTGGGTTCTTTACCACGAGCCACCACCGGGGAGGCCCAATAGCTGAACTTAGCATCACAAAAAAGAAAACAGAAAAGAAAGGGAAAAAAAGAAAGGAATCTTCTAAGGATGCACAAAGGTCCCCACCAGAGCGTGCTGAGGGGAGACGGAACGCTGTTGCTGCAGAGTTAACACCACTACAAATTCTGTTTTTCTTGTTGTTGTTTGCTTAGGCGTTTACTCCCTCGTAAAGGAAGACTGCCGACTTGAAGTAGCCACAACTTCATCGCCGCATATCTGTTTCGCTGACGCGAGTTCATACCCCTTTGCATCTTCGGTGTGTGTTTCTGGGTCGTTTCCGAGCTGGTTCTAGCAGGGAGACAAATCGATAGTGTCCCCTCACGCAGCACACTGAGCATTCAGATCAGGGACTGTCTGGGTTTCTGGAAATATTTTACAGAAGCAAACACGCCCGGGCTGCAGCATCGTCATCGATTTGTCATATCCCGTTTCACTTGAGATCTGATCCCTGGAAAGGAATTCAAGGGTGAGACTCGCCCAGATAACCCAGGCCTGGACACCCCCGTCCCTCCTCATGAAATCAGCACTGGTGATGAACCCGTAGATAAGTGAGGGGCCCTGACTTCTGCGCTGGGTGGTCCACACTGGGGAAAACATGGTGCAAACTCGGCCACCACCTCATCCTACCGGCCAACCCGGGACTTTGCAAGGAAGGGTACAGAATCTTCTTAAAAGTTCACATTTCTGTATCTTCAGGAATCGTTTTCAACACCATTAAAGGTTCTTGCTTTAAAAAAATTTTTTTGTTTTTCCCCTGATCACGTGCACATGTGCACTCAGTCGTTCGCAAGTCTTTGCGACCCCATGGACTGTAGCCCACCAGGCTCCTCTGTCCATGGAGTTCTCCAGGCAGGAATACTGGAGCAGGTTGCCATTTCCTTCTCCGGGGCATCTTCCTAACCCAGGGATGGGCTAGAACCCGCATCTCTTGCATCCCTTGCATCTTATGCATTGGCAGGTGAGTTCTTTACCACTGCGCCACCTGGGAAGCCTTCCCCTATTTATACCACCACCCAAGTCAAAAGGTCGGTCAGCAACTGGAATCCTCTTCTTATTAAATGCAGGAGGGCCTGGGCCTCAGTGTTCTCATTTGTCAGAGAGAAACTAAGAAAGAAGGACTCCGTTGTGAGAGATCACGTACGTGACACTGGCAATGCCTGGCTCAAAGTGGCTGCCATTGCTCCTGCCATCGGACTCACTGGGAGCACTCAGGACCTGAAAAAGGCCTGTCTGCTGGGTTCGTGCTGGCCTGGCACTGGGCTGAGGTTTTTGTGGGAGACGAAAGAAAAAGGTAAGAGGGTCCTTGCTCTGAGGAGCTGAATCCAATCATGATGATGTGGCTTCATACAAGTAAAATGGGGCCACTGTGGCTAAGGTATTCTGACCTGAATGGGGTTTTCACTCCAGCTTCTTGAAAATGAAACCCATTCATTATGAGGTGTGCAGATTCCTCAACCCTGGTAACCTCGAGGTTTCTTTTCCTGGTGACCACGCCCGCCCTTGTCTGGAGAGGGGTGGGTCCCCCCGCCGCAGAGGTGTTTCTCACACACATGTTCCATCCTGGAGCCAGCAAGCTTTGCCAACGATGACTCAGGTAAACACGCCTATAGGCTGGCAGCCTGCAGCCAGTACAGTCACGCCAGCGGTCACCTCTGCTCACCTGCGCAGCGCCCAGAAAAGCCCCTGGCTTGTCTCCACTAGAATCGGGACCCAAGAGAAGGAGGGAAGTGAGTGGGAGGAGAAAGAGGAAAGTCGTGGAGAGGATGGAGGTAGTGGGAGAGGGGAACACACCCCAGCCGTGCCGAGCGCTCAGCCAGGGGCTGGGAGGACAGCCAGCACGCGGAACGAGGGGCTCCTCTGCCCATGGGATTCTCCAGGCAAGAATGCTGGAGAGGGTGGCCATTCCCTTCTCCAGGGGATCTTCCCCACCCAGGAATCCCAACCCCTGCTTTCCCAGAGCTTCAGATCTGAAGGAGGCAGCGCCCAAAAGTGACATGATTACACATATAGCAAGAAGCCTCATCCACGATTAGGAAGTGTGGCAAGTTCTAGGGAAAAGCCGAAAGGGGTGATGAATGGTCACAAAAGGGACGTGATGGAAATCGGGAGAGGGATCAGAAAGGACAACTTTATTATTTTATTTTTCTCTTTTTCTTGTTTTGGCTGTGCTGCTGGGCCTGTTGGATCCTAGTTCCCTGATCAGAGGCCAAAGCCAGCCCCGGCGGTGAAAGCAACGTGTCCCAACCACTGGGCAGTCAGGGAATTCCCAACACACACAACTTTAAAAGGAACATTTAGGGAATTCCCTGGCTGGCCAGTGGTTACGATTCTGAGCGTCCAGTGCAGAAGGCGTGGGTCCGATCCCTGCTCAGGGAACCACCACATGTTACTCAGCATGGCAAAAAAAAAAGTATTAAAATAGCAATAATAAAATAAAGGAACATTTAAATGAAGCCCTGCAGGAGTGGGACTTAGCCCGGTGAAGAGAGCCATGATAAGCACGTTAACCAAGGGAACAGCATACAGGACTCCGAGGCGGGAAAGAGTTTGGAGAGTCTGAGGGACTGAGAAAGGCCACGGTAGTCAGAACGCTGTGAGCAAGGGGGAGGGTGGTTTGATGCCGTCGCTTCATGGACGAATGTGTTCTACTCTGCTTAATAAACCCGGGCTTCCCTGGTGGCTCAGACGGTAAAGACTCCTCCTGCAATGCAGGGGACTCGGGTTCGATTCCTGACTCGGAAAGATCCCCTGGAGAAGGAAAAGGCAACCCACTCCAGTATTCTTGCCTGGGAGAATCCCATGGACAGAGGAACCTAGTGGGCTACAGTCCATGGGGTCACAATAGAGTCAGACACGACTGAGTGACTAACACTTGGAACACACCCCCAAAAGCACACCCAAAGCGTGTGGGGGACTCTATCTGTTTCCCACTGAGAGGAGGGAAATAGCAGAGAAGCCGAAAGGGAAGATTTTTTTTTAAAGACAAGCATAAATGTTTGAAAAGCTATGTCATGTGCTTGTTCTGGCACTGACTGCACTGATTTTGGACAGACTCGGGGAAGATGGCACAGCCCCCAAGGGTGACATGCAGATTCGTGAAACATTTCGTGTTTTTGGAATCCAGGAGACAATGGAATAACATCTTTAAATTGCTGAAAGGGAAAGAACCCCAAAGCCTGCCAACCTTTTTGAAGAAGATATTCTGCAGAGATGCAGGCCAAGCAAAAATGCCTTCTAACAAAACCCGAGAGAAGTAGTTACCAGCGTATCGAAGGACGCCCACCGACGTCCTTCAGGTGAAGGAAAGGGACCCCAGGTTGGCACCCTAAACTTCAGGAAGGAATGAGAAACACCAGGAAGGGTAAAGATAAAAAAAAAAACATAATTTACAGCAATAATAAATTATTAAATGCTAAAAGACATAATGTGAACAGCACCAGGGCGGGGAAGGGGTAAATGCAGCCATGGAACATTTACCAAAATAGACCATATGCAGGGCCCTAGAGCAAGTCTCAACAGATTTCAAAGAGCTGGAATCACACAGCGTGTGTTCTCTGACCACAGTGCAATTAAACAAGAAATTAATAACAGAAAGATAATTGGAGAATCCCCAAGTGTTTGGAAATTAAGCAATGCACTTCTGAATAACTCATGGGTCAGGGAAGAAATCACAATGGAAATTAGAAAATACTTTTAACTGAATGGTAATGAGAACAAACATGTTGGAACTTGTGAGACAAAGCTAAAGAGAAGTACCTGAGTGGACATTTCTTTAGTTTTAAATGCATCAGTTAGAAAATAAGAAGGTTGAAAATCAATGATTTAAGCTTCTGTCTCATGAAACTAGGAAGACTGTAAACAAGATAAGAGTAGGAATCAATGAACTGGAGAACAAAGGTGCAAAAGGGGGAAAAAAAGAACAAAACCAGGTTAGGTGTTTGAAAAGGTAAACAGCACTTGACATTCCCCTCAAAACTGATCAAGGGAAAAAACAGAAAAATAGCCCTCACATTAAAAAAAATTCCAATAATGGAAATTAGAAGGGGCTTTCACTGCAGATCCCAGTGTTACATTAAATGTAATAACAGGATATTATGAACAACATGGCACCCCGCTCCAGTACTCTTGCCTGGAAAATCCCATGGACGGAGGAGCCTGGTGGGCTGCAGTCCATGGCGTCGCTAGAGTCAGACACGACTGAGCGACTTCACTTTCACTTTTCACTTTGATGCATTGGAGAAGGAAATGGCAACCCACTCCAGTGTTCTTGCCTGGAGAATCCCAGGGACGGGAAGCCTGGTTGGCTGCCATCTATGGGGTCGCACAGAGTCGGACACGACTGAAGTGACTTAGCAGCAGTAGCAGCAGCATGGCTCAGTGATTAAGAATCTGCCTGCCAATATAGGAGAAGCAGGAGACACGGGTTTGATCCCTGGGTGGGGAAGATCTCCTGGAGTAGGAAATGGCAACCCACTCTAGTATTCTTGTCTGGAAAATTCTATGGACAGAGGAGCCTGTGGGCTGCAGACCATGGGGTCACGACTGAGTGACTAGGCACACAGGCTTTGGCTGGGCTTCCCTGGTGGCTCTGACAGTCGAGAGACTGCCCGCAATGCGGGAGACCTGGGTTTCAATCCCTGGGTCGGGAATATCCCCTGGAGAAGGAAATGACAACCCACTCCAGTATTCTTGCCTGGAGAATCCCAGAGGAGCCTGGTGGGTTACAGTCCATGGGGTGCAAAGGTCGGACATGTCTGAGCGACTGATACTTTCACTTTCACTCAGTTTCAAAAGTACTTGAACCAAGAACTTCCAGATGTTCAAGCTGGATTTTGAAAAGGCAGAGGAACCAGAGATCAAATTGCCAACATCCAATGGATCATAGAAAAAGCAAGGGAGATCCAGAAAAGCATCTACTTCTGCTTTATTGACTATGCTAAAGCCTTTGACTGTGTAGATCACAACAAACTGTGGCAAATTCTGAAAGAGATGAGAATATCAGACCACCTTACCTGCCTCCTGAGAAACCTGTATGCAGATCAAGAAGCAACAGTTAGAACTGGACATGGAACAACAGACTGGTTCAAAATTAGGAAAGGAGTACATCAAGGCTGTATATTGTCACCCTGTTTATTTAAGTTCTATGCAGAATACATCATGTGAAATGTTAGGCTGGATGAATCACAGCTGGAATCAAGATTGCCAGGAGAAATATCAACAACCTCAGATATGCAGATGATACCACTCTAGTGGCAGAAAGTGATGAGGGACTAAAGAGCCTCTTGATGGAGATGAAAGAGGAGAGTGAAAAAGCTGGCTTAAAACTCACCACTCCAGAAACAAAGATCATGGCTTCCAGTCCTATCACTTCATGGCAAACAGAAGGGGAAAAAGTAGAAATAGTATTTCCAGATTTTCTTTTCTCAGGCTCTAAAATCACTGCAGATGGTGACTGCAGCCATGGAAGTAAAAGACACTCCTTGGAAAGAAAGCTATGGCAAACCTAGACAGTGTACTAAAAAGCAGAGACATCACTTTGTTGACAAAGGTCCATATAGTCAAGATATGGTTTTTCCAGTAGTCATGTACAGAGGTGATAGTTGGACCATAAAGAAGGCTGAATGATGGTTTTGAACTGTGGTGCTGGATAAGACTCTGGAGAGTCCCTTGGACTACAAAACCAAACCAGTCAATCCTAAATCAACCCTGAATATTCACTGGAAGGACTGATGCTGAATGGAGGACTGAAGCTCTAATACTGAGGCCACGTGATGCAAAGAGCCAACTCACTGAAAAAGATCCTCATGCTAGGAAAGATTGAAGGCAGGAGGAGAAGGGGACGGCAGAGGATGAGCTGGTTGGATGGCATCACCGACTCAATGGACGTGAATTTGAGCAAACTCCAGGAGATAGTGAAGGACAGGGAAGCCTGGTGTGTTACAGCCCATGGGGTCACAGAGTCGGACACGACTGAGCAACTGGAAAACAATCTTTTGAAAAATGTGCAAGACCTACCTGAAAACTATAAAACATTTTTAAGAGAGATTAAAGGAGACCTGAATAAATAGAAAGAGATGCTGCATCATGAACTATAGAGTTCAATATTATTCTAGTGGCAAGTCTCAGATTGATCCACAGATTCAACGTAATCTCAATCAAAATTTCAGCAGTGGCTTTGTAATGGATATCAACAACCTGATTTAAATTAAATTTCAAAGAATGTAGAATAACCAGGGAAATTTTGAAGAAGAAGAACAAAGTTGGGAGACTTACCGTAGTAAATACTGAGACCTGTCATAACGTAAGAGTAATTAAGCAATGCTAATTAAACAATGTGATATTGCTGTTAGAAATGGCGTAACAATGGAACAGAAATAGACCCACACTCATATGGCTACTCACAATAAAGCACTTAAGCAAGACAATAGAGGACAATGTTCTCATCAATAAATGATGCCAAACTGGATATTCGTGTGGAGAAAAGTGAATCTTGATAGCATGCACAAATATTAATTCAAGATTAACTGTATTTATTCCTAATGAGAAAAGTAAAACAATAAAGCTTCCAAAAGAAAACAGGAGAATATATGCACGATTTTCAGATAAGCAAAGATTTCTTACATAGAACACAAAGCCATTAACTGTAAATGAATGGGTTGATAAATTGGGCTTTACCAAAACCAAGAACTTCTATTTACCAACAGAAATGAATAAATGAGTAAAAATGTAAATCCAAACTGGGAGAAGGTGTTTTTATTACTTGTATCCAGTAAAGGGCTCATATCTAGAATATATAAAGAAACTTTACAAATCAATTTAAAAAGACAAGTAACTGCATCACTGACACAATGGACGTGAGTCTGAGCAAACTCCAGGAGATAGCAAAGGGCTAGGAAGCCGCTGTGCTGCAGTCCACGGGGTCGCAAAGAGTCAGACACGACTCAGAGACTGAACAGCAAACCACGTTAAAAGTGAGCAGATGAGTTAAAGGCAGCTCACTATAGAGAATATCCAAATACCCAGAAAGCCAAATAAAAAGAGCTCAGCATCACTAGACATCCCCCCAAAATTCAAGTTAAGACCACAATGAAACACACTAATAAAGTCAGGGAAGTACTCAAAATCTTACAGCCAACTAGGGTGGCTAAAGTGAAAATGACCCAATACCAGTGTGGTAAGGATGGAGAGTAAATGAAACGCTCATGCATTGCTGTGAATCGGTACAACTATTTTGGCCTTCACTATGAACCAACAGTTCCGCTCCTAAATTTATACCCAACAGAAATGAGTGCCTATGTCCACTCAAAGATATACACAGGGAAGCAGGCAGCTGTTTAGAACTTTTAGTTTATTCATACAATGGAAAACAACACTATATTAAAAAAATGAATTCCTGATATACCGGTATTATGGATGAATCAAAGGATGAATGATCAAGGAAATCAAACTTGTCAATCCTAAAGGAAATCAACCCTGAATGCTCATTGGAAGGACTGGTGCTGAAGCTGAAGCTCCAATACTTTGGCCACCTGATGTGAAGAACTGATTCATTGGAAAAGACCCTGATGCTGAGAAAGATTGAGGACAGGAGGAGAAGGGGGCAGCAGAGGATGAGATGGTTGGATGGCATCACTGACTCCATGGACATGAGTCTGAGCAAGCTCTGGGAGATCATGAAGGACAGGGAAGCCTGGCGAGCTGCAGTCCATGGGGTCGTGGAGAGCTGGACACGACTGAGCAAACTGAACAATCGCAACAGCGGATGAGTCTCGCAGACTTATTACTGTATGAAAGAAGCCGGACACAGAGGAGTGCACGCAACGTAAGTCCATTTACATGAAGCTCAAGGATAAGTGAAATTATGATGGGTTCAAGATAGCGGTGACTTCTGGCAGGAGCAGGCGGTGGTGGGGTGGGGGGTGGTTCTGGATGCTGGAAATATTCTATATCTGGGTGGTGATTACGTGGGTGTGTAAAAGTACAAAGGTTCTTTCAGCTGTGTGCTTAATAACTATACACCTCACTGTATGAATGTTACACCTCACTTCAAAAAATAACAAACTAAAGCCTAAGCAGAGAAATAACCATTTAAAGAAATTATTGTGGTCGAAAAAAACATTCTTTAAGCTGTACACTTCAAATCTATGCATTCCACTGTATTTATGTTAAACCTGACGCTTGAAAAAAGACCCACGTATAGAAACGACCTTTTAAGGAAATTATTGCGGCTGAAAAGCAGGCCTTCTATGAGCCTCATCGGGCTTCCCTGGTGACTGCAGGGCAGTAGATGTGGGTTCAGTCCCTGGGTCGGGAAGATCCCCTGGAGGAGGAAATGGTAACCCACTCCAGTATTCTTGCCCAGAGAATCCCAAGGACAGAGGAGCCTGGTGGGTTACAGTCCCTGGGTCGCAAAGAGTTGGCCACGACGTATCGACTAAATAACAACAACAATGAGCCCAATTAAGTCTTTTATTAGCAATATTGCTTATATTCTTGCAGGGGAACGGCTACATTCTGTCCCCTGTGTCTCCAACAGAGGTCTCACGGGCAAGGCTTGACACGCAGTTGGTCTAATCTTGGTCTTGTGGTCCTCCTGGATCACGGGAGCATGGGTGGCTGGTCAGGTGCTGTTGCAAGATCATTTCTCATTGTCTTCCGTGACCACTGGCTAAGCAGGCTGTCGGGATACTGTTGGTAAAGGAACTGGATCTCTAGTTTCCCACCACCACCTGGGTTTTGAGACTGTCTGTCTCGCCCCCTTGGGATACAGCTGCAGACCATCCAAGTCAAGCCCTTACAGTTAGCTCTTCTGCCTCTGCAGGATACTGGCCAGAGCGGCTCTCAGAAGGGGACAGTGGCCAGTATTCCTCAGAGGCTGCCCTCTCCGTGGATGGAGGGAAGTGACCACTGAGCACGCAGGGAAGGGTGGGGTGGTCTCTGAAGTCTCTTTCCAAAATGCATTTTTTTTTTCGTTGAAGGATAGTTGCTTTCCAACATTGCATTGGTCTCAGCCATACATCAATGTGAGTCAGCCGCAGGCATGCATATGTCCCCTCCCTCCCGAACCTCCCTCCCGTCTCCCACCCCTCCAACACACCACCTTCTAGGTTGTCCCAGAAACCAGTGCTCTGGGGCTGGAGACTTGTTAGCAAGACCACCAGGATGGTATTTCTCCCCGTGGGCTGACGGGGAGGTGGGAAGGAGGATGGGGGAAGGGACCTAGGTGGCGGGGACCACGCTAGGAGCTTTCACAAGTAGCATCGCGGTCCCCACATCAACCTCAGAGAGGTTTAGCAACTTGCCCAGATGACACAGCTCCACAGCGGCAGAGCCAGGACTCAGGGCTGGGCCAGCCGGCTTTGTATTTCCGAGCTCCTCCTCACTGCACTTCGGCCATTGTTAGCGTCGGTTGCCAGGGAACCTGCATCCATCCCTGCCTCCTGCAGGCCCCTGTCCCCTCTGATTCAGGACCCAGAGAGTCAGACACGGCACCACCCGGCCTCCAAGGGCGCCAGCTGACAGGGTGGCCCGGCCTTCGTCCACCTCTAGTAAAACCGGCCTTGGGGGCTCCCACGGACGACAGCGAGGGCCCAGGAAGCCCCTTCCCGGCCCCTGTCTGTCAACAGCCCCCGTGGGTGCAGCAGGCTCACGGTCACCCCGCCCGCCTCCCTCCCGCCCCAGGGAGACACGGCGTCTTTTTCTTTGCTCGGCGCCCCCCTGTTGTAGCGGTACCTCCCTCCCCGCCCCGGCTGACAAGCAAAATTGCGGATGATGATATAATAGGACTAATAACGGGGAAGCAGTGTGAATCCCCGGAGGCCAGAGATAAAATAAAGCGGTGATGACAGTCTCGGCGGCTGCTGAAAGGCCACATTTACCCTGTTCCTTCCCCACGAGGCCTGTGGCTGGGAGGTGGGGGCAGCCGTGGTCCTGCTGCTTAACAGACGCCCACCTGCTCTGGGGACAGGGGGTGGCATCAAGTTACGGGGTGGGGCCCGTGTTGGCTGTGCTGGTGGCCGGGCAGCGTTTGCACACGGATGCCTCCTTGGAGAGGCCCAGCTGATCACTTTTGGTGGGGGGATGGACAAATCCACATAGAAACTACTGTGTTGTCCTTCTAAGAAAAAAACCGGCAGAAACTGGCCTAGTGCATTTTCTACAGGACAAACATTTTCCACTGTTCACTTGCGGGTAATTTTTTTAACTGGTCTCTTTTTTTGGTTGTAAAATACATACAAAAGAAACTTTACCGTTTTAGTCGTGTTTTAAGTGTACGATTCACTGGCATTAAGGTCATGGACATCGTTAGACGACCATCACCACCGTCCACCTCCAGAACTTGCTTGTCTCACACAGCTGAAGCGCTGTGCCCATCGAACGCCAGCTCTGCCGACCCCCAGCCCCCAGCCCCCACCATCTTACCCTCCATGTCTACGAATTTGACTCCTCCAGCTACTTCAGAAAAGGGAAATCACGTAGCATCTGTCTTTCTGTGACTATTTCAAGCAGCAAAATGTGCTCAAGGTTCATTTGCATAGTAGCCTATGTCAGAAGCGACTCCCAGGTGGTAAAGAATCCCCCTGCCGATGGAGGAGACACAAGAGATCCTGGGGGGATCCCTGGCCCAGGATCCACTGGAGGAGGAAATGGCAGCCCACTCCACTGTTCTTGCCTGGAGACTTCCATGGACAGAGGAGCCTGGCGGGCTACAGTCCACAGGGTCACAAAGAGTCGGACACGACTGAGCACACCCCCCCATCTCGGAATCCCTTCTTTCTAAGGCTGAGTAATCCTCGAGCGCGTACCCAGGCCACGTCCTGCCTGTCCGTCCACAGTGGGCACTTGCGTTGTTTCCAGCTTTCGGTTATTGCGTCAGGTGATTTCTATTTAATACTCATTTTTAAATAAAGTTATTTCTAATTTAAGCCTCATTTTAAAAAATATGAGGTGACTTGCTGTAAAAGTCATGCTCTAGCACAGAACAGAGTAAAAAAAAAAAATGGAGATCAGAAACAAAGGGGAAGGTTAAACTACATTTTTTAAATGTCAGATAGGGTATTATTCAATTGGACATTAAATTTAGATTTGAGTTTCCCAGTTGCCAAAGTAACTGTTGGCTCTTAGAACTCTAAAAGCATATGGTGCTTTTAAAGATATACACTTATCACTTTTATCTTTTTCAATGTAATTTTTGGCCCGGCTGAACGCAGGCTTTCTCTGGTTGTGGCAAGCAGGGCTTCTCTCACGGAGCTCGGGCTCAGGATTTGTGGTGTGAGCTCTGTTGCCCTGCAGCACGTGGGATCTTCTGGGGCCAGGAATCGAACCTGTGTCCCCTGCCTTGGCAGGCGGATTCTTAACCACTGGACCACCAGGGAAGCCCCTCACGTGGTACTTTTATTAGAAAAATTAATTATTAATTTATGACCAACTCGTTGGCTCTTTGAGAATTTTTTCTAAATATGTGTGAAAGCGAAATGCATCTGGTCTTACACGTCTTGTTGCACAGCACGAACGCTAACAAAATACAAGTGATGGTAACAAAACTTAGTCCAGCAAGTTTGCAGGAGACAATTCAAGGAACCAGACCTGACAAATTCCCTCCACCCATTCCCTGCATTCCCCCTGGCCTTTCTCCATGTCTGTGATGTGGAAGATGCGCAATAAAGATTTGTTCAAAATTAAAAGAAGAAAACTTACCATATGTAAAATGGATAGCCAGTGGGAATTTGCTGTATGACGCAGGGAGCTCAAATCGGGTGCTCTGTGACAACCTAGAGGGGTGGGATGGGGTCGCAAAGAGTTGGACACGACTTAGCAAGTAAACCATGACAAGTGACGAGTCACCATCGGCCCAGGACAGAGGGTTCTCCTGTGACCCCAGTACCACCTACATGCAGTCCAGGGATGCCGAACACTTTCTCTGCTAAGATTTGGGTTTGGAGGCAGATGCTCTCAAGTTTCCAGGGCAACCAGCTGGAAGGGTTCTGTTAGTTCTTACCCATAAGGGCTCACAGAAGCAATTTTAACCCATGTGTGTGTTAGTTCCTTGGTCGTGTCCGACACTTTGTGATCCTGCCAGGTCCCCTGTCCGTGGGATTTCCCAGGCAAGAATACTGCAGTGGGTTGCCACTCTCCTCTCCAGAGGATCTTCCAGACCCAGGAATCGAACCTGGATCTCCTGCATTGCAGGTGGATTCTTTACCGTCTGAGAACCAGGGAAGCCCAATTTTAACCAGGAGACTGCTAATCTAAGCAGACAATGGGGAAATGGTTCCTTTGTGCAAACCCACACTCTTCATGCTGGGGCAGGCAGGCTCTGCTGTCTAGGGCAAGAAGTAAGCACCTGCTGTGTGCACAGGAGCCTACTACTCAGAGAGGAAAGGTTGTCTGGGAGGGTGTTTTCTTGGCAATCTGAAGAATCCTCCTGGAAACCACCTGATTGTGACCATGAGAAATGCAGAAATTTGCCTATTCTAGTGTCTCACACGGAGTCATACAGTATTTGGTCTTTTTTTTCTCTGCCTTATTTCTCTTAGCCTAATGTTTAAGTTTCATCCATGTGGTAGCATGGATTAGCAGGAATAATGTTCCATGGATGGATTGTGCAGTCGCTAAGTCGTGTCCGACTCTGCAGCACGCCAGGCTTCCCTGTCCTTCACCATCTCCCAGAGTTTGCTCAGATTCATGTCCATCGGATTGGTGATGCTGTAGTATGAATACACGACACTTTGTCTATTTGTTCATCAACGGACATTTGAGTTTCTGCCTTTTGGCTATTGTGAATATTGCTATGAACATTTGGTGTACAAATATTTGAGTCCGATTATAATTTTTTGGTCCTGTTTTGTTTATAAATGTTTGCCTAGCACAATGCTGAGTTCAGTAATTACTAAATAAATGAAGGGATGATTTATTGGGAAAAAAAAAGAAATGCAGAAATAAGCGTTCGCCTCTTAGGAATGATCGCAGTCACTGGCCACTCCACAGACCAGCTGGAATAATTTACCCGTCAAGGTGCAGGAACCAGAGCGAGACCCTCGTGTAGGAACACAACGTCAGGGTCAAGGTTGTTGCTTGATGTTGCCATCGTGGTTGGCTCCGGTAACTACCTGGATTTTCCACGGAGGATCTTGGAATTTGGCCACTCCCCTAAGAGGTCCGCAAGGGGGGGCTTCGATGGCTGCCCCTGCTCTGTGTCATTTCAAAAGCTTCTCCCTCACCCCCAGATGACCCTCCCTTTCTCAGCTCCACAAGGGGCACCCACCTCTCCCCCTGCCTCCCACCCCATCTGTCCATTTTCTTAATAGTCTTGCCCAAAGCCAGGGTTGCAGGTCCACACCGAGGTCTGCAGAGGGAAGAAGTGGTGCTGGAAGGGGGCTCCGGGCTCCCCCACACCTTGGGCTTCTGCAGTTATCCCAGGCTCGTGGGTAAGTGGTCACAAGTCGACCCTACACAGAAGCCACGTGCTTGATGCCAGGTTTTCTGCAGAGGGAGACAGAGGAGGGTGCAGGCCGGTGGCGTGATGCGGTTATTCCACCAGCCCCTCGACAATCCTGGGCCGACTCCCCCAGCCTGTCTCCTCCCCCCGTCCCTCCAGGCTGTGAACCAGTAGAGTGGGGAGAGGCCCTTGGAAATCTGTGCCTGGCAGATGAGGCCCCAGAGGCCAAGAATGCCAGGGGCGAGGGGTTCATTGAAAGAATCCGATCTGTCTAGGGACCATTTCTCTGCCCCCAGCACCCAAAGCATTGGGTCCAGTGGTGCCAGGGCACACTCGCCAGGTGACTGAGTGACGGCTGTTCTTCTCGGAGGCTGGGACCCTCCAGATGAGGTTTCACAGCATCACAACTCAGCTGGGGCTCAGGGAGCCAGCTGGGGAACGGGTGCATCAGACCCTGGGCAAATGCACAGCCTTGTAGACCATGATGGGGGAAGGGTGGGGGAAGGAAGTAGAGGCTGGCTTTCTAGAAGCCTCCCAGAGAACCCCAAGAGGGAATGGCCAGAGCCCCCAGGGAAACCCCTGACTTTCCAGCCTCAAGATGGGGAGACAGCAGCACCTCATCCACCCTGGTAGGGTCTGGGTTCCAGGACCACCTCCCACTTGACCCAACAGAGCCAACAGGCAGCAGCAAGGCCCTCTGGTTCTCAGGCCGAACTGCCCCTGTGATCAGATGCGAACCCAGGAGCCCTGCACACGGGCCGGCAGCTCCCCCACCCCGGGACCTGACCCAGAGGTGCGCCTGGCCTTATTCCAGGGGAGTGGGCGCTGGGCTCCCCGATCCTAATAACCACCTTCTCTGGGTGAGTTACCTACATGCAATTAATTATGCAATTATCTAGGCTGGGCTGAGAAGAGCAACCATCAAATTGTCAAGCTAGGCTGGGAGTGAGAATTCTTCCCTCTGCGGACTAGAAAACATTCCTTTTTGATTTCTGAGTCCTAGGAGGCCGATTGCGGTGAAAGCAACACCCAGCACTTCGGGCATAGCCCAGCTTTCACGGGTACGTATCATTCTTAAAGCCTAAGCTGTAGGTTGAAATGCCGGGCTGGATGAAGCACAAGCTGGAATCAAGACTGCCGGGAGAAATCTCAATAACCTCAGATACACAGATGATACCACCCTGATGGCAGAAAGTGACGAGGAATTGAAGAGACTCTTGATGAAAGTGAAAGAGGAGAGTGAAAAAGCTGGCTTAAAACTCAACATTCAGAAAACTAAGATCATGGCATTCGATCCCATCACTTCATGGCAAATAGATGGGGAAACAGTGGAAACAGTGAGACACTTTCTTTTCTTGGGCTCCAAAATCACTGCAGATGGTGACTGCAGCCATGAAATTAAAAGACACTTGCTCCTTGGAAGAAAAGCTATGACAAACCTAGACAGCATATTAAAAAGCAGAGACATTACTTTGCAGACAAAGGTCTGTCTAGTCAAGTCTATGGTTTTTCCAGTAGTCATGTATGGATGTGAGAATTGGACTATTAAGGAAAGCTGAGTGCTGAAGAATTGATGCTTTTGAACTGTGGTGTTGGAAAAGACTCTTGAGAGTCCCTTGGACTGCAAGGAGATCCAACCAGTCCATCCTAAAGGAAATCAGTCCTGAATATTCATTGGAAGGACCAATGCTGAAGCTGAAGTTTCAATACTTTGGCCACCTGATGCAAAGAGCTGACTCATTTGAAAAGACTCTGATGCTGGGAAAGGTTGAGGGCAGGAGGAGAAGGGGACGACAGAGGATGAGATGACTGGATGTCTTCACCGACTTGATAGACATGAGTTTGAGTGAACTCCGGGAGTTGATGATGGACAGGGAGGCCTGGTGTGCTGCAGTCCAGGGGATTGCAAAGAGTCAGACCTGACTGAGTGACTGAACTGAACTGAACTGAAACTGCAGCTACGGAAGTACCTGTCATGCAGCCCTTTTTTTTTTTTTTTTATCATAACTACTGCTTCTCCCGCCAAGGTTAGCAGGGGACTTGCCTGGCAGTGTAGTGTTTAAAGCTTCACTTCGCAATGCAGGGGGTGTGAGTTCAGTTCCTGGTCAAGAAGGTAAGATCCCACATGCCTCACAGCTAAAAAACACCCCAAAACTGAAACATAAGACAGAAGCAATATTGTAACAAATTCAATAAAGATTTAAAAATGGTCCACACTAAAAGAAAAGAATCTTTAACAGACTTTACCCGGAGAGGACAAGAGTTTAGGACACAGGAATCCTGGGGTGTGAAGATGAGGACGAGGATGGCACAGTTAGGTTAGAGCTCAGAAGGGACACCTCATGCCAGGAGACCCTGGAATATCTGAGTCTTTGAGATCACAAAGCCCCCTAGAACCTTCACCCCTCTTCAGCTCCCTTCAGTGCCAGCTTCTCACACTGGCTCCACACTGACCTTGCGTGCATGTGTGCTCAGTCATGTCCAGCTCTTTGTGACCCCCAGGATAGTGCCCACCAGGCTCCTCCATCCATGGGATTCTCCAGGCAAGAATACTGGAGTGGGTTGCCATTTCCTCCTCCAGGGGATCTTCCCAACCCAGGGATCAAACCTGAGTCTCCTGGTTCTTTACCATGGAGGCACCTGTGGGAAGTCCCCTACATTGACATTATCAGATCAGATCAGATCAGTCGTTCAGTCGTGTCCGACTCTTTGCGACCCCATGAATCGCAGCACGCCAGGCCTCCCTGTCCATCACCAACTCCCGGAGTTCACTGAGACTAATGTCCATCGAGTCAGTGATGCCATCCAGCCATCTCATCCTCTGGCGTCCCCTTCTCCTCTTGCCCCCAATCCCTCCCACCATCAGAGTCTTTTCCAATGAGTCAACTCTTCGCATGAGGTGGCCAAAGTACTGGAGTTTCAGCTTTAGCATCATTCCTTCCAAAGAAATCCCAGGGCTGATCTCCTTCAGAATGGACTGGTTGCATCTCCTTGCAGTCCAAGGGACTCTCAAGAGTCTTCTCCAACACCACAGTTCAAAAGCATCAATTCTTCGGCGCTCAGCCTTCTTCACAGTCCAACTCTCACATCCATACATGACCACAGGAAAAACCATAGCCTTGACTAGACGAACCTTTGTTGGCAAAGTAATGTCTCTGCTTTTCAATATGCTATCTAGGTTGGTCATAACTTTCCTTCCAAGGAGTAAGCGTCTTTTAATTTCATGGCTGCAGTCACCATCTGCAGTGATTTTGGAGCCCAAGAAAAGAAAGTGTCTCACTGTTTCCACTGTTTCCCCATCTATTTGCCATGAAGTGATGGGATCGAATGCCATGATCTTCGTTTTCTGAATGTTGAGCTTTAAGTCAACTTTTTCACTCTCCACTGTCACTTTCATCAAGAGGCTTTTGAGTTCCTCTTCACTTTCTGCCATAAGGGTGGTGTCATCTGCATATCTGAGGTTATTGAGATTTCTCCCGGCTGTCTTGATTCCAGTTTGTGTTTCTTCTAGTCCAGCGTTTCTCATGATGTACTCTGCATATAAGTTAAGTAAACAGGGTGACAATATACAGCCTTGATGAATTCCTTTTCCTATTTGGAACCAGTCTGTTGTTCCATGTCCAGTTCTAACTGTTGCTTCCTGACCTGCATACAAATTTCTCAAGAGGCAGATCACGAGGTCTGGTATTCCCATCTCTTTCAGAATTTCCCACAGTTTATTGTGATCCACACAGTCAAAGGCTTTGGCATAGTCAAGAAAGCAGAAATAGATGTTTTTCTGGAACTCTCTTGCTTTTTCCATGATCCAGCGGATGTTGGCAATTTGATCTCTGGTTCCTCTGCCTTTTCTAAAACCAGTTTGAACATCAGGAAGTTCACGGTTCACATATTGCTGAAGCCTGGCTTGGAGAATTTTGAGCATTACTTTACTAGCGTGTGAAATGAGTGTAATTGTGCGGTAGTTTGAGCATTCTTTGGCATTGCCTTTCTTTGGGATCGGAATCAAAACTGACCTTTTCCAGTCCTGTGGCCACTGCTGAGTGTTGCAAATTTGCTGGCATATTGAGTGCAGCACTTTCACAGCATCATCTTTCAGGATTTGGAATAGCTCAACTGGAATTCCATCACCTCCACTAGCTTTGTTCATAGTGATGCTTTCTAAGGCCCACTGGACTTCACATTCCAGGATGTCTGGCTCTAGGTGAGTGAGCACACCATCGTGATTATCTGGGTCGTGAAGATCTCTTTTGTACAGTTCTTCTGTGTATTCTTGCCATCTCTTCTTAATATCTTCTGCTTCTCTTAGGTCCATACCATTTCTGTCCTTTATCGAGCTCATCTTTGCAAGAAATGTTCCTTTGGTATCTCTGATTTTCTTGAAGAGATCCCTAGTCTTTCCCATTCTGTTGCTTTCCTCTATTTCTTTGCATTGATCGCTGAAGAAGGCTTTCTTGTCTCTTCTTGCTATTCTTTGGAACTCTGCATTCAGATGTTTATATCTTTCCTTTTCTCCTTTGCTTTTCACTTCTGTTCTTTTCACAGCTATTTGTAAGGCCTCTCCAGACAGCCATTTTGCTTTTTTGCATGTCTTTTCTATAGGAATGGTCTTGATCCCTGTCTCCTGTACAATGTCACGAATCTCATTCCATAGTTCATCAGGCACTCTATCAGATCTAGGCCCTTAAATCTATTTCTCACTTCCACTGTATAATCATAAGGGATTTGATTTAGGTCATACCTGAATGGTCTAGTGGTTTTTCCTACTTCCTTCAATTTAAGTCTGAATTTGGCAATAAGGAGTTCATGGTCTGAGCCACAGTCAGCTCCTGGTCTTGTTTTTGCTGACTGTATAGAGCTTCTCCATCTTTGGCTGCAAAGAATATAATCAATCTGATTTCAGTGTTAACCATCTGGTGATGTCCATGTGTAGAGTCTTCTCTTGTGTTGTTGGAAGAGGGTGTTTGCTATGGCCAGTGCATTTTCTTGGCAAAACTCTATTAGTCTTTGCCCTGCTTCATTCCGTATTTCAAGGCCAAATTTGCCTGTTACTCCAGGTGTTTCTTAACTTCCTACTTTTGCATTCCAGTCCCCTGTAATGAAGAGGACATCTTTTTTGGGTGTTAGTTTTAAAAGGTCTTGTAGGTCTTCATAGAACCGTTCAACTTCAGCTTCTTCAGCGTTACTGGTTGGGGCATAGACTTGGATTACTGTGATATTGAATTGTTTGCCTTGGAAACAGACAGAGATCATTCTGTCATTTTTGAGATTGCATCCAAGTACTGCATTTCGGACTCTTTTGTTGACCATGATGGCCACTCCATTTCTTCTGAGGGATTCCTGCCCGCAGTAGTAGATATAATGGTCATCTGAGTTAAATTCACCCATTCCAGTCCATTTCAGTTCACTGATTCCTAGAATGTCGACGTTCACTCTTGCCATCTCTTGTTTGACCACTTCCAATTTGCCTTGATTCATGGACCTGACATTCCAGGTTCCTATGCAATATTGCTCTTTACAGCATCGGACCTTGCTTCTATCACCAGTCACATCCACAGCTGGGTATTCTTTTTGCTTTGGCTCCATCCCTTCATTCTTTCTGGAGTTATTTCTCCACTGATCTCCAGTAGTATATTGGGCACCTACTGACCTGGGGAGTTTCTCTTTCAGTATCCTATCATTTTTGCCTTTTCATACTGTTCATGGGGTTCTCAAGGCAAGAATACTGAAGTGGTTTGCCATTCCCTTCTCCAGTGGACCACATTCTGTCAAATCTATCCACCATGACCCGCCCGTCTTGGGTTGCCCCACGGGCATGGCTTAGTTTTATTGAGTTAGACAAGGCTGTGGTCCTAGTGTGATTAGATTGACTAGTTTTCTGTGAGTATGGTTTCAGTGTGTTTTCCCTCTGATGCCCTCTTGCAACACCTACCGTCTTACTTGGGTTTCTCTTACCTTGGGCGTGGGGTATCTCTTCATGGCTGCTCCAGCAAAGCGCAGCCATTGCTCCTTACCTTGGACGAGGGGTATCTCCTCACTGCCACCCTTCCTGCGCCCACGCAGCCACGGCTCCTTGGACGTGGGGTTCATGTTAACTGGTCATCAAATGGCTTGACGGGCTGTGCCTGTGAGCACTATATCCATTCCTGTCTGTCTGCCATATTAGTCAGCTTTGGCCACCATCACAAAATACCAAAGACTGCAGGGCTTAAACAACAGACGGCTACTTCTCATAGCTCTGGAGTCCGGGCAGTCTAAGGTCAAGGTGATGGAAAATTCAGGTCCTGGGGAGGGTACTCTTCCTGCCCTAGAAACATCTACCTTCTGGCTAGTGTCCTTACCTGGTGGACAGAGACAGAGCTCTGGGTCTTCCTGTTCTTCTTCCAAGGACACTGACCCTATCAGACCAGGGCCCCACCCTTAGGACTTCCTTCAGTCTTCATCACTTCCTCAAAGGACCCATCTTCAAACACAGTCATGCTGGAGGTTGGGGCTTCAACATATGGATTTGGGAGGACACAATTCAGTTCAGAACACAATGTTTTTATATTTTCCATCCCATAAACACTTCCTGAGAGCCTGTTCTGTGCCCGACTTGGTCCTGGGAGAGGCCCAGAGCTACCCGCTAGGTGCCCCACCTCTGACAGGTGAGTGGACTTTTATTAAGGTTGTTCTTAAGATTCTATTTTTTTTTTTTTGATGTGAACCATTTTTAAAGTCTTTGCTGAATTTGTTACAATATTACTTCTGCTCTCTCTCTCTCTCTTTCTCTCTCTCTCTCTCTAAATATATATATATATATTTGGCTGTAGGTCATGTGGGATCTAGTTCCCTGACCCTGGATTAAACCCGAAGCCCCTGCATTGGAAGGTGAAGTCTTAACCACTGGACAACCAGGGAAGTCCCTAGGGACCTCATATTAGTAGAATCATATCCTATTCGTCCCGTGTCTGGCTTCTTTCATTAAGCATACTGTTTTTAAGGTCTATCCATGTTGCCGCATGTATCAAAATTTCTGTTATGAATAATGTCCCATTGTATGGGCAGACCGCATTCGGTTTATCCATTCATCTGCTGATGGACACTTGGGTTGGCTCCACCTTTCGGCAGATTATGAGCAGTGCTGCTCTGAACACCTGTGTTCAAATATCTGTCAGGTCCCTGCTTTTGACTCCTCTGGATGTATACCTAGAGCAGTTGGCATCATGCTGGGTCGTGTGGGGTCAGGAGAAGTTCACCTCGGAGATAAGGGTGAGGGGAGGTCATTCCAGGTGAATGGATCCCTGTGTGCAGAGGCTCAGAGGCCTGCGTGTCCGAAGTTACAGAGCCTGCGTGTCTGGACCCTGTGTGGAGTGGATTGGGGGAGTGGTGGGCAGTAAGTGTGGCCCAAAGGTGAAGGGTCCCGTAGCCGTACCACAAGGTTGGGGTCAGAGGCCCTGAGGACTGGAGACCAGGAGGTGCTCCCATCCAAGCTGGTTTCTCCAAAAGATGACCTGCCAGCTGTGTGGAGGCTTAGACAGAGAGGGGAGGAGACTCGGGTAAAATGAGTCACCAATGGGAGGTGAGTGAAAAGAGGTACCTGGATGAATCAGTTGATAAACTAAAGAGAGCAAATGAGAGGAATGGGACCAGGTGGTTCAGGGTCTCGCCAAGGAGGTGGAGGAGTTGGGGTCAAGTGTATTTTACTCTGAAGGAACAAATTACCAGGAAGAAGCAGGACTGGAGGTCAGGGCAGCTGGAGAAACAGGAGTTAGGATGATCTATTGACCAGCTCTGACTAGGAGGAGACCTGCATTCACTTCACGTGGCAGCACCACCCGGAAGGTGGCTCACAGTCATAGCACTGGACTCTTGAGTTTCTGCAGAAAATCAGCAGGGAACAAGCCAGAGGGATATTTATCTGCAGGGAGACCAAGTCCAGGAGGCTTTAATCATCAAAGTAATCATTTCAGTCTGACTTGTCCCATTGACCTTCCTATGCATAATTTCATGGGTGATTATAATGCCATTGCCTAGTTAAATGACACTGATTCATGCAGGACTGCCACACATATTAATAAGGCGGCTGCGTTAAAGGCCGACTGCTTACCACTGAGCGCCAAAGCCTCCAAACGCCCCGTCATGTTTAATAATGGAACAGTGACACCTTGAACTTGCAGCGGACACCGTGAATCACGGCGGAAATGTCCAAATGGAACGCAGAGGCACTTTGGTCTTCAGTGTCACCTGCTGTCACTCAGGAGGCCGGACTTTGGTGAACCATTATGTCGAGGTGATGATTCCTGTGCTCCGTGCCGCCCTTCTGGCGCCAATTCCCAGGGAAACAGGCCATCCTGATGGGGCTGGTGTGCTAGAGACCAAGGGAGCACGCATCTCCACTCCAGTGGGCTGTAATTTGAAAACTGTGAGAAAGGCTGTACAGCTGAAACTCACACAGCATTGCAAATCAGCTATAACAGTATTCATCCACTATCTGCGTTCTCCAAGAAAGCAATAAAACATTTATACTGCATGCTAAGTCACTCAGTTGTGCCCAACTCTTTAACCCCATGGACTGTAGCCAGCCAGGCTCCTCTGTCCATGGAATTCTCCAGGCAAGAATATTGGAGTGGGTAGCCATTCTCTTCTCCAGGGGATCTTCCCAACCCAGGGATCAAACCCGGGTCTCTTACATTTTCTGCATTGGCAGGCAGGCTCTTTACCATTCGGCCCACCTAGGAAGACATAAGTTACTGAGCAGGAATTAAAAAATATATATTGGGGTCCCCTGGTGGCTCAGATGGTAAAGAATCTGCCTGCAATATGGGAGACGTGGGTTTGATCCCTGGGTCAGGAAGATCCCCTGGAGAAGGGAATGGCAACTCACTCAGGTGTTCTTGCCTGGAGAATTTCATGGACAGGACAGAGGAGACTGGCGGGCTACAGTCCGTGGGGTCACAAAGAGTCGGACGTGACTGAGTGAATAACACTTTCACTTTCATACATACACATGGGCTTCCGAGGTGGCACTAGGGGTAAAGAACCCTCCTGCCAACCTAGGAGACACAGAGACGTGGGCTCCATCCCTGGGTAAGAAAGATCCCCTGGAGGAGGCCGTGGTACCCCACTGGAGAATCCCTGGACAGAGGAGCCTGGCGGCTACAGTCCAGGGGGTTGTAAAGAGTCGCACATGACTGAAGTGACTTAGCACGCATGCACACATACAAATGTAAGTGTGTACACACAAAACACACACACGGCACCAGTTTTCTAGGGATGCTGTAAGAAATTAACACAAACTCAGTGACTCAAAATGACAAATGTCTATTATCTCACAGTGGAGGCTGGTGGTCAGAAATCAGGTGTGGGTGGGGCTGGCTCCCTTTGGAGTCTCCAGGGGCCTCCTCTTCCCCGCTTTGGTCACCATCAGCAGTCTCTGGCCTGGGGACATTTCCCTCCAATCTCCTCCCCCATTTTCACCAGGCCTTCTCCTGTACATCTGTGTGTCGAGTTTCCCTTTCTTATCTTTATAAGACGTCGGTCACTGGATTTTTTTTTTAATCTTTGACCATGCCTCTAGGATCTTAGTTCCAGACCAGGAATTGCACCCACACCCCCCACAGTGGAAGTGTGGAGTCTTAACCAATGGACCATGAAGGAAGTCCCCAGTAGTTGGATTCAGAGCCCACCCCAAATCCAGGATGCACTCATCCTGAGAGTCTCAACTTGGTCACACCTGCCAAGATTCTGTTTCCAAAGAAGGGGACATTTCCAGGGACTTGGTGTTAGGCCTTGAACACATCTTTTGGGGGACGCTGTTCAATTGCCTGCACATACATAAATAGTACCTTCTAACTTTAAACTTGATTTCATTCACCAGAGTCAGGGTGGGGGTGGGGAGTTGTCCTTCCCTCTGGCTGGCCTTTGCCCAGCCTCTTCCCTGCCCTCCAGCCTCCCTACTCCTTCCAGCCTTGGGGGCAGTGCACAGGGGTTCCCAATCATGCTATTCCCCTTCCTCCTCTTGCCTGGGCTATCGTTCCTGGCTCTGACCACCTGGCCTAGGAGTGGCCCAGAGCCCTGCTTGGAACCAGGTAACCACATCTGGAGCCCCAGGTGAGGCAGCCCTGGGACCATTTGGGGTGTGCGTGTGAAATACGTGTTATTGGGACTTCCCTAGTGGGCCAGTTGGAGAAGGAAATGGCAACCGACTCCTATATTCTTGCCCGGAGAATCCTATGGACAGAGGAGCCTGTCAGGCCATGGTCCATGGGGTCGCAGAGAGTCAGACACGACTGAAGTGACTAAACGCACTAGTGGCCCAGTGGCTAAGACTCTGAGCACCCAATGCAGGAGCTGGGGTTCAGTCCCTGGTCAGGGACTAGGTCCCACAAGTCACAACTAAGAATTCACATGCTGCGATTAAAGAGCCCATGTGCTGCACCTAAGACCTGGTATAGCCAAATAAATAAATAATTTGTTCATTTGTAAAAAATTAATAAAATGTTAAAAGAAAGAATCCCATGTTGTAGGAGGGAGTCTGGGCCCTGGGTGGTTGGAGTCCAAAAGCAGCCTCCACTCCAGGAGGCGTGTTTGGGCTGAGACTTGAAGGATGAAAAGGGACAAGTCTACTTTTGGGTAAACCAGGCGCACAACACGGAGGCTGGTTCTGTGAAACAGCCCCAAAGTGAGTCCTTCGGTAAATGAAAAGCTCCTCCTGCTAAGGAAATGTGAAGTGAAAGGCGCTCAGTCGTGTCCGACTCTTTGCGACCCCATGGACTATAGCGTTCATGGAATTCTCCAGGCCAGAACACTGGAGTGGGTAGCCGTTCCCTTCTCCAGGGGATCTTCCCGACCCAGGGATCAAACCCAGGTCTCCTGCATTGCAGGAAGATTCTTTACCAGCTGAGCCACACGTGTTAAGGAAATAATTGCCTTCTATTTTGCCCCCATCCCCAGGGAGCAGGGGTTGCATCTTCCTTATCTTTGCATCCCTCCTGGGGTCCTTATACCTATCTTACTAAATGCTTGTTGAGCTGAATTAGAAATATAAGCTACTTATTAGAAAATATTAAGGACTCATTGAGAATATGGTGACGTATAATGGGTGTGGTGGTAAAAAGTCCTTATATTTAGAAATGCATATTTTGAAAGCATCGAAGATTTTGAAACATGAAGCGACATGGTATCTGGGATTTGCTTGAAAGTCTTCCTGCACTCAGCCCTCAAGATGCTGGAGAGTAAGTCCTTCAAGCTGACTTGTGCATAGTGAGCTCGTCCCAGAGTCCAGAGCTGATGAGGGGAGGGTGACTTTACGGTGAGAAAGTCTGAGAGGCACATCTCTGCCAGGTAACCGAGGTCAGTGTCACAGGGATCGGTCATGTTACACGTGCCAACATGTGAGGGATGGGATGAGCACTTCACCTCTATGGTCGCCCCCCCAACACCCATGAACCCAGTCTAATCCTGAGAAAAACATCATCTGAAACCTAACAGAGGGGCATCCTACAACCCACCCACCTCCGCTCAGTCCTCCGCAACACTGCCAAGGTCATCGAAAACAAGGCAAGTCTGAGAAACCGTCACAGCCCAGAGGAGCTAAGGAGACAGGATGACTGCATATGGGATCCTGGGTGGGGTCCTGAGACAATAAATGGGTGTTAGGCACGAACTAAGGAAACCAGAAGAAAGGATGTATTTTAGTTAATAATAGAAGGAAATGGCACCCCACTCCAGTACTCTTGCCTGGAGAATCCCAGGGACGGGGGAGCCTGGTGGGCTGCAGACCATGGGGTCGCTAGAGTCAGACACGACTGAGCGACTTCACTTTCACTTTTCACTTTCATGCCTTGGAGAAGGCAATGGCAACCCAGTTGAACACTCCAGTGTTCTTGCCTGGAGAATCCCAGGGACGGGGGAGCCTGGTGGGCTGCCATCTATGGGGTCGCACAGAGTCGGACACGACTGAAGTGACTTAGCAGCAGCAGCAGCAGCAATGTGTCAGTATGGGTTCATTATCTTTCCTTGATGCTGGGAAAGATCGAGGGCAGAAGGAGAAGAGGGCGTCGGAGGATGAGATAGCTGGATGGCATCACCGATGCAATGAACATGAATTTGGGCAAACTCTGGGAGATGGTGTGGGACAGGGAGGCCTGGAGTGCTGCAGTCCATGGGGTCACAAAGAGTCGGACACAACTGAGCGACTGAACAACGTGGGTTCATTAATTGTAACAAACGTACCATGTGAAAGTAAAATATTAAAATGGAGAAACTGGGGGGTGGGTATACAGGAACTGTACTACCGTCATAATTTTTCTGTCAATCTAAAGCTGCTCTAAAAATAAAGTTTACTTTAAAAAATACTCCTGCAAAATAAGAGGAGTTGGCAGGTGCGGGCGAGGAGCGCAGGGGAGATAAAAGAAGATGGGCAGAGAGTCAGTAACTGTTGAAGCTGGGTGATGGGGGCGAGAGGTTTTATATATTCTCTATACTCTGGGCTTCCCTGGTGGCTCAGCTGGTAAAGAATCCACCTGCAATGCGGGAGACCTGATTCTGATCCCTGGGTTGGGAAGATCCCCTGGAGAAGGGAAAGGCTACCCACTCCAGGATTCTGGCCTGGAGAATTCCATGGATAGTCCACGGGGTCGCACAGAGTCGGACACGACTGGGCGACTTTCACTTCACTTCTGTGTGCTCTAGTGCATTTTAAAAAAATTATATAGTAAGTTTTTTTTTAAGTGAGAGTCACAGACCCAGTATGTTAGGGGAAGAGAGCCTTTCATGCAGAGCTGTGGGTACACGCGGAATAGAAAGAACACCGGACAGGGGACCAGCCCAGGGGGTGAGGCTGGCAGGAGGCCTCTTGGCAGAAGATGGACCTGAGCTGGCCTGGCAGAGGCATTGAGCGTGAAGTGTGCGCGTGCGCGCGTGTGTGTGTGTATCAGGGGACCATTACAGAGGCCATTACCTGGCCCATAACAGATCTCCGACAGAGTAATGTAATTACAAGAAGTCACGGCGACTGTCACCAGACTTCCCCTAGGCCACATTGCAAAAGCTCTGCAATGGTTCTATTTCTCTCTTATGACTTCAAACATCATTCAAGAGTCTGCTTCCATCTCATTCCACACTGGTGCCTCCAGGACGCCAGGGGACCCAGGCACTCCTGCCACGTGCCACGGCGCTGCTCTGAACATTGGAGTAGTCTCCCTTTATTCAAAGCAGATGCAGCCTTCTGGGAGAATAGTGTGATATGAGACCTTCTGGAACCTGACACAGCTGATACTGGGTGCTGACAGGAATTGCTTTGCAAGAATAATGGGAGGCTTTTTTGTCCATCAGGTGCCCAGCCTGGAGCTTGATATAAAATGTGAGAAATTAGGCTCGTGTGTAATATAGAGAGCCGTCTATAACCGAATGTCTCGCAAAGGAGTAAGGAAAGGAAATGCAGAGCTAAAAAGACGCCTGGCCTCAGGAGGACGTTCACGTGGCTTGACCGTGGCAACAGTTATCATCGCCATGGTCACCTCTAAGGACGCTCGATGCTAAGGTCTCCTACAGGCACACAGAACCTCGCGGGTGCAAAGCCCTCTGCCCGCATCATCTCCGGGCTCCTCACTGCCACTGGGAAGCCAGGCAGCTGAGCAGGGGTTCCTGGCTCCACTTTACAGGTGCAGAAACTGAGGCTTGACAGCTGGCTCCTGCCAAGGTGAAGTTCAGACCCGGCCCTTGTGGCTCTCTGAATCAGACAGGACCTGGACTTCCTTCCCTTTCCCCCTCCTCTTTTCTACCCCACAGCTGGGGACCTCACCACCTCTCCTCTGCCCTTTCCCGTGCCCCGCGGCCCTCCGTCAGGAAGATCTGATTGGCCAGCTTGGGTCATGTGCTCACCTGAGAGCCAATCGACAGGAGGAGGCTTGGCTCTGTTCACCAATGGCACCTCTCACCCTAACTCTATCAGGAGCGTGGGGAAGGCCCTTTCCCAGAATGACCCATCAGCACGTCTTCCCACCCACTCCACCCAGTCCTCAGAAGGAAGAGTGTCCCGGAAACCTGCCTCTCCCAGGGCCTGAGCTCAGAACTTCCGGCTTCTGCAGCCTCGCCCTGAAAGCTGCAGATGGGAACCAGAACCCACGTAGTCCTTCCATTCCCCCCACCTCCTTAACTGCACTGAGGTGTCCCTTCCTGTGATCAGACTCCAGGCACCCTCCCCTTCCCTGCCCAGACCCCGGTTCACAGGCGCGGAGAGCTGCTCAGATGTCCCCTCACCCTCCTCATCCCTGGACCTGACTCCAGGACAGCCCAGCCCTACACTGCTTCTTACCCTTCCCGCCAAGACGTGACGGGCTGGTCCAGGCCCGGCTGGCTTTAGTGGACGAGTGCCCCAAATGAGTGGCCTCACAAAGGCTGGGAGTTCCCGAAGGTTTGAGAGTTGGACATGTTCGAGTTACCAGACACCGGCCACACTGCAACCCCACTGTGGGGCTGAAAGCGTGGCCAGTGCCAGGGTTCCGGCTGCTGAGATGACCCGGGGCATGAATGGGATGCCTAAGAAGACGGGGTGAAGCCTGGGCGGGACTTGGAGGAAACGTACGTGCAGACCAAGGGCATGGGGGCTGACTCCTGCGGGTGCAAGCAGACCTGGGGGCGCAGGCTGCCCTCGGGCCACTGTCCACGCCGAAGGTGGTGCCAGGATCCCCATAAATCCAGCCTGTCCACGTCTCTCCTGACACAGGCTTTTAGAGAGGAATGGAGTTTGGAATCTGATAAACAATCTGAATCCCTTCTCTGTCTCTAAAAAGCTGTGTGACTTTGGGCGGTTGAGTTGCTCTCTCTGAGTCCAATTCTGTTGTTTAATTGTTGTTATAGTTCAGTTACTAAGTCGTGTCCCACTGTTTTGCGACCCCATGAATTGTAGCCCGCCAGGCTCCTCTGTCCATGGGATTTCCCAGGCAAGAGTACTGGAGTGGTAGCCACTCCTTTTTCCAGGGGATCTTCCTGACCCAGGGATTGAGCCTGGGTCTCCTGCATTGGCAAGTGGATTCTTTACTGCTGAGCCACCAGGGAAGCCCTGAGCCCAGTTTGCTTGTCTCTAAATCAGGCACAATCGCACCCACGTGGGTGGGTTTCCAGGAGGAATAAATGAAGCACAGGCTGCTGAGTGCAGGGGGATTCAGTGCATCTGGTGGTCTCTCCTTCCCACGAAAGAGAAGCCTCATCTCCCCCTGGCAGCTTCTACAGGGGATCAGAAAGCCCACAAGGGATACCACCAGCAGAGCTCCATGACGCGCCTGCTGGGCCGAGCCTGGGGCGCGGAGGGTGCTCGAGCCATGCTTCCTGGGCACCAGGGGGTGGCAAGCTGTCAGAAATGATGTGGGTTGGAGGCTTTCCCAATATACAGGCTGGGCCCCACCCCAGAGCTTTGGGAGGCAGGAGGGTTTTGAGAAGGTCTTGAGGAATATTTGCAAGCCCTTAGCTAGACAGGACCGCCCCTCTTAAAAGATTCCCATGCACACAGCATCATGAGGCTCACAAAGCTGTTTAATTTCCCACCTATGATACAGGATGGAGGCAGGGTGCAGAAAACCCAGTGACTGCTTTGGTGAACATACTGGAGCTGCACACAAGCCTAGCAGGCTGTGGCTTCACCGGGATCTTCTGTTTGCACACAATTGTAATTGACCTTTGAAGGGCTCCCCAGGGCACTGCGGCCTGCTGCTTCTGGGCAGAAGTTATCATACCTGCTCTTCTTTGGTAACCTTCTTTAGAATTTCATACACAAAACTTGATTGGCAAAAAAAAGTACCAAATGTCAAAATTTCATAAAATCAGGGCAAGAACTGGTCTTCTCTTGCCATTTGGACTTAGCTGCCCCTTGAAAAATGTTTTTTTTCCCCTCTTGGTCATTTAGCAACGCCCAGCCCAGAGATGGGAAAAGGGAGCAAAATTTAACCTTTGTGTTAGAAGAGAAGCAAGGTTTTCAACCAAACACTTAAGTCATTGGACTCATTATTTAAACACCAAAAGACAACAGATGGACTTAATTCATCTGGCCCAGCTTAATACATGTCAGCCTAACACTACAAACAGATACATAAAACCGAGATATGTCTGGGTGCTACAAACGGGGACAGGGCGTCGTCACAGGGCGATGACTTGGCTGCGCTGCGAGCCGGCCCCTCAGAACCAGTACTCAGAGACGAAGATGTGGACGCTGACGACATTCCGGTGCGACACCACACCCCCAACCACGTAGTTCATCTCCAGCTTCAGGACGGCGTGGAACGGGCCCACGATGGGCCGCACCTGGCGCACGACGCCTGGGGAGAGAGCAGAAGGTGTGTGGGGAGTTAGCAGGGACTGAAGCAACGTGGAGACCGGGGACACGATTTCCCTCCGGGATTTTCAGAGCTGCAGGAGTGCTCGGACCTCATCAAGTCCCGCCTGAGCCAGGTGCTTGCATCTCCCTCCAAGTGATCACCCCCGGGCTCTGCCATCATCCCTGGGGACGAGTGACAGCGGGCTCTCTGCAGCCCGTCCGCTGTGAGCAGCTCGCCCTGTGAGTCTGTGCGCGTGGGCTTTGGAGTCCTTGCCTTACTCCTGCCAGCTCCTCTTCTGTGAGCCTGCTTTCCTCCTCTACCACCGTCTATCCAACCAAGAACTAAGAGTCTAGATAAAGGGCCTGGCATGGAGCAGATGCCCAGAAGACACCCGTCCCAGTCTCTCCTAACCCACTGTGCCCACTTGTGACCCATGGGAGGAAACAAAGATTGTGTGAGCCTCTTCCCCCAGTCTCTCACGTTGAGGACTGTCCTGGGGGCCTGGAAACCTTTTATCTGAGCAGAGAAGGCCTAGTTCCCTATGGGACACACTCCTGGGTCCTTCTTTCTCCACACCTCTTTTTTGAAGGGTGACACCTGAACCCTTGCCCAGTGTTCATGGTGAGCAAGAGGCAGCTCGAGTCCAGTTCGAGCAGCAGAGACGGGTCAGGGCAATCAGAAGGACAGACGGCACGGGGGAGACAGGTGTCTGTCCGGGGAAGCAGAAGCCTGCCGTGTAAAGCTCCTGGGGGGTGGCAGGGAGGTCTGCCTGGACCACAGCAGGGACCCGGCAAAGGCCATGATGGTGGCCTCCCCAGACAGGGCTCAGAGGGAAGGGCAGATAAGTTCAGCTCAGTCGCAGTGGAGGAGGAACAACCCCAAGTGTCCTGTCCCCGCAAGTTCCATGTCTCCAGGCCGGACCCTGACGTTGCTGCCTGCCCACGCAGGGCACCCAGCATCTCACGGAGAGAATGCCCCTGCACTCGGGGACTAGATGCTCTCCTCCTGGCTGGACGTGGAGAGCCCACCACCCTCTCAGGACCTCAGATTCCTCATCGAGCAGATGATGCCACGTGAGCCTGTGCTTTGCACTGACTGATCCCGCCCCGCCCCCGCCCCCAGCTCGGCGTCCACCATGGTGTGAGCTCCAGGGGTGCAGGGCCACCTCCCTGCCGGACGGGTGGGCTCACTGCCTCACTTCTGCACGCGTTCATGCATTCCTCAACAGGTACCAGGCACCGTTCATGGTGATGCCAAGAAAACAAACAGAACCCTGGTTTCAAAGTCAGTGGGGACCTAGGTGAGTGCCGTGCTCTGACAGAAGTCCACACGCTGTCCAGCGGGGGTGAGGATGGAGGTGAGGGAGGCGGGGGAGTCAGGAAAGGCTTCCTGGAGAAAGTGCCTCTCTCCCCGCAGATCCCCGTGCCTGGCACAGAGCAGGTGCCACCCCTACAGCTGTTGACATTTAGGAGGGACCCTCTTCCATCGCCCCCGCTCTGATATTAGGACTTGCCCAAAGCCGTGTGGCGCAGGGGTGTGCTGGAGCAGCTGGTCGTCTGGTCGTGCCATATGACAATTTTCAAGCCCAACGTGACGTCACTGAAGGCGGGGTCAAGAACCACCCATCACTGCAGGGCTGTCTACAAACAACACCCTGGAGCCTGAGAACCAGCCAGAACGCAGAGTGTTTGCTGCGTCCAACTGCTGACTGCAGGCTGGTTTGTACAAACAGCCCTGCCGCTGACTTGGGAAATGTGCACCCAGCGTGGCACTTCACACCCATGCTGAGATCAGCGAAGGCTCTGGGGAGTCTACAGGGGCCCAAGGCCTTTTGCACCCGTGGCCGGTTCTCGGTCAAGACCACCAAGTTCATGGTCAGGAAGGGGATTTGGGCATGCCATCCCCCCTTTCACTCCCTGGGCTTGTGTTTCAAAGGTGAAGAGCCCAGCAGTAGGGTGGAATTCCAGGCTATTCTAAGCAAACAAGGGCTCTAGCTCTGATGGAAAGATAAGCAGAAGCTTCGGTGGGCTGTCAGCACCCTTTCTCTGCCCCTGCCTGGCGATGACATCCCAGTTCTGTCCTGTCTGAACGCCCACGAGCATCATCAGCTCCCGGCTAAAGACGGGGGCTTGTCGCCACTCTCGGTTTGCCCATGGCCCCTGTGGCAAGCACGGCCCCAGACTCTCCAGTCCCTCAGCCCTCACCAGCGTGACCGTCTCCTCTCCCCAGGCCGGAGACCGCCACCGGCGCCACCAGCCTCAGTGGCCTCGGTCCCCTGCACGCATCCCTGGGGCAGTGCTCAGAGGGCTCAGGGGGCTTGAAGGAAAGAGGTGAGAGGCTCAGTGAGCCTGAGAGCTAGTTTAGGACAGAGAGCAACGAGGTGGAGGGAACACTTCCGCAAGCTATGATCAGACACGTATTTATTTCTATATATTATCATGATACTGTGTGTGTGTGTGTGCACGCACGCTAAGGTGCTTCAATCGTGTCCGACTCTTTGCGACCCTATGGACTGTAGCCCTTTCAATATCATATAATTAATATATGATATATAAATATATGGGCTTCCCAGGTGGAGCAAGCAGTAAGGAACCCACCTGCCAATGCAGGAGACGCAAAAAGACGTGGGTTCAATCCCTGGGTTGGGAAGATGCTCTGGAGGAGGGCATGGCAGCCCACTCCAGTATTCTTGCCTGGAGAATCCCATGGACAGAGGAGCCTGGTGGGCTGCAGTCCATAGAGTTGCAAAGAGTGTAAGTCACTTCAGACATGACTGAAGTGACATAGCACACACGCAGCACACACACACATAAATATATATATAGTTTAATTATTATAAATACAAAGTATATATTGTTGTTGTTGTTAGTTGCTCAATCGTGTCTGACTCTTTGCGACCCCATGGACTGTAGCCTGCCAGGTTCCTCTGTCCATGGATTTCTCCAGGCAAGAATACTGCAGTGAGTAGCCATTCCCTTCTCCACTGGATCTTCTCGACCAGGGATTGAACCTGGGTCTCCTGCATCGCAGGCAGATTCTTTACTGTTTAAGCCACAAGGGAAGCCCTTTCAGGACACAAGGTTTGAGTCCAGCTGACCTCAGTCAGAAGCATGATTCCAGGTTGGTTACTGAAATTTTGAGTCCCCACTTCCTCCTCTGTGAAACAGGGATTAAACGGCCATCTTCAGAGTCAGAAACAAAACCATCCCAAGGCCATGTGCTGCTTCCCCCTCAGAAATAAGCGCTGGATCCCATAAAGCGCCACAGCATTCCAGTGTGATATGAATTTCAGTGCGAGTAGGACCGGATTCCTCCATGATTGAAAAACAGAGCAAATGCTGGACATTTTTATTAGACTGCCTTAAACATTGACGAGAAAGGAAAGCTCTGGATGTATAGAAAATATATTTAAATCTCAATATGTACTGTTAGGGCACTTCATGAGGTTTAGTTTCTATGATGCCTAAAGACCAGAACGTCACGCTGTTGGCTAAGTGTTCCAACTGTAAACAGCTAAGAGGCCAAACAGAACACTAAAGGAAGCTAAGAGCTGCTTTAGAGAAGAAGGGCGTTGAGAAGGGGAAGAGGGAGCAGAAGGCTGAACTTCAGATGTAGGTCACACTCAGGGCCTGGATTGTCTCAGGATCTTTGCATTTAACAAGAGAACGACTGAGGTGGAAGACACAGGCATCTGCAAGGGTTAAACAAGGCATTGTGGGAGTGACACAGCAGGTGAGCAGGGGGTCAGCCGCCCTGGCCTTCTCCTGTGACCTGGGGTCCACATCCCAGGCCACACCCACTCTGTGGATCTGACCACTTCTTCAGCCTAGCCACACTTCCTGGGGGCTCTGATTTCAGTGAATACGCTCCCTTCATTCCCAGGTTAGTTCAAGCTTGAGATCCACTTCCTGGTCCTCACCTTCACTGAACCTAGACTTTCTCCTGATATCACTTCTTTCTTCACAGCTTTCCCACCCATCCATCCACCCACCCATCCAATCATCCATCCATCCACCCACCATCCTTCATCCATCCATTCACCTACACATCCATTCACCCGTCATCCATCCATCCATCCAGTAGAGGCCATTCTGCACGAGGGAAGTTTAAGGAAGATTCTACAGAGGAGCTGACTTCAAATTGGATTTTAAATACTAAGCCGGGGGCTTCCCTGGTGGTCCAGTGTTTAGAATCTGCCTCACAATCCAAGAGACACTGGTTTGATCCCTGGTCAGGGAGGATCCCACATGCCATGGAGCGAGTAAGCTCCATGGAGCCATGGAGCACGTGCCACAGATACTGTGGCCCGAGTGCCTACAGCCTGTGCTCCACAAGAGAAGCCACAGCAGTGAGAAGCCCAGCGCAGCCAAAAAATAAATGAGTTTAAAATAAAAACGACCAAGTAGGAGCCAACGAGGTAAGTAAAGTGAAGGTGTCAGGAGCTCAGTCGTGTCCGACTCTTTGCGACCCCCATGGACTGCAGCCAGGCTCCTCTGTCCGTGGAATTCTCATGGAGTGAGAATACTGGAGTGGGTTACCATTTCCTTCCCCAGGGGATCTTCCCAACCAAGGGATCGAACCCAGGTATTCCACACTGCAGGCAGATTCTTTATCATCTGAGCCACCAGGGAGGCCCAAGGTTGGTAGGACCTGTGCAAAGGCCCCAAGTGTGAAGGTTTCAGTCAGTTCTGGGAACAGAGTTAATCCTGGGGAAAGACAGACAGAGGAGGGTAAGGAGGTGGTAAAGGGCTTCCTCAGGGACCTCACACCTTGTCAGACTCACAGGACTGGAACCCAGAGCAGTAGTCTCCTGCCCTCCTCACCGCCACCGATTCTAGACAACTGTTCTTTCAGAACCACCATCAACCTTCTGGGTGCAGGGAAACAAGAGAGGGAACTAGACAAACCCTTGCTGCCCAAATGTGGCATCACAGACATTAGAAACTGAACCTCCACCAGGGGTCCAGCTGCATCCGTCACTTGCTTCTACAGATGTGTGGCTGGCATCCGCTCTGCACCAGGCGCTGGGGACCGGCTAGACCGCCTGCGTCCTCTCTCACGAAGCCTTGCCAGCCCCACTCTGCGTCACCTGGTACCTGGTCTCCCTCGAGGGAACCCTCACAGTCGACTCCCCTGCGGACGCAGGGTCTACATCACGTTCATCTCTGTCCACTGTCTGCAGCGCAGGGCCCGGGGCGGGACATAGTGGGAGCACCGTCACAATTATCCCGTGGGATGAAGGCAGAGGAAGAGAGAGAAAAGAGAAGAAGGAGCGAGGGGAGGGAAGAGGGACCCTACTCCCTGAGGGCCCCTCAAACCTTTGTCCTGAAGGGAAGGGGCCACTGAAGGCTCTGAGCGGGAGCAGCTTTATGTGGAAAGACCATTCCTGCAGCAAAATGCAGGAGAGAGGGAAAGGCTCTTTCCAGCATGCCTGCCTTGTCCATCTTCCCTGCTGGGGTGTTTACCTCCCTAACTTTCAAGAGCCCCAGGAAAAAAAAAAAGGCCATGATGCCGAGTTCAACTGTGTTAATCTTCCAAATCCTCATCTTTGGCATTTCTGCTTCGGGTCCCAGACACTGCTGGTATTCCTCGGCGTGTCTGTGCCTCTGAAAGATATAATTAAGTCTTTTTTTTTTTCCTTTGAAAAATGTAGGTCCCCTCGGGCACTTCACCTTCATGTCTCGTCTCTGCTTTGTAAATTGCAGCCGATGTGCCAGGAGCCCGAACACAGAGCCCAAGTGTCCAGCAGGAGACCTCCATCGCCTCCTGGGGACTGTGGTCTGGATTCCAGGCCCCTGCAGCCATCCCCAGGCTTCTGCCGCTTGACTGGGGTCGCAACTGATCATCCACAGGTTGTCTGAAAGGAGGAGGATCATCCATGAGGGCCTCTGCACGAGACACTGGTCTGCGGAGACCTGGAATCACAGCCTGGCATTGCTCTGCTGCGTCCTCACCGAGCAGCCCTGTGACCTTGTACGAGACACCGTCTTTCTGAAGTTCAGCCTCTGACTCAGAAGTCCTGCGATTCTAACAGACCAAGTGTAATGGCGTGAACAGGGCTGTTGAAGAGCATCTTAGCAAAAATGATGATCCATCCAGAGACGGCATGGTACCTCACGCCAGTGGAAATGAACTGTGCTTTTCAAAAGACAGAGCTTCAAGTTGAAATAAAGGCAGAAGGAAGAAAGTCAGCATCAGATGAGAATAAGACGTGGTTGCTACCTGAAATCAGGGTACGGAGTCATTGGTCTTCTCAGTTGTCAGGGTCTCCCCACTGCCATGTGAGGCCAGAGGTCAAGGGCACAGACTTTCTTTTCCGGTCAATCTTTTTAAAATTTAATTAATTAATGTTTAGTTGCACTGGGCCTTCGTTGCTGCAAGCAGGATTTCTCTAGTTGCAGCGAGCAGGGGCTACTCTTCGTTGCGGCGGCCTCTCTTGCTGCAAAGCACAGGGTCAGGGTGCGAGGGCTTCAGTAGCTGTGGGCACATAGGCTTAGCTGCTCTGCGGCCTGTGGGGCCTTCCAGGACCAGGGATCAAACCCGCGTCCCCTGCACTGGCAGGCGGACTCTTATCCGCTGCGCCACCAGGGAGGTTGTCCTGGTCACTCTCCTATCTCTGGTTCTTGGAACATAGTAGGTCCTTGGTCCTACTACAGACCTGCCACATAGGAGGCCCGCAGTAAGTGAATCGCTAAATGAACGCGTGAACTAGAGACCGAAGCAGGAAGCACAGTTCATGAAGTTGAAAGTTATCACCCGGAGAAACAAAACTGGTGGGAAGGAACGGATGATAGCCAGAGGTCGCTGGGTTTTCGGGTGTGGCCCATGTGGAAGCAGAAAGGCAACAGGTGAGAACCAGGCCTCCCTGTCTGACCCCAGCGGCTGCCACACTGAGCCACGAGCCCGGGAGAGGTGACGAGTCGGCCTGTTTGGACAAGGTGCCAGGACCAAGAATCTTGGAGCTCAGAGGAGACCCATGTGGTTTCACCAAACACTAACACAGCGGGAGACTGGGGAAAAAGCAAACCATCACCAGGATCTCAGGACATTTTCCTCAACAGGGATAACTCCAGGCCAGAATGAGCAGCACAGACCGAAGGCAAAGAGGAAAACACACGAACAGGAAGAAATACGGCCCGTATGTCTAACGTCCAAAGCTATAGTGGTGATGGGCCGGGAAGGAGGTCCACAGCAGGGGAGGAGATGGGAACGGATGGGCCCCCGCGTCCACTGTTCCTTCCCGTGGTCCCCACACTCCTCGGGGGGGAAGGACCATCACCTCCCTCCCACCGGGGAGGAGCTCGGGGCTCTGTGGGCTAACGTCCCTGATCACAGGGCTCTCAGGGCACAGCGCTACCCAGACGGGACGGACCCTGAGCTTAGTTCTCTCCACCTGACCGCACCTGCCCTAATGTGGTGTGGAGGAAACTTCCAGAATGTACTGCCCTTGGCTGAGTCATCCATACAGGGCAAAAACGGCAGAGAGGAACTACAGGGCAATCATATCGGTCATGGGCGGTGAAGGAACGGAGCTCCCCAATCCCTGTCTTCTGTTCTTGCCTGAAAAACACCCAGTAAGAGCTTGGAAGGTGGAGGACAGGGGTCTCAGTCGCAGATTTAAAGTCGGCCTCAGCAGAACCATCCTCCCGACTTCTCGGCTCTCATAAACACACTTCCTCCCGGGTCTCTCACAACCAAACCTGAGGGTCTACGTGGGGAAGCAGCAGGGAACCGGAGCCAACCCCCGGGGGCCCGCCTCTCCCTCGGGCAGAAAGAGGAAAAGAAACGTCAGCTCCACACGAAGCCTTCCAGGCTCCTTCCTGGATGCAGGAACCAGCATTTCCAGGGGCACGTGGTGGGTATGAAGACACCCCCGTCCACCATCTCCTCCCCCAACAGCTCAGCCACACACGCTGGGGCCTCATGGTTCCAGGAGGAGCAACGGGGGTCTGGGGGTGAAATGAGTTCTGAACCAGAAACAGCAAACCTGCCCCCGAAGCCAGACCCTGGGCCATTGCCCTTCCACCAAGCCGCCTGGCCTCACCGGAGGGAGAGACAGCCTGGGCAGTTTTCCAGAAGGGATTTGCCGTCTGATGCACCTGCTTTTACCAGGCTGGCCCAGGATGCAACAGTAATGGGAAGGGCGAGAGTCCTCCCCTCTTTCTCTGCGAGTCCTCCCACCTGGATCAGCCCCACTCACTTCCTGCTGGGGCCCCTTCCCCATCGCTAGACCCAAACTCATCAGCCCCCTTGCATGTCTCCAGGTGCCCCCAGATGAGAAATCTCAGGGCTGGGACAGACCTCAAAGAGGAGGACTCTGCCTGGTTCAAGGTCACACAGGACGGTCGTGGCAGCAGAAACCCCACATCCAGCCCCACCAGGCTGTGTGCAGGCCTCAGTCATGCCCCCCGAGCCTGGAAGCCCCTCTGAGCCTCAAGTGTCCTCACCTGGAGAATGGGGCCATCTCCCACAGGGATAAGTGACACAGCTGTCGTTCAATCGCTCAGTCATGTCCGACACTGTGCGACCCCATGAACTGCAGCCCACCAGACTCCTCTGTCCATGGGGATTCTCCAGGCAAGAATACTGGAGTGGGTTGCACACATGGAGTGGGTTCCTCCTCCAGAGGATCTTCCCTACCCACGGATTGAACCCTTGTCTCCTGCATTGGCAGGGGGATTCTTGACTACTGAGCCATCAGGGAAACCCAAGGGACACAGGACGTGTGGCCTACATGCTGGGAGTGTCCAGCACGCAGCAGTGCCCTTGCTGTTGAGACGACTGTGACCGTCGAGGACCCGGCACTCGGAGTTCTCAGCCATGAGCACAGATGGGACGCTCCGTCTGGGAACACCTGGCTCTGAGGCCGCGGGAAGCGCGTGGTGACAGTGGCTGATGGTGGGTGTCTGGGTCCTCTGTGTAGTTACGGTTGTCAGGTGAGGCCGTCGGAAGATCCGTATCATCATCAGACTCCTTTTTCCCCCCCTAATTTCACACAACATGCCTCTGCAGCTGTTTGGCTAAAAACACTTCATTTTCTTAAAAAAAAAAAGAATAATTTATTAACGTGCCGGTGATCTCAAAGGCTTTTCAGAAGGTGCATAACAGCAGCGGTAAGAGCATCACAAATCATTCTGGACACGGCCGATCCGCCGGAGAACTCGGGAGATGCCGAGAGCCCGCTCTGGGCTCATTTAACCCCCTGGTGACTCTGTGCGTGAGCAGGCAAGCGTGACCCTGCAGCCTGCTGGGCACCGGGCCTGGGCACCTCCTAGTGGGCATGCTGTGTGCACACACGTGTGCACGCAGGGGTGTGCAAGAAAGAGAGACACACAGAGTGACAGGGGGCATGGCACAGATGAGCCCTCGTAGGCTCTTGCCTCCAGAAATGTACAACCGGTGGAAGAGGAAGCCAAGCAAAACACACAATGGGGACTTCCCTGGTGGTCCAGTGGCTAAGAGTCTGCGCTCCCAACGCAGGGGGCCCAGGTTCAATCCCTGGTCAGGAACTACATCCCACATGCTCACTAGTGCTCACATGATGCACCTAAGACCCAGTGCAGCCAAATTAAATAAATAAATCTTAAAAAAAAACTCACAATGCCGTGACCACACCGCCCCCCTCCCCCCCCCCGCAACTGGCACCAGCATTTCTCCATTCGCACGCACAGCAGACCTTCTGGAAGGAGTCCCCCTGTGGTGCCTCCAGTGCTCCCACCCTGACGTGTCTCCCCTTGACCCCACTCCACTGAGAATGGCCTGGTCAAGGTCGCCATCAGCTGGGGCGATACTGAACCCAGTGGTGAATCCTTTGTCCTCATGGTTCCAAATAGGAAAAGGAGTATGTCAAGGCTGTATATTGTCACCCTGCTTATTTAACTTATATGCAGAGTACATCATGAGAAACGCTGGACTGGAAGAAACACAAGCTGGAATCAAGATTGCCAGGAGAAATATCAGTAACCTCAGATATGCAGATGACACCACCCTTACGGCAGAAAGTGAAGAGGAACTCAAAAGCCTCTTGATGAAAGTGAAAGTGGAGAGTGAAAAAGTTGGCTTAAAGCTCAACATTCAGAAAACGAAGATCATGGCATCTGGTCCCATCAGTTCATGGGAAATAGATGGGGAACCAGTGGAAACAGTGTCCGACTTTATTTTTTGGGGGGTCCAAAATCACTGCAGATGGTGACTGCAGCCATGAAATTAAAAGACGCTTACACCTTGGAAGGAAAGTTATGACCAACCTAGATAGCATACTGAAAAGCAGAGACATTACTTTGCCAACAAAGGTTCGTCTAGTCAAGGCTATGGTTTTTCCTGTGGTCATGTATGGATGTGAGAGTTGGACTGTGAAGAAGGCTGAGCGCCAAAGAATTGATGCTTTTGAACTGTGGTGTTGGAGAAGACTCTTGAGAGTCCCTTGGACTGCAAGGAGATCCAACCAGTCCATTCTGAAGGAGATCAGCCCTGGGATTTCTTTGGAAGAAATGATGCTAAAGCTGAAACTCCAGTACTTTGGCCACCTCATGCGAAGAGTTGACTCATTGGAAAAGACTGTGATGCTGGGAGGGATTGGGGGCAAGAGGAGAAGGGGACGACAGAGGATGCTCATTTCCTCCATGAGCGTGTCTGGTCTCTGGGCACCAGCCGCCATCTACCCACGATCACCTCCCAGACTTACTCTACCCCTGCGTGGCCAAGGGTGTCCCACAAGGCCCACAGTCTTAATGCCAAAGGGAACATGCGACCTCCCCAGAGCTGCCGTGCCACAATTTCCCTCAGCTCACCTGCTGACAACCCCAGTCTGCTTGTTCTTTAGGTCAAGACCCATGCAGTCATCTTTGTCTCACACCCGACTCATCAGCAAAACTTGGCACCACCCCCTGATGTATCCGGAATCTGTCTGCTGCCCACCCTTCCTGCCGGGGCCACATGGTCAAAGCCACGGTCACTTCCAGCCTGGATCACAGGTCTTTTGAAAGGTTTTGCAAGAAAGTGAAAGTCACTCAGTTATGTTCGACTCTTTGCGACCCCATGGACTTTTCCAGGTCAGAATACTGGAGTGGGTAGCCTTTCCCTTCTCCAGGGGATCTTCCCAACCCAGGGATCGAACCCAGGTTTCTCGCATTGCGGATTCTTTACCAGCTGAGCCACAAGGGAAACCCAAGAATACTGGAGTGGGGAGCCTAACCCTTCTCCAATGGATCTTCCCGACCCAGGAATCAAACCGGGGTCTGCTGCATTGCAGGCGGATTCTTTACCAGCTGAGCTATGAGGGAAGCCCACAGAGCAAGCCACAATATCCAGAGGCTAAGACTCTGCACTTCCAAAGCAGGGGGCCCGGGTTTGATCCCTGATCATGAAACTAGATCCCCAGAGTCACCCAGGCGCCCAGAGGGATCGTCTCCCACCTCAACCCAAAACCTTCCTATGGCTCCCACCTCACTTGGCAGTAAAGCCCAAGCCATTGTGGTGGCCTCAAGACCCTGCCTCATGGGCCCATGCAATTCGAACATGCCAGGCTTGCCTCTGCCTCAGGGCCTTTGCACCTGCCATCCCCACTGCCTGGAGCTCCCCTTCCAGATCTCCGCACAGCTCATCTCCTCAGCTCCCCGGGTCCTTAGATGAATGTCTCCCACCACCAGATGTACAGTGGCTGCCCGCTCCCCTCTCCTCCCCCGCCCTCTGCACAGCACTCATACTGCCTGACAATGCGGATGTTATACTTGTCTCCTGGCTGTTCCTAACCCCGGAAGAAAACATGTGCATGGCTAGGATTCACATCTGTGTCTCTTGGTGGCTGATGCATCCCTAGAGCAGAGCCTGCTCCCTTGGGACACACACATTATTTGCTAGAAGAATGAAGACCAGAGTCCTCTAAGAAGCTCGGCCCTGGGGCTTTGGGAGCACAAAGCAGCAAGCCACCCACTCTGCCTGTGGGGGGTGGGGCATGGAGGGCGTGTGAGAGGAGGTGACGGCTGTCTTGGGCTCTGAGCGATGAATAGGAGCTTAACCAAGAGGAGAAGGAGGTGAATGCCATAGCTCAAGTCCAGGAGATGAGAGAGGCCATGGGCTGGGGGCTGGGGCGTGGGCTGGTGTGTCTGGAGCAGAGTGGAGGGAAGTGGGAGGGAAGAATGCTGGACGCTGCGGAGCAGATGAGCAAGCTGAGGCTGAAGACGTCTCCAGCCGGGCGGCAGGACTGGACGTGAAAGGTGGGGTTAAAACCTGGCAGACCCGTTAGCAACCGGCTGTGGGGGTGGGAGGAGGGAAGCAGAGGGCCCCCGGCTTCCGGAGCCTCCTGGCTGGAGCACCTTTCACCACCATGTGGAAGCACCCTGCTGAGACAGGAGGGAGGCTCTGGCCAGGCCAGTGGACCTCGTGGCTGGGAGACGACGTCGGGGGTCGGGGGCAGGGGGCCAGCAGGTGTGAGAAGCAGCCCACGTGATGCACGGGTCCATGGGCAGGAGCAGAGAGGTGTCCAGTGAGGCCCACGGAAGCAGAGGACCCCTCTGAGCCCTAAGAGTCCCGTGCCAGCCTGGAGGTGGCCTCTGAGAGTTTCTGCTTCTGTGAAACTGGGTGTCGGGCCCCCTCCTCAAAGGCCTTTGCAGCAGGAATAGCTGTTTCTCTATGAGTCACGATGGCTCCGGGCCCAACGCCTCTGGCCCATCGCTGCTCCGTGAGGCCCCGGCACAGTCAGCACAAAAGGCGCTGGTGTCCGTCACTCTCACGCCCGTCTCAGGCCTCTGAGAGGGCGGGCCTGCCCTCTGCGCCCCCCTGCCCTCCGAGGCCTGCCAGCCTCCAGGTGAGGTCGGCCGAGGCCCGCCTCTTTGCATCCCCTGGGAAACGACTTGGCTGCCGGCCAGGGTGTGGCCCCAGCGGGCGGGGCGGGGGCTGTGCCTCCCGGAGAAGAGAAAGCGCCTAATCCCGGGATTTGCCGTGAAAGCAGGACAGGGCCGATCACTCATCACCGGCAGAGACGGCCGCGCTGCTGTTTCTAGGCGGAATTTCTGAATCTCATCCGTAATGTGTACTGATCCTGGGCCAAGCTTTCCGAATCAGGCTCCCGGACGGGTCAGCCGCGTGTGTTTAACCCCTTACGAGGTAAAGATTCCAAAGAGGCCATCTGAACCCTGCAGGCTGGAATGCCCGAGAGTGACTTGAAGGCAGACGGCTGGGCAGGCAAGCTCTTTGCTTTGCATGAGGCTTCCCCTGGCCAGGGGCTGAGGTACAGCTGTCTTTACTCACAAGCTCTTGTCCTGGGGCTGCTGTGTACAGCTGACTAAGCTGTGCACTGCACGTAGAAGAGGCTGTGAATGGTACCCCCCAGGGTTGTAAAGTGCAGAAAATAGTCAATGTACACTGCAGCCTTGACACATTATTACTTGTCTCTCTCGCTGAGACATTAACAGAGACAAAACCTGCTGCTGAAAAATAAACTGTAGGAACTCAGATGGCAGGATGCTAGGGAAGCCAGGAGGCAACTTCTTGGGAGCAGGATTTGTGGCTTGGGTGTAAACTTGTTCCCCAGCACCCAGCACAGGGTTAGGCATGGAGTAGGAATCCAGGAGGTTCCTGTTGAATAAACAATTCAAGGATGACAGAACTCAGGAGGCATGGCCTCCACCATTCTGCTTCCAGCCTGACTCATCAGCCCAGGCCACGAGGGGTGCCTATGACACAGCTCCCAGGTAACTGGAGCCACTTTGGGGTGAGCAGTCCCAGGAGCATCCCATGTGACCCCACGGCTGTTCTCCTGTCCTTTCAGGGGGCTCCGAGACTTCACCAGCTCTCTAGCCCCAAACGGCCTCCTCACAGTGGCTCATTTATCCTCTAACAACCTACCCAGCTATGTTACAATACATATAACTCCTTCTGGTGTTTATACCCTGGCAAGGCAAGCATTACTACGGCAATCTCACTGAGAAGAAAACCGAGGCTCTAAGAGGTTGTGAGACCTGCCGGAGGTCACACAGCTAGAAGCAGACAACCAAGCAAGAACCCTGCTGGGACATCTGACCCCAAGCTCAGTGCTCCAACTGTGGAAGCAGAGGCTCCAGAGTGTTTTGCCCTAAAAGGGCCACCCCAGCCATTGATATTTTTCCAAAGTGAAATACAGTAACAGTCCTTGTATGCTCACAAAAAAAACTTAGAATGCTCTTTCAAAATGTAAAAGCTTCTGGTTCACTTGAGGACGGGGAGTGAGGATATTGTTATTAGGGTGGTGACATATGGGCCAAATTTAGAGGCTTTGGCACAGACAACGTGGGCTGTGGGAAAAGGTTTGGGTTCCACGAATACTGACTGCACCTACTATATGCCACGTGGTGCTAGGAGCTTCCTTATCATTTCGTCAAATGACAAGAATGGTGTCCGCAATTAGGGAATATCCGTCCTCAACCTAACCCATGTCCATGCGTATGTGCTCAGTCACTCAGTCGTGTCCCACACTTTTGTGACCCCATGGCCTGCAGCCCACCAGACTCCTCTGTCCGTGGGATTCTCCAGGCAAGAATCCTGGAGTGGGTTGCTATTTCCTCCTCCAGGGGGATCTTCCCGACCCAGGAATCGAACCCACGTCTTCTGCATCTCCTGCATTAGCAGGCGGATTCTTTACCACTGGGAAGCCTTACAAGGTGAGCTGGACCATCTCCATTCATTCAGACTTTATTGGGAGCATGACTGGTTGCCATGGTACCCAGGCAGGAGCTGAAGATAGGAGCACCTCTGTTTCTCAGGGGACCCAGGGGCGGATGAGGAGCCCAGGGAACAACCCAGAACAGACTGGACGTCCAGCACACCTGCTTGCCAACTGACACTGATGCTCTTCGTTTTTTTTTCCTATAGAAACGGTGATGCCCACCAAGGATCGAGAGGGCCATTCACGAAATCAACCACTGGGTCTAAAAAGTAGCTTGAGCTGAGTGCTGTCTGGTTCCTATTGGCTTTGGGGAGGTTCTAGTAGAAATTTTGGCAAAGCACACCCTCTATATAGACAGACGTTTTTTCCTCCCTCTCCTTAGAAAATCAGTTTAAAAGGAGTAGTGAGCGAGGAGGGGTCAGGGAGGGCTGAGGCTCAGATACCACCAACCACCCAGGGGCCTGGGGAGTCCCGGGGGAGGGTCCCCTGTTGCTGGCTGCTGACGGTACACAGACTGCACCCACCTCACCACGGCTCTGCGTTACTCATCTCCAGGAACTATTACCTGAAAGACCCCTCCTGGAGCAGCCCCTGATCACAGCCAGTGCTCTGCTGGGCGGAGAGCGAAGCCGGGGCTGGATAAGGAAGGCTTTGTAGTGGCCCGAGAATACCTCAGGCATTAATAGAGCATTTTTTGCCCAGGTCGAAAATGCATTCTTCATTTTTCATTGACAGCTGGTGAAAGAGGAATGTAACAGGGCGGCTGCACCCGGCTTTACAGAGAGAGCAGCTCAGCCCTGCTCAGAGCCACCTTTATCCCTGCGGAGAGCTGGTTTTTAAAGGACGCATTAGGGGAAGGTCTGGCCCTTTCAGGTTCTTAATCAGCTTGGAGTGCTTTCTCCTTCTTCTGCTATCTGGGGGAGCAACGACATTCATGTCTCACGGTCTTGGCGGCTTGTGCACTGGTTAATTTTCTGGGACACAAACTCTTGGTAATTCTGCCCGAGTCAACACCCACCGTCCGAGAGCTCCAGCTCCGGGTGTCTGGGGAAGACTGGGCTCTAGGCCTGCTCCACCTCCAGCAGCAGGGGAGCCTAGGACAAACCACACCTGCCTTCTCTGGCCATCGGTCCCTCCTCTGTTGACGGGAGATGCCCAACATGCCGCAGTGTATGGCGGTGACGAAGAACTCGCTTCCAGCACTGAGTGTCAGCTGCTCCTTCACGTGCATCACAACCCAGCTCAGACCTCACCTCTTTCAGGAAGCCTTCCTGACCCAGTGCCCAATGTCCACTCAGGGTGAAGCCTAGAGCAGGCAGGGGTTCAGCCTATGAGTAGGTGCCGCCCCTTCCCAGGTGCTGAAAGCAGCAGGGGGCTGCCCAGGGGGGTGTCAATGGGCCCAGGAGCCCCCCACGGGAGGCCCGAGTGGCCCACAAAACACTTTCTTCCTCTGCACGGACTTAGAGGGTTTCTAAGACATTGCTTGAAACAAGAATGCACAGCTGAAAACACGCCTGCAAACGGGGCCCTGCGGTTTTCGTAGCTCAGTCTCAAGGCGGTCATTTCCTTAGCTCCCTCCTCTGCCTGATGGAGACAATCACGGCCCCAGAGGCGTCTGCAAAGACCGAGACGGGATGCGGGGGTGAGTGTGCCCAGTGACGGCTGGCTCCCATGCCGCTCAGACTGGGCTGGAGTCCAGTGGCAGAACAAGTGGCAGAACAAGCCATCACAGGTGGACAGGCCCATGCCCAGGCCTGGCGTGTGCCAGGGTGGCTACCCTCAGAGTCCAGATGCTCCAGGGGGCACAGGAATTCTTTGGGGCAGGAGAGGCGCTGGAGGGAGCAGCGGATAAAGAAGTCCAGGCGAGATGCTTCAAGGAGAGAAACAAGGCAGCGCCCGCGGGTGTTGAGACGGGAGCCCAGCACAGCCTGGGTCGCACCCCAGGGAGACCCCCGTCCCCGCTGGCCTTCACTCTCCACGTGGGAGAGCTCACTGGCAAACCCCAGCAGCCCAACCAGACAAGACGTCCGGCAAACGGACTGAGAAGCTGAAGACACCCAGCCCACCCAGGAGGCCGGACTGCAGCAGGACGACTTCCCCAAGGCCAGCCTGGGCCCTCCCCCAGCACTGAATCCGAAGACCAGGGCCCGCGGGACCAAACGCGGCAGGAGAGGATGCTGTGATTCCATGGTGGAACCCGTGGTCGCCTCTCACACCGGGGTCTGTCCCCTCCTCGCCCACCCCCGCCCTGGCCCGAGTCACCCTGGGAAGACCGGCCAGCTCCCCCTCGCTGCTCGGGAGTCCCCCTCCAAGAAGGAGTTGGAAGGGGTGGCCTCCGGGAGCCTCCAGGCTCCGAGGTGCCAGGATTTTCTGTCCCAGTGGATGGGAACCCAAGAAACACAGGCTCCCAGGTTGGTTCTATTTGGAGTATCAAGGCGGCTAGAAAAACGTGCTGTGAGCACTGGCTCTGGGCCCAGCTGCGCCCAGCCCCTGGCTCAGGTCACTCCAGGAAGGGTTTAGCTGGGAACCGAAGACACGAGCACTGTCTGAGTCCCCAGCGAGGCCTCGCAGCTGCTCGTCACTGTCTCTCCACCACTACGTTCCCATGACCTGTTTCTGCCTCCCCACTGCCACCCGGTGGAATGCAAAGCCCTCAGGGGCAGGGGCTGTGTGGGTACTGACCCATCTCTGTATGCACAGCGCCAGGCCCGGGGCCAGCACAGAGAGGGAAGAGCCCAGAAACCCAAAGAATGAACGAGTGCGTCGGAAAGATCTGACTCCATCTCCAGCGGTCTAAGAGCTGAGAAGTGGCCCCAGGGCGGCCGTGCTGCAGCCACGCCTGCCGGCCCAGCGTCAAGCACAAAGGCGGTCCCAGGCAGGCTGCTGTGTGCAGGTGCCCGCGAGCTGTTCACCAACCCCCATGCCAGGGGGTTGGGGGGCAGCGGGGGGCACACAAACCCTCGACCCCGCTTCCTCCTGCCTGCCCCCATCCCCAGGCGCCTGAAGGTCCTGTAATGCATCGCTCCACCTAACAGTGGGGGAAACTGAGGCCCAGGGCGGGCAGTGACTCAGGGGCAAGCAGCAAGTTTTATGGCTGCACGCCCTCCCCTTCGAATCCCAGCGAGGACTCCTGTACTATTAATTGTAATTAACTAATTATTCTTGCTGCCAGCTAGTGGAGGAGGAGGCCGGGGGCGGGGGGGCCCGCAGATGACTCAGTCATGTTTACAACATGCAAACCCATTTAAGAGCTTGTAAAGTCGCTATAAATGGCTCTTTGGCAACAGAGGACTTAACGATCCTGTCTCCAGCTGCAGCTCCACAACCATCAGTCAGGACTGCGGCCTCAGGGATGGGGTTCTGAGAACCAACAGTGCCACCTACAGACCACGTTCCATAACGCTCCGCCCAGGCCAACAAAATCCAGGACCTAGGAGACCTGGAGGGGCTTCCCAGGAGGCTCAGTGGTAAAGAATCTGCCTGCAACGCAGGAGAGGAGGGGTCGATCCCTGGCTCGGGAAGATCCCCTGGCGAAGGAAAGGGCAACCCACTCCAGTATTTTTGCCTGGAGAATCCCATGGTCAGAGGAGCCAGGTGGGCCACAGTCCACGGGGTCGCAAATGAGTCACACCCGACTTAGCAGCTAAACAGCAAACAACAGCTGCAGGTGGGGAGACTGAGGCTCCCGGGATCACCCGAGAGCAGGTGGCTCCGCCCTGCTGGACGCTTTTCGCACCGTGAGTGACAGGTGCAGGTTTCCAGCTGGGCCCTGAAGGACCAGGGCACCCGGGCGGGAGCCGGGCTGGTCTGCGACAGGCCTCGGCTGAGCCACGACGGGCTGGAGGACCAGGGGCATCTGGCTGAACCTGCTGTCTCCGGCCACTCACCCACAGTCATGCCGTCCATGTAGCGCTTGATGATGTCGAAAGAGTCACGGAGGTTCCCATCCGTTATGTCGAAGATGATGTCCGCGTGGTTGGCAGGATACGCAGGCGTGATGGCCCGGAGGAAGATGATCTCTGCCAGAGAGAAGCGAGGCATGGAGAGGGCGCAGCGCTGGGCCCCGCGACCCCGGAGAGGCCTGACCCAGGGCCGTGAGAACCCAACACGAGGGCCCCATGCATGGAGAAGGTGCAGGGGCCCCGAGGGACCCCAGGGCACAGCCTGTGCCCCCTTTGCACCAACAGGGAAGCCAAGGCCTGGCGAGACTTTGGATCCTCCCGGAAGTCATGGAGCGCATTAGCTGGTGAGGCCAGCGCTAGGAAGTAACTGGTGATTGCTCAGGAGTCTCCCTGAAGCTGGGAAGATGGGGAAGAGGGGCGGATGAAGGATGTGGGAGAGAGGTCGAGATGGTCCCTGCCCCACCATGATGGGGGTCGGGCAAGCCCCTCCTCGGGCCGGGCCCCAAGCGGGTGGGTGGCTGCGTCCATCTCCCAGGCCACCTGATGTGAAATCAGCAGACCCTGATGTGAAATCAGGGCTGGGAGCACAAGGGCCCGATTTACGCCATCTGGGGGGTGGTGGGGAGTCCTCTCTGAGCCTCCGTCTCCCCACCATAAAGTGAAGCAGGCGCCCGCCGCTGCCCACTAAGGGTCCTCTCCACGTGAACAGTCAGGCTCCAGGTTTCCTGGCCCAAGACGCCAACAGGTAGCTCTAACCACGCCCAGCTCCCCGTAGCACCAAACTGTGGGTCAGCACCAGCCGGAGGGCCACGGCACGGGGGAAAGGGATTTGGGAAGGATCTGCGTGGTTTGGTGGAACCCGTCATGGTGCACGGGGCAAACCGCAGTCAGTGATGTTCTCTGAGCCAAGTCCGGGCCGCCCTGCAAAGGTTCTGCGCCTCCCTTTTCTAGAGGGATGAGGAGGTGGGGGGCTCAGCTCTCCTGCCGGTGAGCCCGTCCCTGGGCGCCTCTCCTGCCCTCCCACCCCCACGGCCAGGCTCAGTGTTCTGGTACGCACACCCAAGTCACTCCCCGGACCCTGAGGCCATGTATAGACACGAGGCAACCTGTCCAACCTTCCTGAGACGGACGGAGGGCTCTTGTTCACCACGGCGTCCCACAGCCTGACACCCAGGAGGCTCAGTTGGCTGAATTAATTCTCGTGGGGAGCTCTTCCGAAAGCCACAGGGGAAGGATGAAGACTCCACAGAGGAAGGGGGTGTCTGGAGACCACGCCAGCCCTGGCACGTGGGCCGCACACCCCAAAGGAAGGCACACAAGGCAGCTTCCTGCCCACAGCCTTCTGCCAGGCACGGGGAGCCCGCTGCCCTGGCCCCACGTGTGGACAGGGGCTGCGACTGCAGGTCGACACTGCAGTGGGAGCTGCCTGTGGCGGGCACGCTGACGCCTTTACCAAAGGGTTTCCTGGAGTCGGTCTAGCCACACCAACCCACCTGCCCCTTGGTCTCCAGGATGCAGCTTCTGTGTGCAAAAAGCATCAGTCACGACCCTCTACTGGCTCCCAGAACCTTGGAGTTGAAGCCCCAACTCCAAGTGCAGGCTCCCATCTACCTTTGCAGCGCATCTCTTGCCAAGCCTTCACCACTCCAGCCAGAAAAACTTGGCTTCCTTCCTCAAAGACCCACACTCCCCACTCACCTCCAGATTTTCCGGAGGTATTCTGATTTGGCCCTCTCTCCCACTCCCCACTTTCCTACATTAACGTCCTACTGGCCCCTCAGGACCCAGAGTAGGGTCACTGCCTCCTGGAAGCCCTCCCTGATAACCCCACACCTGGCAAAGAATCAACACTTAATAGCTATTCGCTGAACGACTGTTATCCCCCAAATGAGATCCACACCCCCTCCACTGAACTGAGGGCGGGGAACAGGCAGGAACCGGGTTGCCTTGTAGTCTGGGGACGTGGAGGAGATGCAGAAGCAGGGAGGGGTCGGCATTCCAAGCCCCAAACCCACATCTCGCCAAGGAGCTGCTCCTGCAGGTCAAGCTATCAACCTCAGCAAGGGGGCAGGGATGGTACCCCAGACGCTGGCCTCCGCCAGGACCCCCGCAACGGCTCCAGACTTGGGAGCGGCCACTCACCTTCGGGGCGGGTGAACTCGCGGAAGGTGGGGAGTGAGACGACGGTGTGGGAGATGGTGTGCACCGGGTCCAGCACGCAGGCGACATCGTTGGGGCGGCAGGACTTGATGCAGCGGACAGTATCTGTCTTCTCTTGGCGGAGCCTGAGGGGAGCCACAGCACAAGAGGGGGTGGGAAAGGTGGCACCCGGACACCCACAGAGACAGAGCCCAGGGTCCAGGAGAGAAGCAGGTGGCCGGGCAGCAGCACCCGCCCCAGGCTGGCTCCGTCGTTGAGAGACCCGCACCAGCCTCCCAGCCCGGCTGCTCCGAGGGGATGCTTCCGAGTCCTTCTACAAACCGGACCGGGAGTCGAACCCCTGAGACACACCCCAGTTTCCATCTGCCCCGGCTGGGATAAACAAAGCTTTGCTATTTACCAGCTACACAAACTGAGCTTCAGTTTCTGCAACTGCAAATCACATTCATTCATCCACTTGCTCAACAAGTGTGTTTGGAGTGTCTGCTGGGTGCCACACACCAGGGACACCAAAAGCAAGCAAGGGAGACAAGGTCCGGCCTTCCTGGGACCCCGGGTCGGGGTGGCGGGCTGTCACAGGTAAAGCCCCCAGCTCGGCGCCCCACACAAAGCAGTCAAATCTCCAGTGTCACGTACGTGATGGACGGGGAGGTGGGGCCCGAGTTTGCTACAGGTCCAGGCATACTTTTAAAAACCTCTTAATCATAAGATAAAACACAATGCGAGAGCTACACAAAACAAGGTTACAGCTTAACGAGTATTATCAGGCAAACCGCTTTCCAATCGGCACCCAGGTCAAGAAAGAGAACTTCAACCTGGCACTTGAGGCCCCTTCGTGGGCCCAGATCTGTCTTAACCCTCTCGTGCACCCCCAAAGTAACCCCTGTCCTGTCTCTGCCAGCAATCGCTACCTGGGTTCCTTTACATCTGTACCACACATGTGCATCTCGAGAAAATCACTTAAATTTGCCCATTAAAATAATTTTGCTGTATCTTTCATTTATTTATTTTTTTGCTGTGCCACGTGGCACGCAAGATCTTAGTTCCCTGACCAGGGATCGAACACGTGCCCCTGCATTTGGAGCACAGAGTCTTAACCACTGGACCACCATGAAGTCCTTGTTGTATCTTTATGTATTTTTTTTAAATGAGACATATTGTTTTGGAGACAGTTCTTTATTCTCTTTTGGCTGCGTTGGGTCTTCTTTGCTGTGCACAGGCTTTCTCTAGTTCTGGCGAGTGGGGGTTACTCTCCAGTTGCGGTCATTTCTTTTGCTGTGGAGCATGGGCTCTAGAGCGCGTGCGCTCAGTAGCTGTGGTGCATGGGCTTCGTTGCCCTGAGGCACGTGGAATCTTCCTGGACCAGGGATCGAACCTGTGTTGCCTGCATTGGCAGGCAGATTCTTAACCACTGGACAACCAGGGAAGTCCTCTCCTGAGCCCTTTGGACTCAGCCCCAGGAATCTCTGATGGCTCTCTTGCTATCTGGCTTAACAAGGTGTTCCAGCCTCATCTTACACTTTTACTGTCCCAGGTATTTCCAAGAAGTGTTGGGTTTGTTTTTTGTTTTTTAGTGGAAAATGATATTTCAAGACCATAATCTGGATACCAAGAATGCTCAGTGCTACTGAGTTGGTCATTGTTTCTAGGCCTCTTCAGTGGAAATTTTTAAAGATCATATACAGTATGAGTTTATACTGATATCTACAAACAAAATAAGCACATAGTTTTTTACTTAACGTCTCCTATATACCAAAGGAATCTCCTTTTTTTCCATATCAAAATTCTGGCTCTTAAGAACACAGGATATGGTAGAATATCCCATAATTATTTATTTTTGTTTATCCCATATTTTGATCCAGTAGTCTCAGAATAACAAAACTAGAATCAGTACCACTAACATAATTACATAATTACTTAAAGTAATACTTTGGGGGCTAAGTTCTCCTAATTCTACCTACAACTTTAATAGATGTGCTGGATGTACATAGTCTGAGCCTACAGTGATTCATACCATACTCTTTTCTTATAACACTCACTTAACTGTAGTTCTGTGAGTAATTATGTTTAATGCTCTCAGGCTGACAATTTCGCATGGTGCTAACGGTGTGTGCCCTTTGTACATAAAGGCACAAAGGCTTCCCTGGTAGCTCAGATGGTAAAGAGTCTGCCTGCAATCTCAGAGGCCTGGGTTCGATTCCTGGGTCAGGAAGATCCCCTGGAGAAGGAAATGGCTACCCATTCCAGTATTCTTGTCTGGAAAATCCCATGGATGGAGGAGCCTGGTTACAGTCCATGGGCTCACAAAGAGTTGTACAAGACTGAAGGACTTTCACTTTTGTACATAAAAGTCTGTTTTGTTGGGTATAAAATCCTTGACTTACATTTTCTTGAGCATTCTAAGTATGAATTTTCTTCTGGCGTAAGTGTTGTTATGGATAAATTTGATGATAACACAGTTTTTTCCCTTATAAGTCTCTTACTGTTTTTACCCAAAGGCACAGGTATTTTTGTTTTCTCTTTCTATCTTGGTGTTGGTTGCTCTGAGTCAATATGTTCAAATATATTGGGTGTTCTTTCAATATGGAATTTAAAATCTTTTCCCTAAAACATCTGTAAAGCCTCTTGAATTATCGATTTTAGTGATTATTGCTACCCTCCTTTGTTTCGCATTAATTCTTCAGAGATTTCTATTGCCTGTATGCTGGGTCTTCTTTGTCTTCAACATCCATCACTTTCTCCTCAAGTCTTTTCATGTTATTTATTTTTCAATTTATGAGATCTTTTTTTCAGCTTTTCCTTAAGTATTTATTTCTGAAACTGCTTTTTGCTTTAATTTAAAATAATTTCTTGAGTCTCATCACTTCATTTCTCAGTTTTTCCTAATTCTGGCTGACATTTTTCCTTCAGTTTTGGTTATATTTTCAGTCCTTTTGGTTTGTTTGATTAGGTTACAGCTTTGATCTAGTCTGTAAGCATATCTTCCTGGAGTACTTTCATTCTCCAGAGGAATGTCATTCTGTTCTTTATTCTCTTTTTTCCTACAATAGCTTTATATGAGATTTAACCTGGATCCTTTTTGGCTAACCATCTCTATGTGAAACCAGCATCACATAAGCAGTGGTCCACACTTTTCCTGATTTCACAGGGCCGCTTCATCTGTTGTTTTTGGCAGCCTGCTCTCTGACAGGCCTCTACACTTACCTGGAGCTTCATTTTCCACAACAGTCTTTTTCCTACTCAATTTTCTATTTCATTTCCAGCAGTTTCTTCATAGTATTAGTTCCTGACTTTTCAAAGAAGCCTTCATGACCGTTTTAAAAGTTCAATGGGGCTTCCCTGGTGGTTCAGTGGTTAAGAATCTTCCTTGTAAAAACTAGGAATAAAACTACCATACGACCCAACAATCCCAGTACTGGGCATATATCCTGAGGAAACCATAATTGAAAAAGACATATGTATCCTGATGTTCATCGCAGCACTATTTACAACAGCTAGAACATGGAAGCAACCTAGATGCCCATCAACAGATTGAAGGATAAAGAAGCTGTGGTACGTATATACAATGGCGCATCACTCAGCCATAAGAAGGAATGCATCTGAGTCAGTCCTAGTGAGGTGAATGAATCTAGAGCCTACTATACAGAGTGAAGTAAGTCAGAAAGAGAAAAACAAACACTGCGTATTAACACAGACATGGAATCTAGAAAGATGGTACTGATGGATCTGTCTGCAGGGCAGCAACGGAGACGCAGAGAACAGACTTGTGCACACGGTGGGGAAGGAGAGGGTGGGATGAACTGAGAGAGGAGCACTGAGATATATACACTAACATATGTAAAACAGACAGCCAGTGGGAATTCGCTGTATGATGCAAGGAGCTCAAACTCGGTACTCTGTGACAACAGAGGAGTGGGATGGGGTGGGAGGGAGGCTCACGGAGGGGACATACGTATACCTATGGCTGATTCATGTTGATGTATGGCAGGAGCCAACACAATATTGTAAAGCAATTATCCTCCAATAAGAAAAAAAAAGAATCCATTTTACAGTGCAAGGGACTCAGGTCTGGGAAACTAAGATCCCACACGCCGAGGGGCTACTAATACTGCACACCGCAGCAGAAGATCCTGCATCACACAACGAATACCCTGCATGTCACAACCAAGACCTCATGGAGCCTAAAGAAATATTAAAAAAAAAAACAAAGAAACTTCCCTGGTAGCTCAGCTGGTAAAGAATCCGCCTGCAATTCAGGAGATCCCGGTTTGATTCCTGGGTTGGGAAGATCCCCTGGAGAAGGGAGAGACTACTCACTCCAATGTTCTTGGGCTTCCCTGATGGCTCAGCTGGTAAAGAATCTGCCTGCTACGTGGGAGACCTGGGTTCTATTCCTGGGTTGGGAAGATCCCCTGGAGGAGGGCATGGCAACCCACTCCAGTGTTCACGCCTGGAGAATCCCATGGACAGAGGAGGCTGGCTGGCTACAGTCCATGGGGTCGCCAAGAGTCGGACACGACTGAGCGAGTAAGCGCAGCACGGCCTGTTCCACCCCTTCTTCAGTCCTTGCACACACTCGCCACTGCAGTGAGCAAAGTGGCTCCCAGCCTCAGCCACTGTTCTCAGACTGCGCTGCTGCCTTTGCACAGGACACTGCTGACTGCTTGGGTTCTTTCACTGCTTCCTCCTGCACGGATGCCAACACCATGTGGGCGGATTTCATTTGAACTGTATGTGGGGGTTGCCTTTGTTTAGTTAAAAATGTTTCCCATGGAGGAAAAACTTTATCTGGTCGTTGTGGTTTTGCTTAGGATCCAGAGAACTTCCAAAACTATGCTGCAACGTCCTCGCAGACGTCTGTGCTGGACAGTTGGCACACGTCACTTCCTGGACTCCTCACAGCTCTTCCCTCTTCGCCACACGGTCTCCTTCCTCAGCCAGGAAAACACTCTGTCTTTCACTTGAGAATTTTAGAACTGGGCTGGTATGAGGGCTTTCTGAGAGCAGGCTAGAGTAACAAGCTGATGGGCACTGAGCGATCCCAGCAATCCGGCCCCCTTCAGCATGGGGCTGGGTGTCTGAGAACAGACTCCGGAGCCAGGCTGCCTGGGTCGGAATCCCGCCCCACCTTATATCAGCGCTGGGACTTCGGGCACGTTACTCAACCTCTCTCTCCCTCCATGTCTTCATTGTGAAATAAGGATCATAACAGCACTTTCCTCAAAGGCTCCATGCTGCTGCTGCTAAGTCGCTTCAGTCGTGTCCAACTCTGTGCAACCCCAGAGATGGCAGCCCACCAGGCTCCCCCGTCCCTGGGATTCTCCAGGCAAGAACACTGGAGTGGGTTGCCATTTCCTTCTCCAATGCATGAAAGTGAAAAGTGGAAGTGAAGTCGCTCAGTCGTTCAACTCTTAGAGACCCCATGGACTGCAGCCCACCAGGCTCCTCCGTCCATGGGATTTTCTAGGCAAGAGTACTGGAGTGGGGTGCCATTGCCTTCTCCCAAGGCTCCATGAGGGTTAGTTAATTGCTTGGCCCACAGAAGGCACTGCCTAGGTGTTAGCTGTGATAGTTGTTAACTATTTTATCATTATATGATCATCATAATTATCATCCTTCACCTTTGGGCTTCCTGGTGGCTCAGTTGGTAAAGAATCTGCCTGCAATGCAGGAGACCTGGGTTTGATCCCTGAGTCAGGAAGATCCCCTGGAGAAGGAAATGGCTTCCCACTCCAATATTCTTGCCAGGGAAATCCCACTGACAGAGAAGCCAGGCAGGCTATAGTCCATTGTGTCACAAAAGTCAGACATGACTTAGGGACTGAACACCACCATCACCACCACCTTTGGGAGCTTGGTTTAAAAGTGCACAAACATGGGACTTCCCTGGATGCCCAGTGGTTAGAATGCTCTGCTTTTATTGCCAAGGGCTCAGGTCTTTGGTGGAACTAAGTCCCGGTGGAACTAAGATCCCACAAGCCAGGTGGTGCTGCCAAAAAAACCCCAAAACTGCCCACACAGGTCCAAGAGTTGGAAGTGATGGCAGCTCTGCAAACCCTCCGAACTTTCATTCTCCATTTAAATCAACATCCAAATGAACACTTGAGTACCTTCCAATGAATGGAGGCACCAACACTCATTAACTGCCTACCACAGCCAGATGCTGCCTTGGGTTAAGTAACTTCATGTCATTTCCAAAACAGTTCAGGAAGTGGGCCTCGAAGCTCTGAAAGGCAAGTGACTTATCCGAGGTCACAGAACCAGTAAATGGCAACGAGGGCACTTGAACTCTTGAGTTTCGTTCGGTTGGTTGGGTGGGTTGGTTTGTTTTTCCTGCACTGCGTGATCTCAGCAGGCTGATACCGCTAAGTAGCCTCCAGGGACTGCAGAGAGGTGAGCGGCCAGGTAATCCAGATACCGCCATCCCCATGAGTGCATGCAGGTACACGCGCAGACACATCAGAGGTGTTCTCGGATGGAGCAGGCCACCTCAAGAGGCAGGAAGTCCCACAAACAAGGCAAAGCGCAAGAAAAGCTGAACAGCCAGTGGGAATGTAGAGGGATTCTGGAAAGCCTTGTAAGGCTGCTGAAAGGCTTCTAAAGCCCCCAAGAATCCCGCCACATCTTAACACTCCCAAGGGCAAAAAGCTCCCCCAGCCTCAATAAGCAGGACCATGATGAAAGAACAGTGAAAGTCACTCAGTTGTGTCCGGCTCTTTGCAACCCCATGGACTCCACAGTCCATGGAATTCTCCAGGCCAGGATACTGGAGTAGGGAGCCTTTCCCGTCTCCAGCCAATCTTCCCAACCTAGGAATCAAACCGGGGTCTCCTGCATTGTGGGGGGATTCTTTACCAGCTGAGCCACCAGGGAAGCCCAAGAATACTGGAGTGGGTACCCTCTCTCTCCTCCAGCGGATCTTCCTGACCCAGGAATTGAACAGGGGTCTCCTGCATTGCAGGTGGATTCTTCACCAGCTGAGCCACCAGGGAAGCCCCCAGATGAAAGAGTAACTGAATACAATTCACAGAAGAGGTGGTATCTGAACTAAGCCTTGAAAATACTATCCATCCATCCATCCATCCATGTTTATTCAGATGTTTACTGAGCTCCTTCTACAGGCCAGACATTCTGAAAAGTGTAGAGAACACAGACACGATCTCTGCCTTTAAAAAGGTGATGATAAAAAGTAACAGAAACAAGGACTTCCCTGGTGGTCCAGCGGTGAAGACTCGCACTTTCTGCGCTTCCACTGTGGGGGGCATGGGCTCGATCCCTGGTTGGGGCACTAAGATCCTACATGCTGCGTGGCGTGGCCAAAAATAAAGGAATTGATAGCACCATTTAAAAGTATTTAAAAAAAGAACAAGATGCCAGGGTAACTGCTCTGATGGAGTCCACCTGGCTCTGGAAAAGCTCAGATTAAGAAAAGCCTTCACCAACAAGGTGACCTTTAAGATACGTCTTCAGGGAGAATGGCCATTTGCAGGAGGAAGGCATGGCGCGTGCTATGGCCTGGAGAAAGCGAGTGTAGAGAAGGGCAGGAGTTCTGCGTAACTAGAACACTGGTCACTAGCAGGGGGTCAGCCAGAGTGGGGAACAGGGGGGACACGTGGCTGAAAAGGTGGGCAGAGGCTGGAGCAGGCACGGTCTCAGGTGCCATTCCAAGGGAGTTGGGCTTCGTCTGCTAGTCATAGAAGGTTCTAAAGAGGGGAGGGACACAACCAGACTGGTCCTTCAGAGAGGTCCTCTGGCTTCAGCTTGGGAGATCGCAAGCTGGTCCAGACCAGAGGTGCTCAGAGAGGGGTCTAGGAGACAGCAGGGGTTTGGAGGCAAGTGGCTAGGAGCATGTGTATGCTCCTGTGGCAAGTTACCTGCTGCCTCTGTCACAGGGTACAGAGCACCGTGTTAACTGTATACCTGTCCTCTCCACTAGATAGTAAAGTGGGCCCCTTCCCCATCTTCTTCCAGGCCCTTGTAGGAAGGACCTTAGGCCCCTCCAGTATCCTTCACTTGATTCCTCTTGACATTCTGCCTCCCCTTCACGTTCCTACTTGAAAACAGCATCAGCAGCCACAGAAATGCTAGACATGCAAAGCGACGTTGGCAGGAAGTCATCCATTCCCTCAGCAGACAGAAGCAGAGGACCTACGGCATGCTACGCCTCGCCAGGAGCTTAGGGACACGGCCCTGAACGAGACAGACTTGCTCCCTGACTCCCCGGAGCCTTCTGGGTGGTGGGGGACAAAAGTGAAACACAGACAAGAGGCCTGCAAACTATGAGGAGCATCACAGAGGCGGAGTTAGGGGAAAGACTGACAGGGGAAACATGACCCAAGGGTGTCCAGGGAGGCCCCGTGGAGACAGGGGCACAGTGACTGCGGTTCAGCCAACAACTGAATGGTCAAGGGTGCAAACGCATGTGCAAAGGGCCTGTGGCAGCAGAGAACCCAACAGTGTGGTTCAAGGGAAGCAAGGCAAGGGAGAACAATTTGAGGTCAGGCTGGAGGGGGATGCCAGGAATACATGATGCCGTGCCTTGAGAGGCACATTGGGGGCTTGGCTGGGATCACGGTGGAAGAGATCTTCGAAGAGAGGCAGGCCCATCGAGGTTCATGTTGGCGGTGTCGTGACGGAACGGAACAGTCAGAGCTGTGCCGTCAGCAAACCAAGGTTCGAAGATCAACTGTGTGACCCTGCGCACATCGCTCACCCGCCCCTCCCCGAGTCTCTCTGGGATGACACGCCTGCCCCACAGGATGGGAAGTAGCGCACAGGAAGGCCCGGGGCTTACTGAGGGGGGCCCATGAGCGACACATTCATCAGGCTCCCTTTGCCTCCTCCTGGTACAAAGCTGGGGTCCTCTGTGGAGGGAACCGACCTCCCTTAGGTAAGGGCTGCATGTAAGATGCCGTGATCATGTTCAGTGTTCTTCCACAAGTTTGGGCTTCTCATCAAGACAGAATGGGAGGTTTGAGTCCCAAGATGGAGCTTTTATGGTCTCAGTTAAAGGCTCAGCTCCTGGCAAAACAGCAAGGAAACCAGGCTGGGACCAGAAGACCTGGGTCCTAGACTGCCTTCTACCACACATAGGCCACGTCACCTTGGTCAAGCCCCTCCCCTTCTCTGGGCCTCAGTTTCCACATCTGTGAAGTGAGAGGGGATGGAGCTCAGCCATCCCTAGGGGCCTCCGTCACCTCGTCCTCTGGGCTCAGCACAAGTAGGGGACAAAGAATCATCTCAGATGAAACATCTGACCTCGCTCTGCCCTGGCCTGGGGCGCCCTGGCGGTATGGACTGTGACTCCCACTCTCAGGGGCTCCTGGACGCAGACCCCTCACTGAAAACACTCCTTGGCCACCCTTGGGGGCGCCAGGCAGTGCTGGGCTCCCCCTTCCCCACCAGGAACAAGCAGCAGAGACACTCCCGACCGCGCCAAATAAAACCAAGGCACGCCAGCCATGCTGTGTGGGATTGCCCGCTGAGCCTTTATTGGCATCCCGGAGGGGAGGGTGGGGAAAGCAACAAGGGGGGCCCCTCAACGGCCCAAAGCGCGTGCTCAGAGCTCTGCAGATACAAAGATGTAAAGCTTGGCCACAAAGGAGCTGACGGTGCCGTGGCGGGAGAGGTCCATCCTGACGGTCAGGAGCATGTCCCTGGGCTCGGGGACGGGCTTGGTGAGGGCCACCACCCCTCTGTGGTGGTTCACCTTCTGGGTGGTGAAAAAGCCCTCCTCGTTGCCGCCGGTGATGGCCAGCTGCATGCTGTCCCCGGGGACGACATTGGAGGGGCCCATGCGGAAGACCACGGCGGGCACTTGGATGTTGGTGGGGAAAGAGAGGTGGTAGTGGGTTATTCTCAGAGGCAGCTTGGGGCACTCCTGATTCTCATGGCAAGGCAAGCGCTCGCAGCGGCTGCAAGAAAAGTGGACAGAGAGACAAGGAGAGGGTTAGGGCCCATTCAGCAAGCGGAGAAACAACAGAGCGTGGGGCGGGGTAAGCGGGGGGCCTGCTGGGCGGGGCCTCCCGCCGCCCCTCTGGCCAATCAGCCAACGAGAAGAGCACCCCTCACTCACCTGTGGGAGGTGCCGGGGACCTCCAGCCGCTGCCTCAGGCACTAGCCTCTTCCAACACCCTCGGGGGCGCTGGGTGGCTGGGGCCAGGGTTGTGCCTGGAGCAAGGGGTGTCCCTCTCTCACCGGCAGACCCCACCCCAGGCTGTCCTCACCAGGCACACCCTGCCCTCTGAATGTCGTCCAGGCTCCCAGCTCCTCGCCCAGACAGTGGTCAGGGCGACACTGGGCGGCTCTCCAGGCCAGCAAACATGGCTGCCGCCATTTACAGAGCGTTTGGCTATTCGTCAGCATGCCTTTGCTAGAGTGATCACACCCACACTGTGAGGGGGCATTGAGGGCCATTTTTCAGATGAGGAAACTGAGGTTGAAAGAATCAGTGGCTTTTTCGAAGTCACAGAGTGTGTAAGGAAGCTAGATTTGTGCTCAGTCAAGTATTTTCCTGTGTTTCCTTACTAAAGCTTTGTACTCTAGGCCCAGTTCCCTGTCTGTATTCACAGGACCAGCCAAGTCTTGGGGCAGAGATGGAGACAAGTTCTAACTTCCTGGGTCAAGATGGAGACAGGTCCTAACTTTCTGTGACAGGTCCTAACTTCCTGTGACACAAAGGAGACAGGTCCTAACTTTCTGTGACAATATGAGGAGCAGTTTTAACTTCCTGTGACAGGATGGAAACACATCCTGACCTCCTGTGACAGGTCCTAACTTCCTGTGACAGGATGCAGACAGGTCCTAACTTCCTATGACAGGTTCAGGTCCTAACTTTCTGTGACAATATGAGGAGCGGTTTTAACTTCCTGTGACAGGATGGAGACATGTCCTAACTTCCTGTGACAGGTCCTAACTTCCTGTGACAGGATGCAGACAGGTCCTAACTTCCTATGACAGGTTCAGGTCCTAACTTTCTGTGACAATATGAGGAGCGGTTTTAACTTCCTGTGACAGGATGGAGACATGTCCTAACTTCCTGTGACACGATGGAAACACATCCTGACTTCCTGTGACATGATGCAGACAGGTCCTAACTTCTTGTGACAGGTTCTAACTTCCTGGGTCAAGATGGAGACAGGTCCTAACTTTCTGTGACAATATGAGGAGCGGTTTTAACTTCCTGTGACAGGATGGAGACACGTCCTAACTTCCTGTGACAGGTGCTAACTTCTTGTGACAGGTCCTAACTTCTTGTGACACGATGGAAACACATCCTGACTTCCTGTGACAGGATGCAGACAGGTCCTAACTTCCTGTGACAGGTTCTAACTTCCTGGGTCAAGATGGAGACAGGTCCTAACTTTCTGTGACAATATAAGGAGCGGTTTTAACTTCCTGTGACAGGATGGAGACACGTCCTAACTTCCTGTGACTCTTGTGACAGGTCCTACCTTCCTGTGACAGGATGCAGACAGGTCCTAACTTCCTGTGACAGGATGGAAACACATCCTAACTTCCTGTGACAGGATGGAGACACGTCCTAACTTCCTGCGACAGGACAGAGATATGTCCTAACTTCCTGTGACACAATGGAGACAGGTCCTAACTTCCTGTGACAGGATGCAGACAGGTCCTAACTTCTTGTGACAGGTTCTAACTTCCTGGGTCAAGATGGAGACAGGTCCTAACTTTCTGTGACAATATGAGGAGCGGTTTTAACTTCCTGTGACAGGATGGACACATGTCCTAACTTCCTGTGACAGGTCCTAACTTCCTGTGACACGATGGAAACACATCCTGACTTCTTGCGACAGGTCCTACCTTCCTGTGACAGGATGCAGACAGGTCCTAACTTCCTGTGACAGGATGCAGACAGGTCCTAACTTCCTGTGATAGGATGGAGACACGTCCTAACTTCCTGTGACAGGACAGAGATAAGTCCTAACTTCCTGTGACACGATGGAGACAGATCCTAACTTCCTGTGAGAGAATATTTACTGCTCCTAAACTCCTGTGACAGGATTATGAGGATAGGTTTTAACTTCCTTTGCCAGAATACAGACAGATTCTAACTTCCTGTGACAGGAAGGGGACAGGTTCTAACCTTCTCTGAGATGATAAGAACAGGCCTATCTTCTGCCTCTTGAACTCCACCACAATAGGAAGGCAGCTGCCTTAGGAGCAGAGCCAAGGTGCTGAGCCCTACAGGACTTGACAGAGCATGTCCCAGGAAGTCTCGCCATCTTAACTGTGCTTGGATTCTCCAGTTGGGAGCATCTGCTATTGTCCTTGTCTTCCATCATGCCTCCATTTCAGCTTTTCAGTTTCCATGCCTCGTGTTGGGTGACTAGAACTTATTTAACACTTGGCGTTTATTGTTAGCAAGCACTGTCTCTTTTTACATCCTATGTCCAGGCTCTTTATCAGAACTCACTCATTGGAATCCTTTCATTTACTTGGCTGTTTACCATTTTCAGCTCTTAGAAATGAGCTTAGGAATGAGCTCCATGCTAGTAAAGGCATGTGAAATTCAGGAACACTGGAGATGAAGGTTTTGTAAGGGAGGTGACTGACAGGCAGAGGGAGAGCAGTGGCAAAGAAAGCAGGCGTGGGTACTGCTGAGGGGCAGCCCACCCCGACAGACACCCTGGTCCAGGCCAAAAGGCGGTGCGCCAGGTGACTGGAAAAACCAAGGAACGTGCCTGGTCTCATGCTGGGTAAGTCAGAGTTTCTCTTTCCCCAAGCTCCCCTCGCTGTCCCACATGATTCTTGTTTTACTAACAGGAAGACCAAAGCTCAGTGAGGACATGTAACTTGTCCATGTCTCCAGTCTACTAAATGGCAGGCAAAGTTGGCCTGTATTGGCCTGTACTGGCTCAGTCGCTCAGTCATGCCCGACTCTTTGTGACCCCATGGACTGGAGCCCGCCAGGCTCCTCTGTCCATGGGATTTCCCAGACAAGGATACGGGAGCCGGTTGCGATTTCCTACACTAGTAGATCTTCCTGACTCAAGGATTGAACCCATATCTCTTGTGTTTCCTGCGCTGGCAGCTGGATTCTTTATCACTGAGCTATCTGGGAAGCCCTCACTTCAAAGGCTATGTGTACACACACACACACACACAGCTGCTCTGGGAAGCCCTCACTTCAAAGGCTATGTGTTCACAAACACACACACACACACACACACACACCCCTGCTTCAGGAAGGGTCTGGTGGATCTGGCCAGCAGGTGGTGCTAGAGTCTCCACCACACTTCAAAGGCTGTATGTACACACACACACACACACACACACCCCCACTTCAGGGTCTGGTGGGTCTGGCCAGCAGGTGGTGCTAGAGTCTCCATCACATGTATTAAATTTTCCCACGTCTCCCAGGGTTTTCATTCGCCAAATGATTAACACGGCATGTGTGGAAGGCAGGGAACGTGAAGTGTGTGTGAAGTTCTGGTATCGCCCCCACAGACATCACACCAGAGAGCAGAACACTGCTTCCTCCCCGATGGTCTCCACACCCCCAACCCCACAGAGCACCCAAGCCCTTCCTCCCTCTGGGCATTTCTGGGCCCAGCTCCTTCCAGACCATTCCATTCCCATGGCTCTTTGGCTTCATCTCCAGTACCCAGCATCAGCTTGACACTCACTACATGCTTTATATTAATACATGCGCACAAGTAAATTCGGCCCTGATTTTCCTGGTCAGTTGCAACTTCAATGATTCCACTCTGCTCTACCCCATACTTACTACAAACATCCCAGAAAGTGTAACTTACTGCCTCTGGCAAACTGCCTGTCAGATGGCTGGGGGGGGGTGGGGGGGTGGGGGGTGGCACTGAAGTCTTTGTTAGCGGGTGTGTCTGGATGGAGGAGGGGCTGCCGCCACCGCCTCTATTACAGAGCAGAGGAGGCCCAGAACCTGGGAACCACCCACTTCTGTTTCCATCTCGACCCGTGTGAGAGCACAACATGCCCCAAGTTTTCGGTTCAATGACTTTGCTCAGGACACCCCAAGTTCCACGAAAATGCAATTATTGGAAGTCACCACACGCCAGAGAAGAAAGGTCCTCAAGGCCAGCACCTTCTCCCGGGAGGTATGGCTGCTGTGGCCGCCTGAAGCTCGCAGCCATCCCCACCAGCAGTTCCTGTCGTTCTGGACACAAGCTCCAGGAACTAGCCAGGGCAGGGTTCCACCCACTCCGTCCACCAGGGTTACACCCTGGGGCCAGGAGCTGTGCCAACTAAGGCCGCCAGCCTCCCTCTGGCCCTGGCTTCTGAGAGCCCGGGTCTCGGGGTCTGCCCCACCGAGGGGGTAGAGAGGATGTTTTCGGTCCCACCCCAGGCTCAGGGACACTGAATATCCCTGCTGTGGGGAGGAGGGAACTGCGTGGTCAGGATCTTAACAGCCTGGTCAGTCCTTGGGGCCCAGACCTGTGGTTTGTGGCCCGGCCTGCTGGGTCATGCTCCAGTTACCGCCCTTCGGCCACCAGGGAAACTGGCCAGAAGGAGGCTGTTTGTGGAGAGACAGAGAGAAGGCTGAGGCCCAGCAACAGAGAGAGAGACTCAAATCTTGCCGGTCAACATCCCTGAATGTTAAACCACAGAAGTGCTGTTTCCCTGGTCCTTTCTAATACAGCACTTTTAACTTGTACAAATCGCTTTCTGAAGCTCAGATAAATTCTTAAGAGAGTTTTTGCAGAAAAGGAAAAGGGCCGTGAAACAGAAAGCTCCAGTCTGAGGAGTCCGCAGGGCTGAGAGGCTCAGCTCCGCCTCACCTGGCGCTCTGGCCTGCGTCCTGCCCACATCTACACGACGTGTCAGTGGCCCTAAGCTATCAGGGCTCCTGTGGTCCCAGAGAAACAGCCCCCCCATACGTGACAAGGCAACCAAAACGAGACCCCCACCCCCCAAGGCCTGTCAACCGAGGATTCCAGGCCCGGCCCCCACTTCCTGCGCCCAGCGCTGGGCTCCTGGCTGGCCCACGATTCCTCAACAGCCCTTCAGGAGCCGAGTTTCGTCTTCCTGTCTGAGGACTGAGCGACCCTAGACCTGGCCGGTCACAGTCAGCCCACAGGCACACAGTCAGCCATGGAGCCACAGCTGCAGTCGCTCTGAGGAACGTCTGGATTCTGAGGAGGAGAACGGGGTGGCTTGTGGCCATCTTCCTTACCACCACTCTGCGCCTAATACAGACAGTGATGGTGCTCCCTCTTTATCATCCCCCTGGGCCGGGCACCCGGAGCGTTACCATTAATCCTCAAGGCGCTGACAAGCAGGTATTGTCAGCACGTGTTACAGGGGAAAATGGGCCCCAGGGTGACCAAGACCCCAGATCACGGGACCAAGGAATAGGAGAGCCAGGCCTGGAAGGCAGGATGGGAGTCCCAGGCCTGGTTCCTTCCTCCTCCAGGCAGCCTCCCAGGCTTTGTCCTCAACCGGACACCAGGGCCACCGTCCGCCTTCCTTCCATCCATAAATACTGGCAGTAAAATGTGCCTGGGGGAACCTTACCCGCAGCCCCCCAGGCTGAACCCAGAGCGAGCCATATGGAAGCGGCTCTGCTCCCATAATCACAGTCACCCAACAGGAACCCAGAGGGTGACACCACTGCTCCCTTTTCAGCAAGAAGTTCACGGGACCTGCTGACTATAAAGGGGACCTGGAATGGACTGAATTTGGGAGGCAAACCTAAGCGAGGCTGACACCAAAGCCAGATAGCTCCAGAATGCCATAGCATCTCCATGAGGCTTGAGAACAGTGAAGGGAGCACAGCCCATCGCACCCTCAGGGCAGGGGACACAACTTTCCAGCCCCACCCGCCTCCCAGCCTCTGCTCCAGCTGCTTGGTGGCGCTCGCGAGCAGCATGTGCTCAATGGGGCCACAGTCTTCCCTGGAGGGGCTGCTTGGAGCCCCAACCCCTCCCCAACCTTGACCGTGGACGGAGCCTACTTCCTGCGCTTAATACAGACAGACAATGACGGTGCTCCCTCTTTATCATCCCCCAGGAGGCAGGGCGATGAACCCAAAGGATGGGGACAGACCACGCCCTGGAGCATCAATGCCTCAGTCAGCAGGCGTGGTTCCTTGCTGGGCACCCTATTTCCTGGCCGGAACTCCTCTGTTGCCCTTTAACGCAGGTCTACACCCCATGCCCATCCCACCCTCCACTCCCTCCCTCTCTGCCTGACTCCTCTCCGATTCATTCCGGCATCACCAACTCTAGGTACCCCTGCCTTCTGTGCCCCCCACTCCTGCCAGCGGAGAGCCCTCCTTGATGAGAGCACTCCTGCACTCTGCCCACGGCTGCTTTCGCATGGGCTCCTCCTGGGCTCAGAGCAGGGCCCAGGGGCCTTTGCGGGCCCACTGTCTGCCCAGGTGCCTGCACACAGTAGGTTCACGGTGAACACTCCCCGAACAAGTAAAGGCCCTTCCCCAGCCGCAGCACCCATCAGTGTAAGGACCGGGGAGGGGAGCCAACCGCAGCCAGTCTCGGCACACGATGCCAGCCTGCCCACCCCCTGCGTCGGAGGCGTGAAGACCCCGCGCAGGGCAGCCTCCTCCTCCCCGTTTGCCTTCATGACCGCACCTGAGTCTGAGGTCAACAGCAACCAGCCCATCTTCCAGAATCCTCTAACCCAGACACAGACAAGGGCCTCGGAGGGAGTGAGGGAGCATGGACAGACAGACAGGAGCAGCTCAGCCTCAAATCAAGGACACGATCGTTCTTCCCAGCTCAGGAGCACTCGCACTGCCTGTAAGCTGTTGTATAAGCCCCCGGCTCTCGGAATGCTGAGTGCTGGCAAACCCAGCCCTGGGGTGGCTTTTCCCTACCCACAAGAATGCCTGCCAGGGAAACAGAGAGGGTGGGGGGTGGGCGAGGCCAGAGGATAAACATCCCCGATGCTGTGAAGAACACTGGGGCCATCTGAGCATCTCCTGCTCTAGCTTTTGGCCAGAACAAGTACACGCCGGAGCCTGGGACCTTTGCTCCAGATGGCCCCGACCCTTGGCGGGAGGAGCAGGGTCAAGGTCAAGAGGCCGGGTCTCCCAGGCAGCGAGGCTGGGTGCTGGCACTGCCCAGGGCAGGCAGCATGGCTGGGTGCTGGCACTGCCCAGGGCAGGAGGGAAGGGATCCCGCGTCCACGCTCCTAAGATGGGCTCCCACTGAGGAGCTTTCCCTGAAACGATCTCTGGGGGCAAGAAAGGAGACCCACCCAACAAAACAAGAGCTGGGATCGTGTATGGCGAGACCAGAGGGTCCTCACTGCTCCCTGAGGAACGGGGTTTCTAGACACCCCAGCAAACATCGGGTAGCCTGAGAGTCAGCGAGCTTACAGTGACACATGGACACACAGCTTCAAGCTGAGAACCCAGAACCTTCTGAGCTGTTCCCACACCATCGCTGGGCGGAACAGAATGTGGTTTTCAGGTGAGGCCCACCCGGAGTCATTGCTATCTCCATCTGAGTCGGCACGCTCTGCCTCCTGTAACCCACAGAGGTGGACACTGAGGTCCAAAGAGCTGTCCCTTGACCAAGGCTCTACCCCAGGGAGCAGAGGCCAGGTTTCTGCCTGGCTCCATGTGCAGGCAGGTTAGTGAGGAGGCCCGCCGACCTTCAGCCCGTTTGAGGCCAATTTCCTTCGCTTTCTGCGACCAGTCTCGCTGGCACTTAGGCGCCTGAGAACCGGGGATCCTTGAGTTTCCCAAGACCCACGTTGGAGGACACAGCTCATGAATACCCACTTCCGACTCGTGCAGGCCGGGAGCCCAGCCCCCAGGAAGGCTGACACAGACAGACGACCGCGGGGCCCGAGGGACTTACGCGTCTGTGGAGCGGCGGTAGTTCTCGGGACACTCGAAGGCCAGGCAGCGGAAGCTGCCCTGGATGTTGAAGCAGGTCTCGTTGATGGAGCAGTTGTGGATGCCGGTCACACACTCATCGATGTCTGCAGGAGACCCCAAGGCGGCATGGTGAAGGCTGAGGCCCCCCACACCATCCCCGGCCCAGATGGGGGTGCCCAGAGTCTGGGGGATCGGGCCATCCTTGCCCTCCGTTGGCTGCTCTCCGGAGCACAGCCCTGTGCCAGCCCTTTTGTTTATAGGAGACTTATATCTAATTTACCTACTATTCATGATCCCTGGAGTGAGCATAATAACAACAGCAACCTCTAAATGATGGCCCTTGAAGTGTTTGGCAGGAAACACTTCTCATTATAATTAAATGAGGCATGTACTGGTTATTACCCTCATTTTAGGAGGAGCTCGTGGGCTTAAGTGACTGGTTTAAGGCCACACATGTGGTAAGTGGGGGAGCTGAGCTTTGAACCCAGGCAGCCAGCACCTCTCCAAGGCTCTCGAGGTGCATCAGTCTTACCTCGCGTGCCACTTCTAACGTCTGAGGAGGGAATGGGCAGAAGCCACCAGCCCCACGTTACAGATGAGGAAACTGAGGCAGAAAGGGAGTCTACGCTGTGCCCAGTTTCCAAAGTCAGTGACTGTCTGGGTTGGACCAGAACCAGGCCTGGGGCACATCAGGAGGTCACCTGGACATGGGGAGTCGTCCCCCACCCCACAGCTGTCTGGAGCAGCCAAACGGTGAGTTCAGGGGGCGCCACCATGCCAGAGGTTGCATGGGTGCGTGCTAAGTCGTTTCAGTCGGGTCTGACTCTCTGTGACCCCATGGACTGTAGCCCTCCAAGCTCCTTTGTCCATGGGGATTGTGCAGGCAAGAATACTGGAGTGGGTTGCCATGCCCTCCTCCAGGGGGTCTTCCCACCCCAGGGATCAAACCCACGTCTCTTTTATCTCTTGCACTGGCAGACAGGTTCTTTACCACTAGCGCCACCTGGGAAGCCCTGAGGCATCTGTGAAGAGGTGCCAAATCCTGACCATTGGTAGCAAAAACAGCGGTCCCCAGTCTCAAAGCCCGAGAGAGGCTCAGGAATGTGTTTTCGCTGTGTCTGGCAGGACCCCAGGCTGCGGTGAGGGCGCCTGGCCAGGTCATCTGCTCCTTCAGAAATGTGAAAACAGAGCGACTTCCATCTGGAGCTCTGGACAGCCGAGCAGTCCCTCCCAGGAAACGCCGCAGCTCCTGCCGCCTTTGATCACAGTGTGCAAACCCCCTTCATGACCAGAAAGGACATCTGCAGAACCCCGGCCCCCAGAGCCTCCAAGCCCTGTAGGAGGCTCGCTGCAGGGGCTGGACAGTCCCAGCCTCTGATCCAGCTACTGCAGCCATTGCCGAGGGTAAGGCCAGCACGCCCGTTCCGGGGTTGCTCATTCACAAATATCTCCTCAGCTCCCCTTTCAGTAACCCAAGAGACAGTGACGCAGTGACCCCTGGAGTGTTCTTAGAACTGGGAGCCGAGGATAGGATGCAGGCCACTCACCTTTCATTTAGCTGATCCCTGGGCCCCGCAGGAACCCTGGCCATAAAGGCCTTCGATACAGAGAGCTCAGGGTGGGGACACACCCTGACCAGGTCCATCCCCCTGCCAAGTGGAGACCAGCACCCGGGGACAGAGGCCTGCACCACTGGCTCACTGCTTTGCCCTTAACACCTGGCAGGGCCTGGGTATGTCGAGTGACTGAATGAGAGACTAAACAGCAGTGCTAAGCTGTGGGGTCTTCTGGGTACTGAAGGCCTGCTTCCTTGATGCTGGACGTCTTCCTTTTAAAGGCTGTCAGCCCCACTTCTGGCCCCCCGGGGGCTGCCCGGGGCAGAACAGGAGGACTCAGAACCCCCGGTGGATAAGCGTGCCCGAGCGTGGGAGACCAGGGTGCCCGTGGGGCGAGGACACACCCAGATACAGTCGTCCCCACCAAACGCACCCCACCTGTGCTGTGGCTGCGGAGCCTCAGTCCCCCCCGCCCTGCAGAGCCGCGGGACGGCCTGGGAGACCCCGGGACCCGCCCTGCTCACCTTGGCAGTTGCGACCGTTGGGGGCCAGCCGGTAGCCGGTCGGGGGGCAGCTGCACTGGAAGCTCCCAGGGATGTTGATGCAGCGGTAGGAGCAGATGTGGCCCCCCGTGGGCAGGGCGCACTCGTCGATGTCTGTGACGGCAAAGCCCACCCTCAGCACCGTGCGGACCCCTCCCGGCTGGGCTACAGCCCCCAGTGGGCTGATCTGTGACCTGGAAGTCAGCCCCGAGGGCGAGCAGGACACAGCGGGGTCTCAAAGTGCCAGGGCCGGGGCGGCCTCCGAGGCGGCCTCCGAGGCCATCCCGCCAGAAGGGCTCGCTGAGTCCCAGAGAGGGAAAAGGCCTAGCCTGGGGCCACAGAGCAAGTTCTTGTGTGAAGTTTGCAGGGTGGGGAGAGGGAGACTGGGGAACAAAGCAGAGCCAAGGGCTTCGTAATGGCACACACAGAGGTACCCTGCCGGCTCCATCCTGATGCCGATGATTATAAACGTGCCAATAACAGACACACTTTATATAATAAAAATAGGTATAACCTTACAAACAGTTGCCTTCTGAGCACCAACATTGTGCCAGGCATGTATGAAGTGCACTTGAATCATCATTTGGTTTCATCCTCCGACCACCGGGTAAGTGCAGGATGAACCCGGATGTTACAGAGGAGGGTGGCCCAGGCCCGGTGAGGGGCTTCTGAAAGGCCAGAGGCAGAGGGTCGAGCCAGGAGTGTGACTCCTCGGCCCCGCCTCCCCCACCCCCGCCCTGCTCGAGGTCCGGGCGGCACCCATGGCCATCACCTCTGTTCCACTTTATGTCACTAAAGAAAATCTGGGAGTGGGTTTCCTCCTTTACAAACCTCACTCTCAATAATGGGCAAAGTCCATCCAAACACATCTCAGAGGGAAGAAACCCAGGCCACTCGCCAGCCAGGAGGAGCGGGGAGTGGGGGACAGGAGAGAGGCGGCCTCTCCCCGCTCACCTTCGCAGGTGACCCCGTCCACGTCGCTGAGCTGGTAGCCTCGCCGGCAGTAACACTGGTAGGAGCCGTAGACGTTGGCACACTCCTGGCTGCAGGGGTTGCTGTTACACTCGTTCACGTCTGAAAGAGACAAGGTCCCGAGGCTACCGCTCAGAGCTGAGTCCCTGGTCCCTAGTCGAGTGGGTCATGACCTCTCTCCCACGTCCGTGGGCCATGACCTCCCTCGAGTTAACACACACACAGAGGCAGAGGCTACCACATGTACGGCCAGGGACCTGCTCGAGGTTTCCCTAAGGGAGAGAGGCTCCCACTCCAGCCCCTCAAGGCTGGGGGATCTGGCATCTCCCCACTCCTGCCACTGCCTGCTTCAAGCCACACCAACCCTGGGGCTCTTGCTCTGTTCTCTTTGCCTAGAACTGGGATCAGCAAACTTCCGGCCCACCACTTGTGTTTGCAAATAAAGTTTTATTGGCACACAGCCACGCTCATAGTCCACGGCTGCCTGTGCACTATAATGGCAGAGTTAAGGAGGCACAATCAAGACGTGGCTGGCAAAGCCTAAAATATTTACTGTGTGGCTTTTAGGAAAAAAAAAAAAAAAACAACTTTGCCAATCTCTGGCCCAGAAGTCCCTTCTCATTTTTGTTTACTGCTAATTCTTAGCAGGGCAGGAGGGGTGAGCAGGGGAGAATGTCCTTTAGTGCCTCAGCCCCTCTCACCCCTGCAGCACCGCCACGCCTGGCCTGGCTGTCACTTGACCCCTGTGCGCTTGGTCCCCTCTGCCCCGTGTGGTGTCTCATCACATCCCAGAGACACTTCCTGAAGGCAGGAACCATGTTCTTGCTGCACGCCTGGAGCAGGGGGTGCTTTATAACTGCTCGGCGGAATGACGCAGCAAAGCTGGCCGGGCCCTGGTTTTGGGCAAAATCATCCACTAACAGGTATGAGTATCTACTATTCGGTCATTAAGGAGTCACCACGGACAGCACAAGCCACAAATGATAATACCAATGATGCCAGCAGTCTCCATGTCACAAGCGTGGCCTCTCACATGGGGCACTGTGAAACGCTGGACAGGCTCCATCGTATTTCATCCTCATGACCCCTACTAGTGCTATTAGGTGGGTCTCACTAGCCCTGTTTTGCAGATGAGGACCCTGGGGCCCAGAAATGCTGATGACTCTCAAGACCATAACCGTGACAGAGCTGGGATCTGAACCCAGGCCCGAGGGACCCTCCCCCCAACCCCCGCCCCAGGCATGAATCTTGTTCCTTGACATTACATGTGTGTGTTGGGTCTGGTTCCTGGGGACGAGTCCCAGAACCTCAGGGGAAGCCTGGGACCCAGGAGCCCCTCACACTGTCCATCCTTCAGGGTGAGAATTACACACCGGGGTGTGTCCTGGCATATCTGTGATCATCCATCTTAATCCAGAATTATAAGACCTGCCGTGTCTGGAGGCTGGCTCTACAGGTCACCCCTGGGCACTGTACTGCAAGGAAGGGAGCTTGTGAGGGACTGCCGAGAGTGGTCAGAAGCCCTCGATCTCTGCTGACCTGCTCACCTAATTCCCGTAAAGATGTGACACCCACGGAGCACCTACTACGCGCCAGGCCCTGGGCTCTCACCTCATCTTAGTCCATCCCGTCAGAGGGAGGCAGTGTTATTCTTGGCACCAATTTGACTTGGTCGAATCCCACCAGAGACCTGACCAAATATCAGCATAAGCCCAAGACCATGACCCTTGAAATGCCTGCCTGGGAAATCTCTACGCTGCTAAAGAATTTCCTGTGTGTTCCAGCCAACGCCGGACTGCAGTCCCTGACCTCCCTTTTTCTTAGAAGCATTTACTTCAGAAAACCTGCAGCTGTTAAATCCTTCCTCTGTCCCTTTGAGATGTGTCTTCTGCAATCCAGGAGTGTCCTTCTAAGGACATGGGAACCAAGCCTTTGAAATGCAGTCAAGAAGTGGGAGCCCCCCCCACCAACTCCCACACTCTGCAGGAGGGTCAGAGCCAGGGAGCAGACACAGCTGGCCTAATTGCGCTGACCCCTGACCTCACCATCCTTCAGTGCTACTCCTTAGCAGGCCTCAGCATATAGAAAGCTTGCACTTTTTGTCCTGGTGGAGTTGAGACCAGTTTATGCCAAACTCTCTTTCCTCTATTGCAGGTGTGTAAATAAAATCTGTCTTACCACTTTAAACAAGTATCCAGCTTTTGCTTCCCTCTGGCATTGCTGTTGTTTAGTGGCTAAGACAGGCATGACTCTTGTGTCCCCATGGACGGTAGCCCGCCAGGCTCCTCTGTCCATGGGATTCTCCAGGCAAGAATACTGGGGTGGGTAGCCATACCCTTCTCCAGGGGATCTTCCTGACCCAGGAATCGAACCCACATCTCCTGAATTGGCAGGCAGATTCTTTACCACCAAACCGCCAGGGAAGCCCCCTTCTTTGGCATAAACAACCTCATTTCCCCCGTGAGGACACTGAGGCTGGTGAGGCTCAGCCAGCCCCCAGGGTCACGTGAGGACGGCGGTGGGTCAGAAGCCCTCAGATTCTGCACTCTCAGCCACATCCCACTCGTCCAGCCTCACGTGCGCACAGGCGTTATCTGCACCCGCCAGACCCAGGGGAAACCGGGAGGGCCGTCATCTCTGACAAGCACGTTTTTAGAGGCATCGCCCCTGCTGACACGTCATCTGATACGTGTTGGGGCACGAGTGAGTCGTTCCCAAGCAGGCCTGCCGGGGCAGCGGCGGGGAAGCGGGCAGCTCGGGGAAGGGAGTGGATGCAGGCCCAGCGGCCCTGATCCCTGCCCACGGCCGGCCCTCACCTTCACAGGAGCGGCCGTCGGAGGAGAGCCGGAAGCCCAGGGTGCAGCTGCAGTAGTAGGAGCCGGGCGTGTTCTCGCACTTGTGGCCGCACAGGCGCCCTGGGTACCGCCGGCACTCGTTGATGTCTGAAACGGAGGGGGCGGGCGGCTCAGGCAGAGTTCTCCCTGGACGGGGCTGCCTGTCCTCCCTGGCAGCTCACGACCTCTGTCCCCAACCTCCTCCGCCCTCCTCTCCCGGGGAAAGGTACAGTGACCAGTCCCAAATGCACGGCAAGTCAGCAGGGGCGCTGGGACCACCCTGCCTCTCTGCCCACTGGGGAAGCCTCGTGCTCCTTCCAGGACAGTGCCTCTCTGGGAAATCACAAAGACTCTGGGGCATCTGTCCAGGGGGCTGGAGTCTCGGGGCTAGCAGAGCACCTGCTCTACAGGTGGGGAGCACCCCCCAGGAGCTGCATGACTGGACCTAGAATGTGGGTCTCCCGATCCAGGTCCCTTCTCCAACACTGTCTGAACTCAGGGCTGTCAGAGGTCAGGAGCAGACCACGCGGTCACTACAGGTGCACCCCAGGCTGGTTCTCCTTCATGTCACCTGGCCAGCCGCCTCCTCAGGGATACACACACATACCCACACATGTCCTGCTGATGCCGTCGAAGTAGTACCCGGCTTTGCACTCACAGCGGAAACTTCCAGGGGAGTTCACACACAGGTGCCCCGGCCCACAGGGCTCAGAGGGGGGAGAGCACTCGTCCACATCTTGCAGAAAAGAAAGACACATTGAAAACCCTTTAGTGGGGGAGGGGGTGTGATCAGAACGGAAGGCAAGGAAGGAGCCCACAAAAACGTAACTGACAACGTGGCACCGTCTAATGCTTCAATGTGATTTCCCGGATTATGTCCTATGCGCTGGAGAGACAGCTGACCCGACGTAGCCTCTACCCTCAGGGGATTCCTGCTACTGCGAGCCAGCAGTGGCCCCAGTTAAGTAAGGCAGGAAGTGCCCAGGGATTGGGGAGATGCTGAGGAAGGAGGAGACTCCTCTGTGTGGCAGGGATCTGGGCAGGATGGGCGCAATATGCCTTTGCCTGAACCCACAGGAAGGTAGGAGCAGGTGGCAAAGGGAGCAGTGTAAGAGCAGAAGTCACACAGACAGAGACGGGCAGGGCTTGTTGGGGAGCAGCAAGACCTGTTCCATCTGGATTATAAAGTTTGTGAGGTTGGGGTCAATTCAGGAGGACCGAATTGTAAGTGGGGCTTCCCTGGTGGCTCAGATGGTAAAGAATCCGCCTGTAAAGCAGGAGATGCAGGTTCGCTCCCTGGGTGCTCTCCCTGGAGGAGAGCATGGCAACCCACTCCAGTATTCTTGCCTGGAGAATCCCATGGACAGAGGAGCCTGGCGGGCTACAGTCCATAGCGTCGCAAAGAGTCAGACATGACTGAAGTGACTGAGTACCCTCGTACACACACAAATTGCAAGCTGGAGCATCAGTCATCTGTCTGCCCCAGTGAGGAACCATCACCATAGGGAGCTCTGAGCAGGAAAGGGCAAGAGAGCTTTCATCTCAGAATGAATGGGACAGACTTGAAGGGGCAAAGATGAAGGCAGCAGGTGGGCTGGCATTCTACTGCAACCGTCCAGGCAATAGCCAGTAAAGGCCTAGGCTTGGCGATCAGCCATGGGATAGACGGACAGGTGCACACCCCTTCCTTTGGGGATCTGCTCTCTCCTTCCAGAGAAGGGAGGGTTGTGCTGGAGCAGACAGAAAAGTCCATTTCAAACGAGCTTTCGTTTTTAATACCAACCAACGCAGCGGGTTCCCTCCTCGTTGAGATGGTAGCCACGGCCACAGTTGGGCACGTTCTTCTGGCACGTGTAGGAGCCCTCTGTGTTGATGCACGTCTGCCCAACAGGGCATGGGGCACTGATACTCAAACACTCATTGATATCTACGGGGGGAAAGATAGAGATGGCAGGGTTAATCCTGTAGGGCTTTCCCAAACCCAGCACCCAGATCTCCAAAAAAGTCCCATCTCCCTCCTCTTTATGAAACCACAGACGGAGTTAAGATGATGTGCTCAGCCTGGACCGCACCGCAGCCTCCCCACTGGGTCCCAGGTCACAGCAGCACACCCCACCTTAAGCACCCCCTCTCGGGTCCATCTCCCTGCCCCTAAACCCTCAACACCTCCATCTTCCACTGCACCAAAGCCAAGGCCACCTGCCTGCAAGTCCCACACAGTGAACTGGGCTGATTTTGCCATGAGTCAGGGTTTCCAGCCCCGACAGAAGCCCTCCTCCGCGGAGCCCCCTGCAAGCCCCCTGAAAGTCTGGGCAAGCCCCTCCCCATCTTGGCCCAGGGAGAGCGGTTAGCCTCCTGCTCCCCGGCCCCCTTCTTTGAGTGATGACAGCTCCGTGGGCAGGGGGCTGGAGAGGGGCCAGTGCAGCCAAGCTGAGGCCCCCACCACGCAGACACCTCCCGTGAAAAGGGGGCAAATTTGTTTCAGGAACAAAGACTGGGGTTGGCTGCAGATAAAATCACCCCCATCCTAAGGGGCTGCTGCTGTTTGTCTGTAAACATCCTGGGATAGCAATAAAAGGGGGCAGGGATTTCAGTCCAAACCACCATGCCAAATCAAAGATCAACGCAGATTTATCTGCGAGGGCGTGAGACAGACACAAGATGGAAAGTCCCGTCCCTTGTCATGGCGCTGCCAGCCTTTCCAGTGGGGTGACAGGGCAGCCCCAGCAGCGTGGGTTCTGGCTGGTGGCACCTGCAGCTCACATCCAGGGGGACGTCTGTCTGACCTCAAGGGAGGACCCAGAATCTTCTGCTGGGGCAGAGGGCAAGGACAGTTGGCAGACCTGGACTCAAATGCCAAGAGCATACAGTGATCCGGCCAGGTGGCGACTGCAGGAGAAAGCAGGCCCACCTCCTGTCTCCTGGGCTGGTCCCAGGGCGGTAGTGTTTAAAACTACTGAGGGCTTCCCTGGGGCTCCCAGGTGGCGCTAGTGGTAAGGAACCCGCCTGCCAATCCAGGACACCTAAGAGACACGGGTTCGATCCTTGCGTTGGGAAGATCTCCTAGAGAAGGAAATGGCAACCCACTCCAGTATTCTGGAGAATTCCATGGACAGAGGAGCTTGACAGGGTCCATGGGGTCACAAAGAGTCAGACACAACAGAAGTGATTTAGGACGCACGCACACACACCTTCCGTTCAACACGAGTGTCTCTGATTTCAAAACTCAAGCTCTTTTGTCTGAATCGGAAATTGCTAAATTAGAGCCCTGGGACCCAACACCGCCTGTCGCCTGTGCTTGTAAATAAAGCTTTATTGGGACACAGCCCTGCCCACTTGTTCACATAACCATGGCTGCTTTCCAGCTGCAACCTGCAGAGCAGAGGCGTTGCGACAGAGACCACACGGCCTGCAACGCACAATTTATTATCCAGCCTTTATAGAAAAAGCTTGCCGACCCGTTTTGTCTACCCTGGGCAGTGCCCCGCCTGCTAGAGACAGGGCCCGTGACCGGACGGTTCCCCTGCCTGGCAGACCCCGTGGGCCCTGGCAGCAGTGTCTTACCAATACAGTTGCCTAGAGCATCTTGTATAAAGCCACTCTTGCACTGTAGCTTGGGTCTGCAGCGGAAGGATCCCAGAGTATTCTGACAGATAAAATCGGGGAGGCAGTTATGAATACCACTCTCACACTCGTCAATATCTGGTACATCATAAAAAAAGGAAATTGTTAGCAAGAGTCCTGCCAGAAGCATCTTATAACACTTTAAAATCACAAGAAAGCTTTTTTTTTTTTCTTTAAATGCTCATTACTCAGACTATAACCCAAAACATCCCAATAAAGAGGTCACATACAAGAGCCTTAGCCAAATGGGGCTCGTGTTGCTAAAGACTTAAAACTCTGACTATCCCCCCAAGGCTCTTATGATGCAAATTTTGTTATATAATAAATAACCCAGACATTTTCCTGGCAATAGGTGGTTTGGTTTGGTTTGGTTTTCATTTCAGGCTAAGCACATGTTAAGTTTTAGATTATAAAGCGATGATGATCTTAGTGGCAATAAACACAGTCCTTATAAACTTGTTCATTCTTCAGTCCTTGCAATATCCCAAATATTAACAATGGTGATTGTCATGACTGAACGTGTTGGCTGCCCTTCCCTTGAAGTTCATGGGCTGTCAGATGTTCAAAAGTGTATACTCAGCTGGCAGGGACCCTGGGTTCTCGTGGTGCAAGCCGCCCAGGGAGTCTGCAGGGGTGGGGAGCACCGAGCTCACCCAAAGGCCCTCGGACGTCAGGAGGGTGTGACTTGCTTTTGAGTTACCCTCATAATTCAACCAACATTTTTACACAAGTGGTTTTGTCGTTCCGAAGGGTTGGAAACCCTCAGCAGAAAAGTATGTTCTAACAGATCCTCATCAAAGGCTTATCTGCCAAATAACATCTATGATTTGGTGGGGAAAAGCCAGCAGCCAAAAATGTCATGCTTTTTACGCAGCGGAAGGGAATATGCTTTGAACTTCAAGGGAGCCTGGAATCAGATGGACAGCAGCTGTTGTGCACACACACACAAAAAAATTGGGGGGACGGGACTAGAAAGCACATGCGAGCACCTGAAATTCATCTCCAGTCTTGTTGTTATTTTAAAATTGTTTTTCAGTCTTTATTCTTAAATTGTTACAACACTGCTTCCCCTTTATGTGTTCTGGTAGTTTGGCCACAAGGCATGTAAGATATGAGCTCTCCGACCAGGTTCGGAACTCGTACCTTCTTGCACTGGAAGGCAAAGCCCCAACCATTGGAAGGCCAGCGACGGCCCTGGTCTTGTTTTTAAATGATCGTGCTTTGAGCCTTTTCAGAAACCCAAACTCTCCACTGTCATTAACTCAGCATGACGGTCAAGAAGCTAAATCTTCATGAGTGACAGGGTAGGTGGTGCCCCAGGCAAGTCACCGGGGGACACAGCATGGAGCCCCGCACCCCCCAAGCCACCTTCTCATGACATCACAGCTACTCCCGGGGTGCGGCTCTGCGACCCGGAGCCCGCCGTACCTTTGCAGTCATTGTCCTCTGTGAGCTCATAGCCAGTTCCGCAGCTGCTGTCGCGCTGGCAGCGGAAGGAGCCCGCTGTGTTGACGCAGGTTTCCCCGAGCCGGCAGCTCTGGCCGCCCGTGATGCACTCGTTGACATCTAGGAGAGACACAGGCAACGCAGGAGTAACCGGCAAGCACGCCCGATCCTGACGCTGCGTCAGAAGAAACGGACCAGGAGGCAGAGTGGGGTCAGGGCTCTGCATCCATCAAGGGCCCCAGGCCTGTGATAGTCACACTCTGTACCGGAGTGGAGCCCTGGGCGCTCCCCACCAAAGCAAAGCAAAAGCAATGGTTCCTCTCCCCGGCTGATCTATTTCAGATCTACTGCTCCTTCTGAGCATCTGCTAAGCAAGCTCCAGGCCCTGAACTGGAGTCGTGTGACCCTAGAGACCCCCTATTAGGGCTGTCGCCTCCCTCCATCTCCCCCATCTCACAGACGAGGGGCCAAGAGAGGCTGGGGATGCCACTCAGCAGATCCTGGACTCAGAGCCCAGTCAGACCCCAAGCCCGCCGCCCCCTTTTCCAGCCAGGGGTTCACACTCTCCTGGCTGAAAGCCGTGGCTGTGGAGTGCTGGAGAGCTGGTCCTGGGCCGTAGTTCACCTATGAACAGGGCCCCAAGTTGTGCGAACTGGGCCCTGCCCGGGTGTCAAGCGCAGGCAGAGGCTCTCAGAGCAGGATGACATTTACCTTCACAGGAGACGCCGTCGGGGAGCAGCTGGTACCCCACAAAGCAGGAGCAGACAACTTCCTCCCCCGTGTCCCGGCATTGCTGTTTGCAGGGCCCGCCGCCTGGAACCAGAGCAAATGTGAGCAGAGGCCCGGCGCATCCAGGGACCTCCTGGTGATTTCTCTTTGTTTGGATGGGGCCAGAAGTGCCCTCAAGGTGGACTGATGCAGAAAGGCAGGCTCCTCAGGCTGGAGCCCACTGCAGTCTTCACAGCAACCCCCTTCCCATGAGAGACCCCCAAGGTCTGGCCCTGATCTGACAGATGGAGGGGCGTGCGGGACCCCAATACCCCATTTTCACTGGCACTGCTTCAGTTCCGGCTGCTCACTCACCTGGCTCTCTGAGCATCCCTGGTACCCAACCCTCCAACCACGCTTCCCACAGGGTGGCTAGCGAGATGCTCAAAGAACTAATCTCATGGGGACAAACCTCCACCAGACAAAGATTCCACAAAATGAAGTCCGGACTGCTGCCCAGGGCCTGCACGGCCTGCCCACTTGTCCAGCCTCTTCCCCTCTCCCTGTCCCCTGCCCCTCCCCCATCCCACAGCCCACCGGGGCCCAGCTGCTGCGGGTCTTCAAGTCTCTGCTCCAGTTGCTGCAACCCCCCCACCCATGTCACTTCTCTGGCTAGTCCATCCTGGCCCACTGCAAACCAACTATCCGCCCCCCTCCTCCAGGAAGATCCCCCCTACGCCCCCCAGGGAGGATTACGGGTCTTTTTGGGGCTCTCTGTTCTCCCTTCCCCCACCCAAGGCCTCGGTGCCAAGTGTCATTGTAACAGACTGCATTATTTTGTGATTAAACTGACTCCCTAATTAAAGCCCAACCATAAGGCAAGTCACTAAATGTCCTAGGGGAGCAGACCTGCCAGTCCAGACGCGTAGGAATGTTCCATCATGAGAAATAAAGTCTTATCTTATGGAAAACAACACTGTAAGGCCCCACTGACTTTAAATTTGAAAGCATCACTCTTATGAGACAAATGGATATTACAGATGGTATGGGTGGAGCGCCAGGCCACAAAATGAAGTAACGCTCACCCCCATCCCTTAAGGGGCCCCCAGCCTTGGCAGTCCCTGTCTAGGGTGACCCCCCCAGAGTCACCCACAGAGTCTGTGGGCCGTGATGAAAGGGCTTTGAATGCTAGCTTCTTCGCTACAAGCCACAAGAACGCAGCCCTTCGCTACAGGTCCACCCTCTCCCTCACTCGCCCACCAGGTCCCAGCGAGGAGGAGAGGAAGGGAAGGAGTCCAGGAGTGCAGGTGACCGGGACTCCCAGCCAAAGGGCACATGTCGGGTGAATCCTAGTGAACCCGAGCAGAGCCTGAGGTCAGCTCCCAGAGAGATTAGCATTTGACCCTCCCTTGGGCCTCGTTATCCACCAGCTCGGGAAGCACAGGGCTCACCTCGGCAGCGGTCATTCAGGTAGGGGTCCTCTTGTTCCTCCTCGATCTCAGAAACCTTAGCTAAGGGGAAAGAGGCAAAGACATGTTTGTGCACACGCTGTCCACGCGGTGATCCACACCCACATGAGCACACAGGTCACTCCAAATGTTTTCTCTTCTTGTAAATATCAGGCAGCTAATGCCTGTCTGTACGTCTTCTTATAAACAGCTCAGTGTTCATTTCATCCTTTTGAAAAACAGAATCACACTTACAAAACAAAATGTCGCTACATCTCTAAAAGATCTATTATACCAGAAACGGCAGCGGCACGAGGGCCTGTTAGTCATCCACGTGACGCCACGTGTGGTTATGTTGTCAACGCTACTTAAATATTTCCACAAATGCAGCCACCACAGCCCTACTATAAACTCAGTCACAGCCTCCAAACAAGGCAACGCACCTGGTGAGAGCTTGTTGTTACGGGTCGAACTGTGGGTCCCACCCCCCCCACCCACCCCCCACAGAAGATGTGAAGTCCTAACCCCCAGTGTCTGGGGACATGATCTTATTTTGGAGCAGGGTCACTGCAGATGATCAGGTTAAGATGAGGTCGTGAGAGGGGGCCCTAATTCAAAGACAAGTGTCCTTACAAGAAGGCAACATTTGGACTCCGTGGCAGATACACAGAGGAAAAGGGAGTGGAGAAACAGGGAGAAGACAGGCATCTCCAAGCCAAGGGATACCGGGGGAGATACTCGGAAGGCCTAGCCCTGCCAACACCATGGTCTCGGACTTCTGGCCTCCAGGCTGGGAGACAATATCTCTGTTGTTTAAGCCCCCCAGTCTGCGACGCCTTCCTAGGGCAGCCCCAGGAAGCAAATACACAGATTTCATCCACTTGGCCTGCAAAGTTCAATTTAGTGCCAGTCATCCATAGTCACTCACTCGGCTTGTTCAACAAAGGTATCTGAGCACCTGCTCTGAGGGTGAAGCACTTGGCACAGACAAGGCCCCCCCGACTTAATAAAAAGATTCAACAGAGGGGGTGGTCCAGTGGCTAAGACTCTGCCCTCCCAACGCAGAGGGCCCAGGTTTGATCCCCGATCAGGGAACTAGATCCCACAAGATGCAACATGAGAAGAGTTCACATGTCAGAACTAAAAGATCCTGCATGCTTAAACTAAGACCCACTGAAGTCAAATAAATAAATAAAAATGTTTTTAAAAGAGATTCAACACGGCAATAGAACAAAGAGTGACGCGGTGGGGGGCCAGGGCCCTGATTGAAAGGGTGGCATTGCACTGGCAGTTCTGACATAAAGGAAATGCGTTAGCCCTTTTAACTCGGGTGGATACACCCAGGAATCCCTAGACAACTTGAAAACCAAGCCCCCTGCTGATGGAAGCCGCCACAAGATGGAATGACAGTGACCACAACTCCATCGCAATCCAGCAGCCATCACATTGCAAGGCTGGGTGGGAAAGCACAAACCCAGGGTCTCCTCAGTGCAGCCACGCCTACAGAAGAGAAGCGAAGAAAGACAGAAAAAAGACGGAGAGGAAATGCGACCCAATGGAAACAGTGTCCATCTCTGTGTTGATTTCCTCTTCCTTCTACCTTCCCGTGTCTTCTAAAACACATACATGTGAGAGCATGATACACCCACACAGAAAACAGACCTCAGTAAAAACACACACATTAGTAATTCTTCAGTAAATTTCAATATAACATAATTTATAGACACTATGCAAAAGACACAGGAAGGCTCCCCTTGTGGCTCAGACGGTAAAGAATCTGCCTGCATTGCGGGAGACCTGGATTTGATCCCTGGGTCGGAAAGACACCCTGGAGAAGGAAATGGCAATCCACTCCAGTATTCTTGCCTGGAGAACCCCATGGACAGAGGAGCATGGCGGGCTACAGTCCATGGTGTCGCAAGAGCTGAACACGACTGAGCAACTAATACTTTCACTTTCACATTAAAATATGGGAAGGGTCCCTAAATAATTCAAAAACTTTTCAGCTGGGAAGAAACTAAGCAAGGGACCTTTAGGGTGTGAGTCATCTCTAGGTTGGGAGGCTCGGAGCCCCTTTGCTCAGAATGGTTAATTTGGATGCAACTAGAGATGATCATTAATGGCAGAAAGAGAAGAGGAACTAAAGAGCCTCCTGATGAAGGTGAAAGAGGAAAGTGGAAAAGATGGCTTAAAACTCAACACTCAAAAAACAAAGATCATGGCATCCGGTTTCATCACTTCATGACAAATAGATGGGGAAAATGTGGAAATGGTGTCAGATTTCATTTTTTGGAGGGGCTCCAAAATCAATGCAGACGGTGACTGCTTGCTCTTTGGAAAAATAGTTATGAAAAACCTAGACAAATGTATTAAAAAGCGAGACATCACTTTGCCAAGAAAGGTCCATAGAGTCAAAATTATGATTTTTCCAGTAGTCATGTATGGATGTGAGAGTTGGAGTACAAAGACTGAATGCTGAAGAACTGATGTTGGAAAATTGTGGTGTTGGAAAAGACTCTTGAGAGTCCCTTGGAGAGCAAGATCAAACCAGTCAATCCAAAAGGAAATCAATCCTGAATATTCATTGGAAGGACTGGTAATGAAGCTAAAGTTTCAAAACTTTGGCCACCTGATGCAAAGAACTGACTCATTAAAAAAGACCCTGATGCTGGGAAAGATTGAGGGCAGGAGGAGAAGGGGAGGACAGAGGATGAGATAGTTGGATTGCATCACCGACTCAACGGACATGAGTTTGAGCAAGCTCTGGGAGTTGGTGATGGACACAGAGGCCTGGTGTGCTGCCGTCCGTGGGGCTGCAAAAAGCCAGACACGACTGAGTGACTGAACAAGCGATGATCACAGGGCTTCCCTGGTGGCTCAGTGGTAAAGAATTGGGATCCCTGGGTCAGGAAGATCCCCTGGAGAAGGAAATGGCAACCCACTTCAGTATTCTTGCCTGGAAAATCCTATGGACAGAGGAGCCTGGCGGACTACAGTCCACCGAGTCGCAAATGAGTGGGACATGACTTCATGACTAAACAAGAGATGGTCACACTGAGTGAAGCGAGTCAGAAAGAGAAGGACAAATACCACATGCTCTCACTTATTTGTGGAATCTAAAACACGACTCAAATGAGCCTATCTATGAACAGACAGTGTCACAAACAGAGCAGACCGGTGGCTGCCACAGGAGAGGGTCCTGGTGCGGCATGGACTGGAGGCTGGGGTTAGCAGATGAAAGCGATTACAGACAGAACAGAAGAACAATTGGGTCCTGCTGCGCAGCCCAGGGAACTGCATTCCACATCCTGTGATAAACCATAATGCAAGAGCATGTGAAGAAGAACGCCCAGGTACGCATAACAGAATCACTGTGCTATGCAGCGGAAATTAACACAACACTGTAATCAACCCTACTAGGAGCCAAAAAGAGAGGGAAAAAAGGAGGTTTGATCTGGGGACCCCTCATCCACTTGGCATTACATCCTGGCAAGGCCCAACTCCCTGCCACGTCCAGCACAGGCCAGGGTGACGGAACCATCCTCCAGAGGACTCACAGTGACAAGGTCAGGGGCATTTGTGGGAAACTGCTACCTGGGTGATGAAGTCATTGAGATTTCCACAGCATTCTTTGGGGGCTAGTATGCTGGGCAAAGAATGCGAGAAGATGAATCTGGAATCTAAGCTTCTTGCAGCTTCAGTCGCCCAATCTGTAGAATGGGCGTAACCAAGATACACCCCAGCACAGCTCCACCCAAAAGAACAGGGTTCTTTCCCCCATCTTAGATAACTCACACTTCCATATAACAATAAAATATCGAAGATAACAACACTTCAATAACTCATAATACAGCTTAGTAGAAAAAGAAGGTTAAGAAAACAGACACAAATCCCAATTTTATATTTAGATTCAACAGATGTGTGCATGTGTGTGTGTTCAGTCGTGTCCGACTCTGCGACCCACGGACTGTAGCCCGCCTGGCTTGTCTGTCCATGGGACTGTCTAGGCAAGAACACTGGAGTGGGTTGCCATTTCCTTCTCCAGGGGATCTTCCCGACCCAGAGGTAGAACCCAGGTCCCCTGCATTGCAGAACAATTCTTTACCATCTGAGCCACCCGGGACGCCCAGACCTGAGTTACTCTATATCAAATGCTTAGAGAAGTTTCTAAAAGGCTTTCTGTCCATCTCTGTGCTTATTTTACCTCAGGCCGTACTGGTCTGTGGGCCCATGTGGCCCCGTGGTAGCACACAGTAGGCCCACAGTAAACGTCAGCGGAAGACAGGAAGGCAGGTCTGTGTCTGAGTGGGGAGGGAACACAGGGAAGTCCTCACAGAGACACCGAGCAAAGTCTGGGGCAAGAAATGAAGCCGATGAAAGGCAAGGGAGAAATAAGACATCTGGAGCAACAGAAAAGCTCAGAGACCATTAACGAACCAAGATATAAATCAACAAAAGTCCTCCCTGGAGACACAGGAGAAAGTCTCCACCAGGGTGAAGAATCTGAGTTTGTTTAGAGTGAAAATGTCATCTCTGATTTCAAAAGTCAAGGAGGGAGCCAGAACGTGGTTCCAGTCCCCCTTTATGACTAAGATATCTGAAGTCAGCTGCACGGCAGAGTCCTGGACTTGAGAAGTCAAAACAAAGAATGAAAGACGGGTCACTTGATCCAGGACCCCAAAGCCACAGGAACGGACGGCCTGGCTCAGGGAGCCCTGGCCTGTGAGCTCTTCCCCTGACCTGCTCCCTGCCCCTTCCCCCACGTTGAACAGAGGGCAGACGGAGCTCAGACTGAGAAGGCAAAGGTCCCACGCAGGCAGCAAGCTTGGGGCAGAGCAGACGCCTGAAATGTTCCAGGGCTGTTTCCATTATGGCATAGGAAACCATTGCATAAGTGGAAGAGATGATTAGACAACCGAGAAGTTTCCTGAACCGTGTAACTGAACCAGGCCCCAAGGCTTCAGGACTGACGTGGCTTCAGACAAATGGGAGGGTGGGGAGCTAAACTGATGGAAATACAGCTGGGAGCTGTCTTGAAGCTGCTTTAGGGGGGTCACCGGCCCCTACACTGAATAAATATCTATGTTTGAATGCTCACAGCCTGCTACTAATGAGTGGTGCCCCCAGCCTCTTGTCCACATGTCGTCAGCTCCCGATGGAGAGAGGGCACTGGCCCAGCATCGGAAGGCCAGAGTTCTGCCTCCACCGTGTGCTGGCCACGTGACCTTGAATGCCAGGACCTCATCTGTGAAACGCGGCGAATGAGAGCGTGGCCAGCCACCTACGCTGCCCGAGGCGGCTGGAGGGACGAGGCGAACTGTGACGGCAGACGCCACGTACCACTTCTCCCATCTCATCCCCGAGTGAGTGGGACTGTAGGCGTCCCCATTTCACAGATGAGAAAACTGAGGCCTGGATCCATCAGGTTGCCCCAAATACACGTCAGGACAGGGACATGAACACAGATTCGTCAGATCCCAGATTCCAAGCCCTCGGTTTCACCCCAGGACAGCGAGAAGCATGAACCTGCTCTGACAACCAGAACCGGTCTCTGCAGAGTTAAGGCAACGGTCAATGCACGAGCCCACACCACCCGTGACGGTCAGCTTTAGGTGTCCACTTGGTGGGGCTACAGTACTCAGATATTTGATCCAGCACCAGTCGGGACACAGCTGGGATGGTATGTTTTAGATGAGATTGACCCTTAAATCAGCAGACTTTGAATAAAGCAGACTGCCCTCCATCAAGTGGGTGGGCCTCATCCAATCAGGCAAAGGCCTTAAGAGAAGGACTGGCCTCCCCCAAGCAAGAAGGAACTCTGCTAGCAGACGGCCTTCCGAACTGAGCCAGATGAGTGTTCTTCTGGGCGTCCAGCCTGCATACACAGCCTGCAGGTTTCGAACCTGCCAGCCGCCCACTGTGTGAGCCAGTGAATTAAACCCTTCTCTCCCTCTCTCCCCACACCCTATTGGTTCTGCTTCTCTAAATAACCTCGACCGACTGCCCTGCTCCAGAGGAAAGAAAAGGGGGACTTACCTGTTTCTTGGAGGTCCCCGCCGTCCCCCGGGGCAAAGTCTGCCGTCTCCTGGCCCTTGACGCAGCACGCCCGGAAGACCAGCCCGCACTGGTAGCCAACCATGAGGCTGTACTCACAGCTCTGGCCCTGGGCCTGGGCTGCCCGCCCCAGTAGGCAGCAATGGCAGCACCTCTGCAAACACAAGCAGAGACTCTTGATGGAGAAGCCAGACCCGTGACACAGCGGATCCCACGGACCCCTCATCCCCCCCGTGGTAATTCTCCCCGGGCGGGGAAGACACACACCTGACTCGGCTGCCTTTTCTAACCGCTGCCAGGAAATAGCAAAGCCAGCTGAGCCCAAGGCTTGCTGCCCCCTGAACCTCATAGGTCGTGCCTTAAAGGGGCTGATCCTAGCACATGCTCCACAACCCCTGTCTGCCCCCCAAACCCCAGCCGGTCCAGCAGGGCCTCCAGGGAGAGGGGGGCTAGAAGAGGGGCCCCTGGGGCTCCCACATGGGCTCCCTAAGGGTCCATGCCTTCTGCGTGCTCTGAGATTTCTCTACCACGCCTGGAACGACGAATATACACCTGTCTCCTCCTCCTCAGCCCAGGCAGGGTGGTTCAGACCGCAGGAAGAGAGCCTCAAGACTGGTCAGCAGGTGAGGGACAGAGTTACCTGTGTGCCCCAGTGGTCCCCAAAGCCACATCTGAAGCCCGGAAACAATATTCACCCCTGGCACATGAAAACTTCATTTCGGTCATCATTCTAAGAAACGCACAGAATGTTCCAAAGGTCTGTGGCAGGAGCGGGGGAGGTGGTTTAGCCTGAGCTTCGTGGAGGCTGAGGGTCTCGCATTCTCCAGGAAGAGCAGGAGCCCCAGTGACCTCCTCCACCTCATACGTCCCGAGTCATACTTTCCGGAAACATAAATGGCTCATTGGCCGAAGTGATCAGTTTCCACACCCATTAGAATGTTCCAGGCCTTTCTCTGAAGTCTGAGGACCCAGGCAGAGCCCCCTTTCTGGGAGGCCGGCTCTAAGCATCTCAGGTCCCAGCTCCCAGGAACCCCCTTGACCAGCCCCCGCTCCCCTGCTCACCCAGCCTCCTCCCATGAAAAGCCCACAAAGGCTGAGGGTGGGCAGAGGGGCACTTGACCCCCAACTCATCGATGTGGAATATCCCTCCACATCCCACTCTGTGTGAAAAGACGAGCCCCAGAAAGGATCCCCACTCTCCCTCCCGGAATCCAGACTTCATTCCAATTATTGCTCCTTGAAATTACTTCATGGGTTCCTAACGGGGAACAGGAAATCTTTCTTCCAGGGAATTCAGTGTCGTCACCTGGCACCTCCACCAGAAACCCAGATGACCAGGTTAATTAACTTTCCAAACTTGAGCTCCTCCTAGTCGGGCTGTTTTTCTCCCTCGTAAGTGGTAAGGGAGGGACAGCCTAGTTTATTTGCAGTTTTCAGACCTCGGAACGCTCTCAGGAACCTCTCCACATCCGTGCAAAGATGCAGGCCTTCCACAGGGACAGAGGCCCCGGGGACCTGGCCTGGACCTGGAGTCAAGGGTGATGACATCCACTCATCGCTGACCTTCTGGACAGAGTTCCCTCTGGGCCAGATGACCCCGCTCCCAGCCGTGCCTCACTGCTGATCTTGAAAGGACCCTTGCTGAGAGGTCACTTTGGAGTGTGGGCCTCTCTGAACCTCAGTCTTTTCTTCTAGGGCAGTTATGGAGGCCATGCGTTCTCAGAGGCATACGTGGGGGCCCATTCTGAACTCTGACTAGCTGGGGAGAGTAGAGGCGTTTGAGGGCCTCCTGGGGGCGGGGGTGGGGATGCCTACCTTGAATTGAGGGTTCAGAAGGCCCTGAGTCCAGGTAACCCATGCTCTGACCTTTGAGTCCCTGTTTGAAGCCCTGGGACTGGCAGTCCGTGGGCCCCGACCTTTGCGGCACTGGGGGCTGGTTTCATGGAAGACAGTTTTTCCACGAACTGGGGTGGAGGATGGTTTCGGGGTGATTCAAGCACACTGTTTATTGTGCACTTTACATCTGATCTGATGCCGCCGCTGATCCAACAGCAGGCACCGGCACGCGGTCCGGAGGCTGGGGACCCCCGCTGGCAGGCTTCAGGGCAGGGCTGGGTCACTTCACCCCATGTCCCAGTGCTGGAAGGGGCCTGGGCGGCAGAGCTAAGAGTCTGCGCACCCAACGCAGAGGATCCGGGTTCAATCTCTGTTCAGGGAACTAGACCCCGCATGCTGAAACTCTGGGGTGTTGCCCGGAGTTTACTGGGTAAACTGGAGCTGGTGGGGAGACCTGAGTGGCCCTTCCAGCCCCCAGGGCTTTTTGCACACCCTGCTGCTCAGAGGGAAAGGCTGCCTGAGTTTGGGGTGCAGGGAGGAGAGCGCCCCAGGCCTCGGACTGCAGAAGGGATGGCTGCGCCGGGAGGGCGGGTCCTCACCTTCACGAACATGGCCTCGAGGCTGGTGTTGTCGCCGCGTGGTGTGGCGCAGCTGTCCTGCTCGTTGGCCAGGTTGATGCCCGTGGCGCAGTGCAGCTCCTCCAGCTGGTTCTGGCAACATTGCTCCTGAACCATCCTGTGGGCAGAGGGTGTGGGATGTGCCAGGGGCTCTGTGGGGTTGCAAGGGTCTGCCAGGTGTACCCAGGGCCTGGGAGCAGTAGCCCCTCGGGGACGGCAGCCCTGTCACATTTGAGGGTCCCCCTCCTTCCCCCACCCCTGCCGCTCATCCACAGACACGCCAAGATACACACACAGCACCCGCATACGGAAGGTGGTCAACAGAGTTTGATTAGAAAGACTGAATGCACGGTGGTGTCTGGGAGTGGTTTCGACAGGCCGACTTCATCTCTCTTGAGCGCTGAGCCTCATCCAGAGAAAGTTCCCAGCTATTTATAACACAAATCAGATTATGGCTGGGATTTTCCTGGTTGTCCTGTGGCTGACTCTGCGCTCCCAACGCAGGAGACAAGGGTTCAGTACCTGGTCAGGGAACTAGACCCCACATGCTGCAGTAAGACCCAGCACAGCCCAATGAGTTGGGTTTTTTTAAATTAAAAACAAATTTTAAAAAACAGATGAGGGCTGGCTCAGGTCTGGACCCTCTCATCCTTTATTAATATCTCCCCAGGTTCCAGAATCAGAGGAAATAGCTCCGGCGAGGCAGAGGAGGTTGCCACGGCCAAGAGTGATGGGTGGTAGCAACAGTGAGCCCAGGCCGCTGCACCCCCATCTCCTAGCCCTTCTAGGGTCTCCAGGAAGAAGGTCCGCAAGGTGGATCTGCCAGAGGTGGTCCCTCAGACACAGCTCCAGGCAGGGAGGGAAGGGACATGAGGGAGCAAGAGGTGTGTGGTCACAGGCGTGGCTCCCCTCAGACCTCAGAGAACCTTGGCTCTGGGGTTGCCAACAAGGGCAGGAAGAGCTGCCAGGCCTTCGCTGGACCGGAGAGGGTGGGGCCTCCCCGTGTGGCTGGCCAGGCGACCTTGGCCCCAGCCTCCACTCTGTGGGGCTGGAGCTCCTCACCCAGCTTCTCATACACTTCTAGAACTGTCCATGGGCTCCAGCCTGGATCTATCAATACACACAGAGATAGACTGCAGGTTTAGCTCCAGACCACCACGGTAAAGTGAGCCACACAAATTCTCTAGTTCCTTGGAGCATATGAGAGTTACGCTTGCACTGTACTGCAGCCCATAAAGTGTGCATAGCGTTATGTCTAGAAAGTAAAACATACTTTAATAAAAATCATCGTTGCTAAAGAATGCTAGCCTTCATCTGACAACATGGAATTACCACAAACCTTCAATTTGTTAAAAAAAAAAAAAAAAATTCCAACCTTTGAAGCATAAGAAAATGAAACATGTCTATACTCTGTTACCACACATTGGCTCATGCCCTTGGTGAATTTGCAAATAACCGGCATTTTACTAAATTGTTAGGGAGAGCTAACAGATGTGGGTCCAACTATCCATTCATTCAAAGATGTTTACTGGCTGAACAGAAAAAAACGAGTGTTGTGGAGAACTTGAACCCTTGTGCACTGTGGGTGGGAGTGTTAGCTGGTGCAGCACAGCAGTTCCTCAAAAAATTTCAGACAGAATGAGCCTAGGATCCAGCGATCCTAACTCTGGGTATAAACCCGGAAGGAAAGAAAGCAGTTGACTCAGACACTGGCGCACCTAGGTTCACGGCAGCGTGATTCATAACCGCCAGAAGATGGGAGCAACCCAAGTATCCATCGAGGAACAGACAAGCCAAGTGTAGTCTGTGCGTATGAAGGAGCTGAACACGGCCTCAACCAGGAAGAAAACCTGAACACATGTTACAAAGTTTTCGGAGAAACTCTGAGGACAGAGAGCTAAGTGAAAGAAGCCAGACACGAAAGGATAAACACTGTGATTCCATTTGTATGAGGGACCCACAAGAGTCCAACTTATGAAGATGGGAAACAGAAGGGATGGGCTGGGGCAGGGAGGGTAACAAGGAGTTTCTGCCTCAGTTTAGGAAGATGAAAAAGTTCTGGGGACGGTGGGACAGTGATGCAAATATACTGAACTGTACCCCTAAACATGGTCACGACGGTGCAATCTGCAGGAAATGGCACCCCACTCCAGTATTTGTGCCTGGAAAATTCCATGGGCAGAGAAGCCTGGAGGGGTACAGTCCAGGGAGCCACAAAGAGTTGGACACGACTATTATGTATATTTTACTGCAATTAAAAAAAAATTGTTTTTTGGTTGCAACCCTACTGTGTGCCAGGCCCATGCAGAGGCTTCGGGGATGAGAGAGGGAAGTCTTGGAGGGGAAGCACAGCTTCCCACACTGGGGTCCTTCCAGCACAGAAGTTATGAAGCTCTACGCGGGTGGGCTTGGGCCAGAGTTGGGCGTCTGGAGAGCTGGACAGCGGTTTAGTTGCTCAGTCATGTCCACCTCTTTGCAACCCCATGGACTGTAGCCCGTCAGGCTCCTCTGTCTGTGGGATTTCCCAGGCAAGAATACTGGAGTGGGTTACCATTTCCTCCAGGGATCTTCCTGACCCAGGGATCAAACCCGAGTCTCCAGCATTGCAGGCGGATTTGGAGCCGCTCTCCCCTTACTGCCCTTCGACTTGGACATGCGATCTTGCATTCACCTGGCTGGCTTGCTCGCGTCCTTCAGGCCCTGGTGAGACACCCATTCTCAGCAAGATGCCCTCAAACATCTCTATCTGAAACCGTAAACTCAGCAAGGTGCCCTCAAACATCTCTATCTGAAAGGAGACCCGGCCTCTTGTCCCTGGGCTTTCCCAGGGAAAGAAGGCACCTCGTGCCTTCTTACAAACCAGAGACTTTACCATGTCATCGTCTGCATCCTCCGAAGAGATTTTGCTTATTTTGTTCATTGATTTACCCCCATCTCCTCCAGGAGAGCCTCAGTACAATTAGTGAAATACATGAAGGGGATCAGAGAGTGACTGGTGGATTGAGATACATCAGCTCAAGATCTGCCTTAGGTTTCGACTCCATGCTAACATGCTAAGTCAACTCAGTCATGTCTGACCCTTTGCAATCTTATGGACTATAGCCCGCCAGGCCCTTCTCTCCATGGGATTTCCCAGGCAAGAATACTGGAGTGGGTTGCCATTTCCTCCTCCAGGGGATCTTCCCTACCCAGGGATCGAACCCACGCCCCTTAGGTCTCCTGCGTTGGCAGACAGGTTCTTTACCACTAGCACCACTTGTGAACTCCATGTGGATCCAAATTCCCTCGTGGGCTGCATTCAACCCAAAGTTTTAGGCAAATTTATATTTGGGCTTCCCTCATAGCTCAGTCAGTGAAGAATCTGCCTGCAATGGAGGAGACCCGGGTTCAATTCCTGGGTCAGGAAGATCCCCTGGATAAGGAAATGGCAACCCACTGCAGTATTCTTGCCTGGAGAATCCCACGGACAGAGGAGCCTGGCGGGCTGCATGCAGTCCATGGGGTCACAAGAGTCGGACACGACTGAGCAACTAAACCACCACCACATTTGGGTCGTGAGGCCAACCATATCTGGTTGAGACTAGAATGCACGGCGAAGCCTGAATTGAAACGTCATCTGCCATCTCTCCTGATCACCCCCAAATGTGCCACGTGTCAGAGACTTGGGCAGAAGCCACACGTGCCCGGCTAGAACCCATGTGTGCTGGGAGGTGCCGGGGCCCCTGCAGTCCTCTCTGATCCCCTCACCTACCAGAGCGTCTACCCTGGGCTTCTTGGGCACCACAGAACCCTGGGCGCCTTCCTCCCCCAGCTCTGCCCAGGAGGGCTCGGCCTGGGGCCTGCCCACCTATGCGATCCCATTCTCTTCACCCTGAGCTTAGAACAGCACCAGGGATCAATCAAGATTTGCCAAATGAATGAAAACTTAAAACCGGAGGGCCTGGCACAATACCACTTTGCAGGAGAAAAATAATGCTGGAATTATTGAGTGACCAGGTGGCTGGTGGTTCTTGTTTCCTGTACCCTTTAACTTGTAAGAGCACCCTCATAAACCAGATTTGATTTCTGACCTGCTCTCTCCCTTCTCTCCCTTCATTAAAAACACTGAACCTGTGGGGCCTTCCCTGGCAGCCCAGTGGATAGGATTCTGTTCTTCTTCTACAATAAGCATGGGTTTGAGCCTTGGTTGGGGATCTAAGATCCTGCATGCTGCGAGCTTCAGCCAAAAAAAATTTTTTTTAATAAAAATGTTTTTTAAAAAAGAAAGACTAGGACAGAAACACACAGAGAGAGAAGACATGAGGACGTGGGGAGAGGTGGCATCTCCAAGCCCAGGAGAGAGGCGTCAGGAGGAACTAGGATCTCAGACGGCTGTCTTCAGACTGTGAGGCAGTAAATGTCTGTGGTTTAAGCCGCCCAGGCAGAGGTGTCTGTGCTGGTGGCCTGAGCAGACAAGTATACTCTTCTGCCTAGGGTGGTGGTCCTGGCTGCTTCCCTCCCCTCGGTCATCATCACTGTCCTGGTTTAACATTTGGGGAAACCAAGGGTCCAAGCTGGCTCAAGTCACACAGCCTGAAAGCAAGCCCGATGGGTCCCCAGGGCCTGTCTGCCTTTCTGGCCCAGTCTGTAAACAGAATGTTTGGCGCTCACCAGCTAGCTTCGCCCCGAACTGCCAGCCACCCTCTGACATTTCTAGTGCGAAGCCTCACACCAAGATCTCAGCTCTTACTCATCAGACACGCCGTAAATCCTCATGGCACAGTCTCCCACTCAGTTCAGACAATCCGAGCGCCCTCTTCTCTCCTTCCCTTGTTTGGTCTATAATGCTTTCGACTTTTCAAGAATTTCCTCAATGGAGCTTTACATCCTCCGTCACTGCTGGCAGGCAGCAGCCTCTCAATGCTCGATGCCAACACAAATGCAGGACTCCAGAACCAGGCGGACCAGCCTCCCCTGTGCATTCTTTCTGTCTGTGGCAGCTCTCCATCCAGCACCCCCAGGTCAAAGCTGCCTTGGCTCGGACCAGGGGCAGAGAGCAGGAACGGATGGCATGTGATGGAACATGTTCATACCCTCGCCTCCCGACCTCTGCTCCCCAGGCAAGCAGATCTGGGTCCAAGTCCTAAAGCCTCCAGTTGAGCACTCTGGGGGAAAGCTCAGTTTTCTCATCTGTAAAATGGGTCTTAGTAACAGAGTTAAACGAGATGCTGGGCAGCAAATGCCTAGCACAAAGTAGGTGCTTCCTAAAGACTTGTTATTATTTTTATATTATTTTGACAGTGATGATTGACATGACATGTATTTATCACTTATTATAAGCTTCCAGTCAGGTGTTCAGTCGCCTCAGTCGTGTCTGACTCTTTGTTACCCCATGGACTGTAGCCCACCAGGCTCCTCTGTTCATGGGGATTCTCCAGGCAAGATTACTGGAGTGGGTTGCCATTTCCTTCTCCAGGGGATCTTCCCAATCCAGGGATCGAACCTGGGTCTCCTGCACTGCTGGCAGATTCTGTACCACTGAGTCACCAGGGAAGCCCCTTCTAAGCTTACGTCCTCCCAAAACTTTGAAAGAGCTTGAGTTAATTTAGAGAGAGCGGAATAAACATAGCTGATCCAGACGCTGGCTACCGCATAAAGTGGAAAACGGCCTAGGAGGACTTTTGCTCTGGGACTGGCTCGTCTGGGTGTCGGGGTCTGAAAGTGGCCGTGCTTTTACTGGCAAAGCACTTCCAGTGCTTTGAGATCACATGACCTCACCTGCCCCCAGTAACCACCCCCTTTCTGGGTGACTTGGTCACAGTGCCCAGCTGTGGCAGCAAGGGCTGCAAACCCAGATCTTCTTGCGTGCAGCCTGGTGAAATGTCAGGATGCCCCGATAATGCCAGGGAGGCGGGGGAAGGGTGAGCGGAGACATGTAAGAGGACCGTGGGGGCACAGAGGAGGGAGGGAGGCAGGGGTCAGCAGCCCACTGCACCCCCCAGCCCACAGCCTGGCCCTGGCACCTAGCCTCTCCCCGGGGGTCTGCCACCCACTCTCCCTTCCTCTCCTGCTTTTGTCTAGAGGAGCGCTCTTCTGGTGAAGTGCTGGCAGACATACCTGCATTCCTTGGATTCCGAGGTGTAGGGCAGCGAGCAGGCCCTGTGCTCGGTGGCCATTCGATGTCCATCTGCACAGCAGGCCTCCATGGAGACGTCTGCGCCCGCTGTGCAGGGAGGAGAACAGAGTGACAGGCGGCAGGCGACTCAACACACCCCACAGGGCCCCTGGGATGGGCAGCCTCCCTTGGGTGGCCGAGGGAGCCCCACTCCCGGCCGCAGCATCTGCACACAGCATCCCAGGGTGATGCTGAAGCACCCTTCAGTCACTCGACAAGCACGTCCTGAAAACTCCACTGGGGCTGGGGCTGGGAGACCCAGGAGCGTGCTCCTCCTGGAAAGGCCTGACACCTCAACCACGATCTTCCCAAAACAGTTCTGTCAGGGCTGAGGCTCAGCACCCAGGATCCCTGCCCCAGGGCCAGAGGCTGGGGACACAGGCAGCCCGGTGCTCAGGGTATCCAGGACACGACCGACCCACTCCTGCGGGGCTCAGAGACGGTTTGTCTCACTAAAGACAACAGTGCAGAATGGAGGAGGCCTGGAGCGTCCCCCAAACGGGGACAACCAAGGAAGGCTTCCCCCGAGAGTGGACAGTGAACACCCAGGGGGAGGGCACCCGGGGGGAGGGTACCCAGGGAGAGGGCACCCGGGGGGAAGCACCCAGGGTGGGGGCACCCGGGGGGAGGGTACCCGGGGTGAGGGCACCCGGGGAAGAGCACCCAGGGGGAGGGCACCCAGGGGGAAGGAACAGAAATCCAGGTGCTTCAATTGCAGCCAAGCCTGCTCCGGGGGGAAGCAAGGAGCCTGCATTTCTGAGACCCACTCTGCGTTCTCATTTAACCATCATTGCCACTTGCTAGGACCTCAGAACTGAAGCTGGTGACGGTTTCTGCCCCAGACTTACCACAGATTCGCCTCTTTGCTTACAAAAAGGAAAGATGGCCGCTGGCACACCCACGCCCTCACGGCTGCACTGGCCCCGTGACGGGCCCCCCGGCTCACAGAAGGAGAGGACCCCATGGTTACCAAAGGGAGGAGCCGCCCAGCACCAGGGTGCCCTCAGCCCCAGTTCCTTTCACAGCCAGGAGGGGCCGAGAGGGGCAACCGTCTGTGCACCTGGGCAGAAGGTCACTTCTGGGCAGGACATTTCAAAATTGGACTTTATGGAACATGCTTTCTCACGGCTGGCTTTCGCACACCCCATGGGGTAAATCCCACCACGCTTGGCACCGTTTCCTGGCACCAAGGGCCATGGGTGTTCTGTTTGAGCCCACCGTCCTTCTAAGGCCCAGCCCTCGAGGTGGCCCCAGAAGAGAGGGCCACTCCTGGACTCAGCTTGAGGCCAATGTGTCCAGTAACACCAGCTGTGACCACCTGCCCACGGCCACCTCGACCGCCACTGGGGAGAAACTGTGCCTGGAGCCCTGAGGCAGCAAGTGGTCACCCCCAGAAGACCCAGTGAGTGTGGTCCACACCGGCATGAAGAGCCAGGGGCTGCACAGGCCGTTTCCTCTTAAATTGCTTTTTATTCATTTATTTTTTAACACCAAAAACATTTTGCATTGAGGTACAGCCAATTAACAATGCTGTGGTAGTTTCAAGTGAACAGCGAAGGGACTCAGCCATACATAAACACGTATCCATTCTCCCCCAAATCCTTCTCCCATCCAGGCTGGCACATAACATTGAGCAGAGTTCCGTGTGCTATGCAATGTCTTTCTTGATATCCATCTTAAATAGAGCAGCGTGTACATGACCTTCCCAAAGTCCCTAGCTATCCCTTCCCCACCCCCGGCAACCATAAATCTGTTTTCTAAGTCTGTGAGTCTCTTCCTGCTTCATAAGTCCATTTGTATCATTTCTTTTTAGATTCCACATCCAAGGGATGTCACGGATTTTCCCTCCTCTGCCTGACTTACTTCACTCAGTGTGACCATCTCGAGGGCCATCCATGTTGCTGCAAATGGAGAAGAAAGGGCCTCGCCAAGTCCCCGGACGGTGACCCCAGGACCCCCATCCCAGGCCTTCTGGGGAGCGCTGAGCAGAAGATCCACCCGCCCAACCCCAGCCTGGCAGTGGGAGTCCCCAGGGCCTGATCAAGGGTGACAGTCCATCCCAGAGCAAAGCCTGCCGGCCCACAGCCCCCCAGCCACCTGACCCCTCCCCATCATGGCTGTCCCCCTCCACGCTCCCCCTCAAAGCCGTTTGGTGACTGTGGGGGACACTGTGGGCTGGGGCCCAGATAGTAATAAAGTGAGTGTCACTGGCTTCTCAAATGAGTGCTCCCCCACGGGGGGAGACTTCCGGTTGCGGGGATGACCTCCAGGGGTTCCACTCCTTCCTTCCTTCCTTCCTTCATTTTTGCTCCAATTGATTTTAAGAAAAGTTTTCACGAAACACCAGACCTGACCTGTCGTAGATACGATGCCCGTGGTTCACTCACAGGATGAGTGACCAGCCACGTGGCCGGACGCTGAGGCCAATATCCCCTGTGCTGTCCCCCCGCAGCCCAACCCCCGCGGGCCCCACGTAGCTCTCCTGCCTGCGGCCTTGCCCCCTGGGGCTCTCACAGCGCCTCCAGCCCTGGCCAACCCCGCCCCTGCCCCATCCAGCCTCTCCCCGCCTCCTGTAGCCCTCCTGCCAGCAGCCCGGCCCGGAGCAAACTCTCCATTGACAACATGTGTCTGCCTCGCCCTCCCACCCACGCAGAGCTGGGCCTGCTTCTCATCCCGGACCTCAGCTCAAAGCTGGCCCTTCGCAGCGACAGGGTTGAGTAGGAAGAGGATCAGCTTTGGAGCCAAACAGGCTTGGGATCTGATCCCAGGTTCAACGCTTGCTTGCTCTGTGACCCTCCCTGGGCAGGACGCTTCAGCTCTCTGAACCACGGCTTCCTCAGCAGCAAAATGGGGGCTCACAATACCTTTGCAAAGTGGCTGAGGAGATGGATAGAGCTTATAAAGTTCCGAGCACACAGGGAGCTCCAGTAAACAGTGGCTGCAGGACACGCGAAAGGAACAAAGGAAATCTGCTTGCTGTTGCCTGTGAGGAATGGGGGCAACATGGCCCCGTCCTGGGGTGCAGAACGGCTGGGGTACGGGTGGTAGCTCCTACGCCTCCCTCAACTCTGAAAAAGGTGAGCGTGGGGAAAGAAAGCTCAGACTCCCGCAGCTGGCTCAGCGGGGCAAGAACTTTGTGCCCCAAACTGCAGAAACATTTGGAAATGATTCCCACTGGGGAGCCCTGAGCACTTTGCAGCTTATTCTCAGTAGAACAATAAAATGTGAAGTTCTTCCCTCAATCCAGAAACTTGGAATGTCCCCAGAATGCTCCAAGCCATAGAGCTGGAACTCCCAGCGGGGGGTCAGCATACCCTCCTCGGGTGGGAGGTGCCCCCCCAAGCACTCCCCCATCAGAGGGGTCACGGGGAGCCCACGGTGAGGCGGGACGGTCACTCGGCAGAGGTCAGAGCAGACAGAACACTGTTGTCTTCCTCATAACAGCCCCACACGGAAGGGTCCCAGCCCTCCCACCCCCACCCCTCACCCCCTTAAATTGCTGCTGATGCCACCATGCCAGGCACGTCACACTGTTGGGTAGAAGTAGCTTTGTCTCCAGCCCACACCCCGTCTCTGGGCATCTACATCACTTCTGATATTTCACTACAGAAATATACAGCTCTGGATTGAACATCTTCAACCCACCTTGTCTTCAGATTCTAAAGGTCCCCAACTTGGCTACTCCACTGAAACCAGGTTGAGTGCGACATGCTATCTTTCCTTATGTCCTATGGACATTAGTTACGTATGCATCCTTGGGTCAAAATTACTTTGGGTAACTGTCCCATAATTGTTGTTCTGAGGAGCTGAGCACCCAACATTAAACAAAAACCCTTCCTTTAAACTGTTATTGTTGCTTTCTGGAGGTGATGGGAGAACCCCCTGCCGGCATCACTTCTCCCACCCACACTCAGCAAGGACTCGGCACCTTCGGCAGAAGGGGAAAGAGGGACGGCATTCTAGGCTGTGGCCCCACTCTGTCATAGGGCACATGGCTAGGCCGGGCGGGAGGCAAGAAGAGAACCGAGGTGTCAGCTTACCTGATGCTACACCTCACCGGTACCAAGGGTTTCCGCAGCAGCCAACGGCATCAGGCCCACCACTCCCACCAGCAGACCCTGAAAGCATCTCCCAAAGGGTATAAAATGGAAGAAACCTCAGGCACAGCCTCCGTGTCTGAGCCACCTTCCTAAATCATGCCATGAGAGCAACCTGAAGCGACAAGGCCGTCACGGCTACTTCGGTCCCCAACCCTGGGAGCGATGCCACTCGCTCACGCCCACCACGCACTCACTGGTCACTCAACACCCGTCCTGGGCAGGAAGTGCTCTTTAGAGAGAAGTGGAGCTTCGGGCGAGTCTGGAATGTTCTACCTTGGGTCGCTTCCCTCTCCAAGAAGAAACCTCAGCAAAGCACAGTTTTCATTTCCGGTCCCTGCGATCTAACTGTGTGGATGAGAACCACAAAGATGGAATCCTGAGACCTTGTCCTTCCAAAACATGGGGCATCAGAAGGCCCTTCACGCACATGGAATGCTGAGATACGAGATGGTGGTTGCTTAGCTCTCTACTTGGTTTTATTTTAATCCCCTCATTTGGGAAAATGAAGAGTTAAAGCAAGGCTCGCACCCCAGCTGCCGCACAGCACTGCCTGAAGCTGCAGCAGAGAGCGGGAGGGGGTCCCCATGGTGTGTAGGACCTGCATAACTGGGAAGCCTGAGCTGCAGTGAGATGCCAACGGGAAATTCCAACCAGACAGAATCATGCCAGACTCAGCCCATTCCCACCCCCTGCAGGGCCCCCCCCACCTCCCAAGCCTGGGGAGCCAGCAGACACCCCTCTTAGGGCTCGTCCATGTGCCAGGCTCTCTCTGACCCTGGGGTGTGGGCTCCAGAATCAGGACTCTGTTTTCAAGGAGATGACAACCCAGGGAGATGCCAGGAGACTGTTCCTGGGTGTGTCCCAGGGCCTCTGTGTCCCTTTGAGGCCGAGGATGAGGACTGACCCATCTCCCTCCTTGAGGCCCCCAGCCTTCCCGGGAGGATGCAGGGGGCGCTGAGGCTGTTCTTATGGCTCCAGTCCCGTCCCTAACATAAGAACAGCTGGTGCCCACACACCCCCGGACATCAGCCCCCAGCAGAGAGACGGGGTCTCAGATAGAGAACCAGCTGAGAAGAGGCGGCGAGAGACAGGACCAGACGGCACACCCCTGAGTAGGTGACGAGAAGCCCACTCCACGTTGCTCCCTCCAGGCAGCTCACGTGAGCTCCTGGACCAACCCCCGTGGACGTGCGGGCCATCCTCCTTCTGCCCCATCTCTCCAGCATCTCCCCCTGCAGGACCCAAATCCTCTGCTTCCCCTCTCACCTCTCAGAGCACATGTGCACACCTGTCAAGTATCCTCTGCACCCGGCCTTTGGAAACTGAAGCTCTGCCAGGCTGGGGGTCTTGGGTCCACTCCTCTGCTTGGACTAGCTCATTCACACCCATTCAAAGGCCCTCTCCTCCAGGAAGTCCTCCCTAACCACCGCCCCCACCTCCCAACACACACCCACGCACACGTGCAAACATGGGGCAGAGGCCTTTCCTTTCGTGGTCTCTTTGCTCCCCAAACTTTCCAGCACTTCAGCACAAGTAATTAACTGCATGTGTCTCTGTGCCACAAGGGCTAGACAGGAGACTCATTCTGCCCCTGGACCCGTGGCCATCCCAGAGCCAGAAGTGTCCAGGAAGAGACGAACAGATGAATGATCTCGTGTGATCTGAGCAACCTTGGACACAGAGGATGGAAAGAGATGAAGCGTGTTGCCCGAGGCCACGGGACAAACAGAGGCAGCATTCGAATCCAGCTGTGACTCTAAAGCTGACACCCACCCACCGTAAGACCAGAAACGGTGGCTCCTCCCTGAAGCTGGAGTTAGAAATACGGGAGACTTTTCAGATGGAAAGACGAGTGAGGCGGTTTGTTCCGCGTCCTGCTTTCGGAACACGACGAGCGAGCCAAGCTGCCCATGTTCACATCCTGGTGCTGCCACGAAGCAGCTGTCTGTCCACAGCCACCCTGCTTGGCCTCTCTGTGCCCAAGGTGGGGGTGGTCATACCAATGATGGAAAAGGTGCAGCCGGTTTCGGAGAGAAGGCTCACATCAAAACGAGAAGCACATGTAGGTTAACAAAACTTCCAGGACTTTTCACTCAGGCAGGCAACACAAGTCAGAAGGAAAAATGGGTTCAAAACAAACAGGCTCATAAAAAAAGAAAAGAAAAATACTGGTTCAAGCCATTAGCACAAAGACACTCTGAGAGCCGGCCTCTAAAAGCCAGCCCTGGCAGCCTCCTAGCTGCCACCCCGGGCCCTGGGGGCGCCCCTGGGGAGGGGTCCTCTCATGGCTCTTCCCTCCTCAAACTGCCTGTGGGGCTCAGTGCCTCCGCCCCTTGTTCTCTCTTCTTCCAAACCCACTTCCCTGGGTGGTCTCGTCCAGCCTCACCTATGGGCTGAGACTCCCTCATTTCTGTCTGTCCAGGCTCCACCCGGACGTCTAACAGGAGACTTAAAGTGTCCACTTGGGACTCCGAGGCCCACCCCCGTCCCGCTTCTCTACCTCAGTAATTAGCAGTCATCCTGCGTCCGGAGGCTGAGGCCAAAATAACTGGGTCAGCCTGAATGATTCCAGCTCCCTCACCGTCCACATCAAGCCCTCAGCAAGTCCTGTCCACTCGACCTCCCCAACTCTCCAGCTCTGTCCGCTTCTCCCCAGCCCCCAGGCCACTACCCTCTCCAGGGCATCTTCCACCCTGGACCCTGCAGGAGCCTTCCCCACCACCACCCCGCCGGCTTATTCAGCCTCCACTCTAGTCTCCCTGCGATCCATCTACCATGCAGCACACAGAGGGGCTGCTGAAAACATGAGTCAAGGGATGTCACCCCCCTGCTTGAGAGCCTCCAGCACCGGGGCAGGGATAAAATCCACAGTCCGAAGCCTGGCTTTTAAGGCCCTGCACAAACTGCTTTGGCCCCGCCCGCCTCCCCTCCCTTCACTCCATCCTGTGGTCCTCTGACACACCTGGTCCCCCCGGGGGGCCCGTGTACGCCTTCCTTCCCCTTTGCCCAAACTCTCCTCCCCAGGTCTTTTCACAGAGGGCTCCCTGCTGCTAACCTCTGAGTTCCAGTATTATGGCCCCCTGCCGCCCACCCGAGAGCCACCGGAGTCCTGCTCTCACGCGTCACAGTCACCGTGGCAGAGGGCCCCACGGACTTCTTGTTAGCGCATCCGTTTCTGAGCTTACTCTCAAGGGTGTATAGTGGCTTCAGTGGCGTCCCCTAGAAAAGACACGTCCACGTCCCGACACCTGGAACCTAAGAATGTGACCTTATTTGGAATAAGGGTCCTTGCAGATGTAACTAAGGATCTCCCAATGACATCATCCGGGATTATCCGGGTGAGTCCTAAGTCCTAGGACAGGTGTCCCTAGAGGTGCACAGGGAAGACGGCCACGGGAAGATGGGGGCAGAGGCTGGAGGCTCACCACCTTGGCTCTCGGCCCCTGGTGTGGGCAAGAAGTAACCAGGTGCCCGTGCGCACGGGATCCCCCAGGAAGTCAGGGACAGAGCCAGCGGGAATCTGGCCCCCCGCCATGGAAAACAGCTGTCCTTTCAAACGAGCCCCTCGGCTACACAGCGAGACGGAGCAGGACCTTAAGTTCCTCCCCTTCCCCACCACGTCCTCTGCCTGCCTGCGCTCTGTGGAAAACTTGAGTCAAAGAAGTTCAATCAGAGAAATGAGAAACACAGAGGCAGAGGGAAGCAGTCAGAGGAGACCAGAGAGTAATCGTGTCGTCAGCGGGCGCAGTCAAGGACCGCCGGTTCTTCCTCAAGGACTAGATAATATTCTGAGCCATATCCTGCGAGCTGTCTTATTGATACTGAAGCCCCAGGTAGAAGTTAACTACACGATGACCAGACTGTACCCACAACAGCAGCTGCCACGATTTCAAGAACTGGCCTCAAAGAAATGGGAACAAATGGACCCTGGAACTGAAGATTAAGTGTACCTAAAACAAGCAAGATGACGCTGGTCAGACCACCGATGACCAATGTGAAGATGACCGTCAGAGCTGACTGTGCTGTTTCCGCGTGTAGCCTACCCCCCTCCCCACTTCTGTCTATTAAAGCTCTTGCCCACAGTTTGCCAGTGGAGGGGAGGAGTTGGCCTTCGGATAGATGTCTGCCCTGCCCCTGTCCAGTTGCAGGCACCAAAAATACAGCAAACTTTCCTTTCCACCAAACTGCCCTGTTTACTGGCTTTTGGGGGGCGAGCAGCCGGGTCCCACACTCTTTCGGCAACAGGAGTGCTCAGGGACTGACGTGTCCGTCCAGTCGAGTGGTTAGGAGCACGAAGTCCCATGTCCTCTACTGACGACACACATTGTCGTGAGCCAGGACTGGTTCCCAGGACTGGCTCTGAAATGCCAGAGCGCAGAGTGTTTCACGCTAATGGGCTGAGCCAGTATTTTTTTGTTTGAACCTGTTCTTCCTTTTGGGTCATGTCGCCCGCTGGAGTAACCGCTCTGGCCCCTTGCTGTTGTTCAATCTCTAAGTCACGTCTGACTCTTTGCGACCCTGGACGGTAGCCCACCAGGTTTCCTTTCTCTGTGGGGATTTCCAGGCAAGAATACTGGAGTGGGTTGCCATTTCCTTCTCCAGGGGATCTTTCCGACCCAGGGATCGAACCTGTGTCTCCAGCATCAAAAGTGGATTCTTTACCACTGAGCCACCTGGGAACCCAGCATTAAAATGGAAACAACAGTTGTACCTACTTCATGGGGTTGCTGACAGCGCTAAATTAGTGACTAAATGTAAAAGACTTCAATTATAATAATTTCCTAGAGCAGACAGCATTCCTTCCACATTTAAGGAAACAGAGCAGAAAGGCTGTGGGAGTCGGTCAAGCTCTCTCGGGCGGGTCACTTTCGGGTCCAGTCTCCTAACCTTGGTCGAGTGCCGGCTCCCACCCCTGGGTGGGCTGGCATAGGACCCTCCTGATAACATGCAGGCAGCCGGTTCCCTCCCGCCCCAGCCTCTTGTTAGGACCAGCCTTGGGGGTTAAAGGCGGTGACCAGCAGAAAGAGTGTCGGCCACAGGGCACAGTGTCCGGTCCAGCCGTGCCTGCTGCAAGCTGGATGACCAGGGACATACGGCTTGCCCTCAGCGCCACACTGTCTCAGCGCTAAGCTCCCCTCTAGGCTGAAGGGTCTCTGACCCCAGGAAAGTTGACCTAATAGGTACCCGCCCACCTCAGTTTCATTTGAAACCATTACGAGGAAACTGAGACCAAGTGAAGCCTGCACAAGCATTTATTAATTAAACTGTTACGATCTGATGTTTTGCAAACCTTTTATTGCGTGAGATATACTGGCAAAATACTCATGCGTCCTATTAGAATTGTTTTCCTGCAAAGTTGCTCCACCCACCGCATCCATTGATCACAGAGACCCCCCCACCCCCCCACCCCCGCTTCAGAGGAATGGCGGGGGCTGTCTGAAGGATGCTGGGGAGGGGCTTCTGAGGAAGCTCCCCAAGGACGAGGAGGGGACAGAACTCCTGAAAGCCCCATGTTCTCTCTCACCTTCTCAACCTTTGTCCACGCTGTTCCCTTTGCCTGGTGACCCTCCCCACCCCCCATCTGCTCCTTCACATCCCAGTTTGCATGCCACTTCCTCCAGGAAGTCTTCCCTGACTCACTCCCAGCTGGAGTTGGTTTGTAATCGTCTACTTTTCAGGATCTGCTGGAAGTTACGGCCCATGGGCAGAAGGCTCCGGTCTCTCTTCCTCTCTGCCGTATCCCCAGGACCTAGAACAGTGTCTGGCACAGAGCTGGCCCTCAGCAGATACCCTGCATATAGATGATCAAACGCCTAAGGAGGCCAGCTGGGCCCACTTTGCGTGACCTTTACCAATACGGCTGCCTCCCTCCCAGCTCCTGGCTGGGGACGTGCAGTCTTAGTAGAGCAGTCTTGGGGGGAAGGACACTGTCCTACTCTAGGAAGGGGACAACACATACAACAAGTAATAATAACACAGCCCCCACGACAGGCATCCTCCTATGGTCTTGCCCACAGTCCTCCTGCATGCTCAGTCGTGTCTGACTCTTTTGCGACCCCATGGACTGCAGCCCGCCAGGCTCCTCTGTCCACGGGATTTCCCAGGCACGAATATTGGAGTGGGTTGCCATTTCCCTCTCCAGGGCATCTTCCCGACCCAGAGATCGAATCGGTATCTCCTGCTTTGCATGTTCTTTACCACTGAGCCACCTGGGAAGCCCCCTCAATCCTCAAAAAGACCTAAAAAGTCAGTTTCTGTTATGTCCATTTTACAAATGAGAAACCAGGTCATCCCGTGGTTCTTCTCTGAGGGACAACAGGCAAAGCTGTTGTCAGTTCCACAAATGAGCTCTCCTGGAAGCCTGCTGGGTGCCAGAGGGGAGTGAGCACCCTCCTCCCCCACCACCATCAGGGTACCACCAAGCTGGGGTGGCCCCGGGCAGTGCGGGAAGGGGCGTAACCTGGAGCTGTGGCCCCCAGAAGAGGCCCTGGCGCCGCCCCCGAGACACCCTGAGTCTCATTCTCCTGCAGCCCCCTCAGCCTGTCCGGCCCCCGCCACCGAGTGGGAAACTCCAGGAGCAGCCGCGGTGCAGCCACGTGTTTTCAAGCCAAGTCCTCTCTCCTCTTTGTTCTCCTCCCAGCGACGTTCTCTGTAATCAGTTGGAAAGGCAGCCCAGCTGGAGCCAGGGGCCAAGAAAGTCTTGGAGAAAACACAACCGTCTTTCCCAACACCCTCCTCCTCTCTTACTCCCTTCCTCACTGGCTCTCAGGAAAGCCCAACGGCACAGACAAAAGGATGCAGGACAGATGGATGGTTCCCGCTCTGCCCCCCGGCTCATAAAAGTGCAGCGCCCCTCTGCCTTCCCGTGGCCTGGTCACCAGAGGAGTGGCCGAAGACTAGCTCAAAGGCTCACCATCAAGGCTTTTTCCGAGATCACTTTTGAACTACACATTTCCTCCGGGCCCCCTACGGGGGTGGGAACAGTGTCTCTGCCAGCCTTCCAAGGCTCCGGGAACCTTACACTGTCTGAGTTTGCAGGTACAGAAAGGAACCTGGCAGATCTCTCCCCTTCTCTCGCCCCAAACCATACCAAACTTGTTGAAATTCAAGAGAGGGACCTCCCCAAAGATACAGGCGTTCTCATCAGGGTGCAAAGAAGAGAGGCTTCTTTACCCACTTCAAGTGAGGACCTGCTCCAGGAAGAAGACGGCAGTAAACCATCAGTCAGGGCTGGGGAGCCATCCCAGCCTAGCACACCTCGGCACTCCTTCAAAGCTGGGCCCTGCCAGTCTGCAGGGGACGCTTCTCACACAGGAGGTGTGAAAGAATATCGGTGGAAGGTCTGGGGACTCGGGCTCAGCAAAGTCCAACTACACCTTCTCTCTGTGACTCAGTTTCCTTGTGTGTTAGATACAGGGGGGTGCTGGGCCCTCTGGGCTTTCGATCCAGCCAGCAGTCCCCTGAGTTCCCTTCCTCCCCTGCCTGCCTGACAAGCTCCCACTCAAGCACCGGTCTTCTCCAAGAAGCCTCCCATCAACCCCAGGGCCTGGGATGGCTCTCACTGCGGGTGCTGAGCCCTGTTCCTCCACCCACGACATGTCCCTGGGCACAGGCCCGTGCCTGAAACAGACAGGGTTCCATGAAGGTCTGCTGCAAAGGGAGCCAGGGAGCCAAGAAACCTCTGCAGGGCTCTCCCCGCCCCCACCCCTCCAGCCTCCCGGGGGAACCCCTGAAACCTGGCAAGGAATTAGCTGGGACAAGTGACCTTTGACAGAGGAAGGGGAGTGGTCACCAGAGAGTTTAAAAGCTCAACTAAACCAGAGATAAAGAACCGGAGATGCCGAGGGTGGTCGGAGCCCTAATCTGCGCCTGGCCCCAGGAGGGCTGGCCTGACTAATGACTGATAAGTAACTGGGGTCAGTGGAGAGGTCAGAGGTCATGGCTGTAATTGGCAGGGCCTTGCAGTCACCCCTGAGGAGTGGAGGCCTTGAGGATTAAGGGAGAAGGGATGAGCTGGGTGCTTGCCATTCCAGCGCTGTCAGTCCCAGGGCTGGGGGCTCTGTTGATGGAGACCCCCTTGCACCCCCTTGACACCAGACGGCTGGCTGGGTTTGGAGGTGGCCTGACCCCAGCCGCAGTGAACACGGGGCCTGGCGCCACCTCCGTCTTGAGGTCCTCAGTGACCCAGGAGGGCAGATAGCGGTCTCCCCACACATTGCTGTGCCCTGAACACCTCCAGACTACACCCTTCCTCTCTCCGTCCTGCACGGGCGCCCCCTACTCCATGACCGGGTCTGTGTCTCGAGCAATTTACCGATCCCCACCCCCCAGTCTGTTTTCCCATCAGAACGCTGGGTACCACAGCCCCTGCATAAGGGTGGAGGTGGGAGGAGTGAGAACAGGTATGCCAAAGGCGCTCCAGGGGCAAGGGCAGCCACGGGGATGGAGGAGGGGTGAGGGAGGGGACGGCGACCTTGGCCACCACCGGCCAGCCTTCCTCTCCCCCAGCCGGCACTCCGGCCCCGGCGGGTGGATGGGCGCTAGGGTGGACAGGGTTTGGAAGCGAGAGGACCTGCGGGAGAATGTGTTTGGAGGCATCCATCTCTAAAACAAGTCCCCAAGTCAGCGGAGGTGATCAGGTTGGAAGCCAGGCGACGGGTAGTTGGAGGGTGGGGGAGAGCGCCGCGGGGCAGCTCAGATGTCTCAGGACCGCCGACGGGGGCGCAGCTCTGGGCCGCCTCCCCAGGCGCTGGCAGTCCCCAGAGTCCCACGGGGCGCGGGGTCCCCAGGGATCGGGGGTGGGGCGGATGGGGGAGTCACTCAAGCGGGTGCCGTGGACTCGGGGCGTCCCCTCCCTCCCGATGCCCCTCAGCACCCCTACCTGGGGCCGCCAGCAGCGAGAGGCCGCCGAGCAGCAGCAGCAGCAGCGGGACCCGGCGCGACGGGGCGGCGCGCTCCATGGGCGGCGGGCGGACAAAGGCGCGGGGCGCGGCTCTCGGCTCCGGGCAGCGCGGGCTCCAAGCTCCGGCCGAGCCTCCGCAGCCAACGCTGGGCCCCGGCCGCGCGGTTCAATTATCCCGCCCAGGAGGAGGGCGCGGGGAGGGCGCGGCGGGGGCGGGGCCGCGGGTCGCCCCCTCCCCTCCCCCCGGCCGCTCCCCGCTGGGGACCTCCGGGCCCCCTCCCTCCTGGGGGGCCCTCCCTCCTGGCACCCATCCTCGAAGGGCGCGCAGGCCCACGGCCGGGGCGGGGGCAGGGACCCCAAACTTCTCCTCGGTGGGGGGGGCCTGGGCAAGGGGGGACGCGATCGGCGGGAAGCACCCCCACCCCACCCCCGCCCACACACCCCCCGCCCCTTGCGAGTGAAACCCGATCCCCTCCGCACCCATCGGCCAGAGTGGCGGGCTGGGTATCAAAGGTTAGCTCCGCCCGGCTCCTCCAAAAGCGCGGGTGGGGGGAACCCTGCCTCAGGCAGCGAGGGGTCCCCAGAATCAGAGGCGCCTTTTGAGGGGAAATAAGGGCGGTCCATTCGGGGAGCCCCCTGCGGGACTCGGCCCCGAGTGTTGCCCGGAACCCACAAGTCTGCTGGTTTCCCTCCCCTTCCTGCGCGCGGGTCGCCGGGCACTCTGCAGGTCTGCGGTCAACCTCAGGAGTGCCCGAGACTGCCACCTGGCTCTGCCCTCAGGGGACCGCCCGTTGGGCTGACTCCACCAGCATCCCAACGCCCGTGGAGGGTGATGAATCCGGGGCACCCAAGCTCGGGTGAGAAAGAGATTTCTTTTTGCTGATTAGGAAGCAGCCTTTGAGCTGGGCCTGCAAGAGCCACTCTGGGTAGGAAATTGATGGCTGCAACCAGTCAGTGGTTACTGAGGATGAATTAGTCTGCTGAGCTCAGAAATAGAATTATTTAAAAGAATAAGAAGAACAAAGACGTGCGAGATGGGAGCAGTGGGATGAGACCCACAGGGACACCCTTAGCTAAGCGTCGGGGTTCCCTGACCCAGGAGTCCCACTCAGTTTTATACCAAGCAGAAAGGCATATGCTGTGGGCACTGAGACAAAGTCATGGACCAGAATGCTCATTGCTGGGCAGTTCAGGACAGCTTCCAACAGGGAAGGGCCGAGCTCAGCCGCAGCAGAATGAAGGCACTGGGCAGTCCGTGTGGAGCACTACGCAGCCCTGAGAAGGGAGGGCTCGACAACCTGTCTGGAAGGCTCTCAGACAGGAGCCACTGTGGAGTCAGATGCTGAAGGACACTTCCTGCAAGATGTCACGAAGACAGGAACAAGTTACAAGTCAGGAGAGTGATAGGTTAGGGACCAGAGGGGGCCTGAGGTGGCTCTTTAGGGAGGGGGGCTGGTTAGGATGTATTTTTAATCTCTGCGTTTGTTCAAGGTAGGGTTCAGTTTGTGAGATTTTATCAGGCTGTTCACTGACTGATACGTGCCCTTTTCTGAATGAATGTTAGATTTAAACATCAAAGACAGAGAGACACGGCACTCATTCCCCGCACAGGGTGCTTCTCCAGTCTGAGATTTGCAGAGAGCCAGGAAAACCACATGAAAGGCATGGGACCGGCCCTTGAAAGATGAGCAGCAGCGTGAGAATGGTTTCCTGGGCAGAGGGGGTCATGTCTACAAAGGCGTGGGGGCAGCAGAAACTCCGGGCAGCTTAGGAAGATGACCTGGTCCATTTTGGCTGGATGGTGCGGGTCCCTGAAGCCCACAAAGCTGGTCTGGTAAAGTCCCGAAGGTAGTGGATATGGGGATATGGGAGCTTTAAGCTCGAGGCAGATGGAGACCCGTTACTACTTTAACATTAATTTGATGTTTTTAAGCCATGGGAGAATCAGGTTGTCCTGGAAGGATGTTAGAGAACCAGAAAAAAAATGTGTTTGCAGCAGATTATAGGCTTGTCTGTTATTTTATTAATATTCACAACAGCCCTGGGAGGTGCTTTAGTACCCCCATTCTACAGATGAGAAGACCAAGGCTCAGAAAGGTGAGGTCGTTGGTCAGATTCTCGTGACCAGTGACTGGTGGCTGTGGGTTCTGACTCCAGGCTGACCGACTTCCAGTCCTGGGCTGGAAAGGCTTTGTTTTCCTCCAAACACTATAGCATAAACCGTCCCGTCCTTATTGGAAACCTGCGTTGTACGTCTAGCCAATGAATAGTGAACAGGTTGCACACACGTGTGCTTCCGTGATCGTCTCTAGGTCTATCTGTGTTGTTGCAAGTTGATTCCAGTGTCGTGTTTGTTGTAGATGCGCAGAGTCCGGTTCGTTTACAGATGAACCACTTTCCTGCTGTTGGATGTTTAGATCATTCCAATGCTGGGGGTTACAAATCACTGCTCCAGTGAAACCTGTGTCCTCTGGGCTCAACTCCCAGTGTGGATGCCCTCGAAGGGCCGATGCTGCACGCAGACCTGGAGTAATTCACCCCGGAGAGAGACGGGAGCCAGGCCTTGGGCTGCTGCACTTCCTCTCCAGCACTAATGTCCTTGTTCAGTCTGGACTATTTCCACAGGCGAAAGGACAGGCGTCTCGATGCTTCAATGTATGTTTTTAATTAACACAGAGTTTGAACATTTTTCGTATTTGTATTTGTCTTTCATAACTTTGATTCCTTTGTTTTTTAAAGGTTTTTTTTTTATGTGAACCATTTTTAAAGTCTTTGTTACAATATTGCTTATATTTCTTAATGTTTTTTTGGCCACAAGGCATGTGGGATCTTGGCTTCCTCACCAGGGATCCAACCCACACTCCCTTCATTGGAAGGCAAAGTTTTAACCACTGGACCACCAGGGAAGTCCCTTATTTATTTTTATATTAGCAGACTTGTTTATTACAGTGAAAATTTAGAAAAAAACGCAACGTCCAACAATAACCTATGCCCGGTATGTACGATTAAATTCAACAATGTTAATAGTGATTCAACAGAATATTGTGCCTTTGTTGAAAGGGCTAACTATGATGCCTTGCTAGAAATATGATTTTTGTGAACTAATTTATGTAGAAAGAGGGAGGGGGGACAAGGCTGGGTGAGAATGTATAGATTCACATTGCAGTTATGACTCTGTAAAAGCTACATCCAGGCTGCTAAAGATCAAACGGGAGCTAAATGAAAGTGGGTGTTGTGTTTGACTAGTGAACATATTGTTCTTTTAATTTTTTAGGAAACCATTGAGCCAGGAAGGAATAATTAATTGTACCAGAAACCTGGAGTGGCGTACTTTCTGCTCTTAAGCCTGACTTTTGAGTTTCTCGGCAGCCAAAGTAAAGATCAGATTAGGATCATTTATGCAGCCCGTTTTCTGACCAAAGGAAGTGTATCATTTTATCAGGAGAGACAAGCTTCTTTCTGGCATTAGCTTCTAATCAGTTTCCTCCTGGGTCTTGATGTTAGAGTCAGGAAACTTGATGAGCTGCACATTTCCCTGTAGCTGGTAGAAGCTGGGCTCATCTTCAGAGCAGTTCCACTGGGGGGATTAGGGGCCGAGGAGGCCCCCACCATCTGGCCCCTGGTCCAGGGCAAGATGACACACACCCTTGGATTCTGCTCCAGGCAGGAAGTCGTCCGTCATGTCCCGCTGTGACAGTCCAGCTTTCTCCCATCACTGAGGAGCAGAACAACGGCCACCCCCATCCTCCCCGTAACAAGCAGTGCTCTGTTTGTTTAAAAGATCATTTTTGGCACACGTTGACTGTTTTTTCCCCAAGTCAGAAAGTCAACGGCTTTGATGCTGCCCAGCCTCTGGAGGACAGGCTGCTGTGGGGCTCCCATGGGGTACTGCTACCCACCTGAGAGGTTTCCTCAGGGCAGCGACTGCCCTGGCCCCTCCCCACTCCTCCAGGTGTATCTTGGTCCCTCGTATCTTGTATCAGCAGCCCCGGGTTCTTTGCTCGGCTTCTAGAATAGCCAAGCACCTCCCCTCCCTGCCTCTCGGCTCTGCCGGCTCCATCCTCTCATTCAGGTCTCAGCTGAGAGGTGGCCCCTTCCTGACACGTCTCCTGCTTCATACTCCCCTCTTTCTTTGTTAAAGTCTTAGTTTTCCCTCCACCCACTAGCCTATGAGCTTCTTGAGGGCAAGGACTGTGTCTGTACACCTTTGGTACTCAATAAATCCTGTCGAGGGACTTCCGTGGTACTCCACTGGCTAAGACTCCCAACGCAGGGGGCCTGGGTTCAATCCCTGGTCAGGGAATCAGATCCCACATGCCACACCTAAAGAATAGAAACAGTAGGAAACAATAGAAAAAGTGAGAGACTATTTTCTTGGGCTCCAAAATCACTGCAGATGGTGGCTGCAGCCATGAAATTAAAAGACGTTCGCTCCTTGGGAGAAAAGCTATGACCAACCTAGACACCATATTAAAAAGCAGAGACATTACTTTGCCAACAAAGATCCATCTAATCAAAGCTATGGTTTTTCCAGTAGTCATGTATAGATTTAAGAGTTGGACTATAAAGAAAGCTGATTGCTGAAGAATGGATGCTTTGAACTGTGGTGTTGGAGAAGACTCTTGAGAGTCCCTTGGACTGCAAGGAGATCCAACCAGTCCATCCTAAAGGTAATCAGTCCTGAATATTCATTGGAAGGACTGATGCCTAAGCTGAAGCTCCAATACTTTGGCCACCTGATAAAAAGAACTGACTCACTAGAAAAGACCCTGATGCTGGGAAAAATGGAAGGCAGGAGGAAAAGGTGACGACAGAGGATGAGATGGTTGGATGGCATCACCAATAAATGGATGTGAGTTTGAGCAAGCTCCAGGAGTTGGTGATGGGCAGGGAGGCCTGGCGTGCTGCAGTTCATGGGGTCACAACTGAGCGACTAAAATGAACTGAGCTGAACCACCACAACTAAAGATCCCACAAGCCACAACTCAAAACCCGAGGCAGCCAAACTAATTTGTTAAAATAGACTTAAAAACTCCCGTCCAGTGTGTGAATGGAAAGCACCTCTCTGGAAGCTGGCAGTGCAGCGTGGAGGGAAAATCAAGGCTTTGAATCAGAGCCATGTGATGCCCAGTGTCACCACCTCCTGGGCATCTCTTCTTCCCCTGCCGGAACAGCTGGGGAGACCATGGCTCAAGGAGGTGGCAGAGCTGGCACCAGTGTGGCCTGGATGTTGCCCTCTGCCCCCTGCCAGGGGCGGCCCAGGGCTGCCATCCACCCGCCTCCACCTCAGAGCCCATCCACCGCCCCCTCTGGTCCCTTCTCCACGACACTTGTGTCTTTGCTCAGGAGGAAGGTCATGGGGGCAATTGTGTGACTAGAGTGACCAATGAGAAAAGAATTCCATCCCTTCAGCTCAGAATGAGAACGTCCACATTTGCCATGCACGCAAGCTGTGGAGAAGCCCTGGGCTCTCGGTCCGCTCCCAGATGTCTGACTTCCGACTCCTGCAGCCTGAACCTGTGCCCCACACACAGCGTGGCCGCCCCCGCCGTCAGGGCTGGTGGTGACTGGGACGTGATTGGAAGCCCCTGCCTGGGCCAGTCCCATTGGTCCACTTCCCCACTGGGCTAAGGATGCTGTTCCCAGCTGTCCTGCATCTTTGCACGCCTCTGGCTTTGAGCCCATTTCACTCTGCATGTGTGCGTGCTCAGAAGCGGTCATGTTTGTTTCTTTGTGACCCAATGGCCTGTACCCGCCAGGCTTCTCTGTCCATGGGATTCTCCAGGCAAGAATACTGGAGTGGGTTGCCGTTTCCTTCTCCAGGGGATCTTCCCAGCCCAGGGATCTAACCTGGTCTCCTGCACTGCAGGCAGATTCTTTACCATCTGAGCTAGCTAACCACTGTGGTTCTGGAAAAACTGTCTCCTGGAGCCGTGGAGACCCGGAAGCCTCGAGAGTTTGTGGATTTGGTCATTGCAGGGCAGATTTTCATTTCTTTGGCTGTTGGCCATATACAAAAGAATGGCGATCTTTAAATTTCCTACTAGTCTACCAAAGTGAACAGGATTATAATGGGCATCTATCTCTGGTGATAGAAGCAAGATCTGATGATGTAAAGAGCAATATTGCATAGGAACCTGGAATGTCAGGTCCATGAATCAAGGCAAATTGGAAGTGGTCAAACAAGAGATGGCAAGAGTGAATGTCAACATTCTAGGAATCAGCGAACTAAAATGGACTGGAATGGGTGAATTTAACTCAGATGACCAGTATATCTACTACTGCGGGCAGGAATCTCTCAGAAGAAATGGAGTAGCCATCACGGTCAACAAAAGAGTCCGAAATGCAGTATTTGGATGCAATCTCAAAAACAAAAGAATGATCTCTGTTCGTTTCCAAGGCAAACCATTCAATATCACAGTAATCCAAGTCTATGCCCCATCCAGTAACGCTGAAGAAGCTGAAGTTGAACGGTTCTATGAAGACCTACAACACCTTTTAGAACTAACATCCAAAAAATATGTCCTTTTCATTATAGGGGACTGGAATGCAAAAGCAGGAAGTGAAGAAACACCTGGAGTAACAGGCAAATTTGGCCTTGGAGTATGGAATGAAGCAGGGCAAAGACTAATAGAGTTTTGCCAAGAGAACACACTGGTCATAGCAAACACCCTCTTCCAACAACACAAGAGAAGACTCTACACATGGACATCACCAGATGGTCAACACCGAAATCAGATTGGTTATATTCTTTGCAGCCAAAGATGGAGAAGCTCTATACAGTCAACAAAAACAAGACCAGGAGCTGACTGTGGCTCAGATCATGAACTCCTTATTACCAAATTCAGACTTAAATTGAAGAAAGTAGGGAAAGCCACTAGACCATTCAGATCAGATCAGATCAGATCAGTTGCTCAGTCGTGTCCAACTCCTTGCGACCCCATGAATCACAGCACGCCAGGCCTCCATGTCCATCACCAACTCCCGGAGTTCACTGAGACTCATGTCCATCAAGTCAGTGATGCCATCCAGCCATCTCATCCTCTGTTGTCCCCTTCTCCTCCTGCCCCCAATCCCTCCCAGCATCACAGTCTTTTCCAATGAGTCAACTCTTCGCATGAGGTGGCCAAAGTACAGGAGTTTTAGCTTTAGCATCATTCCTTCCAAAGAAATCCCAGGGCTGATCTCCTTCAGAATGGACTGGTTGGATCTCCTTGCATTCCAAGGGACTCTCAAGAGTCTTCTCCAACACCACAGTTCAAAAGCATCAATTCTTCGGTGCTCAGCCTTCTTCACAGTCCAACTCTCACGTTCAGGTATAACCTAAATCAAATCCCTTATGATTATACAGTGGAAGTGAGAAATAGATTTAAAGGCCTAGATCTGATAGATAGAGTGCCTGATGAACTATGGACGGAGGTTTGTGACATTTTATAGGAAACAGGGATCAAGACCATCCCCATGGAAAAGAAATGCAAAAAACCAAAATGGCTGTCTCGGGAGGGCTTACAAATAGCTGTGAAAAGAAGAGAAGCGAAAAGCAAAGGAGAAAAGGAAAGATACAAGCATCTGAATGCAGAGTTCCAAAGAATAGCAAGAAGAGATAAAGCCTTCCTCAGCAATCAATGCAAAGAAATAGAAGAAAACAACAGAATGGGAAAGACTAGAGATCTCTTCAAGAAAATTAGAGATACCAAGGGAACATTTCATGCAAAGATGGGCTCGATAAAGGACAGAAATGGTATGGACCTAATAGAAGCAGAAGATATCAAGAAGAGGTGGCAAGAATACACAGAAACAACTGTACAAAAAAGATCTTCATGACCCAGATAATCACAATGGTGTGATCACTGACCTACAGCCAGACATCCTGGAATGTGAAGTCAAGTGGCCCTTAGTAAGCATCACTATGAACAAAGCTAGTGGAGGTGATGGAATTCCAGCTGAGCTATTTCAAATCCTGAAAGATGATGCTGTGAAAGTGCTGCATTCAATATGCCAGCAAGTTTGGAAAACTCAGCAGTGGCCACAGGACTGGAAAAGGTCAGTTTTCATTCTGATCCCAAAGAAAGGCAATGCCAAAGAGTGCTCAAACTACAGCACAATTGCACTCATCTCACATGCTAGTAAAGTAATGCTCAAAATTCTCCAAGCCAGGCTTCAGCAATATGTGAACCGTGAACTTCCTGATGTTCAAGCTGGTTTTAGAAAAGGCAGAGGAACCAGAGATCAAATTGCCAACATCTGCTGGATCATGGAAAAAGCAAGAGAGTTCCAGAAAAACATCTATTTCTGCTTTCTTGACTATGCCAAAGCCTTTGACTGTGTGGATCACAATAAACTGTGGGAAATTCTTCAAGAGATGGGAATACCAGACCACCTGACCTGCCTCTTGAGAAACCTATATGCAGGTCAGAAGCAACAGTTAGAACTGGACATGGAACAACAGACTGGTTCCAAATAGGAAAAGGAGTACGTCAAGGCTGTATATTGTCACCCTGCTTATTTAACTTATATGCAGAGTACATCATGAGAAACGCTGGACTGGAAGAAACACAAGCTGGAATCAAGATTACCGGGAGCAATATCAATAACCTCAGATATGCAGATGACACCACCCTTATGGCAGAAAGTGAAGAGGAACTAAAAAGCCTCTTGATGAAAGTGAAAGTGGAGAGTGAAAAAGTTGGCTTAAAGCTCAACATTCAGAAAACTAAGATCATGGCATCCAGTCCCATCACCTCATGGCAAATAGATGGGGAAACAGTGGAAACAGTGTCAGACTTTATTTTGGGGGGCTCCAAAATCACTGCAGATGGTGACTGCAGCCATGAAATTAAAAGACGCTTACTCCTTGGAAGGAAAGTTATGTCCAACCTAGATAGCATATTCAAAAGCAGAGACATTACTTTGCCAACAAAGGTCCGTCTAGTCAAGGCTATGGTTTTTCCTGTGGTCGTGTATGGATGTGAGAGTTGGACTGTGAAGAAGGCTGAAGACTCTTGAGAGTCCCTTGGACTGCAAGGAGATCCAACCAGTCCATTCTTAAGGAGATCAGCCCTGGGATTTCTTTGGAAGGAATGATGCTAAAACTGAAACTCCAGTACTTTGGCCACCTCAAGTGAAGAGTTGACTCATTGGAAAAGACTGATGCTGGGAGGGATTGGGGGCAGGAGGAGAAGGGGACGACAGAGGATGAGATGGCTGGATGGCATCACTGACTCGATGGACGTGAGTCTGGGTGAACTCCGGGAGTTGGTGATGGACATGGAGGCCTGGCGTGCTGTGATTCATGGGGTCGCAAAGAGTCGAACACGAATTTCCCACCTTCGTTTGGGAAATTCCCCGCTGAAGAACCTCACAAGGAGGCACAACTTTCTTCTTGCTGCAGAAACTAAAGCTTCACGTCCCCCTGACTCCCCCCACGCCAGTCTCCCTTAAAGATCAGATGCTGACCTGTGACCCAGGCGAACGAATTTCACAGAACTTCCCCGGATTTTGTAGAGAGAGCTAGCTGGCGATGGAAAGAAACAGGGTTGGTGGTGAGTTCCTTTTGTTAGCAGTTAGAAGCAGCAGCAGGAATATGGAGTTTCTGGGGTGAGTCCTAGAAGCAGAGCAAGCAGGGGCACCCAGTCCTGAGTGGCAGTGACCATCCCCGACTGGTTTAGTGGCTAAATTTGGCTGGAGTTCTGGTAAAGAAACCTGAGCACCGAAGAATGGATGCTTTTGAACTGTGGTGTTGGAGAAGACTCTTGAGAGTCCCTTGAACAGCAAGAGGATCCAACCAGTCCATTCTAAAGGAGATCAGCCCTGGGTGTTCATTGGAGGGACTGATGCTGAAACTCTAATACTTTGACCACCTGACACGAAGAACTGACTCATTGGAAAAGACCCTGATGCTGGGAAAGACTGAAGGCGGGAGGAGAAGGGGATGACAGAGGATGAGATGGTTGGATGGCATCACTGACTCAATGGACATGAGTTTGAGTATAGTCCGGAAGTTGGGAACGGACAGGGAGGCCTGGCGTGCCGTGGTCCGTGGGGTCGCGAAGAGTTGGACACGACTGAGTAACTGAACTGAACTGGTTTTATTCCAAATATCCTTAGTCTGGCCCAGCTTTTCAGCTTGGTCTGTAGGATTCCTAATAATTCTACAAGCTTTTGTCCAATACCATTTCAATAAATTTCTTTCTACAACCAGCATTGGTTTCTGCAGCTTGCAACTCAGAGTCCTGATTGATACTGGGGTTGTTGCAGAATTAGTGGAGGACAGTCTTCTAAGGATGGTAGACTGAACAGGGGCCTTAACTTGATTGCCTGTGGATATATCATCTGAACATGACTTTGGTTGCCTCTGGGGGAAAGTTAATAACTGCAGTTGTGTGTGACGTAGTTGGGTTGAGTTAAGCAAAAACAAGTGTGTAGGTAGAGAGCAAGGGGGTATGGGTGTATTGAGCAGCCAAGTGGTGGGATGTAATAGGCAACTTTGGAAATGAAACCCAGCCCCGCTTCTCTGAGTGCCACAAATTTTTTTTCATATGAATTTTACTATTTTAACTTTTTTTAAAACTTTTTTGGCACACTGCACATGTTGCAGGATCTCCGTTCAGCCAGATATTGAACCCAGGACACAGCAGTGAAAGCACGCAACCCTAACCACTAGGCAACCAGGGAACTCCGTGAGAGCTGCAACTTTCATTACAATTTTGCAGTTCTTTTTAAAGTACAGATCTTACGTCTTACTTCTTTAGCTCTGAGCACTTTATGTTTTTATTGTCATTCTGAACAGAATATTTTTCCTATCACATTTTCTAATTTGTTACTGCTGATAGAAAGGAAAGCTGTAAGATTGTACATATTTATTACAGACGACTATGTGTACATTATGTATTAATACAATTATATTTATTGCCATGAGGTTTATAACAGAAGCATAAACAGAGATAGAAACATCATAATTAGTGTGTAGCACAGAGGACCAGTTAAGTAGACATGTGACAGACCCCCACTATGGAATATCGTGTAATTCTTTCTTTTTTTTTTCAATTTTTATGGAAATATAGCAGATTTATCATGTAACCTTTTTAAAAGATTTTTTTTGCTGTGGACCACTTTTTAAAAGTCTTTATTGAATGTGTTATAACACTGCTCCTGTTTTTGTTTTTTGGCCCCAAGGCATGTGGGATTTTAAAGCTCCCCAATCAGGGATCAAACCAGCACTATCTGCATTGGAAGGCGACGTCCTGACCGCTGGACCACCAGGGAAGCCCCTCATATAACTCTTTAAATTCAGAACACTGTTATGGAGACTGTTGTGATAGAGGTGCTTGTTTTTTAAAGAAAATAAGAAAGCAAGACTTAAAAATGCGTATATGCTAGGCTTTGTTAAACTGTATGTAAATATGGAGAATACTGGAAGAAAAACAGTGTGATTAGGTCAGTGGCTTTTGTGGCCTTTTTGCACTGATTATGTTTTACTCCGTCCAGTGAGAAAGGATTCATCTGCCAATGCAGGAGAGGTGAGTTCAGTCCCTGGGTTGGTAAGATCCCCTGGAGGAGGAAATGGCAACCCACTCCAGTATTGCCTGAGAAATCCCTTGGACAGAGGAGCCTGGAGGGCTACAGTCCACAGGGTCGCAAAGAGTTGGGTATGACTTAGCAACTGAGCACACACACATGTATTACTTCTACATTAAAGAAAAAAAATCTAAAACAGGCTACACATGTGGTTCTTTCCAACTTGTTTTCACAAAGTCGAAAGTTCTGTCTCTACCCTAGGAAAACCAGGCATTGTTTGTTTTGATTTTTTTAGGATTAGAAGGTACTTTTAACTGTAACCACATTGCAGAAGACGGGGGAGACAGAGGGAAAAAATTACCCGCTATCTCATCTCCTTGACCTAAGTAGAATGGTGGTGTATTTTGTTCCAGTATTTGATATGCATAGTTTACATAGCTCGGCTCGGAGTACATAGTTTATAACCTGATTTCCTTAATTAACCTTCTTCATAACCACCATCCGGGTTGCTACAAAGCCCCCGCAGCCAACCCTCCCAGTGGGCAATAAGATGCCGTCAGCTCATCCCCTGTTGGATGTTCAGGTTCTTTGCTGTTAAAAGAAACACCGCGAGGACCGTGTATTTGTCCGTGAGCCTTTCCCACATTTGGGATTATTTCTTTAGGACAGATTCCCAGAAGTCAGATGAGCGGGTCAAAGGGCACATGCCCGTCTAATGAGCATCTCTTTCTAAGCCACCTGCGGTTTGCTGGAAGGACAAATGGTTCTAATTAAAGGCCTGAACTTTTCTCACAGGTCCCAGCTGGGTGTATGGGGGAGCCGCTGGGGTCTTTGCAACCAGAGCAAACTCGTTTAACTAAAGGAGGAGAGGGGAGGGGGGAGGGAGTCTTTGTAGGTAGTGATTTTCTAAAGGAATGTAACAATCTTTTCATTGTAAGGATTCATATTTTAGGAAAATCTGCACAGCTGTGAGCTTTACCAAGTGTCTGCTTCGCTTAGCAAGGCCTTCCCTGGAGCCACCGTCATCCCTGTTTACAGCTCAGTTTATGAAGGGCTTTCTTTCATCTCTCTTTGCCACAAACTGCTCCCTTTATAAAGATGAGGAAACCCAGGCTTGATTAGATGAAGGAACTTGCCTGAGATCAAGAGTAATTAAGTAGCAAAACCAAGGCTCCATCTCCTCCCTCCAACTCCAGGGCCTCTTGAGAATCAGTCATGTTGGACTGGATTTGTTCATTCACAAACACTGAGCACAGATCTGTGCCAGGCCTGGAGGTGTCAGGACTGGCTCCCAGAAGCTCATGGTCTGGGGGAGACCACAGGTGCCCTGAGACAACGCAGGCTGCAGGGGTGGGGGTGGCGGTGGGGGGTGGGGGCCCTCAGAGATGCTCAGCAGAAGTTTGCCAGGTGGACAAGGAAAGGAGACATGGAGGAGAGGCGGTGTTGTTCAGTCACTCAATCGTGTCTGACTCTGTGACCCCATGAACTGCAGCACACCAGGCTTCCCTGGCCTTCACCATCTCCCGGAGTTCGCACAAACTCATGTGCATTGAGTCAGTGATGCCATCCAACCATCTCAGCTTCTGCCACCCTCTTCTCCTTTTGCCTTCAAAATTTCGCAGCATCAGGGTCTTTTCCCTGGAGGCAAGAGGATGGTGCATTTGGGCAAGTGGGGCCTGGCCTGGCTCTCAAGAAACTCAGCTCCAGGTCTCCCAGATGGAGACCATGTGTGTGAAACACACCCGTAAGGAAGATGGTCACAATCCCCCCCATACATATAGAATGCCAAGGGACAAGGTTAGAGACCACAGCCTCCGGTCTTACGCCTGGCAACGACTCCTGATGACCAGGAGCAAGCTCTGACCTCACAGGCCTCTGTTAAAACACTGTCTCCACCCCTCACGGGCTGGATGACCTCGGCGAGGCAAGACACTTACCTGCTCTGAGCCGCACTGGCTTCTTTATTAAAAAAACAAACAAAACGATACTGACATCAGCCTCTTACGGGGTTGGGAGGGTTAACTCGGATATCATATGTGAAGCGTCCAGACCTGTGCTGCACACGTGGACCCGGTCTGAGTAGTGTCAGCTCTGAAGGAGGAGGAGGAGAAAGCGGTGGGAGAGAGGATGTAGGGGGAGAGCTGGTCTTGGAAACTCCATGGAAACTTGAGCTGGGGGTAGGACAGGGAGTTTTGTGGGGAGAGATGGGAGGGGAGCAGTGCCCAAGGCAGAAAGAACAGCAGAGGTTTGAAGAGAGGCCTCTGCAGGTGCGCATGGCCTTTCCATACGTCCAAGGGCCGGGCCCCACGCCCCGTGCTGGCCCGCCATCAGCTCAGGTCCTCCTAGGAGCTGGCGAGCTGTGGAGCTGCCATCTTCAGGGAGGCCCTGGGGGCTGGATGACCCCGGTACCCAGGTGCCCACTGTGCTCGGGGCACAAGGTGGCCTCCTCCTCCTTGCAGTCTCTAACCTCGTCTCGCCCTGGGCTGCAGGACCTGGCTTCCTGGGCTTGGGCTGGCCGCCCATCTTCCTTCGGGCCGCCTGGCTGTTCTCAGGATGGTCCCCTGCCTTGTCTCTCCCTGTGCCCATGAGGAAGGCAGGGCCGGGAGAAGCTTTGCGGGCACCACCAGCTTTACAGCCGATGCTGGGCCAGGCCCCGGGGCTGTGCTGGAGGGCTGCGATGCTTGTGGCTGTGGCCACAGCCCTGCCCTGGGGCCAGCCGGCCCCACACCCGCTGCTCCCCCACCCCCACCCCTGCCCGGGGCCTACACAGCTGGGCAACAGCAGAGAGATCTTTCTGCATCTCTGCTGGCTCCTTGCTGTCTGCAGGACGGCGTCCAGGCCCTCAAACGGTCCCAGGAGGCCCGGGACGCCCTGCTCTGGTTCTCTCCGTCTCCTCTCCAGCCTCTTCTCTCTGCAGACCCAGCCAGTGGCTCGCTTATCGGCTCCCTCAGCAAGTATTTTCTCGAGCACCTACTTCGTGCCAGGCACTGCCCTGGGCACAGCCGTGGACCAAACAGACAGACCCTTGCCTTCGTGGAGCGGACGCTCGGGAGTCGGGGCTCCCTCAGGCCTGGAATACCCTTCCTTTGTCTGCAGCTGCCGTTCGCTCCCCTGCAGGCCCTGCTCCTCCTGGCAAACCATTCTCATGCTTCAGAAGCTGGCCCCAAGTGTCCCAGTGGTCTCAGAAACAGTGTAAAGAGGGCCTGGGACACCTCAACATCGCCCCCCCGGACCCCGCAACCCCAATCACAAACAGAAACTTCGGGATCTGAGAGGCACAGTGGACAGGGTGCCAAGTCACACTGTGGGGGTTCCCACTCTGTCTCCAGCTTTAGGTTTTAGTCTCGGTCTTAACATGAAAAATGCAGTGTTTACCCTGACACGGGAAAAAGTCAGCCTGTGTCTTAGGTTTCACATTCTACGAGGCTGACTTCACTTACGAACATACTTTACATGCTCTCGTGTTTCAGACGCCAACGCCTCTCACTCCATCTGGGATTTGGGGGTTTGAGGTTGGCCGAGGCTGGGTGGTCTGTGGGCATGTGGATGTGCGGGCCTCCTCTCCCCCAGCCCCTCTTGGGGTGTCCCCCCGGTCCTCTGCCCTCACTCCCGCACTGGCCAGCTCGGCCCGGCGCTGACGCTTTGTCCCTTTCTCCCATCGCTGGGTGGAGTCACCCTCTGCTTATCCCAGGGACCTCCCCATTCAGGAGAAAGTGCACCCTGGTCCTGCCATGGCTCAGTAGTGCCCATTTAAGCATAGGGCGTGAACGGCAGGCCTGACCCGTGAAGGTGTCTGATCAGATCAGCCCGCATGCCCTGGACCATACACACGCCCGGGACCATCGCACGTCCCTCTACTGGCGGCCTGAGCCTTGCAGCATCGTCTGCTCACGTCCCCGGACCCCAGGGCTCGCATGCAGACTCAGCCAAGTTCTGGCCAGCCACACACAGCATGGCCTTGAGTCTCAGCAACCCCGTGTGATAGGGGTACCAGGCCCACTTTACAGTTGGAGAAACCGGGGCTCAGGAAGGCCAGGGGCTCAGCAGGCGTCCTGCAGCCCCTGAGAGCCCAGCCTGGTGCTCTCCTCCCCCCAGCTCTCCTGACTCCAAGTCTCGACAGAACTCAGTCCACTAAGGCACCAGGGGAGGGACCGAGAGCCTGGGACCCCGTCGTGCAGCAGGCCTCAGGCGGGGCCACACAGTCCAGCCTGGATTTCTAAAATAATATTTTTGAAAATTCTGTAAACCAGATTTTAATCATATTAAAAGAAATCAGAAGTCCAAGAAAAACGGACAGCCTCACTGCCCCAACCCATGAGGCTCATTTTCCACGTTCCTCTCTAGTTCTTGTTCACTTGCATGAAAGATGTTTACAGCTATAATCACGGTGTCAATACAATTGTGTATTTATCATGTACTTAAGCATGACTTCTTTTTACAAAAGCAAGTATGTGGATAAACTGTGTAGGAAGCATTCCTTTTCTTCTTTTTAAATTGGAATAATGTGCTTCCCTTGTGGCTTGCTGGTAAAGAATCCACCTACAATGTGGGAGACCTGGGTTTGTTCCCTGGGCTAGGAAGATCCCCTGGAGAAGGAAAGGCTACCCACTCCAGTATTCTGGCCTGGAGAATTCCATGGACTGAATAATCCATGGGGTCACAAGGAGTCGGACACGACTGAGCGACTTTCACTTCACTTCACTTCAACAGGCTGGTATTCCCATCACCTCAATTTGAAAAGCTGGGTAAATTGCAAACAATCTTATTTTTAAAGACACTAAAGAGCTGTGGAAGCAATGAAGCTTAGATTAAATGCTAGCATCGGAGACCTGAAGAGGAGCTGACAGTCTCTAGCCATTGTTCTCTCTGAGGACTGAAGATGGGGCTGCTTTTGGCTGGGAGGCTCAGCCAGGGGAAGGAGAAGCCAGCTGGTACCCAGTGGTCACACTGGACAGCGGGGTAAGGAAAACTGAAGGGCTTGGGATGCACAGGCCGGTTTTCCTGGGTGCACATTTGCTGAGTTCCGGGGCTGTGCAGGGATCTGGGGAACTAGGAGGAAATCAGAAAGGCAGAGTAGGGCTGAGGACACAGAGCCCAGGCTGAAAGAAGGCCTCCCTCCAACACACAGCCCGCCGTCCTGTGCCACACAGCTGCCAGGTGTTGAAGCTGCTTGGGCAGGATGTAGGAGGGCTGACTGTCCTGTAGTCTCTCAGGGCTCGGGGCACAAAGCCCACCAGGTCCCCAGTCAAAAGCTCAGGAGGGTGAGAAATGGAATATTTCCTGCCACATCAGTAAACAAGGATGTCTCAGTCATCAGCGATCGCAGCCCTCTGGTGTGAGCTGGTGAGCCGTGAGGACAATCGGGAAGAAGACTGTGTGTGACCTAGCAGCCATCAGCCTGCAGCCACTCCCAACCGTGACCTTCCTCCAAGCGATACTGGCCCCGGATAGCTGAGATCCACATGCAAGGAGTGACTACAGACATCCCAGACGCTTGCATCCTCCCAAACTTAGAAAAATGCTAAATTTCCTAACTTGCGTTATCTGGTTTTCTTTCTTTAACAGTCATCTTTGGATGTTCAGACTACCTTCCCTCTGTTGTAGAACTTCTATACAACCCGGCTCCTCCCCTCGCCTCCTCAGAACAATTCTCTCAAGGTCACTTGCTGCGATGCTATCTCGGGGGCTCAAAGTCCTAAAAATTCCCACCGAATAAAAGGTAACTCTCAGTGTTAGGTTGTGAATAGTTTTTAAGTCGTCAAGGGCACGATCTGGGAACAGGGATACCCCAGAGACAAACTTGAATATGCTCAAACCGCAGGCCAGCCCCTTCCCTCCTCAGTTCCTGGTTGGATGAGGTGAGAAGGCTCTCCCACCACCTATCCAATAGGGACAGTTTTGGATTTACCTTTTTTTCATGTAAGTAGAGATATTTTTAGGAGGTGAGGAGAAACCCTCCCCAGAGGAGAATAAAGCGCCTGGAACCTCCTTGCTTTCTGTACAGAATGTCCAGCATTCAGTTAAAATTTCGATACATGAAAAGAGTGAAGAAAGTATGACGAGTAATGTGCAGAGAAGACAGGCAACAGATTCATAACCTCAGCTGATCCGCATACTGAAGTCAGCTGATAAGAGTTTTACAATAATGATGATTCGTATGCCAAAGGGACAGAGACACAGGCAAAATAATGAGAGATTTTCAAATCGGAATTGGACTTTTTAGAGAAAAAAGAACCAAATAACCAAGCTGACATTCTAGATCTGGAAAATTAAGAACGCAAGGGAAAGGTTCAACAACACATTAGGTATAGTAGAACACAAGAAAAATGAGATCAAAGATAAGTCAATAAAAATATGTAAATTGAAACATAGGAAAAAAGAAGAATGGGGGCTTTCCTGGTGGTCTAGTGGTTAAGAATCTGCCCGCCAATGCAGGGGACACGGGTTTGATCCCTGGCCCAGGAATCCGCCTGCCAATGCAGGAAACATGAGAGACCTGGGTTCGATCCCTGGGTCGGGAAGATCCCTTGGAGGAAGGCATGGCAATCCACCCCAGTATTCTTGCTTGGAGAATCCCATGGACAGAGGAGCCTGGCGGGCTACAGCGCATAGGGTTGCAGAGTCAGACACGACTGATGCGACTTAGCGTGCAGCAGTCCAGGAAGATCCCAGACTGCAGAGCAATTGAGCCCATGTGCCACATCCACTGAGCCTGCACTCTAGAGCCCGCGAGCTGCAGCTGCTGAGCTCATGTGCCTAGAGCTCGTGCTCTGCAACAAGAGAAGCCCACCCACCGCAACGCAGAGTAGCCCCCAGTCTCTGCAACTAGAGAAAGCCTGCGCACAGCCATGAAGATCCAGAACAGCCAAAGAAATAGATCTTAAAAAAAAGAAGAAGGATTTTAAAAGAGGATAAAAGACCTATGGGATTCAGTTCAGAGGCCCAACAGGCATGTAACTGTAGCCCCAGAAAAACAGAGGTGAGGGGGGGAGCAAAAGCAATACTCAGATCATGGCCAAGAATTTTCCCAAAGCCATGAAAGAGGCCAGCCCACGGATTCAGGAAGTTCAATTTATCCAAAACAGTGTAAACACAAAGAAAACCACATTCTAAATACCAAATAGCCAAACTGTTGAAAAACAAACACAAGGAAAAATATTCAAAGCCGCTAGGGGTGGTGGGGGGGAATGCCTTATGTTCAGTAAAACCGTGATAAATTGGGGAGGGCAGAGGAAGGGGCAGAGGGGACCCAGGAGCCCCCTGTTCTGATCACAGAGACACAGTGATGCCTGGAGACACGGTCCCTCCCAGGGGAGCTCATAAGCCACGAAGGAAACAGAGGCACACGTGATTTGTTTATGACAGTTGAATGCAAAGGGGATAAGGAAACCCCAAGGAGAGGAGTCAGGGAACCCAGACTCGGGGGCAGGTGGTCTTCCCAGAGAGGGAACATCTGGCTGGAGTCCTGAAGAACAGGTGAGAACACCTGGGGGAACAGAGGATGTTCCAGACGGGAGCCACCAGCAAGTCCTCTCTGCATGACCTCCAGCCAGCACCCCACTGCCCAGGGCCTCCAGGCGGGGAAGGTCCCTCCACGTCAGGGTTCCCCAGGACTTCTCTTGGGATCCCCCGGTCCCCAACATGTTCTGAAGGGGGAACGGGACATGGGGTGCAGGTCCCACCAAGGAACTCAGAAGCATCAGGCTCTCTTCTCGCCTCTCTGGAGTCTCTCCTTCCAGGCAAAGCAACTTCTTGGATTTCAAAACACTGCGTCTGCTTGGCGTTCCAAAAGTCCATCTTGGAAGCGAAAGGCACCACAGCATCCTTTGCCCTGAGGTGTGGATCGTACTCTTGGAGACCCATCCTTGCAACACAGCTCTTAATGTCACACACTTTTCAAATAATCCTTTTAGCTGATGTCTCCTAAGCACCGAACGCTGTCTGACACTGAGTTAGGGGCTGAAAATTAAGAAATGAATGAGTCCCAGTCCTGCCCTTGGGGAAGACACTTAATGAGAAACATTTGGGGGCCAGTCGTTGGACAGACTGCTTTCAAGCCAACGTGCTGTAACGCTATTTCTTCCTGCCCCGCCCCGCCCCCGCCCCCGCCTGTCGAATGGGGTTAAGCTTGAGAAGTATGTTTGGCAAGTCCTTTTAACAACCTGCACTGCTTCTAGCCCATGTTCCTTATTGGCATAAAAGAACATTGGAACCGAGACTATCCAAATGCATGAAAAAAATTGGAGGTATATGATCTCATAATTTTATGCCTGATCTCAAATACCAGTTTTCCATGTTTAAGTTTTGGCAATTTAAAATCACAGTGGGGACATAGGCCAAACACACACTCACAAAGCCCAAACTGAAAACAAAAAGGTGTATAAGTTAAAGTCATCTTTTCTATGCAAGAGTGAACCCCGAAATCAAATCTGAGACATCCCTTGGAGAATATGCGTACTATTTGTGGCAGGTTTAATACATGTCTAAGCTTTTGCAGCACACAAAAATCACTTTAATAAAACTTCCCTGCACACTAACACTCTAGAAAGACAGCATCTGTTGGCAATTCTGAGATCTTATGACTTCATCCTGAAGCCAGGGAAAATTCAAAATATATTTTTTAAACTTCAATGGAAAAATGAAACAGCCCATAACGATAGGAGATGTACTTTAGAAAGACAAGTAGGAATTTGTTCAGAGCTATACAGAATTCGTTACTTCTGATCCAAAAAATAAAACTTTGTCTGACAACTGATGTCATCACCAAGCCTTAAAACTAAGGGCCGTGGTGTCTTATGACCTTCTGCGCTCTAACAGGACAACACTTTAATGGCCCTTTGAAAACACCAGGCACTAACCACTCATCCGTCAAGCGCGTTTGGAAAAGAGCCAGTCCCACATGAGCTGTTTTTCCCCAGTTTTAAAGCTTATCCCTTCCAGCAACAAGCTCTGCTTCTTTATTTTGACAGTTTTGAACGGAAAGAGTTCCAAAATGTAGAAACACATTTCCTCGCCTTGAGAAACAGAGCGTGAGTTTATTTCATCGTGTTTTTCTTTGATGGTTTCTAGTCTTTATGCGGATGATGTCCAGTCCTGAGTTGTCCTGGAGAGGACTTCGTCTGGCTCAGTTCTGAGCGGCCAGCGCACGGCCCTGCCTGAGACAGACGCAGTCAAGGTTTGCGGGTTGACCCTTTCCAGGGACGATGAAGACGCAGGGGAGACGAGCTCCAGCAGCCTAGGACGGATGACTACAAGAACTGTTGCCTCTTCTCAGTGAGTCTGCTCCCCAGATTCTGGGTGCTGTGACCTAAGGCACCAAGACAACCCCAAGAGAGAATGCCAGCTCATGGGCACTTGTGGTCAGCTAGTCAGGAAATGCTGTGCCAACCCTGTGCACTGCCTGTGGGAATCCTAGCTGTACCCAGACTGATCAGCACATTGCCAGACATGTCTTATCTCTTCATCCCTTTGGATAAGTCCCTCCTGCTTTGCTGGGCAATGCCTGCATGCTGTCATAACTCCCCCTCCTCCCCACGTTCTTTCTAAACATTCTCATGCTTTATTGGAAGCTTGCAACCTCAGGGTGGTATGAGTGAGAGAGAAGAGAAATGAGGCAGGGAAGAAATGAGGCAATGCAAGGAGAGCAAGAAACAGAGCCACATCTATGCCCCTTCTAATTTCTCAGTATGATGGGGCTCATAATGTGTCCCCTGCTGTGTGCTCCACGTCGTTAACAAAATATGCAACTGGGATTATGTATAGGGGTTGCTCCACAGATAAGTTTTTTAAAAATTTGAGTTAAAAAAAATTATTTAACTGAAGTATAGCTGATTTACAATGTCGTGTTAATTTCTGCTGTACAGCAAAGTGATTGCGTCATGCATATATGTTCTTTTTCATATTCTTCTCAATTCTGGCTTATCACAGGATGCCGCATCCAGTTCCTTGTGCTATACAGTAAGACCTTAGTGTTACGCATCCTATATGTAATAGCTTGTCTGGTAATCCCAAACTCCCCGTCCATCCCTCCTCCACCACCCTTGGCAACCACAAGTGTGTGCTCTGTGTCTGTGAGTGTGTTGCCACTTTGTAGATAAATTCATTTGTGTCACATTTTAGATTCCACGTACAAGTGATATCGAATGGTATTCGTCTTTCTGGCTTACTTAGTGATGATCTCTAGGTCCGTCCGTGTGGCTGCAAATGACATTGTTTCATTCTTTTCACGGCTCAATAGTATTCCACTGTGTACACGTACTGCCTCTTCTTTATCCATCCGTCTGTAGATGGACATTTAGGTTGCTTCCATGTCTTGGCTCTTGAACAGTGCTGCAATGAACACAGGAGTACATGCATCTTTTTGAATTAGTGTTTTCTCCAGATACATGTCCAACAGTGGGATTGCCAGGATTGTATGGCAACCCTATTTTTAGCTTTTTGAGGAAGCTCCATACTGATTTCCATAGTGGCTGCACCAATTTACATTCCCTCCAACAGTGTAGGAGGGCTCCCTTTCGTCCACATCCTTTCCGGCATTTGTTATTTGTAGATGAAGTTTGAATTTGAAGGCTCTGTCTTTTAGCAATAGACTCGACTCCTCCCTGGGCTTCCCTGGCGGCTCAGTTGGTAAAGAATCCTCCTGCAACGCAGGAGAACCCGGTTCAATCCCTGGGTTGGGAAGATCCCCTGGAGAAGGGAAAGGCTACCCACTCCAGTAATCTGGCCTGGAGAATTCCACGGACTGTATAGTCCACGGGTCGCAAAGAGTCGGACTCGACTGAGCGACTTTCACTTCACACTCACTACTCCTCCCTATTGTGTTCAGCTGTTTCACCTATTTCTGCTACTGGCCCAGTCTTAAAGTCATCTGAACTTGCAACACCTGGTTTATAAACACAAATTTATTTATCCCACATGGACTAGCTACCATATTGGCAGAGAGATTGAGGATTAGAGGAAAGATTAGTAAGTGAAGTATATCAAACACTTAAGGCAACAATAATCTCAGCTTTACATAAACTCAGAAAATAGAAAAAGAATGAATACTTCTCAACCCATTTTGTAAGACCAGCATTACTTTCTATGAGAAAATGAAATTGCAGTTCAATATCCCCTGTAAATATAGACACAAAAATCCTTAACAAGATACTGTAAAGTCAAATCCAGTAATATATAAAAGATATAATCAAAAAAAAATGCATAATGTATCATGACCAAGTTGGAATTACCACAGAAGTACAAGTATGTTTAACATTTAAAATTAATTGATATAATTCACTACATAAGACATAAGCCATATAATTATATATACGTAAGGATCTGACAAATTTAGCATCCACCTATGATTAAAAAAAGTCTCAGCAGTCTAGGAAGGAAAAAGAACTTCTCAACCTGATAGAAGTCATCCACATAGGCTGACAGTAAACGGACTCAGAGAAGGCTGGAGGACGCGAGGGCTGTTTCTGGGTTCTGGCCCTCAAGAAGACAGGTGTTACAAATGTCGGTGCACAGGTTTTCCTGTGAACAGAAATCTTCATTTCTCTAGAAAAATGGCCAGGAAGACAATTGCTGGGGCATATGGTAGGTAATGAATATTTATTTTTTTCAGTTCAGTTCAGTCGCTCAGTTGTGTCTGACTCTTTGCGACCCCCTGAATTGCAGCACGCCAGGCCTCCCTGTCCATCACCAACTCCCGGAGTTCACCCAAACTCAAGTGCATCAAGTCAGTGATGCCATCCAGCCATCTCATCCTCTGTTGTCCCCTTCTCCTCCTGCCCCAATCCCTCCCAGCATCAGGGTCTTTTAGAAAACTGCAAATTGTTTTCCAGAGTGGTTGTACCATTTCACATTCCCATCAGCAACATGTGAGTGATCTCGTTCCTCTGCATCCTCACCAGTGTTTGGTGTTGTTGCTCTTTTTTATTTTAGCCATTTTTATAGGTGTGTAGCAAACCATCACACCATGGTTTTAATTTGCATTTTCCTAATGGCTAATAATGTTGAGTGTCTTTTCATGTGCCTGTTTTTCCTCTGTATATTTTCTTTGGTGAAATGACATGTTTTTTTCCACTATCTAATGAACTGTTTGTTAGTTTATTTTCATTAGTATTGAGTTTTGAGAAATGATATATTCTAGATGCTAGTCTTTTGTTGGACATGTGGTTTGCAAATTTTTCTTCCAGTCTGTAACTTGTCTTTGCAGCTTTTTAACAAGATTTTTCTCAGACAAAAAAAAAAAAACTTAAGAATTTTTCCTTTTCTGAGTAATGCTTTTGGGGTCAACTCTGACAACTCTTTACCTAGTTCTAGATCCCAAAGACTTTCTTCTATGCTTTTTTCTAAATGTTTTCTGTTTTACATTTAAGTTTGTTATTAGGTTTTAGTTAATATTTTAAGAGCTGTGAGACTGAGGTCATGGGGTATAATTCTGTGTTCAGTTCAGTTCAGTCGCTCAGTAGTGTCCAACTCTTTGTGACTCCATGAATCCCAGCATGCCAGGCCTCCCTGTCCATCACCAACTCCTGGAGTTCACCCAAACTCAAGTGCATCAAGTCAGTGATGCCATCCAGCCATCTCATCCTCTGTCGACCCCTTCTCCTCCTGCCCCCACCCCTCCCAGCATCAGAGTCTTTTCCAATGAGTCAGCTCTGTGCATCAGGTGGCCAAAGTATTGGAGCTTCAGCCTCAGCATCAGTCCCTCCAATGAACACCCAGGACTGGTCTCCTTTAGGATGGACTGGTTGGATCTCCTTGCAGTCCAAGGGACTCTCAAGAGTCTTCTCCAACACCACAGTTCAAAAGCTTCCATTCCTTGGCCCTCAGCTTTCTTCACAGTCCAACTCTCACATCCATACACGACCACTGGAAAAACCATAGCCTTGACTAGACGGACTTTTGTTGGCAAGTAATATCTCTGCTTTTTAATATGCTATCTGGGTTGGTCATAACTTTCCTTCCAAGGAGTAAGTGCCTTTTAATTTCCTGGCTGCAATCACCATCTGCAGAGATTTTGGAGCCCAGAAAAATAAAATCTGACACTGTTTCCACTGTTTCCCCATCTATTTCCCATGAAGTGGTGGGACCGGATGCCATGATCTTAGTTTTCTGAATGTTGAGCTCTAAGCCACCTTTTTCACTCTCCTCTTTCACTTTCATCAAGAGGCTCTTCAGTTCTTCTTCACTTTCTGCCATAAGGGTGGTGTTATCTGCATATCTGAGGTTATTGATATTTCTCCTGGATATCTTGATTCCAGCTTGTGCTTCTTCCAACTCAGCGTTTCTCATGATGTACTCTGCATATAAGTTAAATAAGGAGTATATATACTGTTAAATTCTACTTACTAGTATTTTGTTAAGGATTTTTGTATGAGGAATTTTTGGTCTATAGTTTTTTGTTTCATTTTTTATTATACTGTTTTTATCTTGTTTTGATATAAAAATAGTATGAACTTCATAAAGTGAACTGGGTGTTCCTCCTATTTCCTGGAAGAGATTGAACAGAATTAATATTAATTCTTCTTTAAATATTTGGTAGAATTTTTCAGTAAAAACTGTCTTGGCCTGTAGGCTTCTTTTTTAGGAGTTTTAAACTCAGGAATTCAATTTCCCGGATAGTTATAGGATTCTTCAAATTATCCACTTCACATTGGATGAGTTGTGATATTGACGTTTTTCCTTTCAGTTTTGTCAGTTTTGTTTCACATATTTTGCAGCTCTGTTCTTTTGTAAAGACACATTTAGGACTTGTATGTCTTTTTAATGAATTTGCCCTTTTATCTAGCCATTTGCCCTGCACTGAAGTCTACTTCATCTGATATTCATATAACCACGTGATTTTTAATTAATATTTGCATGATATATCTTTTTCTAACCTTTTGCTTTTAAGCTGCCTATACATGGGTTCTTAGAGATGGCACATAGTTGGGTCATTTTTAAAACTCACTCTGACTAGTTCCTTTTTTATTTTATTTTATTTTTTAACTTTACAATATTGCCTTAAAAACTGGAAATAGAACTGCCATATGACCCAGCAATCCCACTGCTGGGCATACACACCGAGGACACCAGAATTGAAAGAGGCATGTGTACCCCAATGTTCATCGTAGCTCCTCTTTTAAATTGCCAATTTCTGTCTTTAACTGTCCTTAAATAATAAATGACTGTTTTCATTTAAAAATTATTTATGTATTTATTTATCTGGCTGCATTGGGTCTTGGTTGCAGCATGCAGGATCTTTTGTTGTGGCTTGCAGGTTTAGTCACCCCAAGGCAAGTGGGATCTTAGTTCCCAGGTCAGGGATCGAACCCAAGGCCCCTGCACTGCAAGGTGGATTCTTAACCACTGGACCACTAGGGAAGCCCCAGGAAATGACCGTTTACATTTAAAGTAATTGCTGATATGTTAGGGCATAGGTCTGCCAATTTATATTTGTTTTACATTTGTTCTATCTTTCATTTTTCTGTTTTCCTTTCCCTGACATTTTGTGGGTTAATTGAACATTTTTTAGAATTTCATTTTTATCTACCTGTAGCATTTTTAATACATTGCTTTATATAGCTATTTTAGTGATTGTTCTATGTATTATATTATGTATACATAACTTATCAGCCTATTGCTGTCATCTTACCAGTTCAGTTCAGTTCACACTTAGTCGTGACCGACTCTTTGCGACCCCATGGACTGCAGCACGCCAGGCTTTCCGGTCCATTGTCAACTCCTGGAGCTTGCTCAAACTCATGTCCATCGAGTTGGTGAAAACATTCAACCATCTCATCCTCTGTTGTCCCTTTGTCTTCCCGCCTTCAATCTTTCCCAGTATCAGGGTCTTTTCCAAGGAGTCAACTCTTCGCATCAGGTGGCCAAAGTATTGGAGTTTCAGTTTCAACATCAGTCCTTCCAATGAGTATTCAGGACCGCTTTCCTTTAGGATGGACTGGTTGGATCTTGCAGTCCAAGGGACTCTCAAGAGTCTTCTCCAGCACCACAGTTCAAAAGCATCAATTCTTTGACACTCAGTTTTCTTCACAGTCCAACTCTCACATCCATACATGACCACTGGAAAAACCATAGCCTTAACTAGATGGACCTTTGTTGGCAAAGTAATGTCTCTGCTTTTTAATATGCTGTCTAGGTTGGTCATAGCTTTTCTTCCAAGGAGCAAGCATCTTTTAATTTCCTGGCTGCGATCACCATCTGAAGTGATTTAGAAGCCCAAAGTCTCCTAAAGTCTATCACCGTTTCCATTGTTTCTCCATCTATTTGCCATGGAGTGATGGGACCGGATGCCATGATCTCAGTTTTCTGAATGTTGGGCTTTAAGCCACCTTTTCCACTCTCCTCTTTCACTTTCATCAAGAGGCTCTTTAGTTCTTCTTCACTTTTTGCCATAAGGGTGGTGTCATCTGTATATCTGAGGTCATTGATATTTCTCCCGGAAATCTTGATTCCAGCCTGTGCTTCATCCAGCCTGGCATTTCACATGATGTACTCTGCATATAAATTAAATAAGCAGGGTGACAATATATAGCCTTGATGTACTCCTTTCCTAATTTGGAATCAGTCTGTTGTTCCATGTCCGGTTCTAACTGTTGCTTCTTGACCTGCATACAGATTTCTCAGGAGGCAGGTCCGGTGGTCTGGTATTCCCATCTTTTCCAGAATTTTCCACAGTTTGTTGTGATTTACACAGTTAAAGGCTTTGGCATAATCAATAAAGTAATCCAAAAAGTAGATGTTTATCTGGAACTCGATTGCTTTTTCTATAATCCAACGGATGTTGGAAATTTGATCTCTGGTTCCCCTGGCTTTTCTAAATCCAGATTGCACATCTAGAAGTTCACAATTCACATACTGTTGAAGCCTGGCTTGAAGAATTTTGAGCATTACTTTGCTAGTATGTGAGATGAGTGCAATCGTGCAGTAGTTTGAACATTCTTTGGCACTGCCCTTTTTGGGGATTGGAATGAAAGCACTTTTTCCAGTCCTGTGGCCATTGCTGAGTTTCTCAAATTTGCTGGCATATTGAGGCAGCACTTTCACAGCATCATCTTTTAGGATTTGAAATAGCTCAACTGGAATTCCATCACCTCCACTGGCTTTGTTTGTAGTGATGCTTCCTAAAGCCCGCTTGACTTCGCATTCCAGGATGTCTGGCTCTAGGTGGCCCTGGTTCTACGTGGTCACACTATCGTGATTATCTGGCTCATGAAGATCTTTTTTGTACAGTTCTTCTGTGTATTCTTGCCACCTCTTCTTAATATCTTCTGCTTCTGTTAGGTCCATACCATTTCTGTAGTTTATTGTGCCCACCTTTGCGTGAAATGTTCCCTTGGTATTTCTAATTTTCTTGAAGAGATCCCTAGTCTTTCCCATTCTATTATTTTCCTCTATTTCTTTACATTGATCACTGAGGAAGGCTTTCTTCTCTCTCCTTACTTTTCTTTGAAACTCTGCATTCAAATGGGCATATCTTTCCTTTTCTCCTTTGCCTTTGGCTTCTCTTCTTTTCTCTCTATTTGCAACGCCTCCTCGACAACCATTTTGCCTTTTTGCATTTCTTTTTCTTGGAGATAGTCTCGATCACTGCCTCCTGTTCAATGTCACAGACCTCCATCCGTAGCTCATCAGGCACTCTATCTATCAGATCTAGCCCTTGACTCTACTTCTCACTTCCACTGTATAATCATAAGGGATTTGATTTAGGTCATACCTGAATGGTCTAGTGGTTTTCCCTACTTTCTTCAATTTAAGTCTGAATTTGGCAAAAAGGAGTTCATGATCTGAGCCACAGTTAGCTCCTGGTCTTTTTTTGCTGACTGTATAGAGCTTCCCCATCTTTGGCTGCAAAGAATATAACCAATCTGATTTCAGTATTGACCATCTGGTGATGTCCATGTGTAGAGTCTTCTCTTGTGTTGTTGGAAGAGGGTGTTTGCTATGACCAGTGTGTTCTCTTGGCAAAACTCTATTGGCCTTTGACCTGCTTCATTCCGTACTCCAAGGCCGAATTTGCTGTTACTCCAGGTATCTCTTGACTTCCTACTTTTGCATTTCAGTCCCCTATGATGAAAAGGACATCTTTTTTGGGTGTTAATTCTAAAAGGTCTTGTAGGTCTTCAGAGAACCGTTCAACTTCAGCTTCTGCAGCGTTACTGGTTGGGGCATAGACTTGGATTACTGTGATATTGAATGGTTTGTCTTGGAAACGAACAGAGATCATTCTTTCGTTTTTGAGATTGCATCCAAGTACTGCATTTCGGACTCTTTTGTTGACTACGATGGCTACTTCATTTCTTCTAAGGGACTCCTGCCCACACTAGTAGATATAATGGTCATCTGAGTTAAATTCACCCATTCCAGTCCATCTTAGTTCGCTGATTCCTAGAATGTTGACGTTCACTCTTGCCGTCTCCTATTTGACCACTTCCAATTTGCCTTGATTAATGGACCTAGCATTCCAGGTTCCTATGCAATATTGCTCTTTACAGCATGAGACCTTGCTTCTATCACCAGTCACATCCACAGCTGGGTGTTATTTTCACTTTGGCTCTGTCTCTTCATTCTTTCTGGAGTGATTTCTACACTGATCTCCAGAAGCATATATGTGCACCTACTGACCTGGGGAGTTCATCTTTCAGTGTCATATCTTTTTGCCTTTTCACACTGTTCATGGGGTTCTCAAGGCAAGAATACTGAAGTGGTTTGCCATTCCCTTCTCCAGTGGACCACATTCTGTCACATCTCTCTACCATGACCCGTGTGTTTAGACAAGGCTGTGGTCCATGTGATCAGTTTGATCAGTTTTCTGTGACTGTGGTTTCATTGAAGCAAATTATGTTTGCTTCAATGTCAAACATAATTTAGAAAATTCAAAAGGAGAATGAAAACCTATTGTGTTTTCCTATATTTTTTCTTACTTTCCTGTTTTTCCTGTTTTATTGTCTCCTTTCTGTTTACAAAAATTCCTTCAGAAATTCTTTTCGGTCTACTGGCAAAAATTTCTCTCCTTTGAGTTTTCCTTCATCTTATAAAGTCTTGATTTTCCCTTAATTTCTAAAGACTGTTTTCTCTGAGTATAGAATTCTGAATTTTTTCTTCCAGCCCTTAATAAGTTGTGTTACTTCCTCCTGATCTCCATTAATTCTGATGAGAAATCTGGTATAATTTGAATTGTTTCTCTGACCGGTAAAGTGCCATTTCTCTCTTGTTGCTATCAAGATTTTTACCTTGATCTTTAGATTTTGGAATTTTGACTACAGTGTGTCTTGGTCTGGATTTCTCTGTGTTTATTGTATTTGGAATTTTCTCAGTTTCTTAAAGTGTATAAGTTTATGGCTGTTGCCAAATTTGGGAAGTTTTTCATGACTATTTCAGCCCTGTCCTCTTTCTCTTCTCCTCCCAGGCCTTGATGTGAAAACATTAGATTTTCTGTCATAGTCCCTTGGGTCCCCAAGGTTCTGTTAGTTTTTTTCCAATCTATCATCTCTCAAGTGTTTGTATTGAGTAATTCTTACCGTTTTGTCTTTCAGCTCACAGATGCTACCCTTTTTATGTCTGTATGTCTTTGCTGAGACTTTCTACTTTTTCATTTGTTTTGAGCATATTCATAAACTGCTTGTTGAAACATTTTTTATCATGAGTGCTTTGAAGTCTTTGTCGGACAGTCTAACATCCCTGTCATTTCAGGGTTGAGCTCTGTTTATTATCTTTTGTTCATTCAGTTTTAAATCTTTCTGGTCCTTGGCAAAGTGAGTGGTTTTTGTTTGAAACTTGGACATTCTCATATTACATATGCAACTCTGGATCTTATTTTTTTTTCTTTGTTAATTACTATCCTGAAATTCCAGCACTTCTTTTTACTTTTACTTCTTTAAAAAAAAAAAAATGTATTTATTTGTGGCCGTGCTGGCTCTTTGCTGCTGTGCGGGGCTTTTCTCTGTTGCGGTGAGTGGGGCACTCTCTAGCTGCGGTGGGCAGGCTTCTCGCTGTGGGGACTTCTCTTGTGGAGCGCGGGCTTAAGGGGGGTGGGCTTCAGTAGTTGCATCTCCCAGGCTCGATAGTTGTGGTGGATGGGCTAAGTTGTTCCACAGCATGTGGGATCTTCCTGGATCAGGGATTGAACCCCGTGTCTCCTACATTGGCAGGCAGATTAGAGAATCTGAACCATCAGCAAAGCCCCCTGGATCTTCTCTAAAGCTTCTTTTTCAGCTGCTTTCCACTCCCTCTGCTCTGGCAGGGGAGGCGGGGTGGAGTGGGGGTGTCTGCCAAGTGGAGATAGATGTCCTGCTTTCCCACCTGGCCTTTGCTGGCCTTTGCACCCATGGGTGCTCCTCATTACCGCAGGCGGGGGTGTGGGCACTCCCCTAGCCCCCACTGAAATCTCCCCAGCTGGGGCGGACAGAAGGGCTTGGGTTCCTCTCTTCACCTGGACACATGGCGTGGGAGGAGGAGTGTCCTTGTTACCACTAGGCCAGTGTGATGGGCCCGACTCTCTGCCAGGCCTCCTCTGACAAAACCCCAGTGGGGAGGAGGATAGATGCTTTGTCACTGCCAGCTTGGGGTGGAATTCTGGACTCCCCACGTGTCTCTACAGACACCACCAGAGAGGGGCCTCGTTTCCAGCTGGCAGGGGTGAAAGGCCTGGCTCCCCACTCAGTTTCCCTGACACTAGCCCAGTGGGGACGTTGGAACACCTCATTAGAGTCTGGTGTGGGCGGGGCCGTGTTTTCTTCTGTGTGTTTAGTTAAAGTAGGGCAGCGATTGTCTAAAAGTTTTCTGTCTTGCTTGGCTGCCCTTTCCTGGTCCTTTGGCTCGGGAGGCAGGTTTTTGTTGGGCTTTTGTTTTTCTGTGCCTGTTGGCATTTTCAAATACCAGCTTTTCCACCTCCAAGTCTGGGATGTGTGTGTGTTAGTGGCTCAGTCGTGTCTGGCTCTTTGTGACCTCATGGACTATAGCCCTCCAGGCTCCTCTGTTCCTGGAATTCTCCAGGCAAGAATATTGGAGTGGGTTGCCGTTTCCTTCTCCAGGGGATACACGAGGCAAAAGAAAACCCAGCGAACTGGCGGATGTGCAATTCCTTGGGTCCTGAGGTCCCTACTCAGCCCACCTGCTTCTTTCCCCCTTTAAGAATCTTCTTATATTGTTGTTGTTGTTCCTTGTTCAAGTCTCTAAGTCGTGTCCGACTCTTTGTGACCCCATGGCCTGCAGCACGCCTCGCTTCCCTGTCCTTCACCATCACCCAGAGCTTGCTCAGACTCATGTCCATCGAGCCGGTGATGCCATCTAACCATCTCATCCTCTGTCGCCCCCTTCTCCTCCTGCCCTCCATCTTTAGCTTTATATAAAGCATTCATAATTTTCAGCTGTACTTAGTGGGAGGAATAGGGAAAAGTACATGGACTCTATCTTTCCAGAAGCAGAAATGTCTCCCTGTGATATTTTTGCAACTTCCTGTGAGTCTATAATCATTTTGAAGTTAGAATTTTAAAAGAAATTTAAACATAGATGTCTCACCAATTCAAGTGTAAGAATCTGAGACAGTTACTCTAGGAGAAGAAGCCTGTTCATCGATTTACATCAAAGTGTGATAAACTCCAAAAGACAGCAGCTCAGCGGGAGGGGTGGGGGTGTGTGGGGGAGGGGTGGGGAAGGTGGGGGAGGGGCTGATGTCACCAGGAGTACATTATCCAGGCAGCCCTGCCCTAAGCACTGGGGGCTGGCTGGGCCGGCAGCTGGGGACAGACGTGTGGGGCTGTGTCGCAGAAGATCACCAAGCACTTTTCACATCAGTTCAGTTCAGTCGCTCAGTTGTGTCTGACTCTTTGTGACCCCATGGACTGCAGCACGCCTCGCTTCCCTGTCCTTCACCATCGCCCGGAGCTTGCTCAAACTCATGTCCGTCGAGCCGGTGATGCCGTCCAACCATCTCATCCTCTGTCGTCCCCTTCTCCTCCTGCCCTCACTCTTTCCCAGTATTCAGTCTTCAATATAAGGCCTCATTACCGCTCCCCCGTGGGGGTCCTCCAGGGCCGGCCCAGGAGGCACACAGCTGCTGCCTGTTAGAGCTGGAAGGGTCCTTGGGGACCATCCGCCCAGCCCCCACCCTGCAGCAGGAAGCGAGGCCACGGCCCCGCAGCTCCAGCCAGGCGGTGGAAGCCGGCCCGAGGCAGGCCGTCTGGCTGCGAGGGAAGCTGGGCTGGGGAGAGGCCCGCAGAGGGGGCCCAGCTGGCCAGCCGGACTCCTGACTGGGGCAGCCAGGAGCATCTGGAAAGCATCACTCACTTTGACCAATCGGTGTTTAAAGGCCAGACAAAGCCACAGTGAGCACAGCCGGGTTTTCTCCCCCTTCCAAGTCGAACAGCACATCTGGGTGTTTCATTTTAGCTCACGGTCGCTTGCTGCCACAGACTGCCTTAGCGGGTGGTGGGGGACGGGAGCCTCTTGCCATCAGAGGACAGAGTTACCCACCTTTAACTCCCAGGGCTAGGCTGATTTCACAAAAACAGAAATTCACACCTGCCTAAAGAAAACTGGAAACGGATGTTCAGATTTCAATTTGTATTCTAATTCTGAACCAGGCCCTGGGGCGAGATGGGGTGGGAGGGGGCCTTGGATAAAAGTGAGATTAAGTCCCTGCCCCAAGCTGTCTGCCATCTTGTGGGATACAGGAAAGAGAATGTGGGCCGCGTGGAAATCAGGGCACTTGTTCAAAAGGACGACCGCACACCTGCAGTCTCTTCCTTGGGGTCCCTTCTGTGACCCCAGCCTCCCCTGGATCACCTCCAGTCCCACCAGCCACAGCCTCACCCGCCCTTCCCACACTGTGCTCTGGGGGCTTGGTCCTGGGTCTCTTCTCCCTCCACTCTCTCCTGGACGAATTCCACCTCCCCCTGTGGCCCCAGTTACCATCTCTTTACCACTCACCCCCCACCACCAATTCACAGCCCCAGGCAAGCCCTTCCCTCTAAACCCAGACATACGCATCCAACATGGCTTCTTGGGTGTTTTCAGGGTCCTCGGGGCTCAACCTGTTTAAAAATACATGCATTGGGGCTTCCATGGTCGTCCAATGGTTAAGACACTTGCACTACCCCTGCAGGGGGTACGGCTTTGACCTCTGGTTGGGGGACCAAGATCTCGCGTGCCACACGGCATGGCCAAAAAGGAAAAAAAATAACAAAGCTACATGTATCCTGTTATAGGCTGAACTGTGTCTTTCCAAAATTCATCTGTTGAAACCCTGACCCTCAGAACGTGACCGCACTTGCAGGTGGGGTCTTTGAAGAGGTGATTAAGTTAAAATGAGATCGTTAGGGTGGGTCCTAATGCAATATGAAAGTCAAAGTTGCTCAGTTGTGTCCGACTCTTTGTGAACCTGTGGACTATACAGTCCATGGAATTCTCCAGGCCAGAACACTGGAGTGGGTAGCCTTTCCCTTCTTCAGGGGATCTTCTCAACCCAGGGATCAAACCCAGGTCTCCCGCATTGGAGGCGATTCTTTAGCAGCTGAGCCGCCATGGCAGCCTGGTGTCTTTCTAAGAAGAGGAGATCAGGACAGAAAGGAGGATGGCTGTGTGAGGACTCAAGAAGATGCCCATCTGTGGGCCCAGGAGAGAGGTCTCAGCAGGAACCAGCCCTGCAGCCACTGTGACCTTGAACTTCCAGCTTCCAGCACCTGGAGACGACAAGCGTGCCTAGATCTGCGTTGTGTTTCAGCTCCCTCAGCCTGCAGTCTTTGTGACGGCAGCGCTAGCAGCTAATACACAGGCTTTCACCCCCACCTGGCTCGCCTCCTGTGTCTCTGTCCTTTGTGAAGGACACCTCCACCAGCTAACGGCTCGAGCCAGAAAGAAGCTAAAGGTTCCTCTGCTTCCTCCTTATCTGTGCTGCCCACAGTTGTCCGCAGCCACTCCACGTTGTTGTTTAAAGTGTGTATTTATTTATTTTTGGCTGCGCTGGGTCTTGGGGGCGGCACACGGCTCTCCGTTGCTGTGCAGAGCCTTTCTCCGGTTGCGGGGAGTGGAGGCTTCTCTCCGCTGTGGTCCTCGGGCTTCTCCCTGCCTTGGCTTCCCTTGTCGCGGAGCTCTAGCCCTAGAGCGTGGGTAGTTACGGCCCACAGGCTTAGCTCCCCTGCGGCAGGTGGCGTCTTGGTTCCCAGGCCAGGGATTGAAGCCGTTTCCCCTACATTGGAAGGCAAATTCGTAACCCATGGACCACCAGCGGAACCCCCTACATGGCTCTTAAATCATTAACTTCTCTCCATGTCTTCAGTGACCATCCCCCAACACTGACTGACCGCACAGTAGCCAGAACTGCCAAGCTTGGTGTTTCTCAGCAGCTGGAGCCTCAGTGGGCACAACCCTACATGGCCAGGTGGGTCAGCACTTTGTGGCAACGGGGGCCTGCATGTGGGTGCCACCCAGACATCCCTCCATAAGCCACAGACCGTGACCCAGAATGCACACTGCTGTGGTGTTTGGAAATCACACGAGGAACTTGGGTATTACCCCCAGTTCACACCTCTTACAGTCATAGAAGGCATGCGTGCCTGCTCAGTCATGTCAACTCTTTGCGACCCCATGAACTGTAGCCCATCAGGCTCCTCTGTCCATGGGATTTTTTTAGCCAAGAACACTGGAATGAGTTGCCATTTCCTCCACCGGGGGATCTTCCTGACCCAGGAATTGAACCCACGTCTCCCACATCTCTTGCATTGCAGGTGGATTCTTTACCTGCTGAACTTTTGGGGGAGCCCCCATAGTCATGGTGTAATTTCAGAATGAGGTGTTTAGGAGAGTAAGTGTTCCCTACTTAGGGCTCCTCTCAAGTCAGAAAGTCCCACCCTGGACTCCCAGGATGCTGTCCCCATTAACCCAAATGTGTCTCCTGGGAGGAAGTGCGAGGCTGAGGCTCGTTCACCAAGCATCTTCCTGAGCGTTTCCTGGTGTGTTGCCAAGATCCTGGCCTCTGGTTCATTGAAATGAATGGAATGTCCACGTGATTCACGTGTCTGGGTGCTTTCTCTCCAGGCCTCTGCAGGATCGTTTCACACAGGCACAGGACGCCAGCAAGCCAGGGGCACAAACAAGTAGGAGAGAAGACAGACTAGAAGCTTGCAACCGTCAGCTCTAGAAAGATGCTGTTTACAGCAAGTATTAGGTCTGTGGTCTGGATCACCGACGGGAGCCTAACCCGGAATCCTGGTCTAGGAGGGGGGTGCAGGGAAGAGAGAGATGGGGCCCTTCTCTGCCAAACCCTGCCCACAGCAGCCAGGCCTGTCTCCTAGGACCCACTCTCGCCTGCAGGAGGTGGGCTGTGAACACGGAGAAGCTGCCAGGCGTCCCGTGACAGACATACACAGTGCGAGCCGCAGACCCAAAGGAAGGAAGGAGGGAGCTGGTCCGAACAGAGACCAAAAATATTGACGCTCAAGTGCGCACACCGAAAGATAAAGAAGAGGGAGTTGCCAGGCAGGCTGGATGGACAGACAACCGCGAAACGGTCTCGTATGGGGTGGGGGTTGGAGTACAACTGGAGCAGGATGGGCGAGGGCCCACTGGAAGGTGGCTGCAGCGACAGGCAGGAGCCCGGCCACGGAGGGCTTGGACCACGCCCGCCTGCTCCAATGTTACACAGAGGGATGCCCAGAGGCTGGGCAGAGGGACCGGTCAGCTATGTGTAAAGAAGCTTAAGGGACTCCTGGTGGCCCAGTGGTTAAGACTCTGCCTTCCAACTCGGGGGACGTGGGTTCAATCCCTGGTCAGGGAACTGAGATCCCACATGTCTTAGGGCAACTAAGCCTGAGTACTGCAACTACCGAGCCCACGCACCCTGGAGCCTGTGTGCCGCCTCTAGAGAGTCCGTGTGCTGCAACGAAAGATTCCACGTGAGGCAAGGAAGATACCACGAGCTGCAGCCAGGACCGTACTCAGCCAAACAGACAAAGAAACCCAAAAAGAAGCTTGGACCTCACAGACTTACAGAAGGAGCTCTTGGTTGCCAGGTGGAAGGGTTGGGGGAAGGGATAGTTAGAGAGTTTGGGATGGACGTGTGCCCACTGCTGTATTCAAAGTGGATAACCAACAAAGGCCCACTGTATAGTCAGGGAACGCCGCTCAATGTTAGGTGGCAGCCTGGATTGAAGGGGAGTTTGGGGCAGAATGGGTACATGTGTATGTACGACTGAGTCCCTCTGCTGTCCATCCAAAACTGTCACAACATTGTTAACTGGCTATACTACAACATAAAATAAAAAGTATAAAAAATAAAAATAAAAAGAAGCTTGGCCCCATGGCCCTTGTATTTTCAAATGACAACCTCAGTTTGCCCATCTGTCAAATGGGGATAATAAGAGAATGTGCCTCATGGGGCTCGGTGCAGATTGATGAGTTGATACCACTAGACATGCTCAGAATAGTGCCTGGCACACACAGCGTAAGTACAGATCAATATATATCGTGTCACTGGGACAGGCCCTGGGTGGCAGGCTCCGGAACACTGTGCTCTTGTGATTGATGGCCTCCTTGCTGAGGGAAGTCAGGGCCGCCCAGCACGAAGCTGTTCACTGCATGTGACGCCAGACCAAGGGGCGAATGGTGGCCCGGATGCCACCCACTGCAAATTGGCCAAACCGAATGCCTGGACATGGGGCCACACCCATCCAGAGAGTGGACGCCCTTTTCCAACTTGCCAAGCCTTCCATCGGGAGAGGCAGCTGGGGACTTTCTTTAATTTGTGCCTGATTTCCTGGGGTCCCTGGGAAAGGCCAAGAGGGCTCCCTTGTCACTACCGTTTAGGGTGAGGGCTGGAAGCTAAGCGGACATCTCAGTGTGGGGTTCGGGGTAGGGAGGTGAATTAGGAGGGAGGCCCCCCACCTCGACCCCCCAGGTCAAGGCCCCTTCTAGGGGGCACGCTTCCAGGGCCAGGTGCAGGCCAGTGGAATGCCACAATAAACTAGAACCCACAGAACTTCAGAAGTGAGTGTCCCCAATGAGTGTCTCCAGCTCCAGACTGAGCTTCGTGTTCAACAAAGAACTTAGAGTCAAAGAAGCCTGGATTCAGATCTCAGCGTCCCCAGGCCGCTGGGGCCGGGGCCTGACCTGCTAGGGCTCAGCTTTCTCATCTAGAGCGTGGCGTGATGATAACAGCTCCCCCGGCGCCTAGCAACAAGACGTGAAAAAGGCACAGATGGCAACCAGCACGGTGCCCAGCAAGGAGTGGATGCCCCAGAAATACCAGCAACTCACAGTCCATCCAAGGCAGGGAAACATGCACAAATAGTTTCCACCCATCCCTAAAATCCACGAGAAGGTCGTAATTTGGCCAGAGGTTCATTTTAATTAGCTAGCAGCAGGAAAGATGGATTCAGGAATGTGAGTGCTTGATGATTTCCCCAGGTGGTAGGGGAAAATATGAAATGACAAAAACAAACCAAGAAACATTCTTGAGGGGGAAAAAGAGAGAGAAAGGGCCCTGTTACTAGCGCTGCCTAAATATAGCAGAGTGTATTTTTGTAGATGGCAAAAATGGTGTCCAGGCTGGGGAAGAAAATGCTGCCTCTTCCCAAGTTTTCCCACTTGCTCTTTCATGAATCAAGGTGTCCAGGCACGTCTGGAAGCGTCCAGTTGAGGGAGTGTCAGCTTGTCAGCCTGACCGCTGGTCACCAGCCAGTGCAGAGGGACGAAGCCTAACCATTTTCCAACCCTTCCCATCAGACCCAACGTAGCGATCAGACTGGGAGACCTTGTTCTTTCTTTTTTTTTTAAATTTTTATTGGCGTGTAGTCACACTACAATGTTGAGTTAAGTTTCTGCTGTACAGCAAAGTGACTCAGCTGCACATATACAGGCATCCCTTCTCTGGATTTCCTTCCCGTCTAGGTCGCCACAGAGCGCTGACCAGAGCTCCCCGTGCTGTGCAGCCGGTTCTCATCAGTTACCTGTTTAATCATAGTGTTGGGAGACCTTGTTCTTTCTCACCTCCATGGGGCTTTTCTTTTCATCTGCATTTTAAAAAGGAAAAGATGAACAGGAACTCCACAAAGGGGCTTCAGAGGCAGAATTTGGTCAAAGAGTTTCACAAACAAACAGGCGGCCTGCAGCCTTTCAAGCCCCTAATTGGGAACAGGTTAGGGGAGGCGGAGCTGGGAGGCCATGTGGTTCCCGACAGCGGCCTTGTCCTCGGAATTCTTTTGCTCTGATTTCGACATAAGCCATAACACCACCATGCAGAACCAATTAAAGTGGCTCCTCAGAGGGGGCCGAGCCTCGGGTAGGTCCGGGTGGCTGGAGGGGACACCCTGGGACAGCCTCCTCTGTGGGGGGCCACCCCCCACCACTGTCCTCCCAGAGGAAAACCGCAGGCGTTTATCATGAGTTCGCTGACAAGCTGGAGCATTCTGTGGGTGGCCAAGAAGGTGATGACCTAGGAACTGACCGCTGGTTGGGAGCAACCAGGGCATCAGCCATTTGGAAAGGGCAGTGGTCCATTTACACGATATGAGGGGAGAGTGGGAAATTCCCCTTCCAGATAGCAACCTTTGGCTGCAGAAATGACCTTCAGTGCCAAATTCAAGAGAAGTGCTGCGTGGGGAGGGCGGGGTTTTAGGGTGGGTGGGAGCTGCTGAGGGGTGGAGTCTGTTTGGCATCTGATTAAATAAAGCATCCAAGAGCTCTTTCAGCAAACATCGGTGGGTGCCAACGTCGTGTCAAATCCTGACTCTGCCGTTGACCCACCAAGTGACCTCGGACCACAACCTCGCCGACCCTGGCCTTGATTTCTCACCTGCAAATGGGTGTGATTATAGTGTGCAGCCCACAGGTTGTAGACAGGCTGCACACGAACCAGTTCAAGCAAAATGCTTTGGAAAGAGCAGGGGTGCAGCAAGCATCAGATTCCACTAGAGGGGTCACCATGTTGACAAAACCACACTGAGCTGGCAGCTTTGCCTCCTGGGTATCATGGGCACACTGGTAGAGCAGCAGGTTTAGGGAAATTCACCCAACAAATATTTAGTTCCTAGCTGCTTTCTAAGGCAAAGATTCATGTAGTCAAAGCTATGGTTTTTCCAGTAGTCAGGTATGGATGTGTGAGTTGGACTGTAAAGAAGGCTGAGCACCGAAGAATTGATCCTTTTGAACTGTGGTGTTGGAGAAGACTCTTGAGAGTCCCTGGGACAGCAAGGAGATCCAACCAGTCCATCCTAAAGGAAATCAATCCTGAATATTCATTAGAAGGACTGAAACTGAAGCTCCAATACTTTGGCCACTGGATGCAAAGATCTGACTCATTGGAAGAGACCCTGATGCTGGGAAAGATTGAAGGCGGGAGGAGAAGGGGACAACAGAGGATTAGATGGTCCTCTGGAGGAGGACTCCAACCAGGACAGGGGCCAGGGGACGAGGGGACTAAATCAGAGAGAAAAGGGCCAGCATTTGACAGCTGTGAGAGCGGCACAGGCAGGGGAGGGGGAGGCCAGGAATGATTTCCAGATTTCCAGCACAGGACGAGGCGGTGCCTTTCCTCTACGTGGCGTCTACAGATAGCAGAGCGGGTTTGGAGAAAATGGTGACTTTCGTCTGGACGTGTCGAGTTTGAGAAGCTTGTGGACAGCCCCGTGCAGAGAGCTCTAGTGGCTGATGGGACAGGCCGGAGGAGGTGGGAGGTGGGTGTGCCATTTTGGCTGCAGGATATTTACTACCACCCAGTGACTCCTTCCCCCAGGACACTTCATCCCAGTCCTCCTGATCCCGGCTGGGAGAGAGGAGGAGTATTGCAACATCCCGAGGTGATTTATAGGGAAAACGTCTTGTGTGTTTGTTTCTCAGCACTGCCTTCCAAGTGGGAATCTAAAACCCCACATTCTGATCCGAAGTGTAATTTCCAGTCATTTCCACCAACAACATTTGGTTCTTATTATCAAAAGATACTCACACAGATGTAGCATTAAAATCTTGGCTTCAGTGGATAAAGAAAACAAGATAATCTAAAGTATTGCAGCAACTCTCAGACATTTACGATTCCAAGAAATGGTTGTTGGAAAACTGCTCTAGAATATCCATTTCCCAGTGTGTTTCTGGGTGGAAGGAAGACAGCCAGTTGGTGAATTTCAGGCTGTTGAACTGAACTCTCAATCGGGAAGGTCCTAGGGCCTTAGACAGTGAATTCCTTGGAGACAAAGACCCGGGCATTTCCCCCTGGCATCCCCCAGACCTGACCCACAGGCAGGCATACCCACAGGGCTCACTAAGTGTGTGTTGACTGAAAAAAGAAACAGCTGAATCCCGTGGTTAGGACATGCTAGGTTTTCTCATTTGACATTTCCTTTCAAAGGCTCTGAGGGCTTAAGTTACAGGGAGAGGCGGCTTCTCTAAGTCAGAAATGGAAAAATATTTATACGGAACTGATGTTTTGAACTTTAATGGAGAACTTTATCTTTCCTATGTCAAATTCTGTATTAGTGGTTTGAGGTCCCTTCAAATCCCAGTAACTGGTGTGGTTTTCCCCATTCATGAGTCCTGGATATCCTGAAAGCACTTTTTTTTTAAATGTAGTAATAGCTAATATTTGTGAAGTATATCTTATGTGCCAAGGACTTTAATGAATTATCTCGTTTAATCCTAACAACAGTTCTGGAATGATGACATGCTTATTATATACAGACCTCGTGACTCAGCCTTGGGAAATGTAGGCAATTTTTCCAAGAGCCATCGCTAGTGAGAGGCAGAGCTGGTGTTTGAGCCTAAGGGATGTGACCCCAGGGCCCAATTACCCACTGTTCCTGGTGCTTCATGGCAACTCACTCCCAGTATTCTTGCCTGGAAAATCCCATGGATAGCGGAGCCTGGTGGGCTGCAGTCCAGGGGCCGCAAAGAGTCAGACACGACTGAGTAACTGAACACGGCACACCTGGTGTTCCTGTGCTGACAGTGAGTTGGGGGCAGGTGGGATGGGTCTTCATAAACACTCATCTGCTGACTCTTCTTTTGGTAACCCTGAGCTAGGTGGTGTTATGGTGCCATTTTACAGCTGGGAAAACTGAGCCTTGCAGAGGTTAAGCTGCCTGACACAACAGGGACTTGAACCTGGGTCTGAGGATGCCAGCGTGCCCCTTTGTCTTCCCATCAGCCCCAGCGCTGTGCTCCTCCCTCTGCGGCCCCCGACACCCCTCCTTGCCCGAGACCTACCCACGCTCCATCAGACAGCAGGTCTCCATCAGGTCCTTCTGGGGCACCCACGCTGAGAGGGGTCTGCTTCAGCCCCGGGAATCTCCAGGACCCTGTAGGATCTCAGTGGAATGTGGCCACACCATGTGTGGATCAAGAGGCAAAAGGCATGGAGCACCTGCAGCTGATTCTTCGTGAAGGCAGCCTGGGTCCCAGCACACATCCTTCCTTTCGGCATCTCCCAGCTGGTTCTTCATGAAGGCAGCCTGGGTCCCAGCACACATCCTTCCTTTCGGCATCTCCCGTGCTGTTCGTCCTGCGCGCCTGGCCACGTGGACACAATCGAGCGACCGATCCATGCGATCCCTCTTAGGAGGCTGGCTTGCTTGGCAGGTCTGAGTCAAGGTCAGGGAAGCCTGTCTTCCTCCCTTGTGGTGCCTCAGTGACGAGCCAGCCCCCCCCCCCGCCCCACCCACCTGCCCCAGCGTGCAGCTGGCCTCTTGCAGCACAGAAGAGAGGACTGGGTTCCCCGAAAACAGCCTCAGATGATGCAGGAAGCTCCCTTCTATGGCACGAGCACCAGGAGCCCATTCTCACCATCTGCCCTCCGCCTCACTGTCATGGGATCCAGGAGTGTCGGTTTACGGAGGCCTCTGTGGACCAGGCCTCAACACAGACATTGCATGGAGTCCTCCCATCGGCCCAGCCAGGTGAGCAGGTTTATCTCCAATTTACAGGTGAAAGGGGAAGTCCAAAGTGGGCTTTGGGACCACACAGCCCAGACGCTCAGTTGGTGGTGGTGGTGGTGTTCAGTCGCTCACAGTCGTATCCTACTCTTTGCGACCCCATGGACTGCAGCACGCCAGGCTTCCCTGTCCTTCACCAACTCCCAGAGCTCGCTCAAACTCATGTCCGAGTTGGTGATGCCATCCAACCATCTCATCCTGTCGCCCCCTTCTCCTCCTGCCTTCAATCTTTCCCAGCATCAGGGTCTTTTCCAATGAGTCAGCTCTTTGTATCAGGTGGCCAAAGTATTGGCGCTTCAGTTTCAGTCCTTCCAATGAATATTCAGGGTTGATTTCTTTTATAATTGACTGTTTTGATCTCCTTGCTGTCCAAGGGACTCTCAGCTCAGCTCAGTACTGCCTGGTTTTGAGCAAATCCCTTCACCTCTCTGGGCCTTGGTTTGTTCATCTCATCAGCAAAATGGGTGCAATACAAGGGTTCTTCATCTGGGTCCACAGATTCCTGAGAGACCCTTGGAAAGGATAGAGGGGTCCCATAAAAGAGGATGGGAAAAGTTACCTCTTTGTTTCCACCAACCTATAACTGAGGTGTAGCAGTTCCTCCACCAACACCTCCAGAGGCACCAGTCTGACTCCCAGGAGAAGTCACAGTCCTGCAAAGGCCTGGATGGTCAATGCCAAGCCCTCTCCCCCTCCCCTCCCCTCCCCCACTCTGCTCCAGCCTCCTGGACCCCTCGAGCAGCCTCCCTCCTCAGGACCCACGCACTTGCTGTTTCCTCTGCCTGGGAAGGTTGTGGTCCTCAGGCCTCCAGATTATGTCAGCATCTTCTCGCTGAAGTCTTCCTGCAGTCGTGGACGCTGTGAGGCCTTGTCCAGGCCCCTCTGCAGGGGTGGAGGACAGTCGTGGACGCTGTGAGGCCTTGTCCAGACCCCTCTGCAGGAGTGGAGGACAGTCGTGGACGCTGTGAGGCCTTGTCCAGACCCCTCTGCAGGGGTGGAGGACAGTCGTGGACACTGTGAGGCCTTGTCCAGACCCCTCTGCAGGGGTGGAGGACTGGTCCCCTGACTGCTGAGAGGCGCCCTTGGCTCTCAGCCCTTTGGAGGATTGTCTCTGCATCCCAGGTGGCTCAGTTGGTAAAGAATCTGCCTGCAATGCAGAAGATCCTGGTTCAGTCCCTAGGTCAGGAAGATCCCCTGGAGAAGAAAATGGGAGCCCACTCTAGTGCCGTTGTCGTGGTAAATCTCATCGACAGAGGAGCCTGGCAAGCTACAGTCCATGGGGTCACAAAGAGTCAGACACGTCTGAGCGACTAAACCACCTCCAGCACCATCTTCTGAAGAAAACCTCCTGTTTGAGGACGTGTGTCCTTCCAAGGCAGCCTCATCCAATGACCGATCAACACAGGGTTTGAAAGTCAGATCTGAGACAATTCTGAAGGCTCATCTGTGTCCTCAGCTCCCTGGGGGTTGGCTGAGGCTTTTGGCCTGAATCTCAGTTCAACTTCTCCCAATGCCCAATCCTGCTTCTCCTCCTCCTCCTCCACTTGGGGATCCCAACTGCACTCCCCAGTAAATACCCGCACCCTAATCTCCAAATTGAACGTCCCAGGTGGCACTGGAGGTAAAGAACCTGCCTACCAATGCAGAAGACATAAGAGTAATGGATTCGATCCCTGGGTTGGGAAGATCCCCTGGAGGAAGGCATGGCAACCCACTCCAGTGTTCTTGCCTGGAGAATCCCCACAGACAGAGGAGCCTGGTGGGCTACAGTCCATGGAGTTGCAAAGAATGGCCCACAACTGAAGTGACTTAGCACACACACACAGCATCTACAAATCCGAGCCTGCTCCCCTGAGAGCTGAGTGACCCTGGTCACCCCACCTAAGATTGCAGACCCTCTCCACACTCACTGATGAGCCCTCCTTCCCGGCTGGCACCCATCACCATCCACAGGCCCAGATTCACTTGTCTGTTGTCTGTCCTCCCACCAGAATGCAGGCTCCATAAGCACAGGGTCTTATTTTGCCATTTCACTGCCCAGAACAGTGTCAGGCGCCATAACATCCACTCAGAATTCGTGGAATGAATGGTAGTGAGTAGCCACACCGTCCTTGACTTGTGGTCAACAAAATCCTCCACATCCTCTCTCTCTCCACGCTCTGTCGACTCTGACCTTCCAAGCTTGTATAATTGACCTCGGGGCCTGACTCCAGATCTGGACAATGTATCACGGCTAAATCCCATCCTGCTGATTCTCTGGGTCCTGGGTCTGGCTCTAATGTGCTGAAGACCTGAGAAGCAATTATTTTTTAAAATTTTTATTGGAGTATAATCGCTTTATGCTGCTGTGCGAGTTTCTACTGTACAGCAAAGTACACCAGCCATACATGTACACATATCTCTCCCTCTTGGACTTCCTTCCCAATCAGGTCACCACAGTGCGTTAAGCAGAGCTCGCTACACTCTCAAATTGGGATTTGGGTGTTGGAGAAGACCCTTGAGAGTCCCCTGGACTGCAAGGAGATCACATCAGTCCATCCTAAAGGAGATCAGCCCTGAGTATTCACTGGAAGGACTGATGCTGAACATGAAGCTCCAATCCTTTGGCCACGTGATGCAAAGAACTGACTCATTGGAAAAGACCCTGGTGCTGGGAAAGACTGAAGGCAAAAGGAGAAGTGGGCAGCAGAGGATGAGATGGATAAATAGCATCACTGACTCAATGGACATGAATTTGAGCAAACCCTGGGAGATAGTGAAGGGCAGCCTGACATGCTGCATCATGGGGTCACAAAGAGTCGGACGTGACTTAGCAAATGACCAGCAACAACAACCTGTGCTCTACAGTATGCTGAGAAGCATGCATTTTAGAACTTCATCCAGGTCATCATTAAAAATGCTGGTATAAAAAATAAAATGCTGCACAGAACAAAATAGCTCTCCTAGTCATCTTCTTGGTAACGTTCATGTCTGCTTGTGTTCATCTCGTCGTGCATTTATTTGCTGGTTTATTTCCGTCCCCGGCGAGCCTGCACGTCTTGTTAACAGCTGCAGCCTGGGGCTTGGCACAGTGCCTGGCATGCTGTGGGCTTTTGAAAAACACGCATCACATGAATGAACTGTGCTCCCCCTTACAGAATGCAAGCCGCTTGGGGCAGAAGTCACATCCCACCACCTTTGAATCTGCCAGGAAGAGGTCTTTCGGCCTTAATACATCAGTTGTGGGGCTGGAAGAGGAGCACAAGCGTGGCTGTGACTCGGCCGGTGTTGTGCTGGCCTCTTGGCCCCATCACCCCCAGAGGCGGGTGTCACGTTCGCACGCACAGGCCTGGCTGGCCAGGCTCTCTGACCCCAAGGGGCACCTCTCAGGGAGCACCACAGGGACAGGCTGCCTGGTACTCCCTGCGGCTCCCAGAAATGCTGGTCCTTGGACTTCCAGTGCCATCCCCTGGATCTCTAAGGGAGCCCCGTGGAGTCAGCCACAGCTGTCTCTGTCGTCAACCAAGTCACTATGATCAGGAAGCACCTTGTGCCTGGACTGTCATTTTCCCCCTCGTGAGCTTTTCCCCAGCAGCTCTTCAGTTATCACACACACAAGACCTCAGTGGGTTCACCCACTTGCTCTCGCGATGTGCCCTGAGTATGTCTGAACACTGGGTGGACCAGCTCAGCTTATGAAACTCACGCCCCCTCCTTTATCAATCTCATGCAACAAATACCTGTCACATACTGTTTAGGGCTCCAGGAACAGAGCCAAAGAAAGCCAAGTCCCTGACTTTAAGGAACATACATTCTAGTGGCAGGGGATAAATATATGCATCAGGCAATATGTGCTGTGGGAAAAAAATAAAGCAGGAGAGGAGGGAGCAGGAACCATGGAGGAGGGGTGTTCCATTTTATTTAGGGGGCAGAAAGGGCCTTGTCTCAAAAGAAGGTAGCTTTTGAGATGAGTCCCTAAGGAGTTGACAGAGCTGGCCACGGTGATATTCAGAGAAAGAATGACTTAAGCTGAGGGAACAGCTGGTGCAAAGGCCCTGAGGCAGGAGTGTGCTTGGCACGCTCAGTGGATAGCAGGGAAGGGAGCAGGGTTGGAGTGGAATGAGAGGGGGTGGTGGGGGATCAGAAGGTAGAAGAGGAGATCAGAGGGACAGACAACAGGCCATGAGTTCAGCTGGGCCTCGGAAGACAAGCAGCTTCACTCTACTTGAGCTGGAAACCATTGGAGGGTTTGAAGGACAGTCTGACTTGCACTTGAACTTGGTTTCCGGGGCTGCGGTGTTGAGAATACGTGGGCGAGGACAAGGGGAGAAGCAGGGGTGTATCAGTGAGAAGGCTAATGCAGTTATCTACGCAGGAGATAGGGCTTAGCCAAGAAGATGGTAAGAAGGGGTCAGATTTTTTATATATGTTGAAGTCCAGCCAACAGGATTTGCTGATGGAATTGGATGTGGGATGAGAGAGAGAGAAAGTCTAAGGATGAAGCCACACGATTTGGCCTGAGCAGCTGGAAGGATGGGTCTGCCGTCGACAGAGTTGGAAAGGAGTTCAGAGGAACAAGTCTGGGATAGAGCTGTCTGGACATAGGCTTTCTGGACACAGGCTTTCTAACCATCTGTTAGCCGTCCAAGCGGAGCTATCAAGTCAGCATTTGAAGCCGAGCCTGGGGCTCAGGGCAGAGGTCAGGCTAGAGAGCTATATTAGAGATCTGTCCCCCACGTCCACTCTCTGAGGTTCTGCTAACCAGCCCTCTGGGCACTCTGTTGGGGGTCTGCCTGTGGGACTTGGGGGTCAACGCCTGGTTCCAGACCTTGAGAAAATCACTCCTATGCCCTAAGTCTCAGTTCCACAACCGGGAAATACAACTAGCAGTACTGCTGTTTAGTCACTGAGTTATGTCTGACTCTTTTGCAACCCCATGGACTGTAGCCCACCAGGCTCCTCTGTCCATGGGATTCTGCAGGCAAGAATACTGGAGTGAGTTGCCGTTCCCTTCTCCAGGAGTCAAACCGGTGTGTCCTATATTGGGAGGTGGATTCTTTACTACTGAGCCACCAGAGAAACCCCAAACTAGCAATAATACACTACAGATTCGTGAAAGTTTTAATCACTGAATATGCCTTGTCAGTACTGCTCTGGCCTCAACGAGCACAGCACCTACAGATGCTATTTTGCTGGGTGTTTTTGTTGTTGCTGCAAGGCCACCACTCTTTGGACCAATGGTTAACTCTGGGCCATATCCCCCTGGCTACATCGAAAGGGACCAGGGTTGGGGCTGTGACCTCTGGACTGCCATTTGAAAGGATGACCTGGTTTAGTCAGACTCCCTGGGCGTGAATTTGAGTTGGGAATGAGGAAACTGGGGCCATCGGTGGCGGATCTGGAGCCAAAAGGCCCTTCTGGGTCACTTTCCACATGAGCAAGCCGAGGACAGCATGACCTTGAGTATGAGACTTCATGGGGGCTGGCTGGACTCTGCTTCCATCCCAGGGAGGCCTGGAAGGCCGTCAAGCCTATCCCCAATCCCCTGAGTTCCGACTGGACATCGGGTCAACAAAGGCGTATTTGTTGAGCCCAAGAGCCTCAGTGGGAACCTTACGGGGTGAGGAGTTCTCGGTCAGCTTGCTGTGGAGGGGATGGCTCCAGCTGCTTCTGTCTCCAGCGGGCTCTGGAATGTTCTGCCCCCAGCAATTGTGGACAATAGGGTTGAAGTCTTTTTGAGCCCTGTTAGAACAAGTGGGTTCGGAAGCTCTCTAGAACTTCTGGTAAAAAAGAGAAGACCCACTAAATCACAGGCCTCCCATTCTCCCACCTCCCTACGCACGTCCACACACTGGGGCCACAGCCAGCACTAGCACTGACCCCGGAGGCGCCGGTCTCATCTTCCATCTGGCAGAAGAAACCAGGGAGGCAGACATCCCACCCACAGGATGAGCGAAACCAGCTTTGCTGGCTCTGGGCAGAGGGGTAACCAGTTTCCAGGATGCAGCAGTATCAACCTGGGGCTGACCCCTGGGCCCCGCGAGGTGGGGGTAAGCACAGAGGGGTAAGCCCCACCCTGAAACTACTTCCTCCTCAGAGCTCGGTCTTGCTCCCAACCAGGCTTATTCCACATTCTTTTCATCCATGTGTTAACATCATGCACACACTCTGGACGTGATCAAGAAGGTGCCTTGTTCGGGAAGTGTACCTAAAAGGCGCCTGCTTCATATCCCACTCCACCCTGCAGACCACCACCCGCCCACATGACGAGGCAAGAAGCAAGGGGACCTGTCATTGCCTCACTGTGCCAACACTGCAGACTGGCTGTCACAGCCCGTTATGCCCACAGCCTCCACGGCAGCCCCGTCTATGTGCCTGGAGAGACCAGAGACGCACGGGGAAGGAGCTGGTGCAGGCCATGCAGAAACGCCCCCTGCTGGTGGACATTGGTGTGGGCAGCCAGCACCCTCACTTCCCGCTGCCTCGTAGCAGGTGTGTTGAGGCCCCTCCTTTGGCCGTCTTGATGGGGCTTGGGTTGGGGGGGGCAGGTCATTGTGTTTCCTCCTGGACATTTCCATCTTTCCAAACAACCACCCCACACCCTTTGCAGTCAACCTCCGTCCCCTGACCTCAGTAAACATATACTTCTGTTCATTCTAGAGTTTCACACATAGATATTGTATTTCTGTACTTTTGGGGGGTCTGGCATGTTTCTGACCATGGTTTCTGATTTATTCACTTTGTTGGGTATATCAGTGATTTGTTTCTTTTACTCAGAGAGTGGTACAGGTGTAATATTTGTTTATCTGATCGCCTGGTGATGACAGTTTTACTGACTGCTGCTGCTGCTGCTGCTAAGTCGCTTCAGTCGTGTCCAACTCTGTGCGACCCCATAGATGGCAGCCCACCAGGCTCCCCCGTCCCTGGGATTCTCCAGGCAATAATACTGGAGTGGGTTGCCATTTCCTTCTCCAATGCATGAAAGTGAAAATTCAAAGTGAAGTCGCTCAGTCGTGTCCGACTCTTCGAGACCCCATGGACTGCAGCCTACCAGGCTCCTCTGCCCACGGGATTTTCCAGGCAAGAGTACTAGAGTGGGGTGCCATTGCCTTCTCCGTTACTGACTGCAGTTTTTCGCTATTATGAATCATGATGCTATGAGCCCTACTGTAAAAGTCTTTTTGTGGACATGATTTTATTTCTCTTGCAATAGTTGGTCATAGGCTAAATGTATGGTTACTTTGTTAAATGTTGAGTATGTGGTTAAATGTATTGTTAAATGTACATCAACTACGTGAAAACTGCCTCTTTTCCACCAATAACGAATTACAGTTCCAGTTGCTCTGCATCTTGACAATCACTTGGTATAATTTTTTAAATAATTTTAGCCATTCTAGTGCATATAGTGATGGTAACTCATGGGCTTTTGAAACATTGAGATACAGTTTACATACCATAATATTCACCCTTTTAAAGTATACAATTCAATGGTTTTTAATATATCCACAGAGTCATGCAACCTTCACAACTATCTAATTTCAGAACATTTTCATCACTCCAAAATCCTTTAGTTCCTGGAAGAATGCTAACCTGCTTTCTGTCTCCGTGGATTGCCTATTCTGAACGTTTCCTGTGGACCGAATGATAAAATGTGGCATTCTGTGTCTAGATTCTCTCAGTACACTGTCTTCAGTGTGGGTCTGCACGGTGGCAGTCAGGCTTCATTCCTCTTTATGGCCAAATAATACTCTGCTGTGTGTATACACGGACACATTTTGTTTACACATTCCTCGTCAATGGACATTTGTTTTTTTTTTTTTCACTTTTTGGCTACTGTGAATAAAGCTGCTCTCAATATTCATGTACAAGGTTTTGTTTTTATTTTTATTCTATTTAATAGTTTTTGGCAATGCCTTGCAGCATGTGGGATCTTAGTTCCCTGACCTGGGGTCAAACCCACATCCCCTGCACTGGGAGCACGGAGTGTTGGTCACTGGACTGCTGGGGAAGTACAGGTGTTTGATGGGGATGTTTTTACTTCTACTGGGCATACACCTAGGAGTGGGGCTGGTGGGTCACGCTGTAACTCTGCTCCACAAACTCAGCTTCCCTGACCCTGAGCTCTGCCTCCTCAGCTCAGCTCAGCTCAGTGAGTGCGCTCTGCTCAGTGGGGTTGGGAGGGTGTCGCCTCCCCCTGCGGGGTACGGCCACGCCTCTAGGAGGAAGTCCTGAGTGATTGTACAGCTCACTTTGTTCCCTTCCCTTGGCGATCTCAGTCTTGTGCAGTCTGTTGTCCAGCGTCTGAAAGCTGTGGTTTTATTTTGTCCAATTTTCTGTTGTTTATAGCAGAAGAGATAGTCAATTACTCCATTGAGTCTGGAAGCAGAAGACCCATATTTAACATACCTCTATCTGATACCTTCAACATCTAGTTCTAAGAGGACTTCCCTGGTAATCTAGTGGTTAAGAATCCACCTTCTAATGCAGGGGATTTGAGTTCGATCCCTGGTCGGGGAAATAAGATCCCACATTGCCAAGGAGCCACGGAGGCCCCGTGCTGCAACTAGACAGAAGCCCCTGAGCCACGGGAGGAGCCCGCCTGCCACAACTAAGACCCAACTCAGCCGGAAATAATTAAATATTTTAAAAAAATAATAAAGTTCTAGGGAGACTTAAATATGGGTGGTTGTTTCGGCTGACACTCACAGCACTCTGTTTAATTGTACGTTTTTTTCTGTTTGTGTGAGCTTGTCTTTGGTCAAGTTTAATCTGGGAAGGAATCAGAAGTCTAAACTGGGATTGCTTCTTCCAGAGCTTACTTGTCTTTGCTTCTACTAGGTACCATGGATGCAAAATTAATCCGAAAACACTTAAATTTTTTCTGCTGGGGATTTTTCTAACCTGTTAGAAAAATTAAAACTCTGGGGCTCTGTAAGAGTGAGCATATTGGGTGTGAATTCTCAAGAACCACCATCACCACCACCATCACCATCAAAACCACCACATGGTCACTCTCTAAGCCACAGTGAAGACTCATTGCTTTCCAGCATTTTCTCCAAGGGTGTAGCCACCTTCCAAAGTCTCAGAGGTCTCAATTGTGATGCTCTGCCTTAATGAGAGTCTCTTTAATGAAACCATTAATCCCCAAAGCTCTAGGTTCCTGTTACCAGCCTTTGTCACCAGAGCAGCTCTAACTTCCATTTCTTGTTACTGGCCACTGTTCTGCTTTCAGTCTGCTGTTCCTTATTGTGTGTGAGCACATTTTTCATGGTTTCATTTACCCTCTTGTGAGCGCAGCAATGCATATAAAATGCTTGGTATAATTTATCGAGGATCTAGTTGAGTTGTAGTGGGTGGATTTTTTAGTATATTCAATCTGACATATTCATCATTCTTTGGAGGCAGAAATCCTCCACATCAGTGACTTCATCTGCAAAGAATGGAGACAATCTGATTTCTGAGGATTGTTGCAAGGAATGGAAATATGCGAAAGGAATGTATACTCAACATAGCACTTGGCACAGATGGAGACTGCCCGCGGCACCCGTTCTGGGGGTTTGTTGCTTGAACTGGGGCTCTCTCCGAGGACAGACGGCCTGACCACTGAAGCAGGGGTCTGCAGGAGCCAGGTTTGAATCCCCACCCTGCTCTTCTTATGCTCCGATATTATTTACCGCTCTAAACCTCAGTCTCTGTAAACTCAGGTAATAGACAGCTGCTTATCTCACAAGTCTGTTACAAAGCTCCAGTGACATCATGTCAGTCGACTGTGGTCTACAATGCTGCCTGGAGACGCCAGCGGTTATTAGCTGGTAGGACTGGAGGGAGAGCGATGGCTTTTGAAGGCGCAGTGCTCTGTGTCCATGAAACGGGACTGGCTGGCAATGTTACTGAGTCCCAGCTTGTACTGCTGGCTGCTCTATGGGCCAGTAAATCAAGAGACGAGTCGCTGGGGCAAGAAGTAGGGACTCGACTTGAAAAGCCAGTAGGCTGAGATCATGGTGGACTCCTGTCCCAAAGATCCAACTTGCCTGAGTTAGAAGTCAGGCAAAGAGTCGGATACGACTGAGCGACTGAACTGAACTGAACTGAACTTCTTTTCTACTAAAAGGGGAGGGGAGTAAAGTCAAACACTTCCTGGTTCTCATCAGCCTCCGGGGAGGTGGGGTGGGGGGGGAGTGTGAATTTCTTCCTCCTGCTGTCATTTACAGGCCTGAGACAGGCCTGGGACCTGGGACTCTTTGCTGCCATGCTTGCATCTGGACACACCCCTCCTCTAGCAACAAAACGCAAAGAAAATACACAGACTAAAAATAACTGCGTGCTATGCAATTAAGGCAAATTCTGGACAAAAGAATACAAAGAGACCAAAAACCCAAGCGCTACTTTGAAAAGTCCGGAGCAAAAGCAAAGGGGTAGCAGAAAACAAGGTCTTGTGCGTACTCCCTGCACTAAACGTCAGCTAAGGGGGCAGACCCCCTGAGCCGCCCCTCCCGCCTCTCCCCTGGGCACACCCTGCGCCGCCCTTCAGGGAGCGAGTCAGCAAGGGAACTGTTGTTTGTTCTCCCCCCCCGCTGCTGCAGCAGGGTCCCCAATAAAGTCCCGCCTGAATTTCCTGTCTGGCCTCTGATCAAGTTCTATTGATTATAGAGGGTAACAAGAGCTTGGGTGGCTCAGTGGCAAAGAATCTGCCTGCCAGTGCAGGAGACTTCAGACACACGGGTTCGATCCCTGGGTTGGGAAGATCTCTGGAGTAGGAAATGGCAACCTGCTCCAGTATTCTTGCCTGGGAAATCCCACGGACAGAGGAGCCTGGTGGGCTACAATCATTGGGGTCGCAGAGTCAGACACAGCTGAGCAATTGAGCAGAGCACAGCAGCAAGGGGGCCAAGAACCCCGGCCAGTAACAGCTGGGCCTGGTCAGGAGGGTTCCTGTGAGCTAAACAAAGGTATTTTAGTTTCATGCTCCTTCCCTGGGAGGCAGGATTCCCAGAGATGGGCCATTATGTGTAATTTAAGCTCGTAGGCAGCATCCCTTTAGTGATTAACTTGGATAGAACACAAAGCTTCTTCCCTAGTTCAGTAGCAAAGAGTGTAGGGAACACTCAGGGTAAGGAGAGGGATGGTGAACTAGTCTATCTGGGTCTCAAACCAGCTCCGCCCACAGCTAGCTGCTTGACCTCCGCCCTTCGGCTTCCTCATCTGTAAAAGGAGGGTAAATAGCGACCATGCGGTTGTTGTGATGAGCTGACGATCCATGGAACACACTTCCCTGAGTTCCTGCCCAGGCGCATAGTAGGTATTGGGTTCGCAGGAACAGCTCCCATATTGGGGGACATTTGGAAGCCAAAGGAACGTGGCCCACGCATGACTGGGCTGTCAGAGATGATGGAGGAGCATTTTACACTTCAGCTATGTGAACCAAGTGTGAACTTGGCCATGAGAGCTGCAATTTTCATATTTGGAAAACAGACAAAAGCAAGAGAAAAACACTCAGCAGAGGCAAGAAGATTCGCCAAAAGTTTTAAAAATAATTGCGTCGAATGATTTCACACCAGCCTCTCATGCTGAGGATATATGTTTTCCTGTAGAAAATGCTTATTAAAAACTGGATGAGAATCTTGGAAGAGCAGATGATACAAAAGGGCCAAGTTCTGCAGGCAATGGTGTGGGCAAGAACCAATGAAAACTCTTTCCATTTGGAACACAGTTTTTAGAGGGTACGAACCGATGGACAAGTTATATATATAACATCTGAGCAGGTAAGGAGGTACCGACATAAAAACATGCCTCCAAATTATTTCTTTGGTCAATCTATCCTTTAGCAAAGTCAGAAGTGGTGAGCCCTGAGTGGTGACAAGTAACAGCAACATAATTTTACTAGGTTTTCCTAAAGGAGGGCAGGCCAGAAGAAATAGGCTGGGGAAGACACTAGTAAAAACACCGAGAAGTAAAATAACAAGTTTCTGATGTGTGTTTGTGCAAAGACAGAAATTATTGAACACACTGTGTGTGTGCAACTTCTGTTTCTGTTACCTCATCAGTGTGTGTACGCGTGCTAAGACACTTCAGTCGTGTCCGGCTTTTGCGACTCCATGGACTCTACCCTGCCAGGCTCCTCTGTCCATGGGATTTTCCAGGCAAGAATACTAGAGTGGGTTCCCAGGCCCTTCTCTAGGGGATCTTTCCAATCCAGGGATTGAACCTGCGTCTCTTATGTCTCCTGCATTGGCAGGCGGGTTCTTTACCTCATCAGTAAATGTGTTCTATTGGTGAAGTCTCTATTTGCCATTAAGATACTACACAGTGTTTAGGTAAAAAATAAAATGACACTAAGCTTGAAAAAAAAAAACAGATACTGTGCAGTGTTTAGGGTCTTGATTGTTCAAAGATTCTTGCTATTACATCACCCTCCACAAATTGATTCTGGGACAAAGCAGGATCAGGGCAAGAGGGCCCAGACAGGAATAAAGCTGCAAGGACCTCCCTGACCACCCGTGGCTGAGATTCCATGCTTCCAAGGCAGGGGGCGCAGGTTCAATCCCTGGTCGGGGAACTGAGATTTCACATGTCGCAAGGCGTGGCCAATAAATAACAGTTCACGTCTATATTACGCAATCATGAAGCGCTGCATGTGCTTTTTCTCCATTGGGCCATCTGTAAAATAGGGATAGGAGGACAGACAAGGGAATTTGGCTCTGGGATTATATACCCTGTGCTCAGTCATATCCACCACTAGAGCATCATATAAAATAGCTCTACTGCCCTAAAAAGTCTCTGTGCTCCCCTTCCAGCCCCACCCCAAAATCCCTGGCATCCGTTGAATATTATTATTGTTATTATTGACTGTGTTGGGTCTTTGTTGCTGCGCCGAGCGTGGGCTACCTCTAGTTACAGCAAGTGGGGGCTACTCTTTGCTGCGGTGTGCAGGCTTCTCATCGCAGGGCTTCTCTTGTTGCAGAGCTCGGGCTCCAGGTGTGGGGGCTTTACTCATTGGCTTAGTTGTCCCACGGCATGTGGGATTTCAGCTTCCCAAGCAGGGATCAAACCTGCGTCCCCTGCGTTGGCAGGTGGCTTCTTAACCACTGAACCATCAGAGAAGCCTTCAGAGTCTGGTCTCTTCAGATTGGCCTCTTTCGCTCTGTGATAAGCATCTAAGGCTCCTTCATGTCTTCTTGGGGCTTCCCTTGTAGCTCAGGCAGTAAAGAATCTGCCTGCAATGCAGGAGACATGGGTTTGATCCGTTGGTCAGGAAGATCCCCTCGAGAAGGGAATGGTAACCCACTCCAGTGTTCTTGCCTGGTGGGCTACAGTCCATGGGGTTGCAACAGTTGGACACGACTGAGCAAGTAGACCACCAGCACCACTTTTCATGTCTTCTTACGGCTTGATAGCTTAAGCAAAGAATAGTATCCCACTGTTTGGCTATACCACTGTCTTCCTGAATATTTGAAAATTTTCACAATAAGTTTTGGGAAAAAAATGAAAAAGCAAAAACCCAAACTTCTTGAGTTTGTATGTCTATAGAATCGTAATGGGGCCATTCAGAGGAGCAATGGCGAGGGTCCCACCACGCCTGGACCCTGGCTGTGCTTTCGAAGGAGAGTCAGATTATTCCACCTCTCTTGTTTTCTTTCAGCAGGATGGCAATCGCAACACCCAGTGATGCGCGGGTGTTGCACGAACCTGCCCACCACCGGTGCGCAGTAGCCAATCAGTCACGGGGTTCATTCGCTTTCCTGTCTGGGGATGTACCGTACTGCTGATCACCAGCAGAGGGCGCACTTGAAGCAGGCAAGTGTCCAGTTTTCAAGCTTTGTCTTTGCGGAATACCTTCCGGAAGGATGTGAAATTCAGAGTCAAAACAAGCCTCTCCACTTCCGGCTCGTGATTCCACGAACGTAACTAGTATCACTGCGTGATTCCGAGGCCATAACTAGTATTACTGATGGCTGCAGCGTCCTCCTGGTGCTGTCTCCCTCCTAGCCTGTGCCCACCCCCCACCCCCCACTTCTGGGCCAGGACCTACTTCCATATCTGGGTCTCCCACTAACCTGTAAGAGATCCTAGCTTAGGGCCTGGCCCAGCATCCAGAACGTGAAGAACACGCAGTGTGCACTGAATGAACGGACATCACCTTCCATCACTATCTCCCTGCCCCAAAGCAGGAAGATGAACAATCCACAGAGGCTGTCACTCAACCAGTATTCTCCTTGAAGCATGGCTTGTTCAACCCGGACTACAACATTCTTAATAGGATTATCTTGGGAACCACTGGGGCCAGGGGGCCCTCTGTATTCCCCCTGTTAAAGGTTGAATTGTGTCCCTCCCTCGAAAGTTACGTTAGAGTCCTAACCTTTAGTACCTCAGAACGTGACCTTATTTGGAAATAAGGTCATTGTAGATATAATTAGTTTGATGGTGGTTTAGTCGCTAAGTTGTGTCCCACTCTTTTGGCCCTATGGACTATAGCCTGCCAGGCTCCTCTGTCCATGGGATTTCCCAGGTAAGAATAACGCAGTGGGTTGCCATTTCCTTCTCTAATAATGTTTAGGCAAACTTATTATGATGGACCCTAATCAAATATGACTAGTGTCCTTATAACTGGGCTTTCCAGGTGGCTCAGTGGTAAAAGAACCCACCTGCCAATACAAGAGACACCAGATACTTGAGTTCGATGAGATGCCAGATACTTAAGTTCGATCCCTGCGACGGGGAGATCCCCTGGAGGAGGAAATGGCAACTCACTCCAGTATTCATGCCTGGGAAATCTCATGGACAGAGAAGCCTGGCAGGCTACAGTCCATGGGGTCACAAGAGTCCGACATGACTTTGCAACCAAGCACAACCATAACCTTAAAAATGAGGAGAATTAAAAAAAAAAAAAATGAGAATTTGGACGCAGACTCAGCAGAATGAGAACGCCATGTGATGAGGAAGGCATGGATGTGGGTGATGCATCTACAAGCCAGGGATCACCAAAGACCGCTGGCAAACCCCCAAAGCTGGGAGAGAGGTCAGGAGCAGGTTCTCCTGCTGACCCGCAGAAGGAAGCAGCTCTGCCGACACCTTCCTCTTGGACTTCACACATTTCTGCTGTTTAAGGTGCCCCCTCCCCTAGTGTGTTGGGACTTTGTTACTGGCGGCCCCAGGAAACTATGCACCCTCAACCCGCTTCCCTAAAGGGGGTCCAGCTCCAACTGATCCATGTGGGAAAACCTAACAAACCTCAGCCAGTGAAGGTTTTTGGGTGTGGGAAGAACGAAGCTGTGTTTAGACACCGAGGGAACACGAGCTGAGCTGCTAGCACAGGTGTATCCGGCTCCATCTCGGCTAATGATGACGTGCCACCAAGCGCTGCCCTGATGGTTCAGATGGTAAATAATCTGCCTGCAACATGGGAGATCCAGTTTCGATCCCTGGATCAGCAAGATCCCCTGGAGAAGGAAATGGCAACCCACTCCAGTATTCTTGCCTGGAGAATCCCACGGACAGAGGATTCTGGCGGGCTATAGTCCATGGGGGTCACAAAGAGTTGGACATGACTGAAGTGTATAGAACAACAGCTGCCCCTTGTCACTGGCCATGAGTGTATCAAGAAGCGTCCACGGAGGAGGAGCTGTAATTGGGTGTGACCCAGTGATCCTGACCCCATTACTGATGGACAAACTCCCTTCTTAACCCACCCTCCCCCATGTAACTTGCCTCCCTTCACCTCCCCTCTGGCAAATTCCAAATCAGCATTCGAGTCTCCCTTTGGCAGACAGCTAGCTGTCCCCCAGTAGGTCTTCTTCCATCTTTTACACCGTTAGGGAATTACTGCCTGTCACGTGGTTAGGCAGCTCAGCTTCCCAACCTCCACTGCAGCCAGGCATGGTCACATGACCGCAATCTGACCAATAAGGTGTGAGCAGAGGTGAACCGTCCAGTTCTCGAGAGCCGTGGCCCAGAGGGTGTGCTGCAAGCGACCGCATATCCTCTTCCTTCCCGATTTCTCCTCCCGGCCACAGTGTGACGACGTCACGGGAGGTGGCAGGGCAGTGAGGCAGCACCAGTCAACTAGGGCTCTGACAAGAGGAGGAAATAAACTTCTGCCTTTTTGGCCATTCTGGTTTTGGGTCTCCTTATGGGAGCCAGGGGGCTTCCCAGGGGACTCGGTGGGTAAAGGATCCTCCTGCAGTGCAGGAGACACAGGTTCCATCCCTGGGTCGGGAAGATCCCCTGGAGGAGTGCATGGCAGCCGGCTCCAGTATCCTGGCCTGGAGAATCTCATGGACAGAGGAGCCTGGTGGCTACAGTCCACGGGGTTGCAATGAGTCAGATGCGACTGAAGTGACTGAGCACACACGCACGGGAGCCAGGAGACAGAAGTGCTTGAGAGCCAGATTCTGCGAGTTCGACCCCAGGTCCACCAATTTCCATCAGCGTGACCTCAGGGAAGTCATTTAAAGTGTCTGTAGCTCCGGCTCTTCACCTGTGAGTAATGAAAACACCCGCCCCTGGCTGTTGTGAGGGAGCAATTCGTTCATTCCACGTGAAGCAGGTAAAGTGATTCCCGTGGGGACTTCCTGGGCAGTCCAGGGGTGAAGACTCTGTGGGCCCAGTGCATGGGGCCGGGTTCCGACCCTGGCCAGGGAACTAGATGAGAGTTTGCACGCCGAAACTAAAGGCTCCTGTGCGCTGCAACAAAGCATCCCACGTGCTGCAGCTAAGGCCCGGTGCAGTCAAATAAAATAAAACATGACACTCTTAAATAAACAAAATGACACCTGTGAGTGTGGGAGATGCACCCCTTGAACCGAGAGTCTAACTCGCAGGCCTTCATCCCTGGGTCCACAGCACTCAGAGGTGCTCTGGAGCCAGTCGGAGCGGAGCTGAGTGGACACGAATCCTCCTCATAGAAATACAGGAAGAGGTTTAATCAAGCTTTGTCTACAATGGAAAAATTCAGTTCAAACGGTACTTCTGGACCAAAGGGTGCATTTTTTTTTTTAAACAGATATGACTCTTCAAGGTAACTGCGCTTTACACATAAACGGTTCAGAGGAAAGGAAGGTGAATTTTTCCTTATCGACTTCCTGTATTAAACTGTGTGAAATAGTCTTCAGTGGCATGATTGGTACAGAGTTCCTTCATATGTTTTTTCCTGATAATAAAACAAGGAGAAAAAGAAATCAGCAAATGCCTGACTTCCTAAATGTTTTACGTTTTATTGGTGTCTTATCCCCAGGAGACACAATTCATCCCAGCACTACCGCTCGAAGGGAAGAAGGGGCATTTCGTCACTGCTGATTGGTTAGCCTGGCGTTCTGCAGTCCATGGGGTCGCTAAGAGTTGGACACGACTGAGCAACTGAACTGAACTGGCTGGTTAGCCTAGGGACCTGTGTGTGTGAGATGTGGGGACATCTTAGAATTCCATGATTGTAAAGACACTTGCTCCTCCCATTTGACTTCTGTGAGATGATCTCTTAATTCTCCCCATTTAGGCCTCCAAAGATGGAACCATCAGTCAACAGACATCTGATTGGAAAAAATACTGGTGGGTCCCCTCTGAATTCAAGTCAGAGCTTGAAGAATAGAGAGATTAAAAAGTTAAATAATGTGTTTTTAGTGACAGGTTCACCTACTGATCTGCATTTGACACTTTCTGTAGTTGGAAGTCTGAACTACTCCGGGGGCCTGTCCTTGGGGAAGAAGAGACTGCTGCTTCTCGGCAGCTCAGGAACCCCTCCCTCTGCCTGGCGGGCCCTCCCTGTGGTGGGCAGCTGGCACTGTCGTCCCCTGTGTCTGGGCCACACGCCTCCTCCCGGAAGCCCACCCGGAGTCCTCCCCTGCGGCTCCCGGGCCCTCTGTGAACTCTGTCACCAGCGCCTGTGTCCGGGCCCGCTGGGCTTTGCCAGCGCCCAGGTGAGGACTGTCCAGGGACGGGTGTTTATGGAATGTGGGCACAGGGGAGCCTCAGTCCCTCCCTGGCCTGCGTGGGGACAGCTGGCTTCCTAGCTCTGAGCCCTTTCCCTGCTCCTCTTTACCGGGTGGCTGTGCCAGAGCTCCACTCACTGCTGCTACAGGGGTGGGGGGCGGCCTCTGGTAAAAGATACCCCTAGGTCCTGAGCCTGTGGGCGGGAAAGCTTCAGGGAAGGTGAGCCAGGGGTCCAGGAAAGGTCGGTGGTTGCTCCATGGGCCCTGCAGGACAGCAGCTCTCACCTCCCCTTTCCCCAGGCCTGGTGCCCTCGATGGTGCTCCCAGTTCCCAGCGCCCCCGCTCCCCCGCCCAGCACTCACTGCAGGAGCTGCTCCCTGGCCAGGCTGAGGTTGCTGCAGTCCAGGGCCCTGCGCAGGCCACGCTGCAGGCGCTGCTGCTGCTGCTCAAACAGCAAGGTGGCTCGAGCCTTCTGAATCCTCCGCCGGTCCCAGTCCATGTCTCGCTGGCGCTCTTCCTCCTGGAGCCTCTACGGAGAGGAGAGGGACTCACCACCGCCTGTCCCCCAGCAGGAGAGCCCCAGAGGGGACTTCCCTGGTGGTCCGGTGGCCAAGGCTCTGAGCCCCCAATGCAGGGGGCCCGGCTCCGATCCCTGGGCGGGGAATTAAGGTCCCATGTGCCGCACTGAGTTCACATGGTGTAATAAAGACCCTGCATGCCATGGCTAAGACCCAACGTAGCCAAATAAATAATATATATATTTTTAAAAATCCCTGGCTGTGCTCTAATTAAAAAAAAAAAAAAAGAAGAAGAATTGGGAACGATAGGGGGGCATAGAAGCCCACACTAAGAAACAGAGTATTCTTAGCGTGATCTCAAGTTTCCAAATTATATCCTTGTATACAAGAGGAGCCCAGGGGACGGGACACCAGAAGGCACGTGGGGGGATGGGAGAGGGGTCTTCTGAGTGTGAGATTTCACGTGGGATGTTTTCTTCTGTTTGTGTTTCTCTAGCTTCTTATTTGGCACCCCACTCTAGTATTCTTGCCTGGAAAATCCCATGGATGGAGGAGCCTGGTAGGCTGCAGTCCATGGGGTCATGAAGAGTTGGACACAACTGAGTGACTTCCCTTTCACTTTTCACTTTCATGCATTGGAGAAAGAAATGGCAACCCACTCCAGTGTTCTTGCCTGGAGAATCCCAGGGACGGGGGAGCCTGGTGGGCTGCCGTCTATGGGATCACACAGAATTGGACACGACTGAAGCGACTTAGCAGCAGCAGCAGCAGCAGCTTCTTAATTTTCTACAGAGACTGAAATCAGACCAAAAATGCTGCTTTCGGGACAGATGGCCGACCTTCCTTGCCAGGCAGTCGGGCTGAACTACCGTTGTGAAGGGCAGAGCCGGGCTTGGCGAAGGTGGCCATGTCCCGTGCATCCTGATGCCAGCCTCAGGCTCCTCCCACTTTGGGCTAACTCCCCTGCCTCACCCCCTGGCTGCCGTCTGTTTCCCCTCTCAAGGTGAGGTGCCCAACCTGCTCCCCATCTCCTGGTCCAGGCCACTGTCCCTCCCTCTCCCCGTGCCCGTCTGCTGGGAAGCTCACACCAACCACAGCATCACATGGAGCGTGGCTGTCATCTGCAGACCCCGTGGGAGCCTCACCCATCCTCTGCAGGTCTGAGAACGTCTCCAAATCTCTTTCCTGTCGTGATTTCACGTCATTTCAACATACTCAGAGATGACCCTTTTCCTGATTCCCAGTGATTCTGCCTCTTCTCCAAAGATCCCCTTCCAATCTCTCAGCCATCCCCCCCAGGGGGCAAATGATGCCCATGGTTCTCGAACTCTGGCGGGTATCAGAAGCCCTGGCGGGGAGGGGGCACTTGCTGAGTGTTTCGGTTCAGTAGGCCTGGCGAGGGCCTGAGAATCTCCATCGCTCTCGAGTTCCTAGGTGCGGCTGGTCCAGACGGCCTGCTTTGGGAACCCCTGCTCTCACCCTGTCGTTGCCAATACCATCCCCGTCCGGAGTCTCATCTTGGAGTCCCATCCACCGCAGTGAGGACCTGGCCCTCTTTCTCCACACCCTCGTTCCCACGAGGTTCCCCCACACTGTGACTGCCAGTCTGCAGACTCGACACCTCTCAATGGCCCCTTGAACTCCATGTGTCTTCCTCCTCGTTCAGCCCAGCGTCCACAGCTGACACCCCTTGGCAGACACCTGGGCACCCTGAGCCTCCCACCTGGTCCCATTTGCCAGGCAAGCTCTGACCATCATTGAGTTCCAGCTCTCCCATGATAGGCAAGCATGGCCCTACTCAAGGGTTGCTTCAAGTTCATGACCAGGACTCAAAGTGGGGGAGGGGGGGCTGGGGCTGCCCGGCCACTCGCCCCTTCCCCTTTCCAGATGACCTTGGAGCACTTTTGTTCCTGCAAAACTCCTACCCCTCACCCTCAGCTGCTGACCACTCTCCTATTTCGCCAGGAAATAGAGGCTCCAGAGAAGCCCCTCAAGGCAATACAGCCCTACCCACCCCTCACCCTGTGGCTGCAGTCAAGGCCGTGGTCCGTGCAGTTTCTGCCCCCACAGAGAGAATCCTCTCCCCAGGTGACTCCCTCCACCTTCAGACCTTTGTTTCAAGGTCATGAGTCCCATGATGACCCTCCTCACTCCCAGCCTTCTCAGCCCCCCTACCCCAGCCTCCTCCCCTGCCCAGCACCCAGCACCTGTGGGATCACTCCACTCTTGTCCTCCCCCACAAATGGAACATAGACTCCTTGAGGGCAGCTTCTGGGGCCCAGTGTGACAGCGGCTGTAACTAGATGCTCCAGGAAGGCGGGAGGGAGCACAGAGCCATGTCTGAGGGCTGGGGCGGGTGGAGAGGGGTGGTGGTGGAGAGAACGGTGGGGGGCTGAGGGCTTGGGGAGGGGGGCGGGGACAGGCACCAGCTTCTCCTGGACTTGCTGTCTCTGCACCAGGCGGATCTCCTCCAACTGCTCCTGGCTCATGCCCTTCCAGCGGTCGGGCACCACGCGATGCGGCCCGAAGGAGCTGGCTGCCTGCTGCGGGTTCTCCGAGAGCAGGTCCCCACGCAGCATGTTGGAGATCTCGGCTAGGTTGTCCTCCTGTTCTTGTTTTCTCTCTTGAATTTTCTTTTCCGCTGACTCCAGGGCCTGCGCAGGGGAAGATATTAAGGATGATGCCCTGAAGGGGCTTCCCTGGTGGCTCAGACAGTAAAGAACCTACCTGCCATGCGGGAGACCAGGGTTCCATTCCTGGGTCAGGAAGATCCCCTGGAGGAGGGCATGGCAACCCACTCCAGGACTCTTGCCTGGAGAATCCCATGGACAGAAGAGCCTGGCGGGCTACAGTCCCTGGGGTTGCAAAGAGCCAGACACGATTGAGCAACTCAACACGTTGTCTGAGTCAGTCTGGTGGGACTGAGGCGCAGGCTGGGAAACCTTGCAGGGGCCCTTGAAGGAAGAATGTGCTAAACAGGGCTCCTGGGCGGGTGGGGGGAGACTTATCAGGTATGGACGTGGGAGGTCCCTGGACCCCTGGCTGCCTGGGCAATGCTGGGCGAGTGGGCTGGGCTCAGAGGATCACTACCAGTTGGTCACGTGCACAATCCTGGCAGGTCTGTCTGCAGCGATTTGCCAAAGCAGGGAGCGGCCGCCCCCCATTAGGCAGCCATCTCCCCTCGGCTTGGCCTCACCCACCCCCAGGACAGGGCTGTGAACCCTTCCCTGTGGTCCTGGTCACCCTGGGCTAGCGGCAGGCCACAAAGAACCGCCAACCAAGTGATTTGCGGAAGTGGTGATTTCTAAAAGGTGTTCCTACTGCCCGGCAACCTCAGCCCCCGAGACAAATAAATTCCTGGTCAAATCCCTGCTTACATGAAGGCGATGGGTAGAAGGGACAGGCCCTGGCTGTGTGACCTTTAGCTAGACAGCTTGCCTCTCGGCTACAGTTATTCCTCCATCAAGTCAAGTCAAGGATGAAACCAGTTCTCTCTAATATTGGACAGATGGGGCACTTTGCTAGCCCTCACATAGCAGGGACTAACAAGGAGGCCAGCCTGACTATATTACATAAGTGCATGCTTTGTGATTGGACAGGTCTGGTTTGAATACTGGACTTCTAATATTTGGAAGTCCAGTGTTTACATCTGCCAAAGCAAATCAGATTAGTACTCAGCTGTCTCTAAGAAAGTCAATTCCTCCCTCTGAGCCTGTTTCTTGATCAATTGAGTTCATGGTGCCTCTCTGACAGGGCCGTTGAACACAGTGACTAATAAGATCAGATGATTGTTGCAGAGATTAAAAAAAAAACATATTCTGGGAGTCCACCAGTGGTGTAGTGGTGAGGATTCCTGGGCTTTCACTGCCATTGTCTGGGTTCAGTCAGGGAACTGAGATCCTGCAAGCCATGTGACATGGCCAAAAAAAAAAAATAACCATGGCTATCACTGATGCGCTGAGAATGCTGGGACACCCAGGGAGGTGGCTGTGTGTCTTCCCTCCCCTCCAGACAGGCCTGGGGTATACACCTGGTTCTTGTTGAATTCTTTCACAGTTGCACAAACCGCCTTCCTGGTGGCGGTTTCCAGATTCTGTAAGTGCTTGGCTGTCTCGTCAAACTGCAGCCTTGTCTTCAAGTAGAGATCCTCTGAAAGGAAGAAAAATACAGTCAAAGTGTGTGTGCCTGCCCAGGGCTCCTTCCCAGATGTGCAGAGCGCCCTGCGCAGCGTTGTTTCTGGGTCCGCTTCTCATCACTCGCCCATCAGAAGAAGGGGGGTGCAATGGAAGGCTCATGGGAGACACAGATGAGTTAACTCAAGCCAAGCTCTTAGACAAGTGCCTGGCAGTGCTGGCAATCATCACTGTAGCCTGGTAATGTCTACAGACACGACTGAGCACACTTATCTGGGTACCAAAGGAGAAGGGCTTAGGGGGCAGCGTAGTAGGAGATAAGGTCAGACTGTGAAGGCCTTGCTGGTACTTGAAATAAATTTGGTTTTTATTGAGTAAGTGTGTTAGTCGCTCAGTCGAGTCTCTGTGACCCTATGGACTATAGCCCATCAGGCTCCTCTGTCCATGGAGTTCTCCAGGCAAGAATACTGGAGTGGGTTGCCATGCCTTCTCCAGGGGATCTTCCTGACCCAAGGATCAAACCTGGGTCTCCCAGATTGCAGGCGTATTCTTTACCAACTGAGACAATCATTAATGAGTAAAGTAAGAAGCTATTGGTTTTGAACAAAGGATCCCACTTAATTTTTTATTTTTGGCCATGCTGAGTCATATGGGATCTTAGTTCCCCGACCAGGGATTTAAGCCATGTCCTCTGCATTGGGAACGTGGAATCGAAACCACTGGACCACCAGGGAAGTAGCAGCTTTATGTATATATATATTTGCCTTGGCACGTGGGATCTTCGCTGTGGCAAGCAGGCTCTAGAGCTCACAGGCTCAGCAGTTGCCACGCAGGCTTAGTTGTGCCATGGCATGCGGGATCTTAGTTTCCCTGCCAAGGATCAAACCTGCATCCCCTGCACTGGATGTCAGATTCTCAACCACTGGACTACCAGGGAAGTCCCTCAGCAGTTTAACTTTTTAACAGGATCATTCTGGCTATTGGGCTGAGAAGAGAGTGTAGGGAGGCAAGGGCAGAAGCTGGGGGGCCAGTTAGAGGTTATTTCGGTGATCCGTTGGGATGTGCTGGCCTTTGAGTCTACTGGTAGTGGTGGAGGTAGTGACGGTGGTCGGAATTCGGGATGACTTGCTGCAGGAGTGCGTGCGGCATCGGAGAGAAAGGAAGGAGTCAGGAGGGCTTGCTTTGGGCTGGAGCAACGGGAAGAACAGAGCTCCCATCGATGGAGGTGGACGGTCAGGTTCAGGGGATGATCCAAGTGTCTTACTGGACATGAACTGACCCAGGCTAGACCTATGTCTTTCCCACTGTCTTCCCAGCAGGCTGTGAGCACACTGAGGGTCAGACCAGTGCTGAGTTACCCTGGGCGCCAGGACCCCACGGGCGCCCTGACACACCACAAGCTCAGAAAGTGTTTCCTGCGTGATGGACGTGTGACTAAAGACGTCCAAATCCTGAAACACAGGTTCTGATGTCTCTTTGTTTGGCCATGTGGCTAAAGTAGCCTATTAGTGAGGCTTAAGAGACAAAAATGAAACAAGAAAAAAACAAAACTGGGGTTGATTTGTTACAGTACTGAGACCCACTTGTCTTCTGCTGTTACCTGCACATTTTTGGTTCTCCCGGCCAATCATCTGTTCCTTTTGCTGTTGCAGGGACCATTCCCTGTTTTGTTCCTCTTGGAATTTCTTCCTCAGATGGAAGTTTAAATCCTCCCCCATGAATTTCTGCATTCCTGATATTGTATTCCGAGCATCATAATCTGACTGCCGGGCCGGACGATCCTTCTTAAGGGCCAGGGGGTCAGAGAGGTCAAATTCACGGCGCGTTTCCGGCCTCTGAAAGCTCTGCTGGAAATCATTGATAGCTTTACAGAGATTTTTCCTATCTCTCCTTTCCCGGTTTTCTGATAGGCATGCAATCTTGTCATTTTGTCTCATTTCAGCAGCTAGAAAAGATACAGCATACTCATTAGCAAAAGATTCAGAGGAAAGAAAGAAATTCGAATCTCCCCCAAAAAATAATTTTTAGTGATTCTAAGAGTCATCCAACTCTCCCAAAGGTTAACACAACCATTAAGGGTTAGAATTCTGAATATAAAAAAGCACCTACAAATCAACTTTAAAACAAACAACCTAACCACAAAGGGGCAAAGGAAGGGAAAAGGCACATCACTACAGAGCAACCTGAGTGATCAATAAGCGTGTGAAAAGAGCATCAACCATTCGAGATGGGAAACATCCAATGAATTGAAGAAACATTTTAAAACACTGAAAATAGCAGGTATTAGGAAGGATGTGGAGAAACGTAGAGGTTTCTCATTTACTGCTTGTGAGAGTGTAACTTGGTACTTTTATAACCATGGAAAGCAACTTGCCAACATCCCCTGAAACTGAAAATGCGCACATCCTAGGACCTGTCAATGCCAGGTCCAGGTCCACCAGGAACATGAGCATTGAGACACAGTGCAGGAGAGTCACTAACATTGTTTGCAATTATTTAAAAAACAAAAAAATCTAAATCAGCCACCAGCAGAGGAATAAAGAAACTGTGGTTAAAATTCATAGAAGAAAATATCATAAAGCAATTAAAATGAATATTCTGTATGGAGATCACCTGTAAGTTCCCAAAATAGGTTGTTGAATTTCTTAAATGTTGCAAAAGGATACATTCAATATATCTTTTATGTAAAAATGTAAAACACACACACAAATTTTATATTGTCATGGATAAGCCTACATGAGGGGTAGAAGCACAGAGACACACGTGGGAATGATCACACCTCCGAGGAGGAGAGAAGGGGAAAATGGGAAGACGGAGGAGAGCTTTAACTACTTCTGTGTAATATTTAATTCTCAAAAATCATTCTTAATATAAGATATCTAAAGCCAGGTTGGCAAAATGTTCACATCTAGTCTGGTGGTGGGTATATGTATGTCTGTCGCATCATTTCTGTAAGTTTGAATTACTTTTGTAAAAAATTTTATTGAAGTATAATTGATTTACATTGCTGTGTTAGTTTCTGCTGTACAGCAAAGTGATTCAGTTATACATATATATATATATATTCTTTTTCATATTCTTTTCCATTATGGCTTATCACAGGTTTCAATTACTTTTACACTACAATTTTAAAAGAAAATATGAAACACTATAAAGAAGAAAAGACCCTGATGCTGGGAAAGATTGAGAGCAGAAAGAGAGTGGGGTGGCAGAGGATGAGATGGTCGGATGGCATCACTGACTCAATGGACATGAATTTGAGCAGACTCTGGGAGATAGTGAAGGATGGGGAGGCCTAGCACATTGCAGTCCGGGGGTCACAGAGTCAGACACGACTGAGCGACTGAAACGAGCTGATGAAGAAGAAAGTAAACTTCATTCCTCATGCCATCTCTCCAAATTTACCACTGCTCACATTTTGGTATAGTTCCTTTGTGTCTTTTTCTAAACATATTTTTATATATTTTTAACTTATATATATTTATATATTTAAACTTAATTGATGACCCATTGTACATATAATTTTGTATCCTTTTCTTCTATTAAAAAAATCCTTATGGTGCTTTAAAAGACATTGTTGGACATAACTGCCATTTCTTAGTCAGTAGGTCCTCATCCTCAGAACACTACTTAATTTTCATAACTATTTGAGAATCTGACCCACAAGCCAGAACACTTTTACTTGAACCATGGCTGGTTCTGAGTCAGCTCTGGGCTGTGGGCTCAAGAGTGTGTGTTGTCTACTGTTACCAACTGTCCCTGGTAGAAGGTCTTGAGCTTTTGGCAGAGAATATGTGTGTGTATGAGGTTTTTCATACCTAGTTTTTAAAGAAAACAGAGAAAAATATACATGTCCGCTCACAATATATATCCTACTCATAGAATTCAATAGCTAATTTTCAAGTGTGGAAGAATTGGTGCATTAAGTTAACTGAGCACAAGAAACTAGAGTGTGAAAACGACAAGGCTTTACATACATGAGGAATGTGACGTGGGTCTAAAGCCCTGAACCACTCAATGGCCACTCAGAGAATGCTCACCAAAGGCTTCATCTCTCGCTTTTTCAGTTGCTGCTTTTATGTTCTGGTCACAAACCTGAGCATCCCAGGCCGTGGTGTCACCCTGGGAAAGGAAAACAATGGGAGAGAATAAGAGCCAGACAATTTTATTCAGTTGATAACAATCGTACTTATCTTTTTATAAACCAAATCGTCTCATACCCGAATGCCCTTGTGTGCCTCTGTTGGTTCTTCAGCCTGTCTTAACTTTCCCTAGAGCTTCCTTCTCCCTTTCTTAGTCAGTAGGTCCTCATCCTCAGAACACTACTTAAGCATCACCTCCTCCAGGAAGCCCTCTCTGCTTTCCTCTCCCAGCCCTAGTTGCGTTGACTTCCCTGCATTATAATGTGACCATTTTAACGCCTGCCTTGTCCATTGGGCTATCAACTTCACAAGGTCAAGGATCGTCTTATCCCTCATCTCCAAGGCCTGGCTCAGGTTTGCCACAAAATAAGAACTCTCTCTACTGGCATTTGTCTGTTAAATGGACTGGAGGAAGTCCCTGGCAATGTAGAAAGTCTGGCTCAGAGAGAGGAGAACCGCATTCCAGTCTCTGGCCACTAACTCCAGGTAAGCTCGCTCCCCGCTGCAGGACTCAATTTGCCTGTCTGGCAAGTGACAGGGAGCAATTTTCGGTCTTGTTATGAGGCCTCCCTCATTCTCCGAAAACTCAATACGTGGAACAGTTCTTCCCGGCAAAGCTTGGAGCCGTCCGCAGCTGTGCCTGGATCAAAAGTTTCATTCCAACAGTTCATCATCTCTTGTTGCTCGATGCTCGCCTCTCTTGTTTCCCCCGCCCCCTTGTCCCCCTCCCCTCCCCCACCATTCCCTCCTGGCTCCTCTCCCTTCCGATCCGGAGGGTCTCACCCCAATGATCCTGTTCCTGGCGTTGAAAATTCGTTTCTGCCTGACCAGCTCCGCATGTCTTCTTTTGGCCAGGACAAAGTCCTCCTTCAGGTCCTTGGGCTGTGCTACCTCCATGACTGCGAATTGCTAAGAAATTCTAAAAGGTTTCAAAAACATGCGAGATTAAAAGAAAATACAACAAAAATAAAACAAGCTTTAGCCCAGCGCGGCTGGCTCCCCAGGAGTCCGGGCAGGTGGGAAAGCCTGCCCAAGAGGCTTTCAATCGGCCTTCTCTCACTGCCCCAGAGGCATGGAGTCTCGGTTTCCTCGGAAACGTAAACAACTCCGGTTGCTAAGAAACAGCACAGCGCTCGTGTTCTCGCTTTCTTCTCGCGAGACCGCACGAGGCGCTTCCCGCGCTTTTCCCGCCAGCGTGTGAGAACGCAGCTGAGGCTCGGAGAGCGCAGCCATGAGTCGTTTGGAAGTGCTGTTTGTGGAGAACTTTAAGTCGTGGCGGGGCCGCCAGGTCATAGGCCCCTTCAAGAGGTTCACCTGCATCATCGGCCCCAACGGCTCCGGTAACTCGGGACCTAGAATGTCTTCTCCCGCCGCACTCGGCCAAGCCGCTTCTTGCCTGAGGAAACATGAGGGAGGCCTCAAGGCCTGGACTCAGGCTCGACCCTCGCCACCCACCTCAGGGACGGGGTGGGATGCAGGATGGGGTGGGAAGCGACCCTCAGACTCCGTCCAGGGCGGGTTGGAAGTGGCAGGAGCCTCCTCTCGCCGTCCACCTGGCCAACCGTCACCCTCTGCCCCGGCCCCCCGACCGCACCCGCAGGGGCCTGACCCTCGCCCGCTGCCCGGCCCCCCGACACTCAGACCCACTGCCCCAGCTCCCCGACCCTCAGACCGCACCCCAGGGGCCTGACCCTTGCCCCAGCTCCACGACCCTCAGACCGCACCCCCAGGGGTCTGACCCTCGCCTCAGCTCCACGGCCCTCAGATGCACCCCCAGGAGCCTGACCCTCGCCCGCTTCCCCAGCTCCCTGACCCTTAGACCGCACCTCCAGGGGCCTCACCCTCACCCTCGCCCCAGCTCCCTGGCCCTCAGACAGTACCCCTGGGAGCCTGGCCCTCACCCGCTGCCCCAACTCCATGATCCTCAGACCCCACCCAGGCCAGACCCCCGCCCTGCAGCCCCAGCCCCAGGGTTCCACCCTGGACTCTCCTCTCCTTCACCCCTGCTCCTCTGCCCTGTGGGTTCCTCCTCTCGCCCTCAGTCGTGGTTGCTTTCCTCTATATCCCCTTCTCTTTCTCATCTAAAAAGACATAATGGGAGCGAGATCGGGAGGAAGACATTGGTTTCAAGGGGCTGGAACAAACATTTGGATCCAAGGAACCTTCGCAGGAATATTATGGAAATGACTGCAATAATTGAGCTTTCCCCAAATTCCTGGTACCCTTCTTTTTGTTTAATCCTCACAAATGCATATAATTCCCATTTTACAGTGGAGGAAACTGAGGTTCAGAGGGTCCAGATGACTTTCCAAGATTGCCCAGTAAGTGGCAGAGTCTGGCCTGGAATTGGGGCCTGGCCAGGTTCACCTTGGCTCCATGATTGGAAAGAGTGGGTTAATGACCCAAAGCAGGTGGGAGTAAGCTCTAAAACAATAGTGACCTTGAGATTTTTCCCAAATCTGGAGACTCCAATTTGGCTTTCTCAGTCCAGATTTCCTTTCTTAGCTCAGAAACCTTTTTTGAGTTGAAGGAGACCTGTTGACTCAGTAAATTAATTTATATGACAGATAGGAATAGGACACTTAAATGTGTGCTTTCTGGGCACACCAAATCTGGAATATAATTATTGTGGAAGTGTTGTAAAATTTCTGTTGCATTTTAAAAACAGCTGTTGTTTAAGGTTTTCTTTTGCACTTAGTATATGTGAAAGAATGTGCTTAGTTACTCAGTTGGCCTCTTTGCAACCCCGTGGACTGTAGCCCACCAGGCTCCTCTGTCCATGGGGATTCTCCAGGCAAGAAACTGGAGTGGGTTGCTATGCCCTCCTCCAGGGGATCTTCCTGACCCAGAGATTGAGCCCAGGTCTCCCACATTCCAGGCAGATACTTTACTGTCTGATCACCAGGGAAGCCCACATGAAAGAATACCTGAGCTTAGATGTATTCACACATTTGATTTCCTTGCCTCTTCTCTGTAATGTATTTCCTCATTTTCCCTTTACTCTATCAGAAAACATTGAAAAAATGATTACTGTAATCACTCCTGCATTGTTATCCTGACTCCACTCATTTATCAGGAAGTTACTGAGCCCACCACCAGGTGATTTTCACCTTTTAACTGATGATTATGTGAAGGGTTGCTCAATTCCGTTTTGCATTTCCAATGGTGTGATACTTGGAATGAGTGTTTGTACAAAGTCTTGAACTCCACTCAGTACACTTAAACTGAGCTCAAGTGTATTTTTATATGGTTAAGGGCCTTTTGTATTTCTCATTCTCTGAGTTGAACTGAACTGAACTGATTCTCTGAGTTGCCCTTTTATGTTCTTTGCCCATTTTTCTGGTGGCTTATCTTAGAAATCTTTCTAAAACATATCTGAAAAAGTCACTGCTATTCCTGAAATCCTTTGTAGCTTCCTGTAATCTTCAGCATCAAGTTTAGTTTCTCTCTTTTCATTCCCGACCTTGCAAGCTTTGTTCCATCTCTGTATATTCAGTTCAGTTCTGTTCAGTTTCTCAGTTGTGTCCTACTCTTTGTGACCCCATGGACTTCAGCATGCCATGCTTCCCTGTCCATCACCGACTCCGGAGCTTGCTCAAACTCATGCCCATTGAGTTGGTGATGCCATCAAACCATCTCATCCTCTGTCATCCCCTTCTCCTCCTGCCTTCAATCTTTCCCAGCATCAGGGTCTTTTCAAATGAGTCAGCTCTTTGGCATCAGGAGGGCAAAGTATTGGTGTTTCAGCTTCAGCATCAGTCCTTCCAATGAATATTCAGGACTGATTTCCTTTAGGATGGACTGGTTGGATCTTGTAGTCCAAAGAACTCTGTATCAGTACTTACCCTCTTCTTCCTATAATGTGCTAAATTGCTTCAATCTGTCTGACTCTCTGCAGTCCTATGGACTGTAACCTGCCAGGCTCCTCTGTCCATGGGATTCTCCAGGCAAGAATACTGGAGTGGGTTGCCATGGGGGACCTTCCTAACCCAGGGATCAAACCAGAGTTTCTTATGTCTCCTGCATTGGCAGGCAGGTTCTTTACCACTAGTGCCACCTGGGAAGTCCATTCCTAATAGAGTGGTACCTTGCTTTCCCAGTTGTACCAGTGATCAGGCTGTTCTCTTTTCCTGTAACGGTTATGTCTACCTTCAGCATCGCTTCCCCAAACTTCTACTTCCTCTTTAAAATTTAGCCCAGAAGTGTCTCCTGCAAAGCCTACTCAGAGTCTCCAGTAATTAGTGCTGCTCTTAAGTGTTTCATAGTTCTTTGTGTATTAATTTTAGCTTATAACTTATTGTAGTAAGTTATAATTTCCTGCTTTTAGTGGGAAGAGTATAGATTTTGGAATTAGACACCTAACCCCAAAATATGATTGTTTGAGCATCTGGTTTTTTATTTATGAAATGAGGTTCAATGAAAATTGATAATATTCCCCACTGTAAGCACCTTAGGGGAAAATCCTACATACTGTTTCTTTTTAGCCTCAGTAATTAGGAGAATGCCTGATTAATAGGTGTTCCATAAATGTTTATAGAATGAAGGAATGAATTTGAAGAGGCAAGAGAGTGAATGCTGAGTCCAGCTAAGAGTCTTCTCAAAGTAAGGAGGGGTTGAAAAAGTAGAAGAATGGTAAGGAAGGAGAAGAATGGAAGAGATATGCAGAGTTGAAATCAGAAGGGACTTAGTAGCTGTTGGTAAGAGGGCTGCTGCTGCTGCTGCTAAGTCGCTTCAGTTGTGTTCGACTCTGTGCGACCCCATAGACAGCAGCCCAACCAGGCTTCCCAGTCCCTGGGATTCTCAAGGCAAGAACACTGGAGTGGGTTGCCATTTCCTTCTCCAATGCATGAAAGCGAAGAGTGAAAGTGAAGTCACTCAGTCGTGTCCGACTCTTAGCGACCCCATGGACTGTAGCCCACCAGGCTCCTCCATCCGTGGGATTTTCCAGGCAAGAGTACTGGAGTGGGGTGCCATTGCCTTCTCCGTGGTAAGAGGGCAGATGAGTGCAAAAATTGGGGTTTTGAGATGGGAGAGTGATATTGTAATTTTTATATCTTTGAATACTTGGTTCATCATCAAGTGATGATAGTCTAAAATATTACTCTTCCAGAATTATTTTCCTGATGTTGATTTTGAGTTATTTATAGCAGAGGTTCCTGCTCTGACCATTACAAAGCTTAACTTGGTTGGTTCATTCATTCATTCATTTTTGTCAATAGGTGGTCTCCTGTACTGCAGTCAGATTCTTTACTAAATGACCGTCAGATTCTTTACTAAATGACCTACCAAGGAAGTCCCTACTTAAATGTTTCTTGATCCTATCAGAAGTTACCTCTCCCAGTTACCTTCTGTTTCATCCCTCAGTTTGTTTCCTCACCAATACTTACTATAATATATAATTCCTGTTTATTTATTGTTTGACCTCTTAGTAGATTATAATATTCATTAGACAAGGTTGTTATCTTGTTCGTTTACTGTATCCTTATGACCTAGGACACAAAAGAATTAATGTAATAAATGAGTTTGGATTCAGTTAAGTTTAGTCGCTTAGTCATGTCCGACTCTTAGCGACCCTGTGAACCGCAGCACACCAGCCCACCCTGTCCATCACCAACTCCCTGAGTTTACCCAAACTCACGTCCATTGAGTCGGTGATGCCATCCAACCATCTCATCCTCTGTCGTCCCCTTCTCCTCCCGCCCTCAATCTTTCCCAGGATCAGGGTCTTTTCAAATCAGTCAGCTCTTCACATCAGGTGGCCAAAGTATTGGAATTTCAGCTTCAACATCAGTCCTTCCAATGAACACCCAGGACTGATCTCCTTTAGGATGGACTGGTTGGATCTCCTTGAAATCCAAGGGACCCTGAAGAGTCTTCTCCAACACCACACTTAAAAAGCATCAATTCTTCGGTGCTCAGCTTTCTTTATAGTCCAACTCTCACATCTGTACGTGACTACTGGAAAAACCATAGCCTTGACTAGACAGACCTTTGTTGACAAAGTAATGTCTCTGCTTTTTAATGTGCTGTCTAGGTTGGTCATAACTTTTCTTGCAAGGAGTAAGCATCTTTTAATTTCATGGCTGCACTCACTCTCTGCATTGATTTTGGAGCCCCCCAAAATTAAGTCAGCCACTGTTTCCATTGTTTCCCTGTCTATTTGCCATGAAGTGATGGGACCGGATGCCATGATCTTAGTTTTCTGAATGTTGAGTTTTAAGCCAACTTTTTCACTCTCCTCTCTCACTTTCATCAAGAGATTCTTTAGTTCTTCTTTGCTTTCTGCCATAAGCATGGTGTCATCTGCATATCTGAGGTTATTGCTATTTCCCCTGGCAGTGTTTCCAGCTTGTGCTTCATCCAGCCCAGCGTTTCTCATGATGTACTCTGCATAGAAAGAAGTTAAATAAGTAGGATGACAATATACAGCCTTGACATACTCCTTTTCCTATTTGGAACTAGTCTGTTGTTCCATGTCCAGTTCTAACTGTTGCTTCCTGACCTGGATACATGTTTCTCACATCTCTTTCAGAATTTTCCAGTTTATTGTGATCCACACAGTCAAAGGCTTTGGCATAGTCAGTAAAGCCGAAATAGATGATTTTCTGGAACTCCCTTGCTTTTTTAATGGTCCAGTGGATGTTGGCTATTTGATCTCTGGTTCTTCTGCCTTTTCTAAACCCAGCTTGAACATCTGGAAGTTCATGGTTCACGTATTGCTGAAGTCTGGCTTGGAGAATTTTGAGCATTACTTACTAGCTTGTGAGATGAGTGTAATTGTGCTGTAGTTTGAGCATTCTTTGGCATTGCCTTTCTTTGGGATTGGAATGAAAACTGACCTTTTCCAGTCCTGTGGCCACTGCTGAGTTTTCCAAATTTGCTGGCATATTGAGTGCATCACTTTCACAGCATCATCTTTTAGAATTTGAAAGAGCTCAACTGAAATTCCATCACCTCCACCAGCTTTGTTTGTAGTGATGCTTTCTAAGGCCCACTTGACTTCACATTCCAGGATGTCTGGCTCTAGGTCAGTGATCACACCATCGTGATTATCTGGGTCGTGAAGATCTTTTTTGTACAGTTGTTCTGTGTATTCTTGCCACCTCTTCTTAATATCTTCTGCTTCTGTTAGGTCCATACCATTTCTGTCCTTTATCGAGCCCATCTTTGCATGAAATGTTCCCTTGGTATCTCTGATTTTCTTGAAGAGATCTCTAGTCTTTCCCATTCTGTTGTTTTCCTCTATTTCTTTGCATTGATCACTGAGGAAGGCTTCCTTATCTCTCCTTGCTATTCTTTGGAACTCTGCATTCAAATGGGTATATCTTTCCTTTTCTCCTTTGCTTTTGGCTTCTCTACTTCTCACAGCTATTTGTAAGGCCTCCTCAGACAGCTATTTTGCTTTTTTGCATTTCTTTTCCATGGGGATGGTCTTGATCCCTGTTTCCTGTACAATGTCACAAACCTTCGTCCATAGTTCATCAGGCACTCTGTCTATCAGATCTAATCCCTAGAATCTATTTGTCACTTCCACTGTATAATGGTAAGGGATTTGATTTAGGTCATAGCTGAATGGTCTAGTGGTTTTCCCTACTTTTTTCAATTTAAGTCTGAATTTGGCAATAAGGAGTTCATGATCTGAGCCACAGTCAGCTCCCGGTCTTGTTTTCGCTGACTGTATAGAGCTTCCCCATCTTTGGCTGCAAAGAACATAATCAATCTGATTTCGGTGTTGACCATCTGGTGATGTCCATGTGTAGAGTCTTCTCTTGTGTTGTTGGAAGAGGATGTTTGCTATGACCGGTGTGTTCTCTTGGCAGAAATCTGTTAGCCTTTGCCCTGCTTCATTCTGTACTCCAAGGCCAAATTTGTCGTTACTCCAGGTGTTTCTTGACTTCCTGCTTTTGCATTCCAGTCCCCTATGATGAAAAGGACATCTTTTTTGGGTGTTAGTTCTAAAAGGTCTTGTAGGTCTTCATGGAACCGTTCAACTTCAGCTTCTTCAGCGTTACTGGTTGGGGCATAGACTTGGATTACTGTGATATTGAATGGTTTGCCTTGGAAAGAAACAGACATCATTCTGTCGTATTTGGGATTGCATCCAAGTACTGCATTTCGGACTCTTTTGTTGACTATGATGGCTACTCCATTTCTTCTGAGGGATTTCTGCCCATAGTAGTAGATATTATGGTCTTCTAGTTAAATTCACCCATTCCAGTCCATCTTAGTTCGCTGATTCCTCGAATGCCGATGTTCACTCTTGCCATCTCTTATTTGACCACTTCCAATTTGCCTTAATTCATAGACCTAACATTCCAGGTTCCTATGCAATATTGCTCTTTACAGCATCGGACCTTGCTTCTATCACCAGTCACATCCACAACTAGGTATTGTTTTTGCTTTGGTTCCTTCCCTTCATTCTTTCTGGAGTTATTTCTCCACTGATGTCCAGTAGCATATTGGACACCTACTGACCTGGGGAGTTCATCTTTCAGTGTCCTATCTTTTTGCCTTTTCATACTGTTCATGGGGTTCTCGAAGCAAGAATACTGAAGTGGTTTGCCATTCCCTTCTCCAGTGGACCACATTCTGTCACACCTCTCCACCATGACCCACCCATCTTGGGTGGCCCCACATGGCATGGCTTAGTTTCATTGAATTAGACAAGCTGTGGTCCATGTGATCAGATTGGCTAGCTGTCTGTGATTGTGGTTTCCATCTGTCTGCCCTCTGATGCCCTCTCTCAGTGCCTACCATCTTACTTGGGTTTCTCTTACCTTCGACCTGGGGTCTCTCTTCATGGCTGCTCCAGTGGAGTGCAGCCGCTGCTCCTTACCTTGGACGTGGGTGGGGAAGTATTTATTTTAGGCAGATTTTAAATAAGGATTGATAACACTAATTTCTGTTTAATTCTGTTATCATCAGACTTAATAACTTCAGTTAATGTTCTGTATATGTAACCTACATATGCTCAGGTGGTAAAGAATCCACCTGCAATGCAGGAAACCCCTGTTCAATTCCTGGGTGGGAAAGATCCCCTGCAGAAGGAATAGGCTACCCACTCCAGTATTCTTGGACTTCCCTTGTGGCTCAGATGATAAAGAATCCACCTGCAATGTAGGAGACCTGGGTTTGATACCTCGGTTGGGAAGATCCCCTGGAGGCGGGAAAGGCTACCCCTTCAGTATTCTGGCCTGGAGAATTCCATGGACTGAATAGTCCACAAGGTTGCAGAGTCAGGCTTGACTGAACGACTTTCACTTTCTGTATATGTAACCGTCTTACAATAGCTTTCAATCTGCAGATTATCGATTAACCCCTCAAAAAGCCATGTTTCATACCTGTTAGTTAACTGAAACTTAGCTAAATATATTTGCAGCATTTTTAACCATTTCTAGTTCTTTTAAAAAAGACAATGAACTTCTAAACTCAGCCATATTTCCAGTGATTTGCAGTATTCTTCTATGTTACTCTTTCTGCTTTTGGCACTAGAAATTTAAATTGCTTGTGGACATGAGGGAATGAATATGAAAAAGAAAAAACATTAAACAGAGAGAGTTGTAGTTGAAATGACGCCGCACCTTGGAAGTTGTTCTGTACTATGTGCTCATGGTTGCAAAACAGTTTTCCATTTGAGTTGGGAGTCACCAAGATACCCCCAGTTTTGGTGATTCACTGGGAGGACTCATAGGACTCAGCATATAGTTGTACCCAGGATGGTTACTCATAACAGTGAAAGGAAACAAAGAAACCTCCACAAAGGGAAAAGGCACATGAGGAGCTCTAGGAAACCAGTTGCAAGGTTCCATGAATCCTCCCTCAGTGAAGTCTCGCAGGACAGGCTTAATTCTTCCAGCAACTAGTTGTGACAACATATATGAGATGTTAACCAAAAACTCATTAAAGACTCAACTCTGAGGATTTATATTAGGGAATGGTCACATAAGCACCTCCATTCCCCCAAATTCCAGACTCTGAGAAAGAAAGCACATGTTCAGCCTAGATCATATTGTTGATACAGTTTAGGCACAGTGATACATTCTTAACAGAAAGTGGTGGAGGGACTTCCCTGGCGGTCCAAGGGTTAAGACTCCATGCTGCTTCCATTGCAAGGGGCACTGGTTCACTTCCTGAGAGTGACTTAGCACGAGCACATCAGTTGTATTTCACTTTCCTTAGTAGCCTGGTTCCTTTGGCACTGGGCAAGACTTTTTATCATTAAAAATAAATAACTTTTTTCCTGTCTTTCCTTCCCCAGGGAAATCTAATGTAATGGATGCACTTAGTTTTGTAATGGGAGAAAAAATAGCTAATTTAAGAGTAAAAAATATTCAAGAACTCATTCATGGAGCACACATTGGAAAACCTGTTTCTTCTTCTGCAAGTGTGAAAATTGTATATTTGGAAGAAAGTGGAGAAGAGAAGACATTTGCAAGGACTATCCGAGGTATTTTTTTTCTTGGGATAGCAGATATCAGAAGCAAATAATAGAACCTATTTTGATTCTCCACTGGACTTTTCTTTAAGCAGACATATTTATTCAGATTCCCCTACTGTCAGATAGCGGTTTTTCTCCCTGGTTATTAGTTTAAAAATGAAAGAAGGAGTTTACCTCAAAGGTGGTGATATCATAAAAGTTCTTCCTGAGATTCTTTATGTATCTTTATCTAGTTTTCGTAGTGATGAAGTAACTATAAATGCATATTTTTGGTTTGTATAGAAAGTTTTTCCTACCACCAAAAAGCAAATCGCATGAAATATTTGACTTTTTATTTTGCTAGGATTTATTCACAAATCCTTGTATTTCCTGAGTAAATAAGATTCAGAGTTACATATATATATATATATATATATATATATATATTTCTATTTATGCTAGGATTTTACTGGGCTTCTGTAAATAGATGCCTCTTGGTTGTTTTTTAAAAGTCCTAGATGAGGTACCAGCATGGTTGGATGAAAGTTCTCTTCCGGTTGCAGACTTACCATTTGTGGATGGGACTTGGGAGCCTTGTAGGACCTTTTTATTTTATAAGCACCCTAATACTATTAATGAGGGCTCCACTATCATAATCTAATCACCTCCTAAAGGCCTCACCCTCTAACACCATCACTTTTGGGTTTAGGATTTCATCGCATGAATTCAGTGGAGACACAAACACTTAGACCATTAAACGATCTTATTTAAAATAGCAATGCCTCTCTCTCCTACACAGAGACTTCCATACCCCTTTCCTACCTCCATTTTACTCAGCACTTAACACTTTCCTACATGATATTTATTTTACTTACCTATCTCATTTTTGTCTGCCTCCATCACTAGGATATAAGCTTGAGATCAGACTTTTGTCTGTTATGTTCACTACTGTAGAATACTACTTGACATGTAGTAGACACTCAGCATTTGTTGATTGATTAAATGCATTTTTTAACATGTATATTACTGCCATAATTGGCCATTTCAATAGTTGTTGATACATATCTGGTATTTATACTTCCCATAACAGCATTTGTTCTTTTATTTTAGGAGGATGCTCAGAATATAGTTTTAATGATAATCCTATGAGTCGTTCTGCTTATATCACAGAGCTGGAAAAGATAGGCATAATAGTCAAAGCACGGAACTGTTTAGTTTTTCAGGTAAGTAGCAATAGTATTTTGTTTTATTCATGATTTTGAAAATGTATCACTATATTTTATATGTTGGTGTGCTTAACTATTTTTGAAAGGGAACTGTGGAGTCAATTTCAATGAAAAAACCCAAAGAAAGAACCCAGTTTTTTGAGGAAATCAGCACTTCAGGAGAGCTTATAGGAGAATACGAGGAAAAGAAAAGAAAGTTACACAAAGCCGAAGAAGATGCACAATTTAATTTTAATAAGAAAAAAAATGTAGCTGCAGAGCGCAAACATGCAAAATTAGAGAAAGAAGAGGTAAGATGTCATGAGGTAGCCAATTAAGTGTTGCATACAAAACCTGTATTAGAATTGTAAGTATTGGTTTGGGGTTACTAAAATAATTCTTTTAGTAACTTAAATAAAGCCCATTATTCATCAAAGATAAACTTTTTGGTATATTTTCCAGTTTGGGTTTCTTTCTGCAAAATAGGCAGGACAACTTGAGCTGCAAAGGTGTCTGATTTTCCCAACTAAAATTAAACTTGAAGGATTTATATCTCATATGGCAGAGGGCCTCAGATTTTTGGATCTTATGCTTTTATACTTTAAAAATTATTGAGGACCCCAAAGAGTTATCTATCAATGTTTATTGTATTTGAAATTAAAACTGAGACATTTAAAAATTATATTTTGATGATTTATTTTTGTAAAAATAACAATAATAAACTCATTGTATGTTAACATAAGTAGCATATTTTTATGGAAAGTAAACTGACTTTTATAAAACCAAATAATTAGAAGAGTGGTATTGTTTTACCTTGTATAATTTCATGAATATCTGACTTAATAGAAAACTGGTGAATTCTCATATCTGTTTTTGTGTTGAACCTGTGCTAAGACCTAGGAACTTTACCCTCCTTTCCATTGGTGCAAATGTCAACACAGTGAAAAAGACAAATGAAATCTGAGTATTATTAGGAAAACAGTTTTGATTTCAGGGGCTCCATGAAAGGGTGTTGGGGAACTCTAGGAGGCCGTGGTCACACTTTGTAAATGCTGTTCTGTGGTACCTCTTGGTGCCCTTCACAGTGCCTGCTGTAGCGCCTTGTAAACTGTTGCCTTTAGAGTATTCTTTTATCAAATGCAAAGTAGATTTTGTCATTGTTTTGCATAAAACCTCTTCTGGAGCAATGCTTTCCACTGCACTGAGAATCTAGTCTCCCTTCCCAGCCTGCTGATCTGCCTCTTGTTCACCTCTGAAACTTTAACTTCCTCTACTCTTCAGCCACATTGACCTTTATCATTTATTGAAAATACCACATTCCCTTGTGTCCTAGAGCTTTTGCTGTTTCCTCTGCCTAGATAATTGTGTGCCTGATTTTTACATGGCTAATACTCTCATTGAAGTTTTCATAAAGAAGCCATTTTCTCAGGCAGACATTTGCTGTCCACTTGCCCAATCTAAATTAGCATCCCTTCCCTGGTTCTATTGCATTACCCTATTTTGTTTCTTTTGTAGCATATTTTGCTGTATGAAATTATCTTGTGTATTATTTATTGCTTATTTATTCTCTGACTCTGCTTCCCTCCTTGCCCCACTAGGATAACTTGGTTGTAATCTAAGAAGAGCAGAGACTGTTTCTACCTTATTCCCTACCATATTTTACAGCACATAGAAGAGGGCTTGGCACACAATAGCCAGTTAATAAATATTTGAAAAAATAAATGAAAGGTAGACGTGTTCCTTATTAGTGATATTTCTCTGCTTCTTCAGATTTTTATGTGTGTGTGTTCTTGGTTTTGTCAGTGGAAAGGGATGGTGGTGTAAGTGCAAGTCAAACTATAGTTTTTGTAATACACTAAAACAGCTTATAGCAGAGTAGAATTGCATAACTTTAAACATTATAAGGATAGTTAGAATAGTCCAACTTCATGATTATTTTTAACAACATCCTGGCAGATTGCTGTTTACCTGTTACTTGGAATATTTCATTGATTAAGAGCTTTCTTCATAAGGTAGAACATTCCTTTTTTCTTTACTAATGGTACACTTGGGCTTCCCTGGTGGCTCAGAGGTTAAAGCGTCTGCCTGGACTTCGGGAGACCCGGGTTCAATCGCTGGGTCAGGAAGATCCCCTGGAGAAGGAAATGGCAATCCACTCCATTACTCCTGCCTAGAGAATCCCATGGAGGGAGGAGCCTGGTAGGCTACAGTCCATGGGGTCACAAAGAGTCGGACACGACTGAGCGACTTCACTTTCACTTTCAATGGTACAAATACTCAGGAAATTCTCCCATCTCACATATAATTTAGAACTTTAACAATCCTATTTGTTCTATTCATAGAAAAAATTACATTCTATAGAAGAAATTTTACCTGGAATCTTTGAATTGAAAATGGCTAGAAACTTTAAAAGTGATATTACTTCCTTTAGTTTACAAATGGGGAAGCTGGTGTCAGACTTGCTTGCCAAACTTCTGAGGTCAAGACAGAAGTGGGACAGGACTCAGTTAGTGGGTGCCCCAGATAGTTCTTTTGGAAAAGGAAATGGCAACCCACTCCAGTATTCTTGCCTGGAGAATCCCATGGACAGAGGAGCCTGGTGGGCTATAGTCCATGGGGTTGTAAAGAGTTGGACATGACTGAGTGACTAACAAATGGTTCTTACCACCATACCACTGTGTGCATGAATATAAAATCCTTTAATGGTTTATTATAGAAGTATATGCAGAAGCCTTATCCAAATAATGGTACTTTGGGCAAGAATATCATTTGTTAATGACATAAATGAAAATTCATTAGAGATCATTTATTAGTACTCTAGTTGAGTTTATGAAAGGTCAATGTAAAATATACTCCGTCTTAACTGTTGTTGAATTTCACTGTTGTAGGCAGACCGTTACCAGAATCTCCTTGAAGAACTGAAAATTAACAAGATACAACTGCAGCTTTTCCGACTGTATCACAATGAGAAAAAAATTAATTTTTTATACACTGAGTTAGAGCGTGTGAATAAGAATTTGAGTGTCACAAGAGAGTCTCTTTCTCATCATGAAAACATAGTTAAAGCCAAGAAAAAGGAACATGGAATGTTGAGCAGACAACTACAACAAACACAAAAAGAATTAAAGTGAGTTTTCAAAATCATTATTAACAGTTGGATTTTATTTAGATTGATAGAAATATTGTGATGCTTTGAAAATTGATTTTTTAAATAGATTTTTTACTTTGGAATACTTTTAGATATACAAAAAATTATAAAGATAGTATAGAGAGTTCCCATATTCCCCACACTAAATTTCTCTCACTTATAGCAGGCGGAGGAGGGGGCTACAGAGGATGAGATGGTTGGATGGCATCACCAACTCAATGGAAGTGAGTTTGAGCAAACTCCCAGAGGTAGTGAAGGACAGGGAAGTCTGGCGTGCTGCAGTCCATGAGGTTGCAAAGAGTCAGACACGACTTAGCGACTGAACAACAAATAACATTTTACATTATTAGTATGCTACACTTGTCAGAATTAATTAACCCATATTTATTCATTATTATTAACTAAATTCCATACTTGGTTCATTTTTTAATGTTTGACTTAATGTTCTTTTTCTGATCCAGTATACCATATTATATTTAGTCATCATGTCTTCTTAAGGTCCTCTTGGTTGTGACAGTTTCAGACTTAAACCTTGTTATTGGTATCCTTTACAGTTTTAAGAAGCATTGGTGAAGCTTTTTGAGACTGTATCTCAATTAGTATTTCTCTGTTACTTTTCTCATAATTAGACCAGTTTATGGGTTTTGGGGAAGAAGACCACAGAGGTAAAATGCGATCATTATAGTACATCAGGAATGTCAGCGTATCATATACAGGGAATTCCCTGGTTGTCTGGTGGTTAGGGCTCTCTGTTCTTGTTGCTGAGGGCCGGGGTTCAAACTCTGGTTGGGGAACTAAAATCCCACAAACCACATGGTGTGGCCAGTAAATAAATAGACTCTACCATAAATTTTAAAAATATATATGTTATATTATTAAATCATCTATCTAATATAGTATCAGCCTGCCATCATTATTGATGGTTTTTGGGGGGCTTTTTGGCTGTGCCACATAGCATGTGGAATCTTAATTCCCTGACCAGGGATTGAACCTGTCCCTCCTGCAGTGGGAGCATGGAGTCTTAACCACTGGACTATAAGGGAAGTCCCACATGATATTCATTTGCTTAATTGTTCATTTCCAGTAATCATGCATGGCAGTACTAGAATTATTAAACCATGTCCTTGTGGGAAGCAAATTTATCAACTAGAGTACAAGGCTTGTGTATAATTATTTTTGCTTTTTATTTTATGGGCTCTGGTCATTTCCAGTATTATTTAGGTTAACACGTTTCCTCTTATCCTCTTCAGTAAGGTGGTTTCATACATTTGTACTACAGTTAGATTCTTCTGTCACTTTCTATATTTTATCTGGGATCCCTCGCCTTCTAAGTGAATTTTTTTTTTAATGTGTACATTAAAGTTTGCTCTTGGAGCTGTAAATTTCTGTAGGTTTTGACAAATGCATGATGTCATGTGTCCATCACTGCAGAATCATACAGAGTAGTTTATCACTCTTTAAAAATTCCCCAGTGCTTCACCTATTTGATTTTGCCTCTTACTTGGCAATCACTGATCTGCTTACAGTCTCTGAAAGTCACTATTTAGCATTTATTTTTAAATGTATAATTTGATCAGAAGAGCTTCTTGCTTTTATATAAGATTTTCCTTTAAAGCAAAGTTTATTTTTCTTTTTAGATCTCTTGAAGCACTGTTAAATCAGAAGAGGCCTCAATACATTAAAGCTAAAGAAAACACTTCTCACCACCTCAAGAAATTAGATATGGCTAAAAAATCAATAAAGGACAGTGAAAAACAATGTTCTAAACAGGAAGATGACATAAAAGCCTTGGAGACAGAGCTGGCTGATTTAGATGGTGCATGGAGAAGTTTTGAAAAGCAGATTGAGGAAGAAATGTTACATAAAGGACGAGACATTGAACTAGAAGCTGGTCAGGTGAAAAAGTTGGCATGTGGGAAATCATTTGTTTCTACTGTTTCAGCTTCTCCTTTTGATTAGAATTTAAAGGATGACTTCTCTTTCTGATTATTTTAAGAGATTGCCGCAGAATTTAAATTATGGGGATTTTGATTTTTCAGCCTATATGGAGAACCTAAATTTAATTTTTACACTAGGCTATTTTTCCTTTATAAAAGTAGATGACATCGTAACATTTGTGAATTAACTAAAGTCATAGAAAATACTTCAGCAAGATTACATGGTTCATTTTATGGAATTATATTCATATGTTTTTAAGGTAATTAACATTCATGAGGAAAAAATAATTACCTTAAAAACATAATTATATTCATATGTTCTTAAGGTAATTATTTTTTCCTCATGAATATTTTAAAAACTTAAAAGTCAGATTATATGTGGCTTTGAAGAGACATGATCACTTAATTGACAGGAGGGAAATTGGTTAAGATTGTTTAAAATGTTAAGTGATTAATGAATATCCAATTTAGTATATAACATATAAGTCAATAATAGATATCCAGAAATTTATAATCCAAAGTTTTCAAACATTCTTTCAACTAAATTTCTATTATTTATTTCTTTCATTAATTTTATAACTTTATTTCACAATATATATGCTAAAATAATTGAGACTGTATAGATATAAAAATACATAATTTTCTCTGAACTCCTCTTACTTCTGGACCATTAATGAGTTTTAATGTGCTTTCTCTTACAGAATTTCTTACAGAGACCTTATAGAGTTGGTTTTGAATACCTTGTTGATCTATCTAAACAGTTTAAAATAAGATGTTCATTTTGTGTTCATGCTGTCTTAGCTGGAGAAGATGGCTAATTATGATATAATTCAAATAAAACATTTTTGATAAGTTTAATTATCTGCTAGTAAAGAATATCATAGAAAGAATTTCCTCTCACACTTCTTTAAATGAATTATCAATGTTTAAATGCTTTTTATACAGCTGGTTCAATATAAAGAACTTAAGGAACAGGTAAGAAAGAAAGTGGCTATAATGACCCAACAGTTGGAAAAGCTGCAGTGGGAACAGAGGTCTGATGAAGAAAGATGGGCATTTGAAAAGAGGAGACATGGAGAAGTTCAGGTACCTTGGTTTGTGTAATAAATGATTTAGAATTATTTTTCATGAAATTTTATTCCCTTTTTATATTTGTTTTTCAGTATATAAATGGTTTTACATCAGATATAAGGAATTAATTAAATTTTCTGGATTACCTGTTAGACTGCTTAGCACTATTTAGGTCCTCTTTCATAGTCTAAGATATAGACAGTGTAAGGACTTCCCTGGTGGGTCAGTGGTTAAGACTCTGCCTTCCAGTGTAGGGGATGTAGGTTCAATCCCTGGTTGAGGAACTAAGATTCCACATGCCGTGAGGCGACTAAGCCATGCACCAAATTTAAGAGAGAAACCCACGTGCCTCAGTGAAGACTGAGCACAGCCAAATAAGTAAAATAAAAGTGTAAAGAAACTGATAAAAATAACATATAAAAATAGTGTCTTCCTTCATGTAGTCAGTAAGCATTTTATGCATACTTGTATAATGATAGGCAGAAAACAAAGAGGAACTAAAGAGCTTTTTGACAGAGGTGAAAGAGGAGAATGAAAAAGCTGGCTTAAAACTCAGCATTCATAAAACTAAGATCATAGCATCCAGTCCCATCACTTCATGGCAAATAGAAGGGGAAAAGTGGAAACCGTGGCAGATTTTATTTTCTTAGGCTCCAAAATCACTGCGGATGGTGACTGCAGCCTTGAAAGTAAAAGATGCTTACTCCTTGGAAGGAAAGCTATGACAAACCTAGACAGTGTATTAAAAATCAGAGACATCACTTTACTAGCAAAGGTCCATATAGTCAAAGCTATGGTTTTTCCAGTAGTCACATACAGATGTGAAACTTGGACCATAAAGAAGGCTGAGTTCCAAAGAATTGATGCTTTTGAACTGTGGTGTTGGAGAAGACTCTTGAGAGTCCCTTGGACAGCAAGGAGATCAAACCAGCCAATCCTAAAGGAAATCAACCCTAAATATTAATTACAAGGACTGATGCTGAAGCTCCACTACTTTGGCTACCTGATGTGAAGACCTTTCCTATTGGAAAAAACCCTGATGCTGAAAAAGACTGAGGGGAGGAGTAGAAGGGGGCGACAAAACATAAGATGGTCAGATGGCGTCACCGACTCAATGGACAGGAGTTTGAGCAAACTCTGGGAGATAGTGAAGGACAAGGAAGCCTGGTGTGCTGCAGTCTACGGGGTCACAAAGAGTCAGACATGACTTAGCAACTGAACAACAACATAATGATAGGCACAGGCAGATGCTGTTGTCTGTTCTTCCATTGAGGTTAGGAGGAGTATAACTAAAGGGAAAAAAAAACAAATAGTATAAGTGAAAGGTCATTTGGAAATACTAAGGACATAGCCCAAGAGGAGCTTCATAGTCTACATGAGAGGTAACCATCAAGACGGCATTATACTATTCTGCCTTAGAGTAAGAGAGACTTGGCTTCCATCCAGTCTTGTCCTGTCACTGACTGTGTTGATATAGCTAAATCATTTCACTTCTTTGAACTTTGATTTCTTCATTTGTACAATGTCTTTTTTTGGTCTTTTTGTCTGTCTTTTTTGTGGCTGAGTTATATTCCATTGTATATATAATATACCACATCTTTATACATTCATCTATCGATGGACATTTAGGTTGCTTCCTTATCTTGACTATTGTAAATAATACTGCAGTGAACATGGGAGTGCATATCTTTTCTAATTACTTTTTTCTTCACAAAAATATCTAGGATTGGTATTGCTGGGTCACATGATAGTTATATTTTTATTTTGTGAGGAATCTCCATACTGTTTTCCATAGTAGCTGCACCAATTTACGTTCCCACCAGTAGTGCATGAAAGTTCACTCTTCTCCATATCCTTGCCAATACTTGTCTTCTTGATAACAGCCATTCTGACAGGGGTGAGATGATATCTCATTGTGATTTTGACTTGCATTTCTCTGATGATATTGAGCATCTTTTCATGCACCTGCTATCTGTATGTCTTCCTTGGAAAAATGTCTATTCAGATAACCTGCCCATTTTTTAATTACTTCTTGTTTTTATGTTGAGTTGTATGAGTTCTTTGTACATTTTGGATGTTAACCGCTTAGCACATATACTGTTTGCAAACCTCTCCCATTCAGAGCTGCTGCTGCTGCTGCTGCTGCTGCTGCTAAGTCGCTTCAGTTGTGTCCGACTCTGTGCGACCCCACAGACAGCAGCGCACCAGGCTCTGCTGTCCCTGGGATTCTCCAGGCAAGAACACTGAAGTGGGTTGCCATTTCCTTCTCCAGTGTGTGAAAGTGAAAGTGAAGTCGCTCAGTCATGTCCAACTCTTCGAGACCCCATGGACTGCAGCCTACCAGGCTCCTCCGTCCATGGGATTTTCCAGGCAAGAGTACTGGAGTGGGGTGCCATTGCCTTCTCCGACCTCAGCTTAAATCACTATAAGCTTCCCTCTTAGGACTACTTTTGCGCATTCCATAGGTTTTGGATCATTGTATTTTGTCTCTAGGTGTTTTTAAAAAATTTCTTCTTTGATTTCTTCAGTGATCCATTGGTTGTTTAATAATAACTGTTTAGTCTCCACATATTTGTTTTCTGGCAGTTTTTTCCTTCTGTTTGATTTCTAGTCTCGGTTGTGGTCAGAAAACATGCTTGATATGGTTTTAGTTTTCTTAAATTTATTGTGACTTGCTTTGTGGCAACTCCTGGTTCTAGATCACTTAGTAAAGGAGTAAGATTATTTATTGACTATGCCAAAGCCTTTGACTGTGTGGATTACAAAAAACTGGAAAATTCTGAAAGAGATGGAAATACCAGACCACCTGACCTGCCTCTTGAGAAACCTATATGCAGGTCAGGAAGCAACAGTTAGAACTGGACATGGAACAACAGACTGGTTCCAAGTAGGAAAAGGAGTATGTCAAGGCTGTATACACCCTGTTTATTTAACTTCTATGAAGAGTACATCATGAGAAACGCTGGGCTGGAGGAAACACAAGCTGGAATCAAGATTGCCGGGGAAAATGTCAATAACCTCAGATATGCAGATAACACCAGCCTTATGGCAGAAAGTGAAGAAGAATTAAAGAGCCTCTTGATGAAAGTGAAAGAGGAGAGTGAAAAATTTGGCTTAAAGCTCAACATTCAGAAAACTAAGGTCGTGGCATCTGGTCCCATCACTTCATGGCAAATAGATGGGGAAACAGTGGCTGACTTTATTTTTCTGGGCTCCAAAATCACTGCAGATGGTGACTGCAGCCATGAAATTAAAAGATGCTTACTCCTTGGAAGAAAAGTTATGACCAACCTAGACAGCATATTCAAAAGCAAAGACATTACTTTGTCAACAAAAGTCCGTCTAGTCAAGGCTATGGTTTTTCCAGTGGTCATGTATGGATGTGAGAGTTGGAGTATAAAGAAAGCTGAGCACCAAAGAATTGATGCTTTTGAAGTGTGGTGTTGGAGAAGACTTTTGAGAGTCCCTTGGACTGCAAGGAGATCCAACCAGTCCATCCTAAAGGAAATCAGTCCTGGGTGTTCATTGGAAGGACTGATGATAAAGCTGAAACTCCCAATACTTTGGCCACCTGATGCGAAGTGGTCACTCATTTGAAAAGCTGACTCATTTGAAAAGACCCTGAAACTGGGAAAGATTGAGGGCAGGAGGAGAAGGGGACGACAGAGGATGAGATGGTTGGATGGCATCACCGACTCAACGGACATGGGTTTGGGTGAACTCCGGGAGTTGGTGATAGACAGGGAGGCCTGGCGTGCTGCGGTTCATGGGGTCGCAAAGAGTCAGACACAACTGAGCAACTGAACTAAAAACCGATTAATGTTGCTGTAATGCACGGGATGAATTAGACAGGGAAAATGTTAAAGATAAACAAATTAGAGACTACCACAGTCCTTGGACTTAGTGATAAAGTGAATGGAGCAATACTTGTGAAGTCCTCCTTCCACAAGCCTGTAGTTGCCTTTTAGATTCCTATACAGTTACAGTATTGAGCCGCTCTAGTGGAATTACTTGTCTGTTTCTCCCACCAGACCTTAGTCCTTGAGAGCAGAGACTCTGTCTTGTTCATTATAGTATCTGTAGTTTCTAGCACATGGTAGGCTGTGAATAAATATTTACTGAATGAGTTAGTTTGAAAGAGAGAGAGGACTGTATATAAATATTTGAAAATAATCCCCTTGGGGTTTGAAGTTACCAGAGTAAACTTGCTGAAGATAGATACCTAGTAAATGATGGAGTGAGGATTTGAACCTTGATTCCTGAAACCTCAAAACTCTTTACCATACTGCCTTTTCAAAATAAAAATTTGCTCTCCTGAGAATTTTCATATGGTTATCTATATATTTCAAATTTAGAACAACATATGCAGTTAAAGGCTTCCCCAGTGGCTCAGCAGTAAAGAATCTGCCTGCAGGGCAGGAGCTGCAGGAGAATGCGGGTTTGATCTCTGGGTCGGAAAGATCCCCTGGAAGAGGGCATGGCAGCCCACTTCAGTATTCCTGCCTAGAGAATCCTATGCACAGAGGACCCTGGTTGGCTAAGGTCCATAGGGTCACAAAAGAATTGGACATGACTGAAGTGACAGCATGCACAGACACATGCTATTACAAGTTCTAGGCATCTAGTGAAAAACTGTTTGTTTGGAGTTGCTATAATTGATTTCAGATTTCATTTCCTATTATAGGAAAATATAAAACAAATAAAGGAACAAATAGAAGATCATAAAAAGCGAATAGAGAAGTTGGAGGAGTATACAAAAACATGCACGTAGGTATAGTAAAAAAAATTGCTTGCAGCTTTCCTGTATCTCTGGGGTCTTGTATATTTGTGGTGAATGCTTCCCCTGTATCATAATGTTCTCACTCTCCCATTGTTTTTTTATTTCATGGTAGATAATTAAAAATTATAATTAACCACTTAAGGTTGAGATTTTGAAAATATAAATGTTTAACAGTGGTGAAACTTAAAACTCTCCTTTGGTATTGATATTTTATAACAAAAATATGTCATGAAAACTATCAGCACCTAAGTATTCTATCACTAAGAATTTCTTTTTAATTGATATTTACTTACTGTTAAGCTCATGATGATTGCTCTGGTTATAGTGAGTGAGCTATTCTTTTTTCTCAGAATCCAGAAATATGTATCTTTTGACTCAAGAATTATTTAAGTATCTTTTGCTCATGTTTGGTGTTAGGTTTATTATATTGTATTTTTCACCATTTGAAATAGATAGAGCACTATCCCATTCCCCTGCGATGCCAGGCTAGAGTGTATTGCAATTCCTAAATTTTGGTTTTTCTTTTTGCTGTATAATGTATTATTGTTATTGTCATATAGGAATTGCTTGAAAGAAAAAAAAGAGCAAGAGGAAAACTTAGTGAATGAAATAGAAAAAACAAAATCAAGAATGTCTGAAGTTAATGAAGAGTTGAATCTTATTAGAAGTGAATTGCAGAATGCTGGAATTGATACCCATGAAGGAAAACGTCAGCAAAAGAGAGCAGAGATTCTAGAACACCTTAAGAGACTTTACCCCGATTCAGTGGTAATTGAAATAAAAAGGCTAAGCTTTCTTATTTGTGATTAAAAATTTGAAATTATTAGGAAGTATTATTATTTCAGAAACCTATAAATTTTGTGTTTTATTATTTATACTTAAGGCATAATAGTAACTGGGGTAAAATGTGTATAATCCCCAGTAATGTCTATAGGTAAGTAATTATTGGGGAGAAACATTGATATGAACACATTACCCAGAGAGTCCAGATATCCCCAAAGGATATGTGTATATGAAATAGTCTGTTGCCCTGTAGACACATAGCCTTAAACCTCATTTTCTTCATGATTTCAGTTTTTTTTTTAAGTACTTTCTTCAGTGGACATTGTTGGCATACTTTTGAACAGTGAATTTTTATTCTCTAAATCTGACTGTCCATCCAGTATTACTAGCTTATTTCATTGGCCCCAATGCAGCAATATCTAACTTGTTATGTGAGGTATCCACTTCAGAGAATTATTTCTTTTGGTATTGGGGTCTGTCGTCTCACTCTTGTCACTAACACCAGTGTACACTGTGTGCTCCTTGTTTCACGACAGCCTTTTTTTTCAGCATCTGACACTGTTAACCACTTGCACTTTTTGAAACCCTCCTTGATACCACACTCTGTTGGTTTTCCTATTTCTCTGATCACCCATCTTCATTTAGTTTATAGCATCTTTTTTGCCTTTCTGACTCTTTAAGTGTTAGTTACTAGATAATGATAGAAGAATAAGGGTGGGTCACAGAATTCTTCCCCCAATACCAAGGAAAATCACAAAAACTAGTGAAAAACTAGTTCAACAACCAAAAGAGGAAAGGGGCTCATACATCATGCTCTACTAACCTTCAGAAAATAGTAATAGTCCAGGATTTCTTTTTAAAGATTAAAATATAGCATTGCTGATTCTTAATTCTGCACAAGGCAAACTGATAAATTGATTAATTCCTGAGAATTCTCACTTAATATCCCTAATCTAGCAAGAAGGAAACTTTGTTGTTTCCTTCTGAGTAGAAAACTAGCATTCAAATAGAATCAGAGAATATGGACTTCTGCTTCTCTTAGATGGAAGTGAAGGCTCTAGAGCTCTTCATTAAATTGAGAAGCCAGTTCAAAGCCCTCTCCCCCCAAATGGGATCTGTTCTCTTTCCCCCAAGAAGAAAAACCTTAGTATGGGATATTAATTGAAGAAAGAATAAAACTCAGTTATTCAAGTAAAATATGTGCATAGCTTTAGCACAGCTCTCATTTACCTTTGCTTTTCAAGCCCTTGGGCATCCCTGGTAGCTGAGCTGATAAAGAATCTTCCTGCAATGCAGGAGACCCTGATTCAATTCCTGGGTCAGGAAGATCCCCTGGAGGAGGGTACGGTAACCCACTCCAGTTCAAGTCCTTGGGTGATGGGCAATCAGAAAATCTTTAGAATATAGAACAGAAAATACTTGGTCCATCATTTGTTGCTCAGAGGAGATAACCATCTCAGTTTTAGGTGAGAATCAAAAAAAGTTATCCATTACAGAAAGTAAAAGGTTTACACAGAGCTGCCCACATTAAATATAGGAAAGGTGAAGAGAAGCTGTATGGCAGCATAGGTACATATATTAAAAGAAAAAAAAGAATAAAAGGCATTTAGAAGTCAAAGAGCCTTGTGGAAGAAAGTTACAGAACAAAATCCCCCATAAGCTTTTTGTCCTGTAGACAATTTAATAAGAGCTTGAATTCACAAAATCAAGTTCAGATACCAGAATAAAATAAAAAACTGTAGTGCTAAGAAAACAAATCAGGAACAAACATTACTGAACTAATAAATTGCAAATAGCAAGAAATGGTTACATAGCTGAAAAGCAAACTACTGACCTAGAAGTCAGATTTTATTTAATCATAACTGAATTGAGAAGAAAAAACAAGATAATAAATATTAAAGACAATGATGATCTATCATAAAGAAATTGGTTTTTCTGAAGTAGAATCTAGCGAATGAAGAGTCTAAAGACGTAAAATTGAATCTGAAAGACGTCTAGGGAGCATTGATACAGGACGGCTGGCATTCTGATGTTTTCTAGACTTTTTGAACTTCAGTCTGATTCTTGACCCGTCCTCAGATCCTGAAAAACAGTTCTCTGTGGGAAGCCATCTCTGGCTTCTCAGGTCAACCTGGTCCCTGTTACATATTCTCAGAGCACTCTGTGCTTAGTCACAGTGTCTCTTTTAACTCTTACTTTGTACATGCATATAATTATTGATTATTTATTTTCTTCCCCTACTAACCTGAAAACTCTGTGAGGTTAGAGAGGATCTGTTTTGTTCAGGCATGTTTACCCAGTGTCTGGCTCAGCACCTGCATGCAGTAGATGCCTCACAGATTCTTATTTAATAAGTAACGTCATGAATGAATGCTGTTTCGTTACTAGGTTTGTAAAATATTTTAGTACCTTGGTATGACTGCTGCTGCTGCTGAGTCGCTTCAGTCGTGTCCGACTCTGTGCGACCCCTTAGATGGCAGCCCACCAGGCTCCCCCGTCCCTGGGATTCTCCAGGCAAGAACACTGGAGTGGGTTGCCATGCCCTCCTCTAGGGAATCTTCCCAATCCAGGGATCGAAACGAGGTCTCCCACATTGCAGGCGGATTCTTTACTGTCTGAGCCACCAGAAATTTATTTCCATTTTCCATTTGAGACTGTTAAATTATGATGTTTATAATTTTGTAAAACTAGTTTTGATCTGTGTTGCTTTGTTGCATTAAAAAATGAATTATACGTTTCTCACTAATGTGTTTGTTTTTCTCTCCTTTTTGAAACCTGCTAAGTTTGGAAGACTACTTGACCTGTGTCATCCTATTCATAAGAAATACCAGCTGGCTGTTACTAAACTTTTTGGTCGGTACATGGTTGCCATTGTTGTAGCCTCTGAAAAGGTAGCAAAAGATTGTATTCGATTTCTGAAGGAGGAAAGAGCTGAACCTGAGACGTTCCTTGCACTAGATTACCTTGATGTAAGAAATTTGTAATCCTTAGTATTTAATGGTGATAAAATTCTGTCTTTTAAAGTATGTCTTTATTGCCTGAGACTGTGGTAGTAATTTACAAAGTCATTGATTGGATGCCAGTTAGTCATTCAAATGGCTGGTGTTAATATACTGACAGGCAAAGAATAATATCTGGAGAAGGTGATGGCAACCGACTCCAGTACTCTTGCCTGGAAACTCCCATGGGCAGAGGAGCCTGGTAGGCTGCAGTTGATGGGGTCATGAAGAGTTGGACACGACTGAGCGACTTCACTTTCACTTTTCACTTTCATGCTCTGGAAAAGGAAATGGCAGCCCACTCCAGTGTTCTTGCCTGGAGAATCCCAGGGACTGCAGAGCCTGGTGGGCTGCCATCTATGGGGTCGCACAGAGTCAGACACGACTGAAGCGACTTAGCAGCAGAGGTAGCTGTCTTTCTTGCCTTCATATCATTTCTTCCTAATCTAGTTTTGCCATAATTTACCGTAATGATTTTGAGCACATTGCTCTAGCAGTGCACCACTAGCCAGCAATTTATTTTCTCCTATAGCATAGTATGTTGGAGAAGGATGAAACGTATGTTCTGTCAGTGAAATGCTAACCCAAAGTTTCAGTTGTAAGTGTGTGGTCCAGTAAATATGTGTCAGCTATTGGTGGAGCAAGCTAAATTTTGAGCTTTGAGGTATGTATTGAAAGGTCTTAAGAGTATCTAAAATTTACATAATATTTATATCTGCACACATATTTTGGTTATAGGGTTTTTGTTTATGAAAATGAAATTATACTTTCTGGTTTTCAGTAACACATTGCAAATATCTTTTGATCTCTTTATCAAACCAGCTTAAGTCATGTCAAAGGGGATCTACAAGCTTTCCTGATATTTAAGCCTAAAATGGTTTTCTGAGTTCCATATTATTATGCCACTCTTTAGAAAGTATATAAATAGGTATTTCCTCCCACTAGATTTTATGATTTTGAGAGCAGGAAGGGTTTCTCAGTCATTGCTTAATCCCAACTAGTTAGTGATAAAATTTAATCTGGAAATTATATCTTCTGGCATTTGATGAAATGTATTTTTAAAAAATATTAAATGAAGCCAGGGGTATTGTTCATCAGATTCTCATCTAACTTTTATTGTGTATAAGTGCATACTACTAACCACTTACTGTCATGTTTATATATGTTCTTTGAAAAAGAATGTACTGAGTATTTGGTTTATATTTTAATATACCTAATATATCAAGTATTTTTTAAACCTTTTAGATCAAACCAATCAATGAAAGATTAAGGGAGATTAAAGGCTGTAAAATGATGATTGATGTCATAAAGACTCAGTTTCCTCAGCTGAAGAAAGTAATTCAGTTTGTGTGTGGAAATGGCCTTGTCTGTGAGACTCTGGAAGAAGCAAGGCATATTGCCTTCGCTGGACCTGAAAGACGGAAAGTAAGAGATTTAAATTGCAGTTTTGGATAATTTAAAGCAGTATTTGTAAGACTAACATGTTACGTATACAAATATTTATATATGCTTTCATATGTTTTCCTATGTGAGGAAGACTAACAGAACCTAAGATGTTCATGGCTGCAGTAGTTTTTGTAATGTTAAGTATTCAAAAATTACTTTCTCTAATATTTCCCCAAATCAGAAATCATATTTTGGAAGTTAGATTTATTGTAGTGATATCCTAGAGCTGTTAATTTTTTAACTATATATACAATGGATCTCAGATTTTCCCTGTATTTACATATATAATACATACATTTCTGAATACCAGGAAAGAATTTAGGTGCTTAGTTTACATTCTCAGTTATTCTATAGTTTAATGAAGATACTAACTGTCCTTTTATACATTCAAGGTTTTAACACATTTGAAGTTATATAGAAATAGCACAATTGAAATGAGGTTACTAAATATTAGTCTCTCAAATAATTTAGGTTTTAAAAATATTATTTCCTCTCAATTGAAATAGAATTTGTATTTAATTAAACAGTGTAAAATTATTCTAATTATCTGATATAGTCTTTTTTAAAAAACTACTTTGTGATAACATAGTACCTAAGGGCATTAACTATGGAGTAAGACCAGTTTCCTGATAGCTGGTAAAGAACCTGATAGCTGGTGAAGATACCCTGACAGTTGGTAAAGAATCTGCCTGCAATGCAGGAGACCCCAGTCAATTCCTGGGTCGGGAAGATCCACTGGAGAAGGGCTAGGTTACTCACTCCAGTATTCTTAGGCTTCCTTTTTGGCTCAGCTGGTGAAGAATTGACCTGCAGTGCAGGAGACCTGGGTTTGATCCCTGGGCTGGGAAGATTCCTGGGTCAGGAAGATCCCCTGGAGAAGGAAAAGGCTACCCACTCCAGTATTCTGGCCTAGAGAATTCCATGGACTGTATAGTCCAAGGGGTTGCAAAGTGTCGGACATGACTGAGCTACTTGCAAAAAAAAAAGACCAGTGATACTATTTAGTAATTAATTATGTAAATTTAGGCAAGTTTCTAAACCTTTTAGTTTGTTCATCTAAAGTGGCAGAAATAATAGTACTTATTTCATAGTTATAGGATTAAATAAGTAATAACATGCAAAATGCTTTTATAGTGCCCAGGAAATAGCTCTCAAAAAAGTGATAGTCAATTTGTATTTACTAGTCAGTTTACACATTTGATGTGAAATGTCCAGAATTGCAAATTAACACATAGCAGGCTATACTTATAAAAGAGAGGAATTTCCTGTATTAAATGTATTGACTTGTCTTATGTGATTAACTTCTCATACACTTTAGTAGTTGTAGCTATAATAATCTTAATGTGATCTCTGTCATTGATTTCTCCATATTAAATTTAAGCAGGTGTAATAAGTGAGCTACTAAGATATCTTCCTTATTTGCTACCTCATTAACTATGCTGAAGTTGATTTTTGTATATTTGTAAAATTGATTTTTGAAGATTTGTGTGATGAATTTAAAGAAGTCACATGAAGATAAGACTGTGTTTAACTTTTCCTTCGTTCACCATATATTGATGGTTTATATCTTGTTCATAGTAATATGCCTTACCCCTTTAGGCTATATTTTGTTCTTTTTGTTACTTCAAATTTTTAATCAGCGTTATATATCATATTTTTATTTTGAAGTATGTTCCAGGGACTCTTCTTCCCATTATTATTATTCCACTTGAAGAATATTTTCTATGTTTTAGGATGCAAAAGACGTTTGGATAGATGTCATATTTTCACAGAAATCATCTGAGGTTTTTAATTTGTGCTTTTGGTTTTCCATGGACTTGATGTCTTTCCATTGTCTTGATAATGTGGTTTAAAATTTTCTTTGTTCAAACATTGCAAGTTACATCACAAAATTATATTTTTGTAAGTTTATAAACTACATACAGTATATGTAAACTATATAATGTAAATTACAGTGATTTTGCTAGCTGTAGTTTAGTCATTAAGATATTTATAACTCAGTCTTAAAATAGTTTAAAAATTTATGTAACAAAATTTTAAAATCTAGAGTCTCTTTCAGTACATGTGATTATTTCATCCATTTCCCTTAAGCAAAGAAACAACAATTATTTTGCTTCCTTTTCCCATAGACTGGATGGTTATTTCTCTAAATCATATGTAGAAATATCTGTTTATGCTTTGGGCTTCCCTAATAGCTCAGTTGGTAAAGAATCTGCCTGCAATGCGGGAGACCCCAGTTTGATTCCTGGGTTGGGAAGATCCACTGGAGAAGGGATAGGCTACCCACTCCAGTATTCTTGGACTTCCCTTGTGGCTCAGCTGGTAAAGAATCCACCTGCAGTGCGGGAGACCTGGGTTCAGTCCTGAGTCAGGAAAAACCCCTGGAGAAGGGAAAGGCTACCCACTCCAGGATTCTGGCCTAGAGAATACAGTCCATGGGGTCGCAAAGAGTCAGACACAACTGAGCGACTTTCACTTTCATTTATGTTTTACCCTTCTAATATGATGTAGCAAAAAAACAGACCCAGAAAAATGTTATTAACTACCTGGTAATCTGTGAAAACATCGTTTTTCCAAAAATTAAATATATTAAACTAGAGAGAATAAAAATGCAGGGTACAGTAGGTTGAAAAAACTGGGTATCATCTAGAATAAAATATAGTTGAATCTACACTTCATACCTTATATCAGTATATTCATGGATTAGAAATGTAAATGTTAAAAAATAAAACTGTAAAGGTATCAAGAGAAACTATGGGAAATTTTTTCTTAATCTCAGAGATAGTAAGGCCTTTCCAATATGACCAAAAATTTAAAAAGCCAACCCCAAGGCTAAAAAAAATGGGTGAAAAAGTTAGTCACTCAGTCATATCCAACTCTTTGTGACCCCATGGACTATAGCCTGCCAGGCTTCTGTGGTTTTTAGCCATTATTAATGGCTATGCATAAATTTACATAAACATTTCTGCATAGAAAAGACCATTATAAGCAAAATCAAAAGACATGGCAAACCAGAGAAAATATTTTCTACTCATAAAAAAGAAAATTTGCTACAAATCAATCAGGTAAAGAACAGAAATAAAGTTGAAAAATAGACAAGGGAGAGGAGCAAACTTAGGTTCATAAAAGGAAATATAATTGCTGTTAAATATGAAAACTCACCCTCACTTAAAATATGGGAAATTCCCATTAAAACTATACCAAAATACTGTTTTCACTTATCAAATTGATCAACATCAAAAAGTTTAATAACACTTTATGGGGAAAGAGACCCTTGGGTTCACTGCTCTGGGCATGTAAATTTGTGCCAACTCTTTGAAGGGCAAGTCTAGCAGTTGTACTTCTTCAGAACTTTACATACACATAAAATCATATGTGTATGAAATGATATATATATACAAGATTTAGTTATTGAACCATTGTGTGTAGCAAGAAATTTGGAAACAATTTGCCCAAGACTGTTCAGTAAAGTTATAATGCATTTATAAAGTGGGACACTATATAACCTTAAATAGAGGGAATGAAGCTCTTTATGTACAACTGTCAGATAATCTCCAAGATTTCAGTTCAGTTGCTCAGTTGTGTCTGACTCTTTGTGACCTCATGGACTGCGGCACGCCAGGCCTCCCTGTCCATCACCACCTCCTGGAGTTTACTCAAACTCATGTCCATTGAGTCGGTGGTGCCATCCAACCATCTCATCCTCTGTTGTCCCCTTCTCCTCCTGCCTTCAATCTTTCCCAGCATCAGGGTCTTTTCAGATGAGTCAGTTCTTCGCATCAGGTGGCCAAAGTATTAGAGCTTCATCATCAGTCCTTTCAATGAATATTCAGGACTGATTTCCTTTAGGATGGACTGGTGCAATCTCCTTGCTGTCTAAGAGACTCTAAAGAGTGTTCTCCAACACCACAGTTAAAAAGCATCAATTCTTCAGTGATCAGTTTTCTTTATAGTCCAACTCTTAAATCTATACATGACTACTCCAAGATATAGTCAGTTTTTTAAAAAGTAGTAAGTAGACTAGTGTTTATTATGTTACCATTTGTGTAAAACATGAGGAAAGGAGATGTGTATTTGTTTATGCAAAAATATTTCTGGAAGAATACATAAGAAATTGACAGCATTGATCATCTCTGGGGAGGGTAACTGGGTCATAGGGGCTAGCAATACCAGGGAAATTTTTTACTCTGTGCCCTGTATCTTTTGGAGTTTGAACTATGTGAATATCTTACCCATTCAAAAATAAAAGGGAAATGTTAAAGTATATTATTTTCCATACCTGTGAAAGACAGCTTAAAAATATGTATAACCTGTATACCACAAAAGTTACAGAGGATCTGCTTCAGCAGCTTATAACACTGAAACACAATTTCTTGAAACAGTTGAATTTGTTCAGTGGAATGATCGGATATACCTCAGAATGAATTTTTAATGCCAAAGAAATCCTCCTTTTCCTAAGCCAGGCTCTCTAGAACTTTTATTTAATGCTACTAATATTTAAAAATTCCCCCAACTGCTTATTTTATATGATATCCCCAAGGTATTTTTTGGGGAATGCAAGCCCCCAAATATGCATAGGAGGACTGCACTGAGCAACGATTGTAAACTGTAATTTTTAGGCTAGAAATAGAAATTGTAGTCCTTCCAGAATAGCTTTGACTGTCAATCAAATGAAACAGGTTATTTGATACTAAATTTACTTTTTAAAGAAATAAATTATTTTAATAAACATAGAAACTATTTTTAAAAGCCCTATAATTCTATGAATTGCTGCCTATTTCATTTTTAGAATTAAAGGAGGTCTATAACATGGTGATTATTAAGAACATGGACATAGATGTTTGATCAACTTTTGATTTAGGGATTTTAGTCCCTGTCTTAAAGAGATGGGAACACCAGACCTCCTTACCTGTCTCCTGAAAAACCTGTATGCATGTCAAGAAGCAACAGTTAAAACCTTACGTGGAACACTGACTGGTTCAGTTGTGGGAAAGGAGTATGTCAAGGTTGTATATTGTCACTCTGTTTATTTAGCTTTGTGCAGAGTACATCATGTGAGATGCCAGGTTGGATGCATCATAAGCTGGAATCAAGATTGCCAGAAGAAATATCAACCTCAGATTTGCAGATGATACCACTCTGATAGCAGAAAGTGAAGAGGAACTGAAGAGCCTCTTGATGAAAGTGAAAGAGAGTGAAAAAGCTGGCTTAAAACTCAGCATTCAAAAAATGGAGATCATGGCATCAGTCCCATCACTTCATGGCAAATAGAAGGGAAAAAGTAGAAGCAGTGACAGATTCTATTTTCCTGAGCTTCAAAATCACTGTGGACAGTGACTGCAGTTGTGAATTAAAAGACCCTTGCTCCTTGGAAGGAAAGCTATGACAAACCTAGACAGCATGTTAAAAAGCAGAGACTTCACTTGGCTGACAAAGGTCCATATAGTCTGGATTTGAGTGAAAGTGAAAGTTTCTCAGTCGTATCCAACTCTTTGCAACCCCATGGAATAGTCCGTGGAATTCTCTAGGCCAGAATACTGGAGTGGGTAGCCTTTCCCTTCTCCAGGGAAACTTCCCAATGCAGGGATCAAACCCAGGTCTCCCACACTGCAGGCAGATTCTATACCAGCTGAGCCACCAGGTACGCTCAAGAATACTGGAGTGGGTAGCCTATCCCTTCTCTGGGGGATCTTCCTGACCCAGGAATCGAACTTGGGTCTCCTGCATTGTAGATGGATTCTTTACCAGCTGAGCTACCAAGGCATGGATGTGAAGAGTTGGACCATAAAGAAGACTGAGCACCGAAGAATTGATGCTTTCTAATTGTGCTCTAGAAGACTTTTGAGAGTCCCTTGGACATCAAGGAGATCAAACCAGTCAATCCTAAAGGAAATGGACCCTGAATATTCATTGGAAAGACTGATGCTGAAGTTGAAGCTCCAGTACTTGGGCTACATGATGTGAAGAGTTGACTCATTGGAGAAGACCCTGATCCTGGGAAAGATTGAAGGCAAAAGAAGAGGGCAGCAGAGGATGAGATGGTTAGATAGCATCACTGACTCTTTGGACATGAATTTGTGCAAACTCCTAGTGAAGGACAGAAAAGCACAGTGAAGGACAGAAAAGCCTGGTGTTCTGCAGTCCATGGGGTGGCAAAGAATTGGACATGACTTAGCAACTAAACAACAATAACAGATGGCTTTAGGCAAGCTTCTTAATATCTGTAAGCCCCAGTCTATAAGATGGAAATCATATTTACTCATGGGGTGCAAACATAGAATTGAATAGCATATAGGCACTATGTCAAGCATAGTATGATAAATAGTTACAGTAATGACAGCAGCAGCCAACAAAGTAATAAAAAGAATCTCAGAAAATTGTGAGTACCCTCTGCTCTAAGAGGGGAAGTTGACTTGGCCAAGTGTGATGCCTGGAAAGAGAGAGCTGGCATAGAATAGCATATGTGTTATGACAGATTCTTAGTTCAAAGTTCTTGATACACTTCTCTCTCTTCTTGCCAAGCCAGCCCACAAATTTTTGTGTGTGTGTCACATTTGACTTTTACACATTCAAAAAACGAGTTAATAAATGTTCAGTTTGGAAAATAGAGCTCAAAAATGAAAATTGGGACTTCCCTGGTGGTCCAGTGGTTAAGACTCCGCACTTCCAGTGCAGGGGACATGGGTTCAACCCCTGGTGGGGAAATGAGATCCCACATGCCATGTGGTGGACCACCCCCCCCAAAATAATGGAATGTGAAAACCATCCCTAACATGTTCTATAGAGTTGCCAGATCAAATATTTGGACATAAATTTAAAAGTTATTTGTTGTTTATCGGAAGTTCAGATTTAACTGGGCATCCTGTATTCCTCTTTGCTAAGTCTGGCAACCATACTCTTGAAAGATCTAGTGAGTGTTGTGGTATATGTGCCAGATATTTGATAGTCAGCTATATTACTCTTAGCCTTTGTAGGTATTGATATATGCATAATTGGGTCTTTACCATGAGATCAAGTATGTATTTACTACATTTTTTAATGATATCACTTCTATATTTTAATTTTAATCTAGAATTAATTTTAATATGTATTATTAGATGTAGATATTAGCTTTTCCCCCCAAATGGGTGATTATCTATCCCAATATATTTAATAATTTTTATTTTTCTTTTTGATTGAATTAATTGACTTCTCATAGTCTAAATTATTTATACTTTCTTTTTTCATCTAGTTTAATTTGTTATCTCTTATTTGTAGCTGGGGTGGAAAAGGTCAGTTTTCATTTCAGTCCCAAAGAAAGGCAATGCCAAAGAATGCCCAAACTACCGCACAATTGCATTCATCTCACACGCTAGCAAAGTAATGCTCAAAATTCTCCAAGCCAGGCTTCAGCAATATGTGAACCGTGAACTTCCAGATGTTCAAGCTGGTTTTAGAAAAGGCAGAGGAACCAGAGATCAAGTTGCCAACATCCACTGGATCATCGAGAAAGCAAGAGAGTTCCAGAAAAACATCTATTTCTGCTTTATTGACTATGCCAACGCCTTTGACTGTGTGGATCACAATAAACTGTGGAAAATTCTGAAAGAGATGGGAATATCAGACCACCTGACCTGCCTCTCAAGAAACCTATATGCAGGTCAAGAAGCAACAGTTAGAACTGGACATGGAACAACAGACTGGTTCTAAATAGGAAAAGGAGTATGTCAAGGTTGTATATTGTCACCCTGCTTATTTGACTTCTGTGCAGAGTACATCATGAGAAACACTGGGCTGGAAGAAGCACAAGCTAGAATCAAGATTGCCGGGAGAAATACCAATAACCTCAGATATGCAGAAGGAAAGTTATGACCAACCTAGATAGCATTTTCAAAAGCAGAGACATTACTTTGCCAACAAAGGTTAGTCTAGTCAAGGCTATGGTTTTTCCTGTGGTCATGTATGGATGTGAGAGTTGGACTATGAAGAAGGCTGAGCGCCGAAGAGTTGATGCTTTTGAACTGTGGTGTTGGAGAAGACTCTTGAGAGTCCCTTGGACTGCAAGGAGATGCAACCAGTCCATTCTGAAGGAGATCAGCCCTGGGATTTCTTTGGAAGGACTGATGCTAAAGCTGAAACTCCAGTACTTTGGCCACGTCATGTGAAGAGTTGACTCATTGGAAAAGACTCTGATGCTGGGAGGGATTGGGGGCAGGAGGAGAAAGGGACAACAGAGGATGAGATGGCTGGATGGCATCACTGACTCGATGGACGTGAGTCTGGGTGAACTCCAGGAGTTGATGATGGACAGGGAGGCCTGGCATGCTGCGATTCATGGGGTCGCAAAGAGTCGGACACGACTGAGCGACTGATCTGATCTGATCTGAATGACAGAAAGTGAAGAGGAACTAAAAAGCCTCTTGATGAAAGTGAAAGAGGAGAGTGAAAAAGTTGGCTTAAAGCTCAACATTCAGAAAATGAAGATCATGGCATCCGGTCCCATCATCACTTCATGGGAAATAGATGGGGAAACAGTGGAAACAGTGTCAGACTTTATTTTTTGGGGCTCCAAAATCACTGCAGATGGTGACTGCAGCCATGAAATTAAAGGCGCTTACTCCTTGGACGGAAAGTTATGACCAACCTAGATAGCATATTGAAAAGCAGAGACATTACTTTGCCAGCAAAGGTCCGTCTAGTCAAGGCTATGGTTTTTCCAGTGGTCATGTATGTATGTGAGAGTTGGACTGTGAAGAAAGCTGAGCGCTGAAGAATTGATGCTTTTGAAGTGTGGTGTTGGAGAAGACTCTTGAGAGTCCCTTGGACTGCAAGGAGATGCAACCAGTCCATTCTGAAGGAGATCAGCCCTGGGATTTCTTTGGAAGGACTGATCCTAAAGCTGAAACTCCAGTACTTTGGCCACCTCATGTGAAGAGTTGACTCATTGGAAAGGACTCTGATGCTGGGAGGGATTGGGGGCAGGAGGAGAAGGGGATGACAGAGGATGAGATGGCTGGATGGCATCACTGACTCGATGGACGTGAGTCTGAGTGAACTCTGGGAGTTGGTGATGGACAGGGAAGCCTGGCGTGCTGCGATTCATGGGATCGCAAAGAGTCGGACACGACTGAGCGACTAAACTAACTAACTATTTGTAGTTGTCTTATTGTATATTTATATTTAGTACAATAATCTTTATTTTAATCTATAAAAGAATTTCTTTTAGGAAATAGTCAAGATATACATTATCAATAGGTAAAATGTTAGCCCACAGTGTAAAATTATCATGTATAAAACTAAACTTGTGTTCTTTCTAAATCTTGATCTCAATTCTTAGTACCACTCTTCTAACCAAATGAAATTCTGGTTTTTACTCATGAATCTCCTTATAACCTCTGCAGTTCCCATACTTTTATAATTACACCACCTAGATATATCTCAAAATCCTTTTCCTTTTCTTTACCCTAGATATTGGCTGATTTCATACCATCACCTCTGGCTTTGGGTGGACCAGTCAATCCATTTTCCATATGGTTGCTAGAGTGGTCTGTTTAAAGTTCACATCTCACCATCTGTCTCGTTGGCTGTCAGACAGTGCTAATCTCCAACCCCTCCACACACCCCGTCAGTCCTCAGCTGTGTTTGATCCACATTCTTCCTGTGGTGACATACAAAGAGCTCTGTGATCTGCCCTGTCTAGCAGCCTCACTCTTTCCTTTCTTTCCTGAAGTACAGACACAGTAGCTAGAGCTCTAGGAGTCATCTTGGACTACAGAATGACGTTGAAGGTTGTCAAATAAGAGACACTTGACACATCACTAGTGACATACAGTGTGGATGCAAAAGTAAACTGTACTGAGAACAGCTGAAAGGCAGAGGAGCAGTGGGGCCTGTGTAGGTCGTCAGCTTTCACTCTGTATCGGTGTACTTTGCTAGGCAAAAATGGCAAGAGCTAAAAGTGTTCCAAGAGAGGGAAGCTTTTATGGATAGGTCAGAGGAGCAAGGTGATCATGTAACAGTGGGCTTCCTAGTCAGGGAGACTTCTTTCTGGACCAGACACCACCTACAGGAGTTCAGTTTCCATGCCATTGCTGTTGGTGTCTGGTAGAGATCTAGTGTCTTTCCCGAGTTCAGACCTGATGAGAAAATTCGTTGCCAGGCTAACAGTTGGGAGGGAAGGGAGCCCCCACTGCCTTCCAGAACATAAAAGGCCTGTCTCCTCTGAGGGGTAATCCAAGAAAAATACTAAGGGTGGTAGAGTGGCATGAGAGGAGTGTGGGTTAACTGTGCAGCCAGCATATGCACACTGGAATGTTTACCTCTGTAATGGCAAAAGAGAGAGGAGCTAAGTTTTCTGTTAAATATAATTAATCTAATTCTAACTCATACTTTTGATAAGACACAGTGAAAGCCTTCACCGCCTCTGGAAGCCTGTGAACCTTCCAGGCTGGATTGGAACACCCCAGTTTTATGCTTCCAGATTACTGTGTTTCTCTTGTCTCATACTTTCCATTGTAATGATATGTTTACATGTGTCTTTTCCTTACTAGTCTGACTCATAAGGGTGAGTGCCATATTGGACTCTTTTGGTCACTCCAGTCCCCAGTACAGAATGTCTCAAACACAGCAGGCACACAGAGTGTCTGAATCTAGGAATGAATGAGGCTCCTGTTGGCTTTTTTAAAAATTAGCTTATGTTAGGTGGCTTTAGTCCTCCACAGGCTGTCTCCTCCGCTTTGACTAATTAATTAGAAACATTTTAAAAACACTGAGAATTGCTTTCATTTGTTCCATAAAGCAAGACTATAAATTTCAAGCTGTTTTATACATTTGACTCAGTTAAAATTTGGGGTCCAATTTCATATTCATTTTAGAGTACATGGTATATTTGGTATTCTAAAGTAACTAAGGCTCTTTTCAAAGAATGTCTTTGACATGTGATGTCAGAGTCTTTAAAATACAGTATTACATAATGTAAAGTATGAGATATTAAATACAAATACTCTTGGGTTTTTTTCTCCTCAATACTGAATATGTTTGGAACTAACATATAATTTTATTTTGAACTTTTTATATTGCTACTCATTTGTGCCTGAAATACAAAACAGAGTTTTGTACTTGAGTTTGTTGGCTGGTGTCCCTCATGAGCTAGTTGTCTTATAATAGAGTTCAGTAAATAGTTTTTTTTAACTACATATTCTTAGCTGTATAAGTTGTTGTGTTATATTCTGTTTTTATCTTCTTCATGTACATTTCTCCAAGGTAAAATATTTTTAATTTTACAGACAGTAGCTCTTGATGGAACATTATTTTTAAAATCTGGAGTGATCTCTGGAGGGTCAAGTGACTTAAAATCCAAGGCTAGATGCTGGGATGAGAAAGAGTTAAAGAATTTAAGAGACAGGAGAACCCAACTAATCCAAGAATTAAAGGTAAATCCATGTTGTAAAAATTGTAGAATACTAAGTAGAGTAATTGTGTTTTTAATGTGTTTTTAAGCAAATTTCTTAGGTAATGAAAGTACCATGCCTTTAGTTTAAAGAAGTCAAATTCTGCAGAATGGAGTAAAGTAAAAAATAAACATCTTTCCCTTGCCCATCCTTACATCTCAGTGGTATTTCTTAAACATACTTTGATACATATACTCCAGAAATTTTCTCGGTATATGCAAGTCTATGTATTAATTTTCCTGATTTGTTTTATAATAGACTTTTGCTATTGATTGTGTTTGCAACAGGCTTTTTACTTAGTATCACAACATGGACAATGTTTTCATTTAGCATATAGAGAGCTACTTTGTTTTTTGATGAGTCCTTCCTGCTACTTTATTATATAGATTTTAACCAGTGTTACTTTGGTTTTTGTTATTACAAATGAGGCAGCATTCAAATTCCTTTGGAAAGAGAAAGTAACACAGTGCCTGAGAGTATAAATCCTATGGCCACACTGCCTGAGTTTGATTCCTGACTCTCCCACTTACCAGCAGTATGATCTTGTGCAAGTTCCCTATCCCCTTCATACCTTGAACCTTTTAGAGTTACTTTAAAGATTAAATCAGCTATTCAAGATAAAATGCTAATGCCTGACAAAAGTGTAAGCACTATATAAATATTTGTTGTTAGTATACCTTTACTTACATCTCTAAGACGATTTCCTACATGTGGGATTTCTGGGTCTGAGGATGTGTGCGTTTAAAAAGTTGATAGATGCTGCTAAATTCCCATTGAAAGAAAACCTGTAGTAGAGAGTGTATGTCCCTAGATTGCAGCACTAGATACTGGCAAATATTTTAATCTTTGCCAGCCTGGTAAAGAAAAACATATAATCTAATTGTTTGAATATGCATTTCTTATAACTGAGGTTGAGCGTTTACTAATATATTTATCATTTGTTTATTTACTCATTAATTTTTCTTCTGTGAACTTATTAGGCTATTTGTCCTATTAGCTACTTTAAGAATTATTTGTATAATAAGCAAATTACTTCTTAGCATGTTTGTTGTAAATATACTTTCTATTCAGCTTTTTTTGTTGGCTATATTGAAGTATAATTTATATATAGAACAGTCACCAATTTTAAGTGTACGGTTCGGTAAGTTTTGACAAGTGTATGTATTCACCACCAAAATCCTGATATACAACATTTCCATACCCACCCCCACACAATTCCTTTGGGCTCGTTTGTAGTCAGTCCCTTCCCCTGGACTCCGTAGAAACTCTGGACCTGGCAGCTCAGTCTACTTTCTATCATTGTAGCTTTTTCTCACTTAGAATTTCATATAAATGGAATAATCATAAAATAGTAGTCTTCTGTTTTATGCTTTCTTCATTTAACCTAATGCTTTTGAAATTCATGTTGTGTGTATCAAAAGTTATTCCGTTTTACAATTCAGTAACTGACATTTAACTTTGTTTTGTCACACATGTATTTTTAATCTTTATGTAACCAAATTTATTAATCTTTTATAACTTCTGGATTTCAGTGTCATGCTCAGAAACACATTTTTCTTTCTGAAAATGACAAAAGAAATTCAATAATGCTTCCACCCAAAGTATCATTTATTTGAATATTATAATCCCACGCACAAATTTACTTGAAATGTAAACTTTAAGAGATACTAAATCAGGATAATGCTTTTTGATTATTTATTTTTCCTATTTAGCTTTCTTCTTTTGTTTATACAAATGATTGATTTTTGATTCAAGGAGGTGTTCTGGCAAAGTTACTCGGCTAATTTTAATCTTTTTCTATAAACATGACACCACAAACTATGCTTTGATCTAAGGTATACAAAAATTCAACTTTTAAAGATTTTACAAATTTAAGCCTAGGCACAGGGGAAGTTTCAGGAAGGTGGCAGCTTGAATGAATGTGGTTTCCTGTCCGTGTTTATACTAGGTTACCACCTGTGTGTCTCTCACCTGACCCTAGTGGGGAGTTGGGTGTGAATGAGATCTTGGGTTCTGGGAAAGGCCACCAGGAAAAGCTGAGGTAGGGCTTCTCTTTTGATCTTTGAAGAGAGCTGGGAGAAGAATCAGGCATAGGGGAATACTGAAAGAAAGGAAAGCAAGCTCAGTTGCGTCCGACTCTTTGCCACCCCATGGACTGTAACCTACCAGGCTACTCCATCCATGGCATTTTCCAGGCAAGAATAATAGAGTGGATTGCCATTTCCTTCTCCAGGGGATCTTCCCAACCCGGGGATCGAACCCGGGTTCTATCTGCATTTCAGGCAGACACTTTACCATCTGGAGCTACCAGGGAAGCCAGGGGAGTCCTGGAGGAAGGTTAAATATTTGTCCCATGTAAATATGCTTAGTCTTGACCCCCATAAGGTAAATATTAGTAGATTATGGCCCCCCCATCCTGAGTTTGTGGGAGAAGGAAATGGCAACCCACTCCAGTGTTCTTGCCTGGAGAATCCCAGGGACAGCGGAGCCTGGTGGGCTGCCATCTGTGGGGTTGCACAGAGTCGCACACGACCGAAGCGACTTAGCAGCAGCAGTAGCAGGGAGACCAGAGAGACATCTTTTCCTCCATCTCTGAGTGGGGCACTGGCAATTTTCTGTTGCAGTTGCTGGCCTTTGGGTGTAGAGAATATCTGTGGGGCATCTGCCACTAGGGGTGCTTCAACACGCATACCTGAACCTCAAATAGGCAAAAAAAACGCATAAATGCATTTAAGGTATTCCAGGAGCCATCAACACTTGAACAAAAAACTAGAAGCATTAAAGAGATACGGAGTCTTCCCTGGTAGCTCAGACGGTAAAGAATCTGCCTGCAGTGTGGGAGGTCTGGGTTCGATCCCTGGGTAGGGAAGATTCCCTGGAGAAGGGAATGGTAACCCACTCCCATATTCTTGCCTGGAGAATCCCATGGACAGAGGAGCCTGGTGGCTACAGTCCATGGGGTCGCCAAGAGTCGGACACAACTGAGCGACTAACAGACTCAAGGAGATACAGTGTGATGTTGGCCCTCTCTGTAATGCCACGCACAAGAATATTTTCCCAGGAAAAGAAGTATGTGTTTCTAAACTATAGAATGCAATAGATGGATTGAAGGATAGGATCGTCATTGTTGAGATCCACATTAATAACCTGGAAGACAAGTGAAATAGTATCTCAGTGATGGGGAAGAATTGCAAAGATAAGAAAATAGTGAAAAAAAAAAAAAAAGAAAAGAGAAAAATAGAAACTTAGGTAGACTCAGGAGTCTTGGTATGAGAAAAATAAAATTTCCAGAAATTGGAAAAGGAGCACAGAGAAGTAATTTTTTAAAAAAGAAAATGTCTCTTAAACTGAGGATCCACCTTAATTTACCAATTGAAAGGACACGCACAGTTCCATGTAGGATTAATGAGAAAAGGCAAACATTAACACAGATGTAGTTGTAATTCACTAAGCCCTAGGTTATAGAGGCAGTGCTAAAATATGTCACCCCCGCTTCAGAAAGATTCCTTATACATTTAAAAAAATCAAGCTTGTATCAGACTATAAAAACTAGTTGAGACTAGAGTAAGAGCTGTAGGCAATCGAGGGAAAAGCACTACCTCCCAAGATACTTACAGTTCAGGAACCTGCAGATAAGCAGATGCAAAGATGATGTCATCCACATGCTCCATGTGAAAACATACCAGAGAAAGTGCTCTCAGCAGCACATGTGTTAGAAGAGACCTAATTGTAATGAATGAACAGTGCTAACCTAACTCAGCAAAACCTGGGAAATAGAGATGGAGAGAGAAATGAATATGTCCCAGAGATCTTACCTGTGAGGAGATGAAGAATATTCTGAAGATTGTATCTTGGTGGGTGGAGGAAGTTGGGTGGGACTAGAGTGTTTAAAAGTACACTCAATTAACATGGGAACAAATAGCAAAAACAATGCAAGAAAAGAATAAAGGATAAAAAGTAAGATGGGGGAAATAAATTCTTGCTAATCAGTCATTACAGTAAACATGAGTAGATTTAAGTTTCCCATTAAAAGACCAAGATCAGACTTCCCTGGTGGTCCAGTGGCTAAGAATCTGCCTGCTGATGCAGGGGACACGGATTTGATCCCTGGTCCAGGAATTCCGATCCCACTTGCTGTGGAGCAACTCAGCCAGTGCACCACCGCTACTGAGCCCATGTGCTGCAACTGCTAAAGCCCTTGTGGCCTAGAGCCTGTGCTCCGCAGCAAGAGAAGCCACCTCAGTGAGAAGCCTGTGCCCCGCAACTGGTGAAAGCCTGCACACAGCAGCGAAGCCCCAGTGTAGCCAAAAATAAATACATAAATAAAATTTATATGTTAATAAATAAAAGACCAAGATCATCATAGCTTAAAAGGCAAAACTCAGCTAAATGTCATTTGTAAGAAATTGTCTTAAAATTGAATGTTGAAAATTACGGATGAGCACCTGGCAAATGCAGACAAAACAGGAGTGACAATATCAGACAATGTGAACCTTAAGGTTAAAAATCTTCAACTATATAGTAAGCTTTCAATAAGCATTGAGTAAATTGAATAAAGAAGGATATTTAGTTCAGTTCAGTTGCTCAGTCATGTCCGACTCTTTGTGACCCCATGAGAAGGATGCTGCTAAGTCACTTCAGTCGTGTCCAACTCTGTGCGACCCCATAGACGGTAGCCCACCAGGCTCCCCCGTCCCTGGGATTCTCCAGGCAAGAACAGTGGAGTGGGTTGCCATTTCCTTCTCTAATGCATGAAAGTGAAAAGTGAAAGTGAAGTCGCTCAGTCATGTCCGACCCTCAGCGATCCCATGGACTGCAGCCTACCAGGCTCCTTCATCCATGGGATCTTCCAGGCAAGAGTACTGGAGTGGGGTGCCATTGCCTTCTCCCATGAGAAGGATATTATGTATTAAAAAGTAAGATCTACATTTTAAACCTCTTTGCAGCACATACTACCTAAATATTTAAAACAAGATTAGTTAACAGAAATGAAATTAAGCATTTCACTGTATGTATGTCTTTCAAAATTGGACACATCTAAGTAGACAAAAACAATAACTTAGAGGAATTGGTAATTCAATCAGTAAGCTTAAATCCAGATTCTATTTCTAACACTAGCAATGTGGCTCTGAGTAAGTTACTTAAACGCTTTAATGCTTTAATTTTCTCATCAATAATAATGGATATAGTAATAGTACTATTTCATAGAATTGTTAAGAGGATTAAATAGGTTAATATAAACTATAAAACACATGCTCAATAAATTTGAGATATTATTTAAATTAGCTGTGAAACATTAAAAACTGATCATATGCTTATCCACAGTGGAAACCTCAGTAGTTTTTAAGAGATTTTTATAGATCCTTTTGGTCATAATTTAATGAAATAGAAATAGTGACCAAAATTTTTTTTGTCTACATAGAAATTAAGAAATGTACCTGTCGATAGTTTCGGGATCAAACAAGTAATCAAGAGGAAAATTACAAAATGTTTCAAAAATGGTGAACACAAAATCTGTGAGATACAGTAAAGCTATATCATGGACGGAGGAGCCTGGTAGGCTGCAGTCCATGGGGTCGCTATGAATCAGACATGACTGAGCGACTTCACTTTCACTTTTCACTTTCATGCATTGGAGAAGGAAATGGCAACCCACTCCAGTGTTCTTGCCTGGAGAATCCCAGGGACAGCGGAGCCTGGTGCGATTCGGTCTATGGGGTCGCAGAGTCAGATACGACTGAAGCAACTTAGCAAAGCTATATCAAGAGGAAAATATGTTATTAAAGAAGAAAAATGAAATGTAAGGGAATTTATTACTTTAAGAAATTGGAACCACAAAATAAGCAAAACAATAATGAAAAATTTTAAAGCTACAGTTAAATAGAAAAGGGTAAATCAATCTAAAAACTGGTTGTTTTGAAAGACTAATAAAATAGATAAACCCTGCAACTCTAATGAAGGGAAGAAAAGTAAGAAGTAATCATATACAGATTAGGAATGAGAAAATTAGAATAATTTTAAGAGAACCTTATAAGCAAATAATTTACATAGTTAAAAAATTGAGAATCTGTATGGATGATGTTCAGAAAAATATAAATTGCCAAGATTGATCAGGAAAAAAGTGGAACATTTGAAAAATTAGACAATGGTAGGGAGTGGTGTAGTTGGCTGGCCCAATACCTGGCCACAACCTTTTCCTTCCTTGGTTGCATCTATTATAGAATCATAAAACTAAATTTGATTTCTGAAGTTTTCTCGTAGCTAGTGGTGGCCGTGTGACAGTTTTGGCAATATCAGTGGGAATGTTCGCATTGTCCTTTGCGTTTTTCCCTTCCTGACTGGAATGCAGTCAAGAGGGCTGGAGGTGCAGCAGCAGTTTTGTACCAAGAGAACAAGCTTGAGTATAAAAACCATTGTATTAAGAAGCCAACACTGTTTGTTAAAAGCCCAATATGGGCTTCCCTGTGGTAAAGAATCTGCCTGCAGTGTGGGAGCCACAGGTTTGATCTCTGGGTCTGGAAGATCCCCTAGAGAAGGAAATGGCAACTCACTCCAGCATTCTTGCCTGGGAAATCTGATGGACAGAGGAGCCTGGTGGGCTTACAGTCCACGAGCTTGCAAGAGTCTGACATAACTCAGCAATTAAACCACCACCCACCATACCCCAATATAAAATAAAAAGTAAAAAGCTGAAAATTAGATGCCGTTGTTGAGGAATTGCATCACTGTAGACTGCTTTTGTGTGAGAAAAATAAAGCCACGTTTTTTTAAGCCACTGTTAGTTGAATGATCTCCCATTGAAAACAGACTCCAGTAATGCAAAATAATGAGGCAGCTATGGAAAAGAGTGTGGCAACTCACAAGAAATTAAAAAATAGAATTATCAAATGATCCAGCAATTCTCCATCTGAGTATATATACCCTACAGAATTGAAAGCAGGGTCTGGATAATACTAGTTAATAGTATTAGATAATAATAGTATTATTCATAACATAGTACCATGTTCATAACAGCATTATTCATAATAGCCAAAAAGTAGAAGCAGCCCAAGTGTTCAATAGATGAACAGATGAGCAGATTAGGGTCTATACATATAATGGGATATTATTCAGCCTTTAAAAGGGAGGAAACTAACACATGCTACAAAAATGGGTGAATTTTCAAGATGTTATGCTACATGAAATAGAACGTGAAAGTGAAAGTTGCTCAGTCGTGTCCAACTCTTTGTGACTCCATGGACTGTATAGTCCATGAAATTCTCTAGGCCAGAATACTGGAGTGGGTAGCCTTTCCCTTTTCCAGGGGATCCTCCCAACCCAAGGATTGAACCCAGGGCTCCTGCATTGCAGGTGAATTCTTTACTAGCTGAACCAAAAGGGAAGCCCAAGGATACTGGAGTGGGTAGCCTGTCCCTTCTCCAGTGGGTCTTCCTGACCCAGGAATCAAACTGGGTTCTCCTGCACTGCAGGCAAATTCTTTACCAGCTGAGCTACCAGGGAAGCACATGAAATAAGTAAATTGCAAAAAGACAAATATCGTATGAATCAATAGTCAAAATAGAGGCAGAAAAGTAGAGGACAGTTGCCAGGGCCTGGAGAGTAGAATGGAAGCTTGTTTCATGGGTATAGGTTCAGTTTTATAAGATAAAAAGAGGTCTGGAATTGAAACATGTATATTATCATACATGAAAAACAGATTGCCAGTCTAGGTTCGATGCATGAGACAGGGTGCTCAGGGCTGGTGCACTGGGATGACCCAGAGGGATGGGATGGGGAGGGAGGTGGGAGGGGGGTTCAGGATGGGGAACACATGTATACCCATGACTGATTCATGTCAATGTATGGCAAAAACCACTACAATATTGTAAAGTAATTAGCCTCCAAAAAAAAAAGAGATCTGGAAGTTGGTTGCACAACAATGTAAATGTACTTAAATACTGTTGAACTGTACACTTTAAAAATGACAAAGATGATTAATTGTATATATATTTTGTCACAATTGAAAAGATTAGGATCAGATGGGTTTACAGCTGAGTTCTAATATAATTCTCAGGTAAGCCATTCTAGATCATAGAAAAAGATGGGAACGTCTCATTTTATTTAATATAGGTAGTATAACTTTAATATCAAATATTATAAAGATAACCACAAAAATAAAACTAAAGACCGACTTCCCTTGTGAGCATAATGTGTAATTTCTAAGTTAAATATCACCACTGAGTATTTAGCAATGTAGTGATAGAAAAATACATCTGTTGAATAGAATTTGTTCTAAGAATACATGGGTGTTTCAGTGTTGCCATCAGTCAATATAATCCATTACATTTACAAATTAAAGGCAGGAGAAAAGTCATGTGATCCTAATTAGATTTTATAAAGGTCAGCTGCTGGTCCTAATTAAAGTCCTAAGTAAAAGAGTAATTTGTGGAAATTACTTTAAAAAAATAAATATCTCTTGCCCAGAACAACAGAAATAATTGATTAAATGCTGAAACATAAAAATTATTTTAGTTAAAATCAGGAAGTAAACAGATATCTCCTGTCACTGTTATTATTTAACATAGTCTTGGAAGTTATATTAATTATATTTAGGCACAAAATGAAATAATTTATATACATTTTTGAGAAGGAGAAAAACTAACCTTTTTCTGATAAGATTGTAGTTTAAAAACTACTAGATTAAATAAGGTAATGAGAGGGCTACATAAACAAAACTGTAGTTTTTCTCTATACTGTAAAAGAGCATCTAAAATGGGGAAAATACTCTACTCACAATAGAAATAAATGTAAGTATAAAGACATGTAACTATTAGAAAACTAAATCTTATTGAAGGACAAGACAACACCAAAGAAAAGACATACTATATTCTTGGGTTAGAAGTTCTCCAGTTAATATAATTTGAATGCAAGTTCAAGTAAAATATTAGCAAGGATTTTTTATTTGATAAAGTGATTCTCTAATTCTTAGAAATGAATTTCCTGAGACCAGTAAAAAAACATGTAACAGAAGAGAGTGTGGTAACTTCTATTGGAAGTTCTACTGGACAGATTAATGGAGAAAGAATAGGAACTTCAGAAATGGGCCCGGTTATATTTGACAATTTAACATACAACTGGGATGATATTTTGGGCTTACCTGGTGGCTTAGACAGTAAAGAATCACCTACAATGTGGGAGACCTCAGTTCCATCCCTGGGTTGGGACGATCCCCTGGAGGAGGGCGTGGCATCCCACTCCAGTATTCTTGCCTGGAGAATCCCCATGGACAGAGGAGCCTGGTGGGCTGCAGTCCATGGGGTCGCAGAGTCAGATACGACAGAGTGACAAAGCACAGCACAAAATGATATTTTAGTTCGGCGAGGAAAGAAGAGATTAGTAAATGGTATTGGACTTCCCTTGTGGCTCAGCTGGTAAAGAATCCGCCTGCAATGTGGGAAACCTGGGTTGGGAAGATCCCCTGGAGACGGGAAAGGCTACCCACTCCAGGATTCTGGCCTGGAGAATTCCATTTACTGTATAGTCCATGGGGTCGAGAAGAGTCAGAAACAAGTGAGCAACTTTCACTTTCATTGGCACATCTAGGGAAAGTTAATTTTGTGCTCCATATTATGACATGTAAAAATAAATTATGGGTAGATTGAAAGCTTAAATTAAAAGTAGTATTTAAATGAGGATAAAAGCCATTATATAAAATTTTTTAAAGTTTTAAATGAAGACTGTTGGTTCTATACTATCAAAGATTTCTATAAATTGATTTGAAAAAGCCACGATAGAAACATATAGGCAAAGGAGGGGTTTAGGCAGTTCATAGAAGAAATCCATATGGCTAATAAACCTGAAAAAATGCTCAATATAGAATATAGTACTCAGGATTACTTCATGCATATCAATAAGAGTTGGGAAAAATATATATGCTAGTAGACTTATAAAGAAACACATACTCATATATCATTTATAAAAATATGAATGGTTAAAGCTTTGGAAGAGCAGTTAGTACCAGCTAGTATAATAAGAACATGAAGACCTTTGACCTGTTGATCTCACGCTGGGGAATCTATTGCATAGAAATAAAAACAGCAGTATTTAAGGGTACACACAGAAGTGTGTTACTGCAGTGCTGCTTGTGATGGCAAAAACCTGGAAACAAAATGAATGCCCATCATTAAGAGAAGAGTGAAATAATTTTGTTACAGTCACACTAGAATAATATACAACCATTGAAAGAATTAATTTAGAGCTTTATCAGCTGACTTTTGTGAGTAACTGAATGAGTAAAGCAGGAGGTAGAAAAGTATGTCTAATGTGATTCTAAAATTGCAAAACAAGACTGACAAAAACATATAGGTGAGTATGCATGCACATGTTTTTATATACAGACTTGAAGTAAAAATATAGAAGAACATATATGAGGGATTTATTTGGTTGGGCAATAGGATAGGTGAAGAGAGAAGGAAATGGGTGAGGCAAGGATGCACTAAAGAAAGGCAGCAAAGACCACGTGGTCTCATTTACGCCATTTATGTGCCTTGGGCAGAACGTGCACTCCCCATTCTTCATTTTCGTGCCTGTTTCCTGTGACGACATGAGAGAGTTTTCTGAGGAGCCTGTATGGCGTCTTGGTTACTCCAGATGACTTATGCACTTAGTTGCCCCATCTTTTATCAGAAGAAGGGAAGGTAGAGTTGTGGATATGGTTACGTGTAAAAAGCAGTGACTTATGATCTATCAAAGTACTGTGAAAAGTGAAAGTGTTGTCTATTATAAAATGTTACTAGATCTCCCTTTCTTTTTAGGATTTAATGAAGATAGTGCGCAAGGAAGCAGATTTGAAACAAATACAGGCTCTAATACAAGGAACTACTACACGACTCAAATATGCACAAAGTGAACTAGAAATCATTAAAAAGAAGCACCTTGCTGCTTTTTACCGGGTAATATACATTTACATAAAATTTGATGGAAATTGGGACCAAGGCATAGAATTTCAGGAATTACATTTATAAAGCACCATGTAATTTTTATACTTTCCCTTGTGATTGAGGTATATTATAGTCCTTTAAGTTACTTTATTTTTATGACTTTATTTTAATGTTGTTATTCAGTTGTACGTGATTTACCTTATCTCACAGAGTCTCTTTTTTTTTCTGAAAGATACCTATCATGTTTTTGGCTTTACTATATAAAGCTAAAATAGCCATGTTAAAAAGATATTTTTCTTTTTTATAATCAGGAACAATCTCAGCTACAAAGTGAACTACTAAATATTGAATCTCAATGTGCCATGTTGAGTGAAGGAATCAAAGAACGACAACAAAGAATTAAAGAATTTCAACGAAAGATAGATAAGGTTATGAGTGATATATTTATTACTAAATGGCATGTGGCTTGGTTCTAGACCAGATACCAAATTTAAGGCTTCTTCAATATGTGCTAAAGCAAAGTTTGATAAATGCTAAGTTTTATTGGTTTGCCAAATTAATTTCCTTATATGGTATTAATTTCCTTGTATTCCTTGTATTTTTTGAGACCCACTATTGCTCATCTCAGGGGCGATGACTACTAGTACATGGTTATTCTCTTCAGCTGTCCAGCCTCTCCTTGTCCATTGTAAAATTTGCAGTCATTTTCTTTCTTCCACTGCCTAAGAAGGAAAGAACTTTTCCCCTTGTCTCATCTTTTAAGGTTGTGTATTCACTCAGTAATTTTGTCTTGAACATTTATTATATGCCAGGCACAGCTGCTTGGCTCTAGGGTACCAAAGATATGATCATCTAGCCTCTGCTTATAAAGTAGCAGGAACTTTCTGGCTTAATTCATTCCACTGTTGCTTATCTTTAACCTTTAAAACACTGTTTGTCACACCATCACTCAGTAACTTTCACCCATTGCCTCTAGTTCTGCCTTTTACCACATGATTTGAAACTACCCTTATGTTGCCCCTTAATTATCCTTTTCCAGGTTAAATATCCCTAATTACTTATTTATTCATATTTACTATGAATAAATAAGACCAGTTCTGGTAACCAGCCTCTGTTGTCAGTGCCTAGAACAAAAAATAAATTGAAAATACTGTCTGACCAGTACAGAGTACCCTGGTTTGTCAAATTATTTGGCACACAGAAACATAATTTTACATGACTTGGATTATCTCCTTATACAAAGTATAGATTACTGTTACAGTAGTCATATCACTTTCATATTTAATTTACATTCAACTGAAGTCTGAAACTTCTTTATATGCTGCTGCTGCTGCTAAGTCGCTTCAGTCGTGTCCGACTCTGTGCGACCCCAGAGACAGCAGCCCACCAGGCTCCCCTGTCCCTGGGATTCTCCAGGCAAGAACACTGGAGTGGGTTGCCATTTCCTTCTCCAATGCATGAAAGTGAAAAGTGAAAGTGAAGTCGCTCAGTCGTGTCTGACTCCTAGCGACCCCAGGGACTGCAGCCCACCAGGCTCCTCCATCCATGGGATTCTCCAGGCAAGAGTACTGGAGTGGGGTGCCATTGCCTTCTCCGTTTTCACATGTCCTGTTGCTAAAACAGGTCTCTCTTATCCTATAATTGTGCATAAATGCCAGGCTTTAAAAATCTTTGCGACCCCATGGACTGTAGCCTGTCCTCTGTCCATTGAATTAATTCTCCAGACCAGAATACTGAAGTGGGTAGCTATTCCCTTCTCCAGGGGATCTTCCCAACCCAGGGACTGAACCCAGGTCTCCTGCATTGCAGGCAGATTCTTTGCCTTCTGAGTTACCAGGTAAACTCTTAAAAATATTAATGTTAAATGTTATTTTGTTGGATTTGGCTTATTCTAGTTTTTCCAAATTTTCTGAGTGTTAATTCTATGCTTTAGTCCTCTTGGTTTTATATTATTTAAGAATCTATGAAACGAATCGCCAGTCCAGGTTTGATGCAGGATACAGGATGCTTGGGGCTGGTGCACTGGGATGACCCAGAGGGATGGTATGGGGAGGGAGGTGGGATGGGGGTTCAGGATGGGGAACACGTGTACACCCGTGGCGGATTCATGTTGATGTATGGCAAAACCAATACAATATTGTAGAGTAATTAGCCTCCAATTAAAATAAATAAATTTATATTAAAAAAAGAATCTATAGTATTACTCATAAAGAATATTTTCTGTATTTATGTAGAATGTTATGTTTTGGTATGGCTAAAGTAAACATTCCAGTTTTGTATTAAACTCTTCATAAAGCCAAATCACTTAAAAGGCCACCGTGAACTTTCTTATTTTGTTGTAGAATAAGAACTCTGAAAATAGGTAAGTGTAGTTAATTAAAGAGAAAGCACCAACTTTACAGAGTAGTGATGCTTGTCGGAAATAGTCTGTCCTAATCCAGAAAATCTTGGTGGGAAAAACATAGATTTAAGGATTGTCTATATATTTTTGTAAAATTGATTATTAAACCATTTGGTTTTAAAATAATTTAAAAGGTTGAAGATGATATTTTTCAACACTTCTGTGAAGAAATCGGTGTAGAAAATATTCGTGAATTTGAGAACAAGCATATTAAACAGCAACAGGAAGCTGATCAAAAAAGGTATTTTTATTAAAAGATGTTGGTAAGCAATTATTTATATATAAATGTAACTATTATTTAATAATTTAAAGGAATTATGCCTGTCAGTCAGTTCAGTCGCTCAGTTGTGTCTGACTCTTTGTGACCCCATGAATCGCAGCACGCCAGGCCTCCCTGTCCATCATCAACTCCCGGAGCTCACTCAAACTCAGGTCCATCGAGTCAGTGATGCCATCCAGCCATCTCATCCTCTGACATCCCCTTCTCCTCCTGCCCCCAATCCCTCCCAGCATCAGAGTCTTTTCCAATGAGTCAACTCTTTGCATGAAGTGGCCAAAGTACTGGAGTTTCAGCTTTAGCATCAGTCCTTCCAAAGAACACCCAGGGCTGATCTCCTTCAGAATGGACTGGTTGCATCTCCTTGCAGTCCAAGGGACTCTCAAGAGTCTTCTCCAACACCACAGTTCAAAAGCATCAATTCTTCGGCGCTCAGCCTTCTTCACAGTCCAACTCTCACATCCATACATGACCACAGGAAAAACCATAGCCTTGACTAGACTAACCTTTGTTGGCAAAGTAATGTCTCTGCTTTTCAATATGCTATCTAGGTTGATCATAACTTTCCGTCCAAGGAGTAAGCATCTTTTAATTTCATGGTTGCAGTTACCGCCTTTATTTCAGTTCATCAAGAAATAGCTAATAAACATTGCTATTTTTATAAAGAGGTCTAATTCTTTTATTCCACAATTTTTAAAGAGAAAAAGCACAAATATACACAGTAAGAGAATGGGGAAATAATTACACACACAGTGGTTATTAAAATGTACTTAGTTCTCTGTTAGTATCCATGTATGTAGATAAAGTTGTATAACCTTTCTATAAACAAACAGCTTCAGGCCACTTGCCGGAAAAGAGGAGGATATTCCCTTCTATTTCTAGCTTGCTGAAATTTCTTTTATTATGAGTGAGTGTTGAATTTTGTCAAATGCTTTTTCTGCTATCTGTTGGGATAATAATACTGTTGGAGTTTGGAGGGAGGTGGCTTATTAATATACTAAATTACAGTGATTGATTTTTAGAATATTAAACCAACTTAGCATATCTAAGATGAACCCCACTGGGTCATGTTGTATTATTCTTTTCAAATATTTTTGGATTGACTCATTAAAATTTTAGTGTGGATTTTTATATCTGTATTCATGAGAGTATTGGTCTATAGTTTATTTTTCTTGCAAATACTCTTTTTTATATTTTTGTATCAGGTAATGCCAGACTCATAAAATGAGTCAGGAATTATTCTCTCCTCTGTTTTTCATGGAGAGTTTTTGTAGAATTTTATTATTTTTTTCCTAAAGTTTGGTAAATTTTGGTAAATTTTGCAAGTGCTACCCACTTTTCTTTATGAAAATATTTTTAAAGTTACAAATTCAGTTTCCTTATTGATATAAGGCCATTCAGGACATCTTTTTTCTTGAGTGAGCTTTGGTAGCTTGTGTATTGAAAATAACATTTGTGTATTTCATCTGAGTTATCAAATTTATTAATATAAAATTATTAACATTTCCCCTTTCATCCTTTTCAGTTTCGTAGGATCTGTACTGATGGCCCTTTCATTCCTGATATTGCTAATTTGTTTTCTTTTCTTCTTGATGTCTAGCTAGAGTTATATCAGTTTTATGGTCCTTTGTAAGACCAACTCTTGGCTTCATTGATTTTTCTCTATGGTTTATCTGTTTCTATGTAGTTGACTTCTGTTCTTAACTTCTTTATTTCCTTGCTGCTACTTATTTTGGGTTTAATTTACTTCTCTTTTTTTTTACTTTTTAAGATAGAAGCTTGCTTTATGTATTTTACGCTTTTCTTCGTTTATAATATAAGCGTTTAAGCTGTTTATTTTCCTTTAAGCACTGCTTAAGCTCCATCCCACTATTGCTGGTATGTTTTATTTCATTTTCATTCCATTTAAAATATTTGTTAATATTCTTTGTGGTTTCGTTCTGTGATCTATGGGGTGTTTAGAAGTATTGTTTAATTTAACAGAAATTGTTGTGATGGGGGAGGATTTAGATATGTTTCTGTTACTGATTTTTATTGTGATAAGAAATATGTTTTGCATTATTTAAATCCTTTTAAGTTGATTGACACTTATTTGATAACATGGCATGTATTATATCGTAATAAATATTCTGTGTGCTCTTGAAACGAATATGCATTGTTCTATTGGGTAGAGTATTTTCTGAGTAACTTTTAAGTCAAGTTGATTGGTGTCTTTTATGTGCTTACTAACTCTGTCTAATTGGTCTAGTGTTCCCTAAGAGAGGAGTTTTGAAATTTCCAAGTACTTTTGGATCTGTCATTCTCTCCTTCCAGTTTTCTCAGTTTATATTTCATGATGTTTAAAGTTTTGTGATTAGGTGCATTCATGTTTGGGATCATTATGTCTTTTTGAGGAATTAATCCCTTCTCCAGAAAGAATGAAGAGGCTGGGCCAAAGTGGAATCAACACTCAGCTGTGGATGTATCTGGTGGTAAAAGTAAAGTCCAGTGCTCTAAAGAACAATATTGTATAGGAACGTGGAGTATTAGATCGATCAATCAAGGTAAATTGGATGTGGTCAAGCAGGAGATGGCAAGAGTGAACACTGACATTTTAGGAATAAGTGAACTAAAATCAACAATAAAGGGTCAATTTAATTCAGATAACCATCTACTACTGTGGGCAAGAATCCCTTAGAAGAAATGGAGTAGCCCTCATAGTCAACAAAAGAGCCCAAAATGCAGTACTTGGGGCAACCTCAAAAGCAACAGAATGATCTCAGTTGTTTCCAAGGCAAACTACTCAACATCACAGTAATCCAAGTCTATGCCTCAACCAGTAATGCTGAAGAACCTGAAGTTGACTGGTTCTATGAAGATCTACAAGACTTTCTAGAGCTAACAACAGAAAAAGATGTCCTTTTCATCATAGGGGATTGGAATGCAAATGTAGGAAGTCAAGAGATAACTGGAGTAACAAGTAAGTTTGGCCTTGAAGTACAAAATGAAGCAGGACAAAGGCTAATAGAGTTTTGTCAAGAGAACACACTGGTCATAGCAAACGCCTGCTTCCAACAACACAAGATGACTACACATGGACATCACCAGATGGTCAATACTGAAATCAGATTAATTATATTTTTTGCAGCCAAAGGTGGAGAAGCTCTAGCTTAGCAGAAGCTCTAGCTTAGCAGAAGCAACCTGGAGTTGACTTCTGCTAAGCTCTAGCTTAGCAGAAGCAACCTGGAGTTGACTCAAGCTCAGGTGATGAGCTCCTTATTGCAAAATTCAGGCTCATCCTTGAGCAAGTAGGGAAAACAACTATGCCATTCAGGTATGACCTAAATCAAATCCCTCATGATTGTATGGTGCAGATGACAAATGGATTCAAGAAATTAGATCTGATAGAGTGCCTGAAGAACTATGGATGGAATTTCATAACACTGTACCGGAGGCAGTGACCAAGACCATCCTAAAGAAAAAGAAATGCAAGAAGGCAAAGTAGTTGTCTCAGAAGGCTTTACAAATAGCTGAGAAAAGACGAGAGGTGAAAGCCTAGGGAAAGATATACCCAACTGAGTGCAGAATTCCAGAGAATAGAAAGGAGAGGTAAGAAAGCATTCTCAAGTGAACAGTGCAAAGAAATAGAGGAAAACAACAGAACAGGAAAGATGAGAGATTTCTTCAAGAAAACTGGAAATATCAGTGGAACATTTAATGCAAGGATGGGCACAATAAAGGACAGAAATGGTATGGACCTAACAGAAGCAGAAGAAATTAAGAAGAGATGGCAAGAAGAACTATACAAAAAAGATCTTCACGACCCAGATAATCACAATGGTGCAATCACTTACCGAGAGCCAGACATCCTGGAGTGTGAAGTCAAGGGGCCTTAGGAAGCATTACTACCAACAAAGCTAGTAGAGGTGATAGAATTCCAGCTGAGCTATTTCAAATCCTTAAAGATGGTACTGTTAAAGTGCTGCACTCAATATGTCAAAAATTTAGAAAACTCAGCAGTGGCCCCAGAACTGGAAAAGGGTCAGTTTTCGTTCCAATCCCAAGGGAAGGCAATGCCAAAGAATGTACAAACTACCATACAGTTACAGTTACTTCACATGCTAGCAACGTCATGCCCAAAATCCTTCAAACTAGGCTTCAGCAGTACATGAACCGAGAACTTGCAGATGTACAAGCTGGATTTAGAAAAGACAAACCAGAGATCAAATTGCCTACATTAGTTGGATCATAGAGAAAGCAAGGTAATTCCAGAAAAACATGTACTTCTGCTTCACTGACTATACTAAAGCCTTTGATTGTGTGGATCACAAAAAACTGGAAAATTCTTAAAGAGATGGGACTACCAGTTGACCACCTTACCTGTCTCCTAAGAAACCTGTATGCAGGACAAGAAGCAACAGTAAGAACTGGACATGGAACAACGGAGTGGTACCGAATTGGGAAAGGAGTGTGTCAAGGCTGTATATTGTCACTCTGCTTATTTAACTTACATGCAGAGTATATCATGCAAAATGCTGGGCTGGATGAATAACAAGCTGGAATCAAGAGTGCCAGAAGTAATATCAATGACAATATCAATGTGCAGATCATACCACTCTAATGGAAGAAAATGAAGAGGAACTAGAGAGCCTCTTGATGAAAGTGAAAACAGGAGAGTGAAAAAGCTGGCCTAGAATTCAGCATTCAAAAACTAAGATAATGCATCTGGTCTCATCACTTCCTGGAAAATAGAAAGGGAAAAACTTGAAACAGTCACAGGTTTTATTTTTGTGGGCTCCAAAAATCACTGTGAATGGTAACTGCAGCCATGAGATTAAAAGATGCATGCTCCTTGGAAGGAAAGCCATGACAAACCTAGGCAGCATATTAAAAAGCAGAGACATCACTTTGCTGACAAAGGTCCATAGACCGAAAGCTATGGTTTTTTCATTAGTCATGTATGGATGTGTGAGTTGGACCATAAAGAAGGAGAGCACCAAAGAACTGATGCTTTTGAATTGTGATGTTGGAGAAGACTCCTGAGTGTCTCTTGCACTGCAGGGAGATCAAACCTGAATATTCATTGGAAGGACTGATCCTGAAGCTCCAATGCTTTGGCCATCTGATGTGAAGAGCTGACTCATTGGAAAAAACTAATGTTGGGAAAGATTGAGGGCAGGAGAAGAGGGTGACAGAGGATGAGATGGTTAGATGGCACCACTGACTCAATGGACAGGAGTTTAAGCAAACTCTGGGAGATACTAAAGTACAGGGAAGCCTGGACGTGTACACCCCATAGTGTCGCAAAGAGTTGGACATGACTTAGCAACTGAACAACACATTAAATATTACTCTCTTTTCGTTATTACTGCTGTTGTTGCCTTTGTATTAGTAGTATTTAGCACAGTGTCTGATACAATTAGTGCTTTAAAGTGTTTCTTATATGAATGATTCTACTAGCAGGTCATGTGAGGGAGGGTAGATGGAGAAAGGATGAGCTACAGTTGATATTGGAATTCTTTTTTTTAAGATAGGAGTTCTATTGATTTATAGTTGATATACAGTATTATATAGTTACAGGTGTACAGTGTAGTGATTCATAGTTTTCAAAGACTGTACTCCATTTGTTATAAAATACTGATTATATTCCCTGTGTTATTCAGTATATCATTGTAGCTTATTGTATACCCACTAATTTGCACCTCTCAATCCCCTCCTGCTATGTTGCTCCTTTCTCCATCCCTCTCCTCATTGATAACCACTAGTTTATTCTCTGTGTCTGCTTCTTTTTTGTTATATTCACTAGTTTGTTGTATTTTTTTGGATTCCACATATTAGTTATAGCATATAGTATTTGTCTGACTTACTTCACTTAGCATAATACCCTTCAAGTCCATCCACATTGCAAATGGCAAAATTTTGTTCTATTTTATAGCTGAATAGTATTCCACTGTATGTATATATATACACATACGCACACATATATATATATATCACATTTTTATCCATTCATTTGTTGATGAACATTTCATTTGCTTCCATATCTTGGAAATTCTAAATAATGCTGCTATGAACAGTGGGGTTCAGTTCACTTCAATCGCTCAGTCGTGTCCGACTCTTTGCGACCCCATGAATCGCAGCATGCCAGGCCTCCCTGTCCATCACCAACTCCTGAAGTTCACCCAAACTCACGTCCATCAAGTCGGTGATACCATCCAGCTATCTCATCCTCTGTCGTCCCCTTCTCCTCCTGCCCCCAATCCCTCCCAGCATCACAGTCTTTTCCAATGAGTCAACTCTTCCCATGAGGTGGCCAGAGTACTGGAGTTTCAGCTTTAGCATCAGTCCTTCCAAAGAACACCCAGGACTGATCTCCTTCAGAATGGACTGGTTGGATCTCCTTGCAGTCCAAGGGACTCTCAAGAGTCTTCTCCAACACCACAGTTCAAAAGCATCAATTCTTCGGCGCTCAGCCTTCTTCACACTCCAACTCTCACATCCGTACACGACCACAGGAAAAACCATAGCCTTGACTAGACGGACCTTTGTTGGCAAAGTAATGTCTCTGCTTTTTAATATGCTATCTAGGTTGATCATAACTTTCCGTCCAGGGAGTAAGCGTCTTTTAATTTCATGGTTGCAGTGGGGTGCATGTATCTTTTTTATTTAGAATGTAAATATTTTTTATTTACATTCAGTTTTTTTTATATGTACCCAGAAGTGAAAGTGCTGGGTCATAATGGTAGTTCTATTTTTAGTCTTCTTTTTTTATTTTTAGAAATCTCCATATTGTTTTCCGTAGTGGCTATACCAATTTACATCCCCACCAAGAGTGTACCAGGGTTCCCTTTTCTCTACATCCTTGCCAGCATTTGTTATTTGTGTTCTTTTTAACAATAGCCATTCTGACAGCTGTGAGGTGAATTTGATTTGTATTTCCCTGTTGATTAACAGTGTTGAGTATCTTTTCGTTTATCTGTTGGCCATCTGCATTTCCTCTTTGGAAATATGTCTATTCAGATCTTCTGCCCATTTTTTCATCAGTTTGGTTTTGAGTTGTTTGAGCTGATTGTATATTTTGTATATTAACACCTTAGCAGTTACATCACTTGCAAATATTTTCTTACATTTAATAGGTTGTCTTTTCCTTTTGTCAGTGGTTTCCTTTGCTGTACAAAAGCTTACAAGTTTAATTAGGTGCCATTTGTTTGTTTTTTGCTTTTATTTCCTTTGCTTTAGGAGACAGATTCAAAAAAATATGGCTACAATTTATGTCAAAGAATGTTCTGCCTATGTTTTCCTCTAGGAGTTTTATGGTTTCTGATCTTACATTCAGGCCTTTAATCCATTTTGAGTTTATTTTTGTATATGGTGTTAGAGGATGTTCTAATTTCCTTCTTTTACTTATAAAAGAAGTCCAGTTTTCCCAGCACCACTTACTGAAGAAACTGTCTTTTTGATACTGGACTTCTTTATGGGGAGTTTATGAATCTCGCATAGTAGGAAAGTACATCAGGAAAGAACATGTTCTTGAACTCCCAAGTTTGGAGTTTGTGAATGAACTACTATTTGAAAAGATTAATTGACTAAATAAAATAAACATATGAATTGTAACTTAAAGAAACAGATAAGGAAACTATAGATTGTAAAGGATTTAAGAAACGCATTCATATGCAGTATATGAATCCTGATTCAAACAAACCATTTTTTTTAAACTAATGAGAATCAGGAAATTTGGCAAAGATAACACTTTGATATTAAGGTTGTTATCATTTCTACCTATAGAAGCTTATGGTTATGTATTTAAAGTCACTTCACTTTCAGAGAAACATTAAAATATTTATTGATGAAATTACATGATGTCTGAAATTTGCTTTAAATAGTGATGGGAAGGAGTAATAAGTGGGATTATAGGTAAAAGAAGATGGACCATGAATTACTTAATTAGAGTTGGGTAATAGCTGTATGGGAATCCATTGTAGTCTTTTTTTTATATTTGTGTTTGAAGTTTTCCATAATAAAAACAAAAAATTTTTTTAAAAATTAAAGGATGACCCAGAGGGATGGTATGGGGAGGGAGGAGGGAGGAGGGTTCAGGATGGGGAACACATGTATACCTGTGGCGGATTCATTTTGATATTTGGCAAAACTAATACAATATTGTAAAGTTTAAAAATAAAATAAAATTTAAAAAATAAATAAAAAGGAAAAAAAATTAAAGGACTCTGTTTACCACTTGTATTATACTAGATTAGAATTTGAGAAACAAAAAACTCGGCTTAATATTCAACTTGAATATAGTCGTAATCATCTGAAGAAGAAACTGAATAAGATTAACACATTAAAAGAAGCCATCGAGAAAGGTAGAGAAGACACTGATCACCTAAAGAAGGTAATGAATGATGCGTGACCAAAGTGTCATTGAAATGATGACTTTCTTTGATGAATAAGTGTTGAGTTCCTGAAAAGCTCTAATAGTGATAGAAGGTGGGGAAGGGGTACAGATTTGAGAAATACTTGATGTAAAATCCGCACAGCTTCATGACTTTCTAGATGTTGAGAGGATGGTTCTGAATTCTCATTTGGGTGATTGGTGGATAGGAGGAGAGATTAAGGAGAGAAAATTCTGGACCTGTGGAGCATGACTTCCCTTTGTGACATCTAAACAGCAATATCCGACAGATAGTTAGTGAGTACATGGATAACAGGAGAAGTCTAGGCTGGTTTATTGGAGTAGATTGAATCCATTATGTAAATTCAGAGAGTAGGCAGCGAAGAGCGGGGGAGCAAGGATGGAGTTCTGGAAGGAGTGGTTGCCTTAGTTATGAAGACAGCCACGATCCCCAGCGTGTGAGGAGAAAGGAAGTTAGCAAAGTTAAAGTGAAAAGGCTAAAGTTAAAGCCAAGAAGGTAAAGTCTGGTAGGAAGAATGTTTTCACTGGACAGTGGAAACAGAAGTCAGATGACAGCAAGCTGGGAAATGAATCCAAAGTGAAAGAGAAAGGTAGGTAGTGATTACCTGGTAGTGTAAACAGGAGTGGGTCACATTCTACAGTGGAGGCTCTGGCAGCATGCAGGACAGGGTTTGTCTTGGAATGACTGGGATGGTTGTATTAATAATAAAATGACCTGTTGGCCTTATTAATATAAAAGATGGTAAGCCTGTAATGTGAATCATCTCCATACAGGTTGAAGAAAATTGTCTGAAAATTGTGGATGAACTCATGGAAAAACAGCAGCAACTTAAGGATGAATTTGTCACTCAGAATACCAACGTTGAGAAAGTCCAAGCTCAAATTGAAGAGGAACGAAAGAAGTTTTTGGCCATTGATAGGTGATTAAAAGTTTATCAAGAGTTTAAAAAATGTTTACCATCAATTTGAAATTTATTATAGAAGTTTTATTATTTGAATATGTACCTTTATGTGGCTTTTGGTCTCCTATTGCATCTGTCAAGCATTGCAACTTAGGGGAAAAACCAAGAGAGGTGGTTAGTTGTTTAGAGTGTATAGTACTTTTAAATGAGTAAAGAGAAACCTATACAAAGTGTTCAGTTCAGTTTAGTCGCTCAGTCATGTCTGACTCTTTGCAACCTCATGAACTGCAGCATGCCAGGCCTCCGTGTCGTCCATCACCAACTCCTGGAGCTTACTCAAACCCATGTCCACTGAGTCGGTGATGCCATCCAACCATCTCATCCTCTGTCATCCCCTTCTCCTCCCGCCTCTGGTCTTTCACAGCATCAAGGTCTTTTCCAATGAGTCAGTTCTTCGCATCAGGTGGCCAGAGTATTGGAGGTTCAGCTTCCTTACCATAAATCTCCTTGACACCAGTCCCTTCCTGTTAGGAAGGCCCTGCTAGTCTGTATGACAGCATAGCGAGTGAGGTGTCGAATCTGGAGCCATACTACATGGTTCCAGGCCCTAGCTCTGCTGCTTATATATGGTGCCTTCATTTTCTTATTAGTAAAGTGGGGATGGTAATAGTGCCTATGTCATAGAACAGTTGTAAGGATTAAATGAGTTCATATGGTTCTTAGAACAGTACCTGACATTCAATGAGCGTGTATTTGCTGTGATGATGATCAGTAGCACTTTGAGTCCACTGGCCTGTTGAACCAATGACATCTGCTCTCCTGTGTGATTGACACAACCATAAGTGAACAGGTGCAGTGAGTTCTGTTTTTGCTCAAACTCTTGAATATTTCACAATGTTCAAAGTCTTAGTGTTTCAAAATGCTGCCAGAAAATTCTTTGTCTAAGATTTTTGAGTGGAATTTAGTTTGTTTATGCATGATTTTTTTGGCTCATACTTAATTTAAATAGAACCACATCTCTATCATCAGATTCTTGAAAACCATATAATTCTTAATTTATTTTCTTTTATTTTTAGTTTTCTGGGTCTTCTTTAAAGTCCCCCCTTTTGTTTCAGCTGGTAAGACTCCTAAGCCCTCATTAAGATAGAAGGCCTTACATTAGTGGTGGTGATGGTAGTAATAAAGTTTAGACTATTAGGTGTGTAATGACTTAATTGGTAAGACATTTATCTTGCTAACAGACACTTTCTCTTGGTTTGAGGTTCTAAAATGTAGAACTTACATTGAGAGAGATACACCTTGAAAAATTGTACAGATTTAAAAATAAGGTAACTGGAAGAGCACTGTATTGTTGTTAGCCTGAGTAAAGTATATTATTGGAAATGTTCCCTTGGATTAAATAATTATATTCGTGGCCTTTGTCAGGAGTGTTAAAGTTTAAATTACAATCATTCATGGACTAACTCTGCAACTTAACAGCACTTGAAAGAAAAAAGTTTTTTCATGTAAATTTATAAACATGTTTTTCTTCCTGATGGAACTTTATGTAATTAGTAAAATATAATCACTTTTTCATATCTGTGTATTTGCAGGGAAGTGGGAAAATGGCAAAAAGAAGTTGTGATCCTTCAGAGTTCTCTGGAACAGAATCGGTTAGAGAAGCATAACATGTTGCTTGACTGCAAAGTTCAAGACATTGAAATAGTTCTTTTGTTGGGGTCGCTGGATGACATCATTGAAGTGGAGGTACTCTAGCAAGTGATTTTAAAATATGTGCAGTTGTGTGGAACTTTATGTAGGCCTTTGTTTGCTTAGTGAAGTTGTAGCCATGCAGACTCTTAGTCTTATTCTAAAGCTTTATTAGCAGAAAAAACATCTCGTCTGGGAAGGGAAAAGGGCAAAATGATCCTCATTCCAGAAGACTGGGCACTTTGTATAGCTCTCTTATTTCTCTTGCTAATCCGTATCCTTTTAGCTCCATAGGACCAGTTTCTTACCTGTATATAGACACCCAAGAGGAATCGGAACTAAAGCCATGGGAGTTCAGGGGCATTCTGGAGAGATGGGGTAGCCACAGTCCGTTGCGGGCAGGGGCACATGCCTGACAGCATGAGCAGTGCTGTACTCTGGGAACACCGTCAGTGGTGTGTGGAGGGATCTCGTTCTGCATCTTCACCAACAACTTGAGGTCCTTTTCAGTAGAAACATGACTCACTGAGTGTCCAGGCGATGAGAGTGTGGGGAAGGTGATAATAGATACCCAGGGAGTCAAAAGGGGAGACTGAAGTCTCCCCATGGTGGACATTTTTCTGTTAGCTTCCTTTGCTTTCTCATCACATACATACTACACAGTACTCTTGAGGTCGGTGGGACACTTATGTACCCTTTGTTCTGCTGCTCATGTGAGGAAAGATATGACGACATAGTTCAAGAAGAGTATCTTACTATTAGCTAAGGCAGAGGATGGTGAACATAGTTAGTTCTTTTACCTTTCAAATTATCTTTTAAATCTTTAGTGACCTCTTCCCTGTAGTCCCCTTTCCACCTCCCTCCTCCCCTTTCTGCTTTGTCACCAGTTGGAAATCCATGCATTTCCCTCCAGTTTCTACTCCAGAAGAGGCGTTCAGTCCTTTGGTTTCTTCAGTATGAAGCAGCTGTGAAACAGTTTTTCTCTTGCTGATTTTGACTACTTCTCATAGCATAATTCTGGTGTTATATTATACTCAAAAGTCTTTTGCTGGGGAAGGGGAGAGATTCCCTGGCAGTCTCACTGCCAGGGCCCCCAGTTGGATCTCTGGTCAGAGAACCAATATACTGTAAGCTGCACAACTAAACCTAAAAAAGAGTCTTTCTTCTCTGTTTTAGCAGAGAGTACATCCCAGATGGAAGGAAAGGAGAAGCCACTTTACTGGCCACAAATGTCATGAGCCCCACTCAGATGGCTTTAAAGGGGGAATGGGAGGTCAGGGGATAGGACTGAAGTGGAGGCTGCCTCCCCTGTGACATGGTCCAGGAATTTGAACACTGTGGAGAACTTAATATGTATTGGCTTTATTTGTTCAGATCAGCTTTCCTCACATGGCTGCAGCTGTAACCACTAGCTTTGACCAGAGCGGGAAGACACCTCTCTCCTGCCCTCAGTTAGAAAAATCCTGAGGAAGAACTCTGACTGGTTCATTCTGGATCATGTGTCCACTCTTAAGGGTGCAGAAAGAGGGAAGGGAGGGTCTGTAACAGAAGAAGTGGATGGAAGCAGAAAAGCAGTACTCACAATAATATAGAGAGAAATGGAAAGTCTATTTAAAAGGCTGTAATTTTAGAAGAGGTTTGTCATTGAACAGTGTGGAAGCAGCAGCAGCTTTAGTGCCTGACATCTAAGTAAATGCTGCTGGTCAGGCATTCCTGCTGCTGCTTTGGTCCTGTTGTTTTTTCAGTTAGTGAACTTTCAGAAGTATTCTCCAACATATGTGCCCACCATGAATGTGAAATTATTTACTTGTTTATTAGGGTGAATGACTTTCATATTCATAGTGGTTATTTCAAAGCAGGTATTAATACCTTAAGCTGGATTAATACTGAATCGTTATCTAGAAAATGATAGGTCTGCTCTACTTTGTGCTGGTCAAACCACATTGGAATATTGCATTTACTTTCTAAAGCATGATGTTTTCTGAGAGTAAAGTGTCCACGATAGTGAAAAGGCCCAGACTGTGTCATGCTGGGAAGAGAATTCTTGGGGAATATGGTTATTCCCCTCCAGTAGAAGAAGGTCTGCCACAGAGGACAGAACATACTTGTTCTTTCTAATCCTCAGGGGGACACTGGGGTTGGGGGTGGAGGACACAGAGTCAGATTTCTTCTACTAGGGAGCACTTCCTGCTAGAAGGAGGGAAGGCCTCTAGTGGTGAGTCCCTGATTGAAGTTTTACAGGCACATCTAGTTGTTGGTGTTTAGTTGCTAAGTCATGTCCGACTCTTTTGCAGCCTCATGGACAGCAGCCATGTAATGAGGGTGCTGTACAAGGTCATCTAAAGTCCAAAACAGAAAAGGCATTGGGTATACATTGTCTCTTTCCAGAAGGCTGGACAAGGATCACCACATAGAATTAATTGTCTTATGCAGTTGTAGGAATCGTCTCACAACTATTGTAAGGTGAAACTGAGATTTCCCTTCCATGGGATGTGTTCAGACATGGGATGAGTTACCTACATCTGCCAGAATTCTCATAGGAAATTCTTATATTGTGGGAAAGACTGTACCAGATCACTGGTTCCCAAACCCTTCACGTGCACGTGAAGCCCCTGGGGACCTTGTTTCCCAGGTGAGGCCTGCTCTCGCCGGCCCACGGATCACACTTCAAATAGCAAGGCATTAGGTGACTCACATAGAAACTTAATACAAAGTACAATGTTGAATCATAAATAGTAGTTGTGAGATTCAGGGGTTCAGTGTTACCCTTTGTGTTCAAATTCCCCTTCCGTGTGAACCGTTTTAGTGTAAATATATAACATGTGGACTTAACTTCCAAAGGTAGTTTTATTGGTTTGTTTCAGGTGAGAACATCTGTAAAAGAGTGAGAAAGGGTTTTCGCTTAATTTGTAGGTCTTGCTTTTGGTGTCAGCATTACACCAAAAGCCGGCCTGCAGCTGAATAAGTGCTTCTTTATTTGTTCCTTCTTTCCTCCTCTTTCTTCGTTCAGAGTGACATATATTGAAACTGAAATACATGTTTCCAGCATTGCAATAGGCACTGACACTACAGCAGTGAGTGTAACTACCCCAAATCCCTTCCTTCGCGTTCTTCTGGGGGAAAAAGTGGCAGACAGTAAAATATTCATGTGTTTGGTAGTGATATAGGCTAAAGAAGATACAAAGCAGGGAGGGAAATAAAGAGAACTTGAGGCAGAGGCCTTGGATGTCCTGAGAGAAGGCAGCTGGCTAGTAGACGAGGTAGAAGATGAAGAGATACAGACGTGTAGAGGAAGGGTGTCCAGGCAGAGGGCATTTCGCCAGCCCTAAGTGATGTGTACACGGTCTGTTCAAGGAGCCCAGGTTGGTTGGAGCAGGGAGACTAACACAGAGTAAAGTTAAAGGGGAAGCCGAGGCCTTGGAGGCCTGCATAAGGCTGTTTTATCTTCTCGGCCATCAACTGGAGGACTTGGGACAGACACATGAGTAGACAGCCCCATTTTCAGATAACAAGGAAAGGGCTTCGTGTGTTTTTCAGTTGGGAACTGAAGCAGAAGGTACCCAGGCAACAACTGATATATATGAAAAAGAAGCAGCTATTGAGGTGGACTACAGCTCTCTAAGAGAGGATTTGAAGGTAACTGAAAGATTTCTGTTGTTTATGACTAACTTATGGGAATACTGAATATATAAATCCTACAGAATAATTTTTAGATGACAGAGCATAGTTTGGGGGGTAAGTAGATTTCCTAATAGTTTTTAAAGAAATAGTATAAACAGGTTACATATAAAATGCTTAAAATATTTAAAGTGTTTATATCAGCATTTCTCCCTCTGTAGTCTGTAGAATACCAATACCATGAAAGATCTTGTTGAAGAAGAAAAGTTTCTGCCAGTATTTTGAAAGGCTGTTCCCTCTTCTTGAAGATTCACAATGAATAAAAAAAGTCATTGAGAAAAGTCCTGAAACACACAAAAGTAGCCAACACACTTCAGGATCCTGAATTACCCTGTCGGCGTCTCAGTGCAGTACCTCAGGAAGTGACAAGCTCTTCATAGCAGCAGAGCACAGACCAGAAATCGAGTTTCATGGTCTGTTTAATTTAATAGCTCTGACTCTGTTTCTGTTACCCCTGTAGCCATATGTTGCTTTGTGTTTTGATTTTGTCCTGAAGCTGCTGCTTTTATGAGGACAAAATGACTCTGGCCTTTCTTGCCTTCCAGCCAACACAACCACAACCCTCAGAGAAGAGAGAGCACCTATTGTAGTGGTGCTGTTCTTAAGGTTGAAGAAAAGCTTTTCCACAGAGGTCCAGCAGTTGTCCTGTCATCACAGTGTCCTGAATCGGGTCACATGTTCACTCCTGGACAGTCACTGTTGGAGTGGGATGGACTTAGCTTAGGCCAAGCAGGATTCATGGGCCCTATGAGGGAGACATGGCCAACTTGGGCTTTGTTAGAAAGGAAGAAATGGAGAATGGATGTCAAGTAGCAATAACTACCACGTCTTTTTATTTCATATTTTTAATATTAATATATTTTGTTAGATTTATTGAGTTCTTTTATTGTTAATTGTGGCGCTTTGGGAAATCAGAAAATAACCTCTTATCTATTTTATAGTCTATTTAGTGCTTTCATATTTAATAAGTCCTTCCCTACAACATTACTAACTATTTATAAGTATTCTCTTCCTGTTAATGATTTTTTCTTTTCTTAGTTAATTTATCTGAAATTTATTTTTATATATAGTATGAGGTAAGAATCTTTCTTAGAAGGTACATAAATTAACCAATTTACTCGGCATCTTCTAAAAAATTCTTTCCTCCAATGAATTAAAACACACCTTTATCAGATGTTAAATAACGCCTCTACGGGGTCAAGAAAGTTTTCCTGGAAGGTAATGCCTGCCGCACTTTTCCCTTCTCTCCTCACTCAAGTTAGTTCTGCTCATGGTTTAGGTTCTAGTTTAAATATTACCTCCAACTGAGCTATTTAAAATCCTAAAAGATGATGTTGTTAAAGTGCTGCACTCAATATGTTAGCAAATTTGGAAAGCTCAGCAATGGTCACAGGATTGGAAAAGGTCAGATTTCATTCCAATGCCAGAGGAAGGCAATGCCAAAGAATGTACAAACTACCATACAATTGTGCTCATTTCACCTGCTAGCAAAGTAACACTCAAAATCCTTCAAGCTAGGCTTCAGAAGCACGGGAAGATATTAAGAAGAGGTGGCAAGAATACACAGAACAACTATACAAAGAAGATCTTCACGACCCAGATAATCACGATGGTGTGATCACTCACCTAGAGCCAGACACCCTGGAATGTGAAGTCAATGGGCCTTAGGAAGCATCACTACGAACAAAGCCGGTGGAAGTGATGGCATTCCAGTTGAGCTATTTCAAATCGTAAAAGATGATGCTGTGAGAGTGCTGCATTCAATATGCCAGAAAATTTGGAAAACTCAGCAGTGGCCACAGGACTTGAGGAGGTCAGTTTTTATTCCAATCCCAAAGAAAGGCAATGCCAAAGAATGCTCAAACTACCACACAATTGTACTCATCTCACACGCTAGCAAAGTAATGCTCAAAATTCTCCAAGCAAGGCTTCAACAGTATGTGAACTGTGAACTTCCAGATGTTCAAGCTGAATTTAGAAAAGGCAGAGGAACCAGAGATCAAATTGCCAACATCTGCTGGATAATGAAAAAAGCAAGGGAGTTCCAGAAAAACATCTATTTCTGCTTTATTGACTATGCCAAAGCCTTTGACTGTGTGGATCACAATAAACTGTAGAAAATTCTTAAAGAGATGGAAATACCAGACCACCTGACCTACCTTTTGAGAAATCTGTATGCAGGTCAGAAAGCAACAGTTAGAACTGGACATGGAACAGCAGACTGGTTCCAAATAGGGGAAGGAGTACGTCAAGGCTGTATATTGTCACCCTGCTTATTTAACTTCTGTGCAGAGTACATAATCTGAAATGCTGGCTGGATGAAGCACAAGCTGGAGTCACAATTGCCGGGAGAAATATCAATAACCTCAGATATGCAGATGACATCACCCTTATGGCAGAAAGCAGAAGAACTAAAGAGCCTCTTGACGAAAGTGAGAGAGGAGAGTGAAAAAGTTGGCTTAAAACTCAACAGAAAACTAAGATGGCATCTGGTCCCATCACTTCATGACAAATAGATGGGGAAACAGTGGAAACAGTGAGAGACTTTATTTTGGGGGACTCCAAAATCACTGCAGATGGTGATTGCAGCCATGAAATTAAAAGATGCTTACTCCTTGGAAGAAAAGTTATGACCAACCTAGACAGCATATTAAGAAGCAGAGACATTACTTTGCCAACAAAGGTCCATCTAGTCAAGGCTGTCGTTTTTCCAGTAGTCATGTATGGATGTGAGAGTTGAACTATAAAGACAGCTGAGCATTGAAGAGTTGATGCTTTTGAAGTGTGGTGTTGGAGAAGACTCTTGAGAGTCCCTTGGACTGCAAGGAGATCCAACCAGTCCATCCTAAAGGAAATCAGTCCTGAATATTCATTGGAAGGACTGATGCTAAAGCTGAAACTCCAGTACTTTGGCCACCTGATGTGAAAAACTGAGTCATTGGAAAAGACCCTGATGCTGGGAAGGATTGAAGCTGGGAGGAGAAGGGGAAGACAGAGGATGAGATGGTTGGATGGCATCACCAACTCAATGGACATGAGTGTGAGTAAACTCCAGGAGTTGGCGATAGACAGGGAGGCCTGGCGTGCTGCTGTCTGTGGGGTTGCAAAGAGTCGGACATGACTGAGCAACTGAACTGACTGACTGATTAGATCATAGGAAAGGCAAAGGAATTCCAGAAAAACACCTACTTCTGATTCATTAAGTATGATAAAGCCTTTGACTGTGTGGATCACAACAAACTGTGAAACAATCTTAAAGAGATGGAAATACCAGACCACCTTACTTTTCTCCTGAGAAACCTGTATGCAGGACAAGAAGCAACAGGTAGAACCAGTCATGGAACAATGGACTGGTTCGAAATTGGGAAAGGAGTACGTCAAGGCTGTATATTGCTACTCTGCTTATTTAACTTCTATGCAGAGTACATCATGTGAAATGCCAGGCTGGTGAATCACAAGCTGAAATAAAGATTGCTAGGAGAAATATTAAGCTCAGATATGCAGATGATACCACTCTTACGGCAGAAAGTGAAGACAAACTCAAGAGCCTCTTGATGAAGGTTAAAGAGGAGAGTGAAAAAGCAGGCATAAAACTCAACTTTCAGAAAACAAAGATCATGGCATCTGGACCCATCACTTCATGGCAAATAAAAGGTGGAAAAGTGGAACAGTGACAGATTTTCTTTTCTTGGGCTCCAAAATCACTGTGAATGGTGACTGAAGCCATGAAATTAAAAGACACTTGCTCCTTGAAAAAAAAAGCTATAAAAAACTTAGAATATTAAAAAACAGAGACAACACTTTGCCAACAAAGGTTTGTATAGTCAAAGCTATGGTTTTTCCAGTAGTGATGTATGGATTTGCAAGTTGGACCATAAAAAAGGCTGAACACCGAAGAATTGATGCTTTCAAATTGTGTTGCTGAAGAACACTCTTGAATAGTCCTTTGGACTGCAAGGAGATCAAACCAGTCAATCTAAAGGAAATCAACCCAGAATATTCGCTGGAAGAATTGATACTAAAACTCCAATACTTTGGCAGCAGATGCCAAGAGTTGACTCATTAGAAAAGACCCTGATGCTGGGAAAGATTAAGGGCAGGAGGAAAAGGGGGCAGCAGAGGAGGAGATGGTTGGATGGCATCCTGGACTCAATGGACATGAGTTTGAGCAAACTCTAGGAAATAGTGAAAGACAGGGAAGCCTGGCATGCTGCAGTTCACGGGGTCACGGAGAGTTGGACATGACTTAGTGACTGAACAACAACAACCAGACGGGCTGGATCTCTTCTGCCCATAGTACTCACGCTCACCTGGTGGAGGGCTTCACACTGTTGTCAACGCCAGTTTGCATGTCTGCCTTCCCTGTCAGCTCTTTAAGGGCAAGGACAGAGTAGTTTTCATCACTGAATCCTCATACATAGTAGATGATCAGTATTTTTTAATGAATGAGTGTATGTCCATTGACAGATGAATGGATACAGAAATTGTGGTACATATATACAATGGAGTATTACTCTGCTATTAAAAAGAACACATTTGAGTCAGTCCTAATGAGTTGGATGAAGCTAGAGCCTGTTATACAGAGTGAAATAAGTTGAAGAAAAAGACAAATATTTATATTAATTCCTACATATGAAATCTATAAACATGGTACTGATGAATCTATTTGTAGGGCAGCAGTGGAGATGAAGACATAGAGAAAAGACTTGTGGACACAGTGGGGAAAGGAGAAGGTGGGATGACTTGAGAGAGTAGCATGGAAACATACATATTACCATATGTAAAATAGGTAGCCAGTAAGAATTTGCTTTTGTGACACTGTGCTCTGTGACAACCTAGAGGGGTAGGATGGGGAGAGAGATGGGAGGGAGGGTTCAAGAGAGAGGGGACATATGAATACCTGTGGCTGACTCATGTTGATTTATGGCAGAAACCAACACAGTATTACAAAGCAATTATCTTCCAATTTAAAAAAAAATTTTAAAAGAAGCAATAACATGAATTGTTTACTTTTTTAGCCAGATTAAGAAATACGAAGGTGAAGCGTGTTCCAAGAGGGCAGCACCCATGACGCCTGAGCTATGAAAAGGCACAGCCAACCCAGGAAGCCACAGTAGTGCCCCAAACTGCACTGCAGGCTCAGAGAGGGCTGCCAGGGCTGGCAGGGCTGGATGCAGAGCGAGAGAAATAGGGGCCATACCCTGAAGGGCCCGGTGCCTACTTACTGCAGCAGTTTGGGTCTAAGTGGCATGCTAATCATTGCTGTTCTTTGCCAATAATAGGCTCTACAATCTGATAAAGAAATTGAGGCCCAGCTTAGACTCCTCCTACAACAAGTAGCATCCCAAGAAGATATCCTGTTGAAGACAGCAGCCCCAAACCTAAGAGCCGTGGAGAACCTGAAGACTGTCAGAGACAAGTTTCAGGAGTCCATAGACGGTGAAATTAAACTTTAGTTGATAGCAAGATCATATTCGTTGGTATTAGGGGTTTTGATTTCTGTAACATTTACCAATAATCCCCCCTAAACTGTACCTTTGTTTTGATTATATATATATTTTTTTTTCTCTGTTATCTTATAGTAATGTACTTTTAATACTGAATTATTAACTTCTTCCTTTTTGAAAAGAGTTTTGCTTTAATTTAAAAACAGGTGTATTGGTTATTTTTGAACAGTGTCTTATTTCATAGCAGCACAAGAGGCATATTAGATAACTCTGTTGGAATTTGTTGTTATTATTTAAAAATCAGCCCTACCCAGAAAAGGAGCTCATCAATTTTAATAGTCATTTTCTTGGACTTAATAGTAGCTGAGATGTTTTGAAGGTAGATTTAATTCAAGATGGCCAAACTCAAAATCTAGCTTAAAAAATGTTTTATGCTTTAAAGTTAAAATAAGAAAAGCCCTTGGTGATCTTCAAAATAAAGAACATTGATTCTCTCTTAGCTTTTGAGGCCAGCAGAAAGGAAGCCAGAATATGTAGGCAAGAGTTTGAACAGGTGAAAAAAAGGAGATACGATCTTTTCAACCAGTGTTTTGAGCACATCTCAATCTCAATTGATCAAATCTACAAGAAGCTCTGCAGAAACAACAGTGCCCAAGTATGTATTTCTCACCCTCAAATATGAGTAGGAACTTGTGTTACTTGATATTGTTTTCTTTAATGGTGGTAAATCACCATCACTCTCTCTTGAGTAACCCACTTAACTGGGTAAAGTCAGCTCGTGAAAATTGGTTATCACAGTGACCTGTGTTCTAGGTCTAGTCAGCCTGGCAAGTCAAAATCTCTGGTCCTGCTTCTTTATCTGCACAATGCGTGGGTTAGATCATCTGGTTTCCAAGTTCTCTTTCAGTTCTGGAATTCTGTGATCTGTACTAATTTGACTTTGTAGAGCTGTCAGTGGTCTCTGCAGTAGAGTTAGGGTAATGTAGGGGAAAAAGGTTGATGTGGGGTCTGTGGAGAGGGAAGGAACTAGAGGCAGGGTTCAAGTCTAGACGCGCCCCTTGTCGTATTGGTCTTTCCATTCCGTGATCAATATCCACAGCAAATACTGTGCAGTTGGACATGGACAAAAGATGTAGACCAGGTCATATATATGTGAGTTTCCCTCTTTCTCTCGGTATTCTTTTATGACTGAAGTAATCTTGAATCACATACTTAGAATTTCAACCAAGAATAACTTGGTGATGGTGGTGGTGGTGTTTTTAATTAATTAATTTAATTTTAATTGGAGGCTAATTACTTTACAATATTGCAGTGGTTTTTGCCATACATTGACATGAATCAGCCACGGGTGTACATGTGTCCCCATCCTGAACGCCCCTTCCACCTCCCTCCCCATCCCATCCCTCAGGGTTGTCCCAGTGCACCGGCTTTGAGTGCCCTGTTTCATGCCTCGAACTTGGACTGGTGATCTATCTCACATATGATAATATACATGTTTTAATGCTATTCTCTAAGATCATCCCACCCTCGCCTTCTCCCACAGAGTCCAAAAGTCTATTCTTTACATCTGTGCCTCTTTTGCTGTCTCACATATAGGGTCATCGATGCCATCTTTCTAAATTTCATATACATTCGTGACTTCCCTGGTGCCTCAGATGGTGAAGCGTCTTGCTTACAATGCAGGAGACCTCAGTTCGATCCCTGGGTTGGGAAGATACTCTGGAAACGGAAATGGCAACCCACTCCAGTACTCTTGCCTGAAAAATCCCATGGATGGAGGAGCCTGGTGGGCTACAGTCCATGGGGTCACAGAGAATCCAACACGACTGAGCGACTTCACTTTCTCTTTCATACTCTATTGGTGTTTTTCTTTCTGGCTTACTTCACTCTGTATAATAGGCTCCAGTTTCATCCACCTCATTAGAATTGATTCATGTGTTCTTTTTAATAGCTGAGTAATAATTTTCCATTGTGTATATGTACCACAGCTTTCTTATCCATTTGTCTGGTGATGGACATCTAGGTTGCTTCCATGTCTTGGCTGTTGTACACAGTGCTGTGATAAACATTAGAGCACCTGTGTCTCTTTCAATTCTGGTTTCCTTGGTGCGTATGCCCAGCAGTGGGATTGCTGGGTCGTATGGCAGTTCTCTTTCCGGTTTTTTAAGGAATCTCCACACTGTTCTCCATAGTGGCTGTACTAGTTTGCATTCCCACCAACAGTGTAAGAGGGTTCCCTTTTCCCTACACCCTTTCCAGCATTTATTGTTTGTAGACTTTTTGATAACAGCCATTCTGACCGGCATGAGATGGTACCTCATTGTGGTTTTGATTTGCATTTCTCTGATAATGAGTGATGTTGAGCATCTTTTCATGTGTTTGTTAGCCATCTGTATGTCTTCTTTGGAGAAATGTCTGTTTAGTTCTTTGGCCCATTTTTTGATTGGGTTGTTTATTTTTCTGGTATTGAGCTGCATGAGCTGTTTATATATTTTTGAGATTAATTCTTTGTGAGTTGCTTCGTTTGCTATTCTTTTCTCCCATTCTGAAGGCTGTCTTTTCACCTTGCTTATAGTTTCCTTCATTGTGCAAAAGCTTTTAAGTTTAATTAGGTCCCATTTGTTTATTTTTGCTTTTATTTCCACTACTCTGGGAGGTGGGTCATAGAGGATCCTGCTGTGATTTATGTCAGAGAGTGTTTTGCCTATGTTTTCCTCTAGGAGTTTTATAGTTTCTGGTCTTAGATCTTTAATCCAAAAATTAACTTATTTTTTATAAAGTAAGACTAGAAGAAACCTATTAACTCCTTGAGGGCAGGATTCATCTCTGTTCCTATAGAACTTGACCCATAACAGGTATTCAGTAAAGATTTGATGAAAGGACCAGTGGAAGAATTGAATGAAGACTGTTTTAGTTTGACTGCAGCATATGCTTCTGAACTATGAACAGCAGACTGATGGGAAGATCTGATCTTTTATGTGTTAGAATGTTTTCCCTGTATTCCCTATCCAGTAAACTTTGTTATCTCTGATTATAAGTAGAGCTGAATACATTATTTACAAGTATTGGTATATTTTTCCATCAAACGGAGAAAAATAAAAACCAGTAGTATTTTGCAGTTCCAAATTGAACTTTACCAATAGCTTTTTTGATATTGCTAAATAAATAACATGTGTTTCAGGCATTTCTTAGCCCAGAGAACCCAGAAGAGCCTTACTTGGAGGGAATTAGCTATAACTGTGTGGCCCCAGGCAAACGGTTCATGCCGATGGATAACTTGTCCGGGGGAGAGAAGTGCGTGGCAGCCCTGGCACTCCTGTTCGCTGTGCACAGGTATGGTCACAGTGAGCCCTCTGACTGTGCATCAGGGCAGAGGCCAAATGGCCCTTCCTACAGAAGATCTACTTACTACTTGTCTTTATGCAGCGTACGTCATACAAAGCTATTTTTTTCAGCCAGACAATTCAGGTTATGCTATAGGCCTGTAATAATTTAGACAGCAAATTTAAGAGAGAATTCAGTCTTTGACAGATTTTTATTCAATTTGTTATTATCAAAAGCTACTAATGTCCAGCTTAATCGAAAAGAAAGGAGAAAAGGGGGTAGCAAATGGCCAGATTTGAATTTAAGATTGCCAAAAAACAATTCCAACAACAAATCCAAACAAAATAAAAACAGCTAACTTTTATGTTATTTTCCTAGTCCACATTCAGAGATGTGCTATTTATTTAGTAAGGGATGTTAAGCAAAGTATTTCTTCTGGAAAAAAGTTTAACCTCCTCATTTCCACTGATGATGGTGACACTTGTGTTTGTAAAATAAATCACAGGAAAGATGTTAGCTAAAAGTAAAGCAATTAACTTTTCAACATCCAAAGCACTAGATGAAGAACTATGGTATGGATAATAGAGCCTCTCTGTTTTCATGATCAGAAAGATCAACCCAAGTTTTACAGCTGTTTGTTACTGGTCCCAAGAAGGAAAAAGAATTGGTGATGATAGGAAAGCAAAAGAAGATGCCACTAATGCAGGAAGACTTTGAGAAATGGAGGAGGCAGGGACTGTAACAGGAGTGAATCTGAGCAGAACACGACTCTTCCTGGGTGTCACCCCATCCATTTATTCAACAGATATTTGTTAAATATTTACTGTGTCGAGTGGTGTTAATGGGCATAGGAGAGACCGCAGTGAAGAAAACAAAGACCCTGCCTCAAAGAGACTTAATTTTAGCTGGGGAAGACAGATGATAAATAAGGTGTATTAGGAAACTAATTCTCTAATATAGAGACTATTAGAAAATGACAGATGCTGTAGAGACGAGGCAATGGCAGTAGTAACAGGGAAGGGTTTGCAATATTAAAGTCTTCTGGGGAGGACTTTTTGAAAGGGTAATATTTGAGCAAAGATTTGAAGAAATTAAGGGATCAAGTCACATGGGTGGAGTGTTCTAGAGGAGCGTTCTAAGGGAAGAATATTCTAGACATGAGTGCAGAGCAAAGTGCTGAGGCCAGAGTGAGCCTGGTGCCTGTAGAGAACAGACTGTCTGCAGCAGCAGCAGGCGCAGGTTAGGGAGCTGTGGTAGCAATCAGGGCGGAAGATGGTGGCGGTTCAGACCAGTGTGGGAGCAGACACGGCGTGGGGTAGGAGGGAGCCTAATCAACTAGAGGGATAAGAGCTGCCATTAACTGAACTGGAGAGGAGCACAGGACGGGGGTGGGTTTGAGGGTAGGTGAAAAGTTTGATTTTGCTTGAGTTTGAGCAGATACCCACGTGGAGCTGAGTAAGCCACTGGACCAGTGAGGCAAGGGTTTGAGAAGTCAGAACTGTCAGTAGAAGTGTGAGAGCATTCCATCTATGAATGATACTCAAAACCTTGAGAGCAGATGACATCATCAAAGAAGCTAGTTAGATAGAAGAGGGCTCTGATCACTGAGCCCCAAAGACACCACAGTGTCAAGAAGTTAAGAGATTGTGGAGGAGCTGGCAGAAGAGATTGGGGCCTGGAGCAATGGGTGGGGCGGGGAGTTGATCATGGTGTCCTTGACGTCAGAGGAAGTCGGGGAGGACTGCCCTGGTTCCATCCACCTTCCTTTGAAGGGATGTGGACTGGGAATTGAGCACTGTATTTATTGACAGAGGCCATTGGTGACCTAGACAAAGGCAGACGAAAGGACATGTTTTATTTATTCTGAATATTCTTAGTCCTGTCCTCCAAGTCTTGTAAAACAAAGTTGTAACTGACTTGATTGTAATTTTTTTCTAGTTTTCGGCCTGCTCCATTCTTTGTTTTAGATGAAGTAGATGCAGCCCTGGACAATACTAACATTGGCAAAGTAAGTTCCTTTCTGATTTAACTTCCAGTGCAGTGTTTACAGTTCAAGGATCAGGATGCAGTCAGAAGGCAATTTACCCTGAGCAAACATAGTTTGATAGTTGCTGTATAAAGGCAAAATCTAAGTTAAAAATCTAAAAACAAGATGATCCAGGGTAGTAGTTTTCACTCAGGGTTTAGGGGACTCAGGATCACTGTGCTGGATCCACAGCACTGCTGCTGAGTGACTTGCTTTTCCCCAAATCTGGGTATTGGGACCTAGAGGGTCCTTAAAAGTAGACCACATGGCAAATAGGACCAAATTAGTTGTCTAATAAAGTCCAAAATAACATACCTAAATAAAATCCCAAAGGAATTAAAGTTCAAAATTTTGGTCCCCTTCATTTATTAAAATGTCTCCAATCAGTGCATTTGCACATAATCCTAATCCTGTTTTCAGTATTTGAGACCATGAGGGAACGAAGGACATAACTGAAAATCAGCCTTAAAGATCAGTACATAGACGGACAGAGCCGCCTGTGACAGACTGTCAGACGTCTCAGCCATCTTGACTAAATTTCGGACTTGACTGGAAGGTGACCACAGGATGGAGGCAAACGCTGGCGGCCCCATCCTGCAGAGACCCTGGGCCGTGGTCCTATTGCCAGAGCCATCCATTTCTGGAAGGAGATGAATTAAACTTCTGGTTTTGATTCTAGGTTCATCAGCCTTCCGGAAATGACTGGACTTTGCATTTATAGCTGTTTATAAGGAGGCTGCTCTGGTCATTGGAGAAGGAAATGGCAACCCACTCCAGTATTCTTGCCTAGAGAATCCTGTGGACGGAGGAGCCTGGCGAGCTGCTGTCCATAGGGTCGCACAGAGTTGGACACGACTGAAGCGACTTAGCATGCATGCATGCATTGGAGAAGGAAATGGCAACCCACTCCAGTGTTCTTGCCTGGAGAATCCCAGGGACAGAGGAGCCTGGTGGGCTGCCATCCATGGGGTCGCACAGAGTTGGACACGACTGAAGCGACTTAAGAGCAGCAGCAGCAGCAGCTCTGGTCATGCTGACAGAGAAGGTCTCTAGTAATTTGTTAAGTTGGCATTCTGGGTTATACTTTAGTCTTACAAACTTGGTTACTGAGTCCAACCCTGAGAGGTGTATTGAGTCTTGGGCACCACCCTGAGTCTGTGCAGTTGACCTCCCTTGATCTCTCTCTGTTGAGCCTCTTGTGTGATCCTGGGAGACGCAGGGGCTTTCTAGGAGCTGCAGCCCGGGGTAACTTCTGCTGGGAACAGTGTCATCTTCCAGCATTTCCCAGGCTGTATTCACCTAACCCAGCTCTCTATAGGGCCTTGCTGTTTGAACATGTCACGGCATACATAAGAATAGCACATTGATGCCACACCCACAAAAGTTAGGAACTAGATCCAGAGTCCCCTGAAGCTTGTAGAGAACAGGCCAGAGCCACGTCTGTGACCTGTGAGAGATGTCGGGGTGACTGGGAAAAGGAAACACAGGAATAAAAAGAGAGTCTTGCTTCATCTCTCTGGAATGCCAGCCAATCTGCGTCAGCTAATTGGACTCCAAGGCCTGACTTGTTTGGGAGAATTTTTTAGCGCTTTGTATCCCGTATCCTGTGTGGGGGCAGGGGTGGCTCTATCACTGGACTTTGGACACTCGCCTTCTCTGAAGGGGAACTGAAGTGCATTCCGTCGTTGTTCAGTCAGTCGGTTGTGTCTGACTCTTTTGTGACCTCATGGACTGTAGCCTACCAGGCTCCTCTGTTCTTGGGATTTTCCAAACAAGAATACTGGAATTAGATTGCCATTTCCTTCTCTAGGATCTTCCTGAACCAGGGATCAAACCCACATCTCCTGCATTAGCAGGCATATTTTTTACTGCTAAGTCACCAGGGAAGCCCAAGGTATCCATATCTTCTAGCAAAATTTAGATGTTTGTATTAGTGGAATCTTCAAGAACTAGGTCTTACTACTCTTTTCTATTGTAATATGTACTATCCTAAGTACTAAAAGCCTCTTAATTTCCAGTTTCCCTTTGAGATTACGTTCCTGGCACCCCACTGCTGAATTGAGTATGAGCATGATGCAATATGAGCAACTGTGAAGCAGCTTCCAGTCCCGCTTGTGGTCAGGGTACCCAGCCTCTATCACACGTGACTCCTAGCAAAATGCATGCCTTACATTTTTGTATCCTGTCTCCTCTTCCATTCTGTCAACACCCCAAGACTTTTTAAAGACCTGTCTCACAGTGGCTACCATTGCCTCTAATGGGGGAGGTCCTTCCATGAATTCAGCCTCTTAGCCTGAAGCATTTTCTCCCTCTCATCATTCACCTCAACTGCTGACTCATTCCTCAACTGAAGCTGCCATTCCTGCTTCCAAAATATGTCCTTCACTTCTTGGGTGCAGTCAGGAGAAGACATACTGTAAACTTGCAGAGAAATCCAGGGTGTTGGCAAGTAACTTGTTAAACTGTAATTTGAGTCCCAATTGTTCTTCATAATTTTCCAAGTTCTGAGTAGAGTCTGTCCACCAAGACCCATTTCTATGCAGTCTATCTTGTTCTTATTCTCATTCCTTAGAATTAAGTCTTTGAGTTCCCCTCTAACCAAATGAGTTGATTATGGATTATGTATATATAATTGCCATATTTTTCTCATCTCGAGGCTTTGATGGCAATATAGGAAGTTGGAAGTTTAAATACCACCCTTTACCCTAGAAATATCTGAGTGGTAGTTTTACCTTATTGTCAAGATTGATTGCCTATTCACATCATGGTATCTTAAGAGTTTTATTCTTAAAAATATTCTTCCAAGTTTTCAATCGTAGATTTAATGAGCCTTATATATATTTTTTACTAACCTCTTATTTTACAGTCTGAACTATTTCCATTTCTGTAGTGGATTTATTGAGTTTACAGAAAGAGAAGTAAGTGCCTTGTCACCTAAAATGGGCAGATTCAGAGCTGCAGAATCCGTCCTCAAAGCCCCCAGAGAGGAGGCCTCACTTACTGATGAAACGTGCTTTCTGCTTCCTCCCAGGTGTCAAGTTATATTAAAGAGCAGACTCAGGAACAGTTTCAGATGATAATCATTTCCCTGAAAGAGGAGTTCTATTCCAAAGCTGATGCACTGATAGGCATCTATCCAGAGGTAAAGATAAGTAAAAACAGATAAAGTCACCTTATAGTGTGTCCTGACACCACAAGTTCCTAGTATAGACACTGTTTGATTTCTGCACTTTATTAATATAGGCCTAAATATTTTTTAGTCAAATGAGACTTAATAGTAACTACTTAGATATTTTTCTATGGCAGCACACAGAAATTTAAGTTATATTTTAAGTGAAAAAGCAAATAGAAAACTGCACAACAGTGAGTATAATTTTGTTTTTAAAACAGTAGTGCACATTAACTTACACAGGGTAAACTGTTGATACCCTCCTCCATACTTCTATAATGTTTGAATGTTTTAGCAACAACAAACGCACTGTTGTAGAGCTAACAAGGAGCCATTTATCTTCCAAAGCTACTAAAAGAAAAAACAAAGAATTTGACAGAGTTCCAAGTTGTATAGTAATTTTTGTAATTCAGTTTCTTAAGCCATTGAAAGTACTTAGCTGAGCTAATGGAGCAGAGCAACTCATTTAGATCATTCAGTTCTTGGACAATGAGGTTTTACTTCCTGAGTTTTCCTTTAAGATAAAAATTAAAGCAACGGTACTGCAATAAAAATTAAATTTTTTAAAAACTGAAAAAAAAAAAGTTTAAAAATAGATTTCCCTTCCTGTGCCTAATTAATATCAGGGGGTCACTGGAAGAGAACTGGAAGTTCTCACTGCCAGTGTAGAGGAGCGGCGAACTATTCAGGGCTGAGCCCAGGTCTCAGCTGGGCCCTATCAGTCACACCAGACAGGTCACTAATGTGTATTGTGCATACAAGTGGGCACACCTAGCAGTGAGTAACTCAGAGCGGGCGAGAACTTGGACTTGTAGCCCACCCTAGGCTGAAATAAGCAGAAGGGGCTTGGGGCTTCTGGGAAGGGAAGGCAAGCAACGGGACAGGGACCTGAGAAAGCACAGTAAACAAGGGCTGTCCAGTCGGATTTGCTCTGCTGATTCGAGCGCCTTCTCCACTGAGGAAGAGTTCAGAGTGGAAAGGATGTCCCCTTGCACATAGATGTCAATTTCCTTTACAGAAGGGAAACTTGTGCTCAGCTTTTAGAGCTTCTCCTGTATCTGCTGGTTCTCAGTAGCCTCTGGCTCAAAACAATCCACATGCAAAAGAGGTATATTTTTGGGTGGCACATTCTGGTACCCTTCAGTTCCGTTCAGTTCAGTCGCTCAGTCGTGTCCGACTATGCGACCCCATGAATCACAGCACACCAGGCCTCCCTGTCCATCACCAGCTCCCGGAGTTCACCCAAACTATGGTACCCTTACCAAAAACAAAACATAAAGCTGATGGAAATGGAGAAGTAACAGCTTCTCGGATGGTTATAAAGAGGTTCCTTTAAAATGCAAATCCAGACTCACTAATGGCTCTTTACATTAATAGCTCTTACTCTCTACTGGAACTGACTTTTAACTGTCTTTTCTCCGTTTCAGTACGACGACTGCATGTTCAGCCGAGTTTTGACCCTAGATCTTTCTCAGTATCCAGATACTGAAGGCAGAGAAAGCAGCAGGAGACAGCGCAAGCCCCACTAAGACCTAGAGTGCCCTCGAGCCGGGAGCAGTCACAGTGCTCAGGCCAGTCTGTTTAGTTCAGGCCCAGACTGCTTCTGGAGCAAAAGCCAGGCGGCCTGTGTGCCATTTTGTGGAAGAGCTTGACTGTTACAGGCAAAGATGCTGCAGCTCACCACTGAGGAGTGTCCAGGCCCCACTCCAGGAGGTAATGTGTCCCATGAGAGTCAGCTTTGATTGAGTTTAACAAAGAAACCACTACAGTTTAAACTTGCATTCTGAAAGCCGGTCAGAAAATTTTGAATACTGTATCATCTTTACTCTGATCTTGCCTTGTATGTTTAAGTGATCTTTAAGGGAAACTCATGGTTTTTAAATAGTTACAGTGTGTTGAATCTGTTTCATGTAAAGTTATTTCAGAGGAACTTTAGTCAATATTGAAAATGCCAATAAAAAACTCTTAATTTCAAATGTCTGCAATTTGCAATTTTAGGAACACAAAAAAAATTTTAAATGAAATTGAATTATGTCTGCTTCCGTGCTGTTTAAATTTCTCTGACTATAATTTCTGTTAAGGAAACACTGAAGAACACAGGCTTTCCCAGTTAACACTGACTTCACAGGGAAGCAGTCATCCTTATCTGTGGGCATCATGTGTATTAAAATCCAAGCATGCTCAAATCCCTTACACAGATTGCTGCAATAATATTTTAATATAACCTATGCACATCGTGTCATACACTTCAAATCATCTCTACTATTTATAATGCTTCAGATCAGATCAGTCGCTCAGTCGTGTCCAACTCTTTGCGACCCCATGAATCGCAGCATGCCAGGCCTCCCTGTCCCTCACCAACTCCCGGAGTTCACTCAAACTCATGTCCATCAAGTCAGTGATGCCATCCAGCCATCTCATCTTCTGTCGTCCCCTTCTCCTCCTGCCCCCAATCCCTCCCAGCATCAGGGTCTTTTCCAATGAGTCAGCTCTTCGCATGAGGCGGCCAGAGTACTGGAGTTTCAGCTTTAGCATCATTCCTTCCAAAGAAATCCCAGGGCTGATCTCCTTCAGAATGGACTGGTTGGATCTCTTTGCAGTCCAAAGAACTCTCAAAGAGTCTTCTCCAACACCACAGTTCAAAAGCATCAATTCTTTGACGCTCAGCCTTCTTCACAGTCCAACTCTCACATCCATACATGACCACAGGAAAAACCATAGCCTTGACTAGATGAACCTTTGTTGGCAAAGTAATGTCTCTGCTTTTGAATATGCTATCTAGGTTGGTCATAACTTTCCTTCCAAGGAGTAAGCGTCTTTTAATTTCATGGCTGCAGTCACCATCTGCAGTGATTTTGGAGCCCCCAAAAATAAAGTCTGACACTGTTTCCACTGTTTCCCCATCTATTTCCCATGAGGTGGTGGGACCAGATGCCATAATCTTCATTTTCTGAATGTTGAGCTTTAAGCCAACTTTTTCACTCTCCAGTTTCACTTTCATCAAGAGGCTTTTGAGTTCCTCTTCACTTTCTGCCGTAAGGGAGGTGTCATCTGCATATCTGAGGTTATTGATATTTCTCCCGGCAATCTTGATTCCAGCTTGTGTTTCTTCCAGTCCAGCGTTTCTCATGATGTACTCCGCATAGAAGTTAAATAAGCAGGGTGACAATATACAGCCTTGACGAACACAATGTAAATACTATGTAACTAGTTGCTTGTATGCCACAAACTCAAGTACTGGTTTTTGGAACTTTGCAGCATCTTCTTTTCCCAACCGTTTTCCCTTTTTTTGGCCGTATGGTATGGCTTGTGGGACCTTAGTCTCCTGACCAGGGACTGAACCTGGTCCCTGCCGTGGGAGCACAGTCTTAAGCACTGGGCCACCAGGAAATTCCCTTTCCTATTTTCAATCCAGGTTTGGCTGAGTCCACAGATATGCAGCCCAAGGATACAGCGGACCCTCTCTGCACTGTCAGGGATAGGAAAGTTGCAGTTTTCAATAATAGTACTTCATTTCCATTTAAAAATGGAATTAAACAATTCTAAGGTACTGGTGGCCGGTGGTCTTGTATTTAAGGCTGCTTTGGGCCCAAGCGCCATTTAATCAAGGAGTGGCCTCCTAAAGTAATGGAATCACTTTTGAACATTATTTCAGGTAAACAAAATGCACTCCGTGCCTAAAAAGTAAAGTCACAAAACACTTGCTTTCTGTTCTCCATCAGCTGGTCCCCAAGAACTGGAGCTAGCAGGTGCCACTGTACTTGTCCTCTGTTCCTTTTTCAGTGGTGGTAGTATCACCTAGACCACCGCCTTCTCCCTTGAAAGACAGCACCGTAACACTGAACTGCCCCTTTGGTGCCACATGAGCTCAGTGTAGACCCTGGTCTCTGCCTGGGCTATTCTCCCATAACGTGTCACTGACCCTTCAGAGTACATCACTGTTCTGCTGTAACACAGTATACCCGTACCCCTGAAACCCTCATGCCACGCAGAAGTACACAGTGAGAACCTCAGGGTGATGGGACGCCCCCCCCCCCAAATAAAGAGACAGGAGCTTAATAAATAGCTGGGTTTACACACACTTCATAGTTAATACAAAATGTAAAAACGTTTCTAGCTTGAGGCAGCAAACAAAGCCATACTTCGTTACTCCCTGACCCACTCTTTCTCAGAGATGAAATTATAAGTGAGTTATACTTGTGTGCAGGTGTGCTAAGTCGCTTTAGCCGTGTCTCCTTGGCCCAGTGGACTGCAGCCCGCCAGGCTCCTCTGTCCATGGGATTCTCCAGGTGAGAATACTGGAGGGGGTGCCATGCCCTCTTCCAGGGGATCGTCCCGACCCAAGGAGTAAACCAGAGTCTCCTGCAACTCTGCATCGCTGGTGGACTTTTTACCGCTGAGCCACCAGGGAAGCCCAAGTTATGCTTAGATTGCTTCTAATATATCAATCATGCAGGGATAAATTTTCATTTTAAAGTAAGAATCACAGAAGAACTGACTATAGATACATTGATTCATTATAATAAGGCGGCCTGATTCTCAGTGTGGCGCTCAAAGCTTATCCTGAGCCGGCTCTCCCTTCTCCAGTTTAATATCCTGTTTCATGTCATTTCTATGCTTTAATATTGCTGCGTGCTCAATGGCTAAGTCATGTCCAACTCTTTTTGACCCCATAGACTAGCCCACCAGGCTTCTCTGTCCATGGGATTCTCCAGGCAAGAACACTGGAGTGGGTAACCACTTCCTTCTCCAGGAGGTCTCCCCGACCCAGGGATCGAATCCGCAGCTCCTGCACTGGCAGGTCATTACCACTGAGCCACCAGGGCAGCCCCACATTGCCATACCCTGTGTCTGACCAACTTTCATATATGTTGCCCTGGTTGCATTCTGTAAATGCATCAATTTTTTAAAAGCCAACTTAAGATGTTTGCGTTTCAAAAAACATTTAAATATTCCAAGTAATCAATTTCACAATTGAGTGACAATTCAAGGTAAAAATTCTCATTAAATACATGATACCACCTTGTGTCATAACTAAAGAGAAGACAAGCAAACGGAGTTGAAGATAAAATTTTATTTCTGACCAGAGTAACATAAAAGATTTGTTTTCCATGCTTCAAAAAAGAAGAAAAAAAAGGTCTTAAGGAGCTCTCTGGCTTCTCTCTCACTCCCTACACATCCCAAGTTCCTGCTTCCTGTTCTTCCCTTTCTCTAAACCTGTGGGGAGCTCTAACATGGGAGCCTCGACACAGAAGCCACGCAGGGCCAGTGCCAGGGTCACAGAGCAGCTCGGTGGGCACAAGTACACAGCCTGCCAAATGGCACGCTGCCCGCCCCGCGTGAGCCCTGACGTTTATAGTGTTCTGACAAGTCTCTGTCAAGTCTTCACTGTGCAAATCCGTGAATATGGGCCGTGGGGGGAGGAGTTTAAAGAGAGAAGAGCAGAAAGGGACCTTACCCCATAGAATAAAGGCTAGGAGAGCTTGGTATTTAAGTTTAAAACTTGGTCTTGTGCTCGACTTAGGATTTGTCAGTTATCTGTAACATGACGCACCTGGACGATGTCCTGTGCTTTTGAAGAGGGCTTCTGCCTCTTGGAGACTTCACTTCTTAGTAGTAAGTAGATTTGCCCTTCTTTAAAAAACAAAGTAACTAAGATTACAGAACTCCAAAGAAGCCCCACAGATGTAGGTGCTCTTTAAACACCACGCTCACTCATTGACTCAGCGCCTCCAGTATCCATTCATTCTTCAGTAGTTAACAATATAACATCTAATTTTTTTTTCTACAGTAACATGTTTCCACACAAAAATTATAAAATTTAAGTGTCTAGTGTCTTATTTTCTCTTTGGCAACTACTGTTGCCTGGACAGTCTACTCTCCCCCTTGTATTAGAGGAAAAAGACCGCCTGACAAAGGCGCGTCACACGGGAGCTGGGAACACCAGGTACGTCCCTGCCCACCGCTCTGGTCCCCGAGGCAGCGGTCTCCTCAGTCCTCACACAGGACGCCTGCTGTGTGCGCGCGCCACCTCGCGAGCACTTCAGCACAGCGGACTCCCTCCCCCAGCTTCCGCGGGCACATACCCGCATGGCTCTCGGGGTATTCGATGGTTTAGGATCGAGAGAGCCTGTGTGGAGTTCTCTAACATTCGTCCTCGTTGGGGATGGCACTGTGGTTACAGAAGGCTGGTTTTCAAGTTGCAGCTTTTATTGGTTTTAAAAGATTTCAAGACCCTCCAGCGTCATCTGTTTCAACAAAAAGGAATACCACATTAAAGTTGATCTTAAAAAAGTCTTTGCAATGGGATTTCTGTTTCAGAAACTTTACAATTTTCTTATGTGCTAAAGACTTTGAAAATACCTCCAAAACGGAAACAGTGGCTACTGTCTAAAAATGGCTTTCTGACTTATAAATACCATCAGAGGACAAAATCAGTTATGACATTAGTTTTGCAAAGCTCTGTGGAAATTTCAACCCAGGAATAGGAAGGCCACTCCCCTTCTTAGTGGGCTAGAGGAGGGGCAATTTCCACATATCCAGCGGGAGCCTGCGGACTAGCAGGTCAGCGTGTGTGCATGACGGGGCTGCCTGCAGCTCTGAGAGGATGAACCTGGGTCTCACCCACACGCAGCGGGACAAAGCTTTCTGTAAGGAAGACTAGACCGCGTTCTCGACTCGGACAGAGCCGTCTAGCAAGGAGGCTGCTGGTGTGGGCGTGGCATCCCCAAGGAGCCCACCGGCTGGCTTGCCCAGCGCTCTTGAGCAAAGCCCACCAGCCAGTGTGCTCTGCTGCCCAACAGGCACACACACCACCACTCAGAGGTCGGCCCGGCAGGGGGAGAGCTGTGCACGTGCAGCAGCAGCTTCCCCACGACTGATGTGAACAGTCACCCAGGCCACTCTCGTACACACCAGCAGGTGACTGAGGAGCCCCAGACATGGGGAAACAGCAGCAGCAAAGTGTGCAGGGAAAGACTGTCCTGGAGGGCTGGACACTAAGGGGGCATAAATCAGGAGAGTGGCCACCCCTGAGTGCTGAGGGGTGACTAAAAAAGGGAGGAGAGTGGGGTGGGCAGGCTCTTGGCAATGTTTCATTTGAGCAGGAGGTGACTACACGGGTGGATTCATTCACTTTGTGAAAACTCCCTGGGCTGACCGTACCCTTCGTGTACTTCCCTCGGGTTTTTCTTTAGAAACACGCTAACTTAGAAGATGTTTAAAGTGGGTCTCCCTGGGCAGCTGGAACAATATACGATCGCCCCCTCCCCCCCAGAGCCAAGGGACGCACCGCACGGTGACTGCCAACACCTCCAAGCAAGGCCGACCTGCAGTGGCCCAGAAAGGAGAGGCCGCCTACCTGTATCTGACCGTCTGAGTTTCTTCAAAACTTCAATTCCGTTTTCTTCTAACTTCCTCTTTGCACAGTCCTGGCATGCATTCCCTGAAAGATGAAAACTTTTATTAAAAAGCTTATCTAAGAGTGGTTATCATTGAAAAGAACATGAATAACAAATACTGGCAAGGATGTAGAGAAACGGGAACCTCGTACACAGCTGGTGGGAATCAAGCTAGTGCAGCCACTGTGGAAAACTATCACGCTTTCTCAAAAACGAAAAACAGGATTGCCATTCGATCCAGCAGTCTCCCTCCTGGGTAAATACCCAAAACAACCACCCAAATTAATGAGAAAAGATGCACGCACCGTAGTGTTCACCGCAGCAGGATGTCAGCTGCCACGACACGGAAGCAAGTGAATGGCAACATATGAAGATAAGAGAATGGTGTGTGTGTGTGCACACGTATATATAAAATGGAATGCTGCTCAGCCATAAAAAAGAAAACTGCTATTTGCAGCAACATGGATGGGCTTCGAGGGCATTATGCTAAGTAAAGTAAGTCAGACAAGTATTGTAGAAAATCACATGGAATTTAGAAAATATAACTAGTAATACAACCGCAAATCAGATTCACAGATACAAAGGAAAAAGCAATGGTTACTAGTGGGGAGTGGGGAGGGAAGGACAGTACAGGAGCAGAGGATTAAGGGCACAAACTGTTAGGTGTAAAGTAAGCTCTAGGGATGTATGTACGACACCAGATACAGCCAGTATTTTAAAACTATAAATGGAGTTAAACTTAAAAAGTGTGAATTCACTATATTGTACGCCTGTAACTTATGTAATATTGTACCACAACTATACTTCAATTGAAGATTTTTATTTAAAAACCACTTATCTATTCTAGAATTCACCCTCCAAGGACCCAGTTTGTAAATCTGATTTTAGTGAAGCACTGACCAACTAATCCCTGTGGTTAGATACAGATGTTTATCAAGCTACTGCTTTTTTCAAGAGAAGTATGGTTCTGGGAATCAAGAGAAAGCAACTAAAACAAATGGGTCCTTTCACACAGAAATAAGTTAGAAACGGAAAGCTGAGTGTAACTGTTTAATAATTCCTAAACCAAAGCCGTCCAGCACTAACCAGTTTCCATGTGTGGCCCTGCTGAGACGGGCAAGGAGCCCACGGCTGCAAGGCCCCTGCTCCACTGACCGGAGAGAAGCCCCTTCTAACCCCACTGACTGACCAAGGTGGGGCAGCCTGGCACAAAATTCACCCGGGGTGAACGCCGGGGCACACCGAGTTCAGTCATAGACTGTCAATTCATAAACGGGCAGAGCTGAGCCCTGTAAGAAGCGCATTCACATTTCCAACAAGTAGTAAATAAATAGAAAAATCTACATGAACACTCAGAACCGTTGCAATTAAAATGTCTGAAGAGGATGAGTCAAAAATTTAATACATCGCGGACCAAATGGCATGATACAAATAGACTCTCCAGTCCCGGGGCCTCTGGCTCTCGGACAGGACAGTACTCCTGGCGCCAGCAGGTGGCCCCAGTCTGACAGAGCTGACCGCAGGTGCAGGGCTGTCTTTTTAACCCCTTCATGGTGGCAGGGTCCCTCATGAAGGGGCTGCTATTCGTCCTCTCGGAGCGGGGCTGTCCTGACACAACACGGGCTAAGTATTTAATGTGAGAAACACTTCTCTGATTATTTTATAAGTGAGGATAAGAATGTATAAAGAAAAACCAGGCTGGTGAAAATCAAGATCTGCTTTACCCAACAACGTGGTGCTGTCCACTCGATCGGCATCTGGAGAAGAAAGGAAAACAGTGAGCAGAAGCCGCTTGACAGCTCTCCCTCCTCAGGCCATGGTGGAGCTGGGCGAGGCTGGCTCTGACGCCAGGGGCCCTGCCAGCCTGAGGTGCGCTCACCACGTGGGGCAGCTGGGGCTGACTCCTGACCCTCCTCTCCACCCAGGGCCGACGTGAGGGCTGAACCCACGATGTGCGACGCCCCCGCGCCAGCCGGGCACCATCACAGCTGCCCCCTCCCGGCTGTCACCAGTCCACCTCTCGCACCCAACGGGAGAAACACCTCAAGGCTGTACCCACACACGTGCTTAAAGACACAGTCACAGATTCTAAGTCCAAACGACCTTCAGCCCCCGGCGCCTGTCAAAGCCACTCAGCTGCTAGGGTCTGGGAAAGGGGCCTGAATGGGGACAGGAGTCCCCTGCCAAGAAAGACACACGCGGGAGGGAGCCCCAGGCAAGGTGCTTGGAGGTAGCGGGGGCGGGGAGGCAGAAGCCACTGCCAGCCCCACCTGCGTCGGCAGGCGGGCCTGTGTGGGGCGCCCCGAGGGCACGTCCGACTCTGCTGTCCGTCCAGGGCCCCAGTCCAGCTGCAAAACACCTGGGCAGCTGAGCTGCCTCTCTGAGCTTCTCAGCAGCTCTAAAATCATCTACTTAGTAGCAGTGGATTCGTTGTTTAGGTGCTCGTCCTGTCTGACTCTGCAACCCAAGCGACTGGACCCTGCAAGATTCCTCTGTCCATGGGATTTCCCAGGCAAGAGTACTGGAGTGGCTTGCCATTTCCTTCTCCAGGAGATCTTCCTGACCCAGGGATCACACCCACACTCCCGCACTGGCACGTAGATTCTCTACCATGGAGTCACCAGGGAAGCCCAGGAGCAGCGGATACTGTGACTAAAAATGAAATAAGGTCAAGGACATATAAGTCACGGCAACGTGCGACATGGCAAGTGTCAGCTCCCGGCTCTTCTCAGTAAAGACCGCCACCCTAGTGACACTGTCATTAATGGAAATTCAACTTAAATTGGCCCGTTTTGCTAATTACTATCAATTCCAAAAAGGCCTAGTGGGAAGAAACTAAGCTGCCAGATCATCCGTGCATCGTGTTCGCGTGATCTTCGAGTTCTCTCGAGTTCATAGCTGGTCATGCCCAGGCAGCTCTGTGGTTAACCCGCTTCCACCACCTGTGGGGGACCGTCTGATCTCCTATTAGAAGCACATGCGAGCCCACACAGACCTCTCCAGGTCTGCTGTCATCCATGTTTTATGATACAAACTCCAAGCGAGCTGCCCTGATGGCAAGAAGACCAGCTGAACCAGCGCTCACGTATCGTGACAACTCCTGGGAGATGATCGGCTCCCCAGAGGAGGGCCGAGGAGAATTACTTAAAAGGGGTGCTGCCTTCAGCAGAACAGGGAAAAGACGTTATTTGAAAAAAGAAAGAAAGTCTTCGTGGAACTGTTCTGTGCTGCAGCGGCTGTAACTGTTTAACGTGCAGCGTGACGGGATTAAGGTGTGAGACAGCTGCAGGTTGTCAGGGACACAGCTGGCGGAGCTGGGGGGCAGCTGTCTTTCTCGGTTAAGGTAATCTGAAGCAGGGCATGTCATCTGAAACAGGAATAGACGTGTACAACTATACGCACACTTTAACTAAAAAACTCAATGTACAGACTATGACTACCATGCCAATAACCCCAGTCTTCTGTTTTTAAGTACACAGAAACAGTTTTTTAAAGATAGAAGACTGGTGAATCTAATGGCAGGTAAAATTACTTCTCAATTTTATTTATTTTGTGGCATGTAATTTATGTCTATAAAAAGGGGGAAAATGGAAGAATCCTATTGGTTTTATACATTGAAAAGTGAAAAAGCAAACAAACAAACCAGACAAGCCGTACCTGGACTTCGCTGTTTGCAGATCTGAGTGGCGAGGTCTTGCACGTACCCTGGAAAGTAGTCGAAGCAGTCCCCGTAGGACACGACCTTGATGCCGTGCAGAAGCATGTCTGCCTGATGCTTGAAGAAATGGTCCTCGCTCTCCTTGAGCACCAGCATGTAGTGCTCCAGGTCCACCTTGTTCGGCACCGAGTACAGGAAGAGGGCCTGGAAGATCTGGTCGCGCAGCGTCTCCCCGCAGCCCACGAACAGGAAGGACTTGGTGCGGTACAGGTTCTGGAGAACTTCCTGCGAAAGCACCGACGGGAGACTGGGCTCGCCGACCGTGAGCAAGCCCTCCCGGTGCCAAGCCACGTGTGTGCGACGCTGAATCGCCGCTGCTCCCTGGCGGGCCTTGCCCGAGAGAGAGCCGCAGAGGAGCAAAGTGAGGGAGGCAGGGGGAAGGGAGGGGGCCTCGTCCTGGGAGCCAGGGTGTCGGCCAGGCCCCTCAGTGGCGGTGTGCTGCCCACTCCGCCCACCCCACCCCTGCAGCCAGCGCAGCCTCTCAGTTCAAATCCTCCAGAATCACACTCAGTTTAGAATGTTCAAAACATACGATAAGGAGATGGAATTTTTTTTTCAGTTATGTGCACACACCTAATCCCTGGAACTGACCTGTCTCAACGAATGGAGGATGGGAACTCCGAGGGGAGGGCCTGGTTTGTGGAGTGAGGGCAGGGGAGCTCGGGGCGGGGGGGCAGTGATGGTCCCCCGAGGGTGGGCACAGAGGGTCAGGCAGGAGCACAGGCAGGTTGGCACATCACCGACCCAGACACCCAGAGAGGCTCCGTGTCGGCCAGGACTGCCCCTGCCCGCCCACGGCCATGCCAAGGCAGCAGAGGGGCCCAGCCCAACACTTGTCACCACCCCGTGCCCGGGGACAGCAGCCAGACTGTGAGCTCCAGAGCGAGTCACTGAGGACCCCCTTGGCTTCTAAGTGCATAAAAAGTGAGTTCACAGAAAGACACGAGGCAGTTTCGCTACCCCTCGTTTTGTCTATGACATCAAAAAAGCCTTGCAGAGAATGAAATTCGAAAACGAGGTTTGGAAAGAGACTGCTAAGTAGGGAAAGGAAAGGAGGTGCATGGATGGACAGAGAAGAGGAGCAGGAAGGGGCGGCGGGAGGAGAGTGTAGCGACGGTGGCGGGCCTGCAAGTCGCCCTCAGGAAATGGAGCCATGTCCCGGGGCAAGAGGCTCGCTCGAGTTCATGGAGCCTCTGTTCAAGGTGCCCGAGGGGCGGGAGGCCTGGACCCTGCTCAGTCCACCCACGGCTGGCGGCCCCCACACAGCCCCAGGGGCACAAGCAGGGCCAAGTCAGGGAGGGCGTACCATGACCTCTGGGTCTTGAGTGACGTCTTTATATCCCGAAGGATCCAACACCATCCCGCAGGGGTCGGTGTACAAGCCGTGGATGTGAAGGACCCCATACCTGACGTTCCCCCGTGCCCACTGCAGGACCTGGGAAGCACAAGCGGACACAGCAAACAGAGACTGAGAGGAGCACCTGGAGAGACTCGTGGTTTCTCAAACCCACCTTGACGTGTAAGTAAGAGAGATGCTTTGATGTATTAGTATCTCTTTAAACCTAAGAGAAATTCAGCTGTTAGGGCTCATTTTGTCTCGTTCTGCTGTATTAAAAAGAACTAATCCATTTAGAGACCAAGACGGTTACACAGAAAATACCTTTAACATTTTATATAATAACAAACGGCTAAGACTGATGACTTCAGGGAGATTATGAAAGCTTTCTGTTCTAAATCACATGTTATATTTTCATTACTGTTAGGCATACACTGATTTTACTCCCTGAAATATATATACATACAGAACAAATAAGTCATCAAGGAGCTCTCTCCTGGCTTCATGTCAAGATACAGAAGGAAGGTCCTAGAGAAGCTGCACGTCGTGTACATGCCTTTTATCTTCACACCGGGGACGTGCCCGTCAGTGCGTGAAACTGACCCCTGCAGACCAACCGACACTAGCGGGCAGAGGCACCAGAGCGGGCTCCCTGCCACCTGCAGCTCATTTCTAGAAGCTCCAGGGACCGCAGTGAGCAGCCCCACGGACGGGAGCGCATGGCTCAGACGTGGGGACGGGAGCACGTGGCTCAGACGTGGGGACGGGAGCGCGTGGCTCAGACGTGGGGACGGGAGCGTGTGGCTCAGACGTGGGGACGGGAGCGTGTGGCTCAGACGTGGAGCGGGCCACTAACGATTCGGGGGAGGGTGCAAACCGGAGCCCCAGCACGAGGCGTCAGCCCGGCGGCCCTTGGGGGCCCTGTGTGAGGAGTGGGGCTGGGACCGACCCCGCAACCCTTGCAGTGAGGGAGGAGCAGGCAGGGATGGTGTAAACCCACAGGCACACACACGCACACCGGAAACACAGCTGATACGATGAATCAACCTCAGTAATAACAGAAATAAAAGCATAAAATGGGCGCCCGTATCCAATGGGAGAAATGCACGGAGTTGGGTTTTTAGCAGCGCCACAGGCTAGCAAGATCAGGAAGATGGATGACCCTCTCACAGCTGTGCTGTGTAAGCGGGGAACCCTTCTGCAGAACACTCAGGTAATTTGTATCGTCTGTCTTTAACACAACCATACTCTGACCCTAACATTTTTCCAGGAACTTATAAGAAAGGGTAAGAGTTTCCAGTGTAGCATTGCTTATAATTGTGGCAATACGCTCACAATAATGATAACCTCATCTCGTAATGAAATTCCATGTAAAACCACGCTTCTGAAGACGGCTTCGTGACAGGGAAACACTCACAGTACGGGAGTAAAGGAAAAACCGCACGCACAGACTTGACGCGCATCGCCACGGCAGCACACGACTCACTCGGGCGCCCCGCCCCGCACCTTGGTCTTGTCCTTCAGGTCCAGCGACTCCATGGGCTTGCTCTGCTGCTGCCCGAAGATCTCCAGCAGGTTGTCGTAGTTGGTGGTGAGGACCATGGTGCCCCGCTCCATCAGGCTCAGGATGGACTGCAGCACCAGCGGGTTCTGGATGTGCCGCTCCAGGTCATCGAAGACCTCCATCAGGCAGTCCTGGAAGAAGTTGGGCTTGGCGTCGCCCGTGCGCTGCAGAGAGGAGGACCGGGGTTACAAGACGTTGTCTCTCCACCACCACCGAGCCCCCAGGCATGAGAGAATAGTCTAGGTGCCAGAGAGACATCTGATGCCTTCAAACTGTGGAGCTGGAGAAGCCTCTTGAGAGTTCCTTGGACTGCAAGGAGATCCAACCAGTCCATCCTAAAGGAAATCAACCTTGAATATTCATTGGAAGGACTGATGCTGAAGCTGAAACTCCAATACTCTGGCCACCTGATGTGAAGAGCTGACTCACTGAAAAAGACGCTGATGCTGGGAAAGATTGAAGGTGGGAAGAGAAGGGGACGACAGAGGATGAGATGGTTGGATGGCATCACCAACTTGATGGACATGAGTTTGAGCAAACTCCGGGAGTTGGTGATGGACAGGGAGGCCTGGCGTGCTACAGTCCATGGGGTAGCAAAGAGAACAATAAGAAAAACAGTAGTCTTTTTTACAGAAGAAAGAAAACTGCTGACCTCATAGAGTTTATTAAAACTCTGGAGGAGGGAGACTGTGCCAATATGCTAGTGAAATGTCAACAGCAATCAATGCTATCAAAGCAAAGCAGAGAAGAGGGGCTCAGCCCTGTGGGGGAGAGGGTGGCCAGGTCAAAGAGCATCGGGAGGCCCACTGATACAGGACTTTGACCCCAGAGCCGAGGAAGAGGTGGCTCTGGAGAGGGCACGCCCAGCAGGGATGAGCCCGAGCGAGGGCGCCTGGCACAGGTGGGGTCAGACGGGTGACCCGGAACGACACCCTGTGGGCCCCACAGACTTCAGGGAGGCCTGGGCTCTCCCTCCTCGGGAGCCACAGGGGCCCAGGCTGGCGGCGGGCATCCGGTGAGGGACAGTGTATCACGCTGCCGGTGCTGCAGAGCCCCCAGGACCAGGAGCGGGACAGGCCCGGGATGCAGCGCGCAGGTCGGGGGGCCGTGAGCAGAGCTGCTTGGTGGAGCCACCGGGCAGGACGGGGAGGCGTGCAGACCCCTGAAGAACAGTTTGGGGTGCTGGGCGAGGAGGCCCGCATGACCTCAGGGCGCCCCAGCCAGCCCGGGCCTGCGGCATGCATGCACGAGCATCCACAGGACCCACCGCCCTCCAGACTGTGCCGGTCCCCCAGCTCGAGCTCCCGCTGCCAGACGCTCTGATCCCCGCCCCCGTTTCCACAGGCCTGCCCTCAGGGAGCCCCACTCCTCCACGCTCCTGTGTGAGTGTTCCCCTCCTTCTCCCCTGAGAAGCGGCTTCCACGTCCCTGGCACCTCACTTCTGATCGGTGAAGACCTGGCGGACCCCGCTCACTGCCGTGTCTCTCAGCTGCACGTGTCGCAGCGCACGTGGGTTCACGCCCAGCGACCTTTCCTGCACCACAGTGTCTGCACGCCTCCGTCACCTCCTCCGGGGACCTCCACACCCCGAACCATAGCAGGATCAACAGCCGGCCTCTTTCCAGAAGTCCTCCACCTGCCTGACTCAGCACCCTGGCTCCCAGGAGGCTTCGCCCCACCAGGACCCGCCACCACTAACCCCATCTCTCACTCCCCCACTGGCCTACCCCACGGCGCAGCTCAGACTCCACAGGGTGTCATGACCTGAAGTTACTCCTGAAAACGCCTGCAACTTCCCGGCCCTTCCCGGCTCCACTGGAATCCCCAGGCAGAACTCCACCCCCAGGAAAACCGACTCCCCACTCATTCCACGTCCCTGCTCCCAACCAGCTGATCACGGGAGAACACCACCTCTCTGACTGGCCTTACTTTAACTCTTTATGGAAGTGCTCAAAAATCACAAAGGAGTAGAAAGGAGAAAGCCCCGAACACTCATCTCCCTTAATGAACCTTGCATCAGACCTGCCCCTCTCTGAGGGGACGCCCTCGCCCGAGGCCCCAGGCCCGCCCACAGCCCCCCGGCCCTGCCCCGGCCCAGCAGCCCTGCCCCTCTCCCTGCCGAGGGGCCCCGGGACGGCAGACTACTTTGGGCTCTGCGGGTGAGGAGCTCTGCGGCCGGTACTCGGCTGTCCGGAAGCATGAACGCAGCCCTAGACAATACATAAATGGACGCAGAAGCTGCTTTACTCAAACCAGCAGGAGCCACCTGCCCATGATGTGAGCTGCCCCGCGTTTATCACCGCACCCACACCTGGCACCATCACCCAGCTGAAGCACTTCCCAGACTCTGGTAAAGCCACCTACGGCCACAGGGCAAATTCTGGCTGATGCCGCGACGTGACTGGCCTGTGGCACGTCAGACCCCGCGAGGAAGGACGCGCGGCCCTCCTCCCCTCCCCTCCGCCGGAACGCTGACGTCACTTAGGCAGGAGTCGGGCAGCCAGCCTTGGGCACGAGGTGGAGGCCGCACGGGCGGGCAGCAGGGCAGCCTGTGCCCGTCCCAGGTTTTCACGTGAGAACGTAAATGCCATCGGAGTCAAGCCGCGCACTTTCTCTGGGTACTAGCTTTTCTCCTCTGTGAATCTTCCTGTATCTGTCCGCCCCAAAGGAGACGACGGCTACACTTCTTCAGACGTGGGAGAAACGCCCCTCGGACACCGGGCCCCGGCCACGTCCTCCACTCTGAGGGCAGCCTGTTCGGGATGACCCGGCCGCGCCCTGTGGGAGCTCCCCTCTTTCTGCACCAGCCCGACTGGCTCCGGGCACCACTCAGCGAGCGCGCGCCCCTACGCCAACCTCCCTTCCTTGCTGGGTCCTTTCCTGAGGAGACAAAGATGCTCTGTCCTCTCAGTGACACTCTGGGGACGCACCTGTCATGTGAGGAGTCGAGGCTGGCCTGCTTAGGCCCAAGGAGAGCTGGCGGCCACGCCCCATACTGCACCAGGACGAGGTCACTGGGCCGGTCCCCAGAGCAGCCCGCTGACCTCCCTGGGACGAGCTCCCTCACCAGGTTCTATCTGACGTGGACTGTCTTCAGGGCCACACGGTGCCTGGGACCCCCATTTAAAGGGACGCTATTCTGATGAACTGAAGGACTACTGGCTCGTGAGCCCAACTTGTGGAGACATTTAAGCCCCGGACTCCCGGTTTACCAGCCTGGCCCTGAGCCAAGCTGCCCCAGAGAGTCCGGAAGCACTGACCTGGAAAGCACTTACCGGGGACATCTTCCGGATGAGGTCATGGGCGACCACCAGCAGGTCCCCGTCCTTGGTCACCTTTCTGCGGAACTCGGCCACGTCTCCGGGGTGCAGCACCTCCAGCTGCTCGGCGGCCTCGATCACGGCCTCGATGCAGCTCCTCCAGGAACACAGGGCAGGGATCCCCGGGGCAACCGCTGCGCTGACGCCAGTCCCAATGACCAGGAGCAGCTCCTGGGGCTGTTTCCGGATGAGGCTTTTTAAAAACTTTCTGCTTAAAAACAAGGGAGGGGAAGAATGAAAGCCAGCAGGAAGCACAGCTACCGCAAGGGCAACACTGGAGCCCACGAGCATCCGTGAGGGGGCGGGTCCAACATAGCCCGCGCTGGACACACGCCTCGCGCCGCCACACTAACCACAGGACGAGCCTGTGCGCTGCTCTTCATGTTCATCTCCCTTTCTGTGCGTCCCTCTCCCTGGCTCCATCCTCATTCCGTGAGGGACATGGGGACTGTCTTGTCCATCTCGAGTCCCCGGGATGTTGATGAGAGTGATGCGTGTGTGTAAAACAAAGAAGCTCAGCAATTTAAATTCCTTTAAGACTGCCAAGAGCTTGTAAATACAAACTGTGATGATAAACGATCCCTGGTTACAGGGACAGGAAAGAAAATCCCTGGCAAAATGCAGGTCCTCCATGACCCACTCCCCCGCAAGCACTTCCTCCTGCATTACTTCACGGAGGCACCACCTGCCCATTTATCATCAGAGATTTCTTTCCTGCAAAGCACGACACCTCCAGCCTAGAGGTGAGCCTCTGATGCCCTGCTGCTTGGTGCGGCGGCCAGGTGACAGCGGCCCCTCGGGCAGGAGGAGAGCTGTCTCCTGGGACGCTTCTTACGTTGATGCAAAGGCCCCTGAGGCCATCTCCCGACCCAGTGTTACTGGCCCCCGCGGTAAGCCGCTAAGTACTAAGTAACACACGAGGAGATTTGCGGTGGGGGCTGTACACCGGTGTGAAGGTGCAGTCGACGTCATTTACCTTGATTTTTGTTCACTTCTATTTGTTGTCTTTTCCACTGAATCCATCTGTGAGTCCTAAAGAGATTCAGAGGCAACTTCTACTTCCCAGATGAAAGTCCTTTCATCAGTACCCTGGAAGAGAGATGAGGCTGGAATTAAAATCAAAGGTCCCAGAGCTCTCTCTAAATCAGAATTACTGAAAACCATCACATACAAAATTGGAGAAGGCAATGGCACCCCACTCCAGTACTCTTGCCTGGAAAATCCCATGGATGGAGGAGCCTGGTAGGCTACAGTCCATGGGGTTGCTAGGAGTCAGACACGACTGAGCGACTTCACTTTCACTTTTCACTTTCATGCACTGGAGAAGGAAATTGCAACCCACTCCAGTGTTCTTGCCTGGAGAATCCCAGGGACGGGGGAGCCTGGCAGGCTGCCGTCTATGGGGTCGCACAGAGTCGGACAGGACTGAAGCGACTTAGCAGCAGCAGCAGCATCACATACAAAAACACAATCCAAAACGGTTCCTAAGCCCCCACTCCTAATCCTGTGACTTATGAGGCCAGGTGCCCCGAAGCCCAACTCTGGAGGGAGAAGACAGGAAAGGGAGCGCAGGAGAAGGAGGCGGCGCAACGGCCAAGGGCCGGGGCTTTGCATTGTTCCTTCACCACTCTGCTCTAGGACCACTTCTGGGGACACGGACACCAGGGGCTTATCACAGGAGGGAAGACACGCCAGAGGACAACAAAGCAAGCCACACAGGTCCCCAGGATGACCCTCGCTCTCGGAGGCACCGAGAGGTTTACTGAGACATTCCAGGACACGCCAACAAGTATTCCAAGACACCAGGTCTCCGCCTGGACACACTGAAACCCAGTCCAAAGGAATAGTCTGAGTCCAAGGTCAACTCTTAATTTACATAAAACAGGACTCTCAAACCAGCTAGGTCTCTATCGCCAATCTCCGTATTCTACCACCTTTCCAGAATCATATTGCCTCCACCAATTCTATACCTAATATTTACTGTAAAGAAGGAAATACACAGAAAAATAAAGATTAAAACACCCATAATGCTACTACCTACAAGCACTGACTGTTAGCATTTGTATAGTTCCCTCTAGATTTTTTACTTTAACATGTTTACATCGTTCGAGACCATAGGTCATATCTTACTTTTTCATGCATTTTAATAAAAGCATTTCTTTATGTTACTCAAAACTATTCATAAAGAGAAAAAACTAAAGGGAAAAAAATAAGAAAAAAAAACTGTTCATAAATACAAGTGTTACAGCAACATGCGTGAATTTCTATCCTACTGCGAGGCCATCAGGCACTTCATCCACCACCCCCCCTCCCCGTTCCCCGCCAAGGCAGGACATCACTGGAGCTCTATGACAACCACCTTTGCACACAAAGCTTTTATCTACTTTGAAATGATTTATTTAGGAGAGATTTCTGACAAGCAGAATTGCTGAGCTGCAGCATATGAACCCTGTAACATATCTCAGCACATGCTGCCAAAATGGTCTCCAGAAAAGTGGTCAGCAGAACGCCTAAGCGCCTGCTGGGCAAAGCCCAACTAGCACTAACCGAAAACCACCTTTCCACATGTGTAATCTTTTCTCCTCCCTCCTCATTCAGAACTGGGTCACTGAAAATGATTTTCAAGGAAACAAGGCTTAACTAGTCTAGGAGCATCGTTAGACTTTAAAGAGGATCATAAGAATATCCCCTGAAATGGACACAGGCCTGTGTAGGGTCCTGTGGGCATCCCTCCCCGCCGACCCCCAGCCCGGGGGAGAGGGCGCCATGGGCCTTCCCTAGATGCTGGGGCGGGCCTGCCGGCGAGCTCAGCACTGCCCCCTGGCGCCCGCCCCCGTGCCCAGGTGCTGCTGGGCCCTAACTCCTCCCGAGTCGTCGGAGGTCAGCTCGGTCCGTTTTTGTTTTCGCCACTAGATATTTTCTCAGGAAAGGAGAAATACTGAGCTTTCCTACTGTGCCTGATAATCCCGAGTATAGGTGCCCTTGGGCCCCAGCCTGGCGATTTCAGTGACTGGCCTAGCTCTTCACCAATCCTCAGTGTAAACAGCTACACAACAGGAAACGTTGCTAACAGACCAAGTTCTGCAAGCTCGGGAACCTCTCAGAGGAAAAGTACTCTGGACTTAAACTCGAGTCAGAGAGCTCGGGCACCGCAAAGGCTTTCCAACCTCCTCCCTCAGGAGGGAGCTCAGGGTCCTTTCCGCTCCATCCTATGAGAGGAGTCAATATAAGACGCTCACCGGCTGATGAACCTACGCCACTTCGCCACCTGGGATGGAGTCTTTTATCTCACCCTGCTCTACACGACAGTTTAGAATATTGTCTAATATTCTAGACAGTGCCCAGACTGCAGAAGTCACATGCCCTAAACTCTCGCCACTGTGAAGAGCTTTAGAAATCTCTCTCATTCTTTCGATTATTGTTCAGCTGCTTTTGATGCTCCTTTATATGTATGCTCATAGATACAAACTGAAAACCTAAATACTACATGTACACTTCTGCAAAAGAGTGTGAACAAACTACACTTTTGTGGACTGGATTTAACTCCAAAATGAAGTGATTTCCAATTTTCCTAGAGAACAAACCATCGCTGCGGGCACTGAGTGCTTCTGTAACAGGCGAGGGCTGGTGCTCCTGGGTGGCCGGCTGCTGGCTTAGGTGCTCAGACCTCGCCCTCCTCCTAGAGGAGGAGGTGATGCAGGCCTGGAACCAGCTCCCCAGCACGTCCAGGCAGATGAGCCTCCAGACGCGAACGCTGACGGCTACCTTTAAGGATCACACCCACTAACACAGGAAGTACCCGATCACATTAAATCTCAACACAATAACTATGCAGTGATGAACTGCATAGCTGCCCATATTTAGACATTCACAGTTCATTGTAACACTGCATGTTTAAAGACATTACCTCATTTCCTGTTCTTTCAGCAGCAGGATTATCAGAGCCAAACCCCACAGTGACTAGAAAGTACCCCAGTCTCGCCTTGTTTCTAAACCCAGGGCCAAGCAGGAGATCTCTGCAGCACTGAGTACCCGGATCCTAGAAGTCTCCACAGGACGGTGAGCCTCTGGCACTCCACCCCCAACCCCAGCACCATTCTCTAAACCCATCAGCTTCCAGGCGACGACGGTAACAAAAGCCTCCGAGACCTTTCAGAAGCCGCGTCTCTCGGTTCCCCTGGTGACCGTGTCGTCACCGCAGTTTGCAGGCCCAAAGCCCAGTCATCACAGCAACCCACTCCTTTTTACAAGGACCTAACAGCGTTTTCTGAGAGCAAAATCTGGCCCCAACACAGATCTGTATAAGCAGTTCCTGTCCTTTTTAGCCAAAGTCATGAATAGAATTTTGAATAGGATATTTTCTGCTTAAATTTGAGATTACGAGCATTTTATGAATGAACTTCAGAGTAGTCAGAGACTGCCTTACTCGTTGAATGCCTATGTTCCACCCTAAATAAATGATCATCTGAGTCTAACGCAAAACGCAACAAACTACACACACCACACCAGTTCCTTAGAGCTAGCAGAGCAAACCCCGCTTCCCAGCCCCTAACTCCACGTGCCGGAGGGTTAACCCTCGCCTCACCGCGCCCCCGGTCCCCCGGCCCTGGTACAGTCAGCCCCTCGCACTGACGCCAGGTTGGTCATATGACTTCTTTGGCCGACGGGATGTCGGCAAACAAGCAAGCAGGTATGTGACAAGCACACTGACGCCGGAGCCTGCTCTCCTGGAGTGGAACTCAGCCTCGTGCAACCCGGTCTAGCCTCCAGGACAGCTACCAGTGGAGAGCACCACCAGCTGGGCCAGCCAGAGTCCAGCTGAACCTGGCCCAGGGGCTGAGCCCTCAAACACTCATTCCCGCACACCCCACTCCATACATCGCCAGAAAGAGGAGAGGGACGGGCAGAAGACAAGAGTACCAAGATAAAGAGAGAAACGAAAAAAAAGCATGAATCAGTGAGTGAACGAGTCACAGTTTTGAGGGGAAGGGAGAAAATGCTTGTCAAGAACAGTATTTTATTACAAGTTGTTGTTTTAGTCGATCAGTCGTGTCCGACTCTGGGACCCCATGGACTGCAGCCCACCAGGCTCCTCTATCTATGGGATTCTCCAGCCACGAATAGTGGGGGGGGTTGCCATTCCATTCTCCAGGGGATCTTCCTGACCCAGGGACAGAACTGTGTCTCCTACACTGGCAGGCAGATTCTTTACCACTGAGTCCCCAGGGAAGCCCTTTATTACAAGTAGCATAATAAAAAACTTAAAATCACTTTCTATGACAAATTACACCTTCGCTCAAGTGCAAACCATGTAACAGAAGTTTCAAATCTGTGGGATCCTGAAAAATATCCTTAGCAAAAGTCAATTTCTTTCTATAAATGAATTATCACATGGCTCTTGAGCAGTAAGAGCGGAGATAAGCGGGCATGTGGTAAACATGTACTCAGAATACATTCCTCTTACACAGCAAGGGACAGAACATCGCAAATATTCATGAAAATTTCTAAATGTTGGCTTTCAACTCTTGTTCCCAATCCATAGGGCGATGGAATAAGATGCCCCCAGAATTTGTGGGAAAAAGTCACGCCCCTTTGACTACTAACAACTTGATTCAGATGAAGGCCTGAACAGGCAGCGCAGCAAGCTTTTATGCTCAACATCCCCGCTTGCTCCTGTTATCCAAGGAACCCACGCTGAGGAGTGACTTCGACGCCTGCTGTCCTCAGGGGACAGGAGACCTGGAAATGACAGCTGAGGCCCTGTGTGGTTCCTAAAGACTGGAATGTCCTTACAGGAGGCCAAACCCGGTGACTACACCCAGGCGGGTCTGCAGGCCTCCAGCCACCAAGCAAGCCCTTCCTGTCAGCAGCTGGCAGACCACCTGCCTCACCTGGCTGTTAGCATCCCCAGGCCCTTCAGTCTAATGTGACTCCCACAGACTGCCTTTTTCGCAGCAATCTGGTTCCCCCAGCTGACCTGGGAGGGGGCCACAGAAGCAGAAGTCACTGGGCAACAAGAGGAAGTTTTCAAGTACTAATGGATTATCTGGAATCTGCCTGACAGGTTATTCCTGGCGAGTTTGATTGGCCTAATTAGGTTCACCTGAACTGAAAATGAGCTGCAAAAGGACAGAAACCAAGCTTCCAGAACCGCAAAGGAGAGGCCTGCCCTGAAACCACAACGCCCAGGGCCACAGTGGAGAAAACAGGGTCTGGAGACCAGAAGCACCACCACTCTCTGAACCTGTTTCCAAATCTGTCGAAAGGGAATGCCATCATCCCCATCACTGACTGGCTTCTCCTGAAGATTTTAAGCGAGCCAAGGACCCGAAAGGCACTTAACCTGAAGACGTTTGTCTACCACTGTCGCCACACAGGCAGCCAGCTTCTCTCCCTCAGCATTAGCAGGCTTTCACTTTAACACTACTTCCCCACAACTACATACTCATCTAACCTGGACTCTGGTGAAACTTGACCGCTTGATCTAGCCATTTCTAGTGAGAGGTCTCCAGGATGAGCTGTTTTCCCCCCAAGTTTCAGGAAATACAAAACCTCAATTTGAAAACACGCTACTTAAGCAAACGCTTTTTATTCAGTCGACACAAACTGCAGCGGAAAAAAAATTCTTATTCTGTAGTGATTGAAACGTGTCCGTTTGCTTCTTGAAAGCGACTCCAGAGTAGCCTGGGCTCATCTGCTCAAACCAAGAAAGCAACAAAACCCACCGCTAACGACAAATGTGCAGGTCACCGTGTGGTTCAAAGAGCAGCACTGATCAGTGACACCTTCTGCACCTGTTAGGGCTGGGGCAAACACTAAGCGCTGACAAGCACGATCCCATTCAAAGCTCCCCATGACCCTGTGACGTGGCTCTTATTACCTCTCACCTGGCCAAGGCTGACGGTAAATCCTTTCAAGAGGCCAACCACCAGGATAAATGCAGTCGTCCCAGCTTTCTCCAAACATCAGTGCGGCTCAGACGGCAAACAAATACACCTGCCCTTTTACTAGGAAAACACTAGCTGCCAACAGCTGAAGTGTTCGCCAACAGTCTGTCCATCGGATATGACACGCTGTACAACTCAAAGACACATGTTACTCAATAATCAGCCAATAATGGTAAAAACGTACCGGTACAGAGGCTAAAGGCGTGCTGAACCACCAGCATTTACCCATCCCAAGAGGGATAAAAGATGTTCTATTAATAGAAAGTAAACCTCCAGTGAAATCTAAAATTATAGAACTGCAGAGCTGGAGGAGTCTTAAAGGTTCTGGGATGTCAAATACCCTCCTTTACAAATGTGAAAATTGAGTCTGAGAGACAGTGTCTTGGTAAAGGTCCCCCAGGAAGTCAGGGGACAAGCTATACTCACTCCTGGCCCAAGCCCCATAATCCTGCCACTATCCCAGGCTCCACCTGGTCCACTGTGACCCCCAGAAGTTCATATAAGGCACTAATCTGTAGCTCTTTTTACCATCAAACCTTTACAAATATCAGGGCTTCCTTGGTGGCTCAGACGGTAAAGAAATCTGCCTGTAATGCAGGAGATTCTAGTCGGATCCCTGGGTCAGGAAGATCCTCCAGAGAAGGAAATGGCAACCCACTCCAGTGTTCTTGCCTGGAGACTCCCATGGACAGAGGAGCCTGGCGGGCTGCAAAGAGTTGGACACAACTGAACAACAAACATTTCCACTTTACAAATTTCAAACCACACAGCGTGGCTGGTCTACAGGTTCACCTGTTTCCTTGCTCCATTCATTCTCCAGGAATGCTGAAGGAAACAGCCACCATCAGGAAAATTGAGAGGCAGCAAGAAGCGGCCTCAGGGAAAACAACCAGCTCACAAGAGTTCTGTTGGGTCCCTGCCTGTGGCTTATCACGCAATTGTCTGTGTTAACTTTAGCAGAGACAGATAAGGAGGGCTCAGCCAGGAAACAAAGCCACCTCTGGAGAGGACATCACTCTCCAGGGAAAGAGACCTTGAGGCTCTTTGCAGGAGGAAGTAGGATCCAGCACGCAGAGTCCAGTCCTGACAACTGAGTGTACCGGCTGAACGACTTCAAATAGGGGTCAGTTACTCCGCCCCTCTGAGCTGTGTATTTCCTTTATCTTATATCTCAGGGTTGCTGGAACATGAAAAAAGCTAACATTTAAACTAGCAAAGCCTACGACAGTGTGATTCCCCTACACCCCATGCAGGCAGTGGGTATTCTTCCTGGGTTTTTTCAATTAAAATTAAATAACAGTTAAATTCAGTTCCTCAGTGACACTAGTCTCATTTTAAGTTCTTAAACTCCACGCAACTCCATGTGTCGAGTTTACTGGAGGGCACGAACACAGAACATCTTTATCATCACAGAGACTTCTATTATCATACTGGGAGAGTCTCCCTGCCCCTCACGCAAGTCCAGACCTCCACAAACAAAAGTCATGTGCCTTTCTCTTTTAAATCGCTCTCTAATCCACACCCTCTGCCACACCTTGCGGTCCTCTCAACTTGTCTAGACTTCTGACAGCTACCCTGCTTCCGGTTTCAGCCCCTGCAGTCCCAGTCTCCAAAGTGACGTTTCTGACACAACACATCTGAACTCTCAGGACCCCCAAGCCCAGCTAATAAACCAAATCCGCAATCTGGTTCCATTCCTGAGACCCAGCCTCTCCTCCCTGCCCCCCCATCCACTGTGCCCCATGTCCATCTCCTGCGTGGAGGCTGGACTCACCCTAACAAACAGACAGTCACCCTGATGAAGTCCTAGGTGACCTATAGGCAGAAGGACCAAACCTCCTCTAAAAAGACTAACAAGTTCCCAACGCCAGTCCCCAGGCAGAAAACTGGGGGCTGAAACGGCAAAGAGCAGGACCGGTCTTTGGGTCTAGACCTGATGAAGCCAGCCACGCGTGAGGTCCTCGCCGGCAACACCCTGGTCCAGGTCACCTCCCACCTTTCCCGTGGTCTTGCTCCCTCCAACCAATTCTCCAGCACCAGACCCAGCGACTGTTCAAAAACACAAAATCTATCTTCACTCTGCTCCTCAAACCCCTCGATGGCTCCCTACTCCTTTCCAGTACCAAATCCTCTCTGCTGTGCTGAGTTGCCTCAATCATGTGTGACTGTGACCCCATGGACTGTAGCCTGCCAGGCTCCTCTGTCCAAGGAATTCTGCAGGCAAGAACACTGGAGTTGGTTGCCATTCCCTTCTCCAGGGGATCCTCCTGACCAAAGGACTGAAGCTGGGTCTCCTGCCTTGCAGGCAGATTTACCACTGAGCCACCGGGGAAGCCCCCAGATCCTCCTGCTTTGGTCCTGACCCCCTTGGCCCACCTCTTTCCTGCCCCTCCCCATCGCACTCTAAGCTTCACACCTCCCTCACTCCTCTTGCACTGATCAACGCCCACTTTCCTTCAGCTTTGAGCTGGTCTACAACGCACTCAGGGGGACAGTGAAAGCAGTAATTCAGGAAAGGGCCAAGGGCATGGGGCCTCAGGAAACAAAGCTGGATTCTTCCCACTTCAGATTCTAACTGCTTGAGGACCTTGTTCATTAAGGTCTTATTCCTCCAGTCAGAGGCTTCCCTGGGGGCACAGTGGCAAAGAACCCACCTGCCAAGCAATAGACTCAGGCTGGACCCCTGGGTGGGGAAAATCCCCTGGAGAAGGGAATGCCACCCACTCAGGTTACTCTTGCCTGGGAAATCCTACAGACAGAGGAGCCTGGTGGGCTAGTCCAGGGGGCTGCCAAGAGTCAGAATCGACTTAGCAACTAAACCACCACCACCTTTATCTTGATCCACCCCAAGCCCCTCACCTACTTAGCTCTGCCTCCCTCCACAACACATCTGTTCTCTAGGTGCTTCTGTGGGGCCATATGAGCCTCAGCAAAGAGCATTAAAAGTTAAACACTGTCCTGCTTTGGCCTCAGTGCAACAGTCAACACAGTGCAAGCGCTACAGCCCCTGCCCGGCCACAAAGGGTCATCGGATGACTCATTATACACCTCTACTTCTTTTACATTAAGAATTACAAAAACCCGGGAACTCTTTCACAGATGCCCGATGGGTCCACAGACCGCAGGTTTGAGAAGCCCAGACTCCAGATCTGCGTGGACAGGGTGCCAAAAGGAACTGAACCTCAAGGGCAGGTGGTGGAGGGTGGGGACGGCAGTCTAGGAATACGGTGGGGGGGGGGGGGTGCTAGGGAGAGACGGCATGGGGGGTGGGGTAGCTTCACGGCCCAGGGGGGTTCTGAAGAGGCCTGGGGAAGGGAAAGTCAGGGACAGTCGCTGGGGTCCTGAAGGAACCTGGGGAGGTTTCTGGAACTGAGGATCCTCGGGGGTCCCGGGACCCTGAAGCGGCGGCAGGGCCTCAGGGAGTCTCGGAGTCTGGATGGGTAGAGTCCTGAAGGATTTCGGGCGAGGACTCTGAAAAGTGTAGGACAAGAGGTGACCGGCAACCCCCAACAGGGTCTCGGGGGCCAGGGGCCTCTGGAGGGGCCGGGGCGGATCCCGGGGGGTCTTCGGGGCTGGAGTTCCTGAGAGAAGGGTTGGGGGTGGGTCTTGGGCACCGAGGTTCGTCGGGGTCCTTCAGGCGGCCGTGGATCCCGAGAGTGGCCGGGGGGTCTGGAGGGGCAGAGACGGGTCCTGAGGGTCTCGAGGGGGCCTCTCTCCACTCGGCACCCCCGGGCCGCCCCCCGCCAGTCAGCTCACCCCACGGCGCCTCCTCCGGCTCAGCGGGTCCAAGTCTCAGGGGGCTCCGGGCGGCCTCGCGCTGGGGTCGCCTGGCTGAAGGCGGTCTGCGGGGAGGGCGACAGCGCGCGCGCCGGAGCCGGAGCCGAAGTCGAAGTCGGAATGGGAGGCGGAGCTGGAGAAATCAACGCCGCGCCGCCCTCAGGCGCGACTCCAACGGAGGCCGGCCGCAGCGCGGCCGCAAAACCTTCCCCCGCGCGCCCGCCCCCGCCGCGCGAAGGTTCCGCCCCGAAACCAACGGCCCGGGAGCCGCAGGCCCCGCCCCCTGGAGGCCCCGCCCCCACCTTTGGCTCAGGCGCGGTCGAGTGCGCCAGGAGCGCGGTTCAGTTCAGTTCGCTTAGTCGTATCCAACCCTTCTCGACCTCATGGACTGCAGCACGCCAGGCCTCCCTGTCCACCGCCAACTCCCGGAGTTTACTCAAACTCATGTCCATTGAGTCGGTGATGCCATCCAACCATCTCATCCTCTGTCGTCTCCCCTTCTCCTCCCGCCTTCAATCTTTCCCAGCATCAGGGTCTTTTCAAATGAGTCAGTTCTTCAAATCAGGTGGCCAAAGTATTGGAGTTTCAACTTCAGCATCGGTCCTTTCAATGAATAGTCAGGACTGATTTCCTTTAGGATGGACTGGTTGGGTCTCGTTGCAGTCCAAGGGACTCTCAAGAGTCTTCTCCAACACCACAGTTCAAAAGCATCAATTCTTCACCGCTCAGCTTTCTTTATAGTCCAACTCTCACTTCCATACATGACTACTGGAAAAACCATAGCTTTGACTAGACGGACTTTTCTTGGCAAAGTAATGTCTCTGCTTTCTAAATTACTGTCTAAGTTGGTCATAACTTTTCTTCCAAGGAGCAAGCATCTTCTAATTTCATGGCTGCAGTCACCACCTGCAGTGATTTTGGAGCCCCAAAAATAAAGTCTGCCACTGTTTCCACTGTTTCCCCATCCATTTGCCATGAAGTGATGGGACTGGGTGCCATGATCTTCGTTTTCTGAATGTTGAGTTTTAAGCCAAGTTTTTCACTCTCCTCTTTCACTTTCATCAAGAGGCTCTTTAGTTCTTCACTTTCTGCCATAAGGGTGATGTCATCTCCATTTCTGAGGTTATTGATATTTCTCCTGGCAATCTTGATTCCAGCTTGTGCTTCCTCCAGCCCAGCGTTTCTCATGATGTACTCTGCATAGAAGTTAAATAAGCAGAGTGACAATATACAGCCTTGACGTACTCCTTCCCCGATTTGGAACCAGTCTGTTGTTCCATGTCCAGTTCTAACTGTTCCTTCGTAACCTGCATACAGATTTCTCAGGAGGCAGGTCAGGTGGTCTGGTAGTCCCATCTCTAAGAATTTTCCAGAGTTTGTTGTGGAAGCACAACAGAGGCACAACAGAGCCCGCAGTCAAAGGCTTTGACGTCGTCAGTAAAGCAGAAGCAGGGCTCGGGCGGAGCTGAGACTCTGGTGGCCCCCGCCTGCAGGTGCTCGTGGTGTGCCCTCAGTTTCTGCAATGGGCGCAGGCATACTGTGCAGAGACAGAGAGACCGACTGTGGTGCTGGCGAAGACTTGAGAGTCCCTTGGACAGCACGGATATCCAACCAGTCCATCCTAAAGGAAATCAGTCCTGACTATTCATTGAAAGGACTGATGCCAAAGCTGAAGCTCCAGTACTTTGGCCACCTGATGCGAAGAGTTGACTCATTGGAAAAGACCCTGATGCTGGGAAAGATTGAAGGCGGGAGGAGAAGGGGGTGTCAGAGGATGAGATGGTTGGATGGCATCACCGACTCGATGACATGAAGTTTGAGCAAACTTCAGGAGTTGGTGATGGACAGGGAGGCCTGGCGTGCTGCAGTCCATGAGGTCGTGAAGAGTCGGACACAACCAAGCGACTGAACTGAACTGAGAGACCATTAAGTGGGATCGGAGGCACCCCTCTCCAGCCAGGCCCCGCACCATACTCATGCACAGCTTCAATTCTCCAACCCGAGATGGGTCCAGACCCAGGGGGATCTCGGGTCCCCTGCTTGCCAACTGCCTGCCTAAAAGCTCCAGCTCACTCCACTGACCCCGGGTTCTTTTCCTTCAGAGTTCTCACAGCCCTGAAACTACGTTCAGTTATTTGTGTCTCCCCAGCCCTCCCGGGGGAGCCGGGACCTTATTCCCGGTGTCCACCCCTGGGAGCCCACCCTCCACCATCCTCCACCTGGGAAACCAGAAGCTAGAACAGCTCTGGGCACACAACTGCTGCCCAAATGTCGTGAATGAGGGAGTGTCCACCCGTGTTCTTATCAACAAATACACTCACCCGGAGACCGGGAATGGGACTGACTAGGGTTTGGGTCTGTGAGTCTCTGGGACATGCCCAGCTGATTTCGTGTCTCCAGTTGATATTCCTCTCCTCTCTTGTCTGCCCCTGGAAGCCTTTCCCTCCCCTGAGCAAGACTTAACCGGATCCAAAGCCACTTGCTCTTGCCAGCCTTCCCATGCTTCCTGAATCCACACTCCCTACCCCGCCCAGGGCAGCCAGAGTTAATGGCTATTTCCTCTCTCCTTAGCACTTTTTCTTTGCTCCCCCCTACCTCGCCCCCTAGCTGATTTTCAAGTTGGCTAACACACCTCACCCTGTCTCCACCCCCACAGGAAGCCTCCAATTTGTGGAGGAAGTTCTGCTTGTGAGTTTCAGCAGCCTGTGAACTCTCTGGGGGCCCCAGAGCACTGTGGGGGCCGCTGACTCAAGCCACCGAAAGAGGGGGAGAGGTGGGATTCCTGTGGGCGCCAGCACTTACCTGAGATCTTTCCTGTGTTCCTTTAGGCCTAGGAAGAAGGTGCGGAAGTCACCGACGTTATTGTTCCGGATGGGGAACACTTAACCATCGCTGCGTACAGTCCCTCCTGCCCTGGATGAGGGGTCGGGATGCCATGTGTTTCGGTTCCTAAGCACCCGTGTTACCTGAGAACTGGGCTCACCTCTTGGGGGGCGTCAAGCCAAAAGACAGCCAAGCCAAACAGTGGGAAAACGAAGGATTTATTCTCGCAGCAAGTAAGGAAAACCATCAGGGGTCTTTCCAAAGCAGTGTCTCCCCGAACAGCAAAATTGGTGAAGTATTAAGCTAAGGGGACAGGCATCTTCAAGAAGGGGCTTGAGTAGAGAATTCCGCACTGAATGGGGGCAAAGGTCAACAGAGTCAGACCTTGGTTGATTGAGGTCAGGAAAGTCAACATCATCTTTCCATCCTCCCCCTGGGCCGGGTCCTTAGTTCCTGCAGATGGCAAAGATGGTATTACATTCTGGGCTTGAGTTCAGTTCAGTTCAGTTCAGTTGCTTAGTCATGTACAACTCTTTGCGACCCCATGGACTGTAGCCCACCATTCCTCCTCATGGAATTCTCCAGGCAAGAATACTGGAGAAGGTAGTTATTCCCTTCTCCAGGGGATCTTCCCAACCCAGGGATCGAACCCAGATCTCCCGAATTTCAGGCCGATTCTTTACCATCTGAGCCACAAGGGAAGCCGAGGAGGAGCTGGGACTCCGTTCTATCACTGACTGTTGTTTCTTGACAGCTTTTCCCTTGTTCCCTCACTTGTCTTAAGATCCTTGATTACTGAGATTTGTTCAAGGGCCAGGCTTAGATCCCCACAAGGTGTAAGCCAAAAATGGCTTCTCTTCTGTCAAGAAAGCCACACCTGGTTCTTTCTTCAGGGACCCCCTTCCCTATATGATTATACTCCTGCCCTTAAAACACAGCTCCTGCCCTTAAGGTCCCAGGCCCCAGCTTGGATCTTATAAACAGGACCCTGTGGGCTGGGTGTGTCAGAGGTCAGACCCAAGGTTCAGTGGGGTCCTGGGCAAGGCGTGACAGGGTGGTGGAGCTGGGATAATCAGTTCAGCTCCAGGCAAGACACAGGGTGGAAGTCTCAACCCTCCACCAAAAAGCTCAGCCAGGAAGCCTTACCTGGCTTCCCGATGGTTTGGCATGTAAAGTCTGCCAGCAATGCAGGAGACACAGGAGATGCGGGTATGATCCCTGGGTTGGGAAGATGCCCTGGAGAAGGGAATGGCAACTCACTCCAGTTCCAATATTTTTGCCTGGAGAATCTCATGGACAGAGGAGCCTGGCCGGCTACAGTCCATGGGGTCACAAAGAAGGCACAAGAGGCCCTAAAAGGACAAAGCCAGCAGAAGGGACACCTTGGGAACCTTGCCTTCCCCTCCCCTCCCCCATATCCAGGACACACGCAGCTTCTCTCAAGCTGTGGAAAATCACCCGGAGGCCCTGCCGCCTGGCAGCTCTGCACACACTCAGGGCTGATAAGGCATTGTCGGGACAGGGAGGCAAGGGGCCGGCATGGTGCTGGGTGAGGACAGTGTCCTGTGGTGTGGGCCCTGCAGGGTGCGGGACTCCGCACCCCGGCCTTCCTCATTCAGCTCATACTGAACACAGGAGTGAATACGTGTGCACGTGAAACCGCGATGCAGCTCCCTGAGCCCCAACACAGACCCCACTCATCTGTGTGCTGAGGGTGCTCTCCTGGGCACACAGCAGGGGCTGCCCGGTGACACAGCAGTGTGTCTAGAATGCACATGCTTTGGCGTGAGTGTGTACACTACTGTGAACCGTGAACTTCCAGATGTTCAAGCTGGTTTTAGAAAAGGCAGAGGAACCAGAAATCAAATTGCCAGCATCCGCTGGATCATCAAAAAGCGAAAGAGTTCCAGATAAACATCTATTTCTGCTTTACTGACTGTGCCAAAGCCTTTGACTGTATGGATCACCACAAACTGTGGAAAATTCTTTAAGAGGTGGGAACAGCAGACCACCTGACCTGCCTCTTGAGAAACCTGTATGCAGGTCAGGAAGCAACAGTTAGATCTGGACATGGAACAACAGACTGGTTCCAAATAGGAAAAGGAGTATATACGTCAAGACTGTATATTGTCACCCTGCTTGTTTAACTTATATGCAGAGAGCATCATGCAGAATGCCAGACTAGATGAAGCACAAGCTGGAATCAAGATTGCCAGGAGAAATATCAATAACCTCAGATATGCAGGTGACACAACCCTTACGGCAGAAAGTGAAGAACTAAAGACCCTCTTGATGAAAGTGAAAGAGGAGAGTGAAAAAGTTGGCTTAAAACTCAACATTCAGAAAACTAAGATCATGGCATCCAGTCCATCCATTGCTACTTCATGGCAAATAGATGAGGAAATAGCAGAAAAAGTTTTATTTTAGGGGGGCTCCAAAATCACTGCAGATGGTGACTTCAGCCATGAAATTAAAAGACGCTTACTCCTTGGGAAGAAAAGTTATGACCAACCTAGAGAGCATATTAAAAAGCAGAGACATTACTTTGCCAACAAAGGTCCATCTGGTCAAAGCTATGGTTTTTCCAGTAGTCATGTATGGATGTGAGAGTTGGACTATAAAGAAAGCTGAGCGCTGAAGAATTGATGCTTTTGAACTGTGGTGTTGGAGAAGACTCTTGAGAGTCCCTTGGACTGCAAGGAGATCCAACCAGTCCATCCTAAAGGAGATCAGTCCTGAGTGTTCATTGGAAGGACTGATGCTAAAGCTGAAACTCCAATACTTTGGCCACCTGATGTGAAGAGCTGACTCATCGGAAAGACCCTGATGCTGGGAAAGATTGAGGGCAGGAGAAGGGGATGACAGAGGATGAGATGGTTGGATGCCATCACCAACTCAATGGACACGAGTTTGGGTAAACTCCAGGAGTTGGTGATGGACAGGGACGCCTGGTGGGCTACAGCCCATGGGTGGCAAAGAGTCTTAGCAACTGAACAACAAACAGTGCAGGTCCTGTGTCTCTGGGCCACACCTGCATAGACAGCATACAGGGCACACCCTCGGCCTGGGGACACATTGCCGTATGACACATGCTTGCTGTAGACGTTCTAATGGAAAAGAGGCCAACGGTTGCACATGACTTAGCGACTGAACAACCTCAAGTCTTTTGAATCCTCCCCACACCTCCCCTTACATTAGCTTCCCGTAGAAACTCCAGGTCCTGTACCTGTGTCTGAGCAGACTAGCAGGTAGCACTGCAATGCAGCCCTGGGCAGCAGGCGAGGCGTGTGTGTCCAGCTGGATGGCTTTGCTGGCAGTAGAAGGGAGGAGGGGAGCTTGGCAGAAACACCTTGGAAAAGCCTCCCTGGCCCCCCTTCTCTGCCGTTCTATCCTCCCCCACCGTACCCCAGCTCCAGCTCAGGCCTCATCCTCACAGGCCTGGAAAATTTGCAACAGGCTGCTCCCCACTCAGCAATCAAGGGCCTTGCCCCCTCAGTTCAGTTCAGTTCAGTCGCTCAGTCGTGTCCGACTCTTTGCGACCCCATGAATCGCAGCACACCAGGCCTCCCTGTCCATCACCAACTCCTGAAGTTCACTCAAACTCACGTCCATCGAGTCGGTGATGCCATCCAGCCATCTCATCCTCTGACGTCCCCTTCTCCTCCTGCCCCCAATTCCTCCCAGCATCAGGGTCTTTTCCAATGAGTCAACTCTTCGCATGAGGTGGCCAAAGTACTGGAGTTTCAGCTTTAGCATCATTCCTTCCAAAGAAATCCCAGGGCTGATCTCCTTCAGAATGGACTGGTTGGATCTCCCTGCAGTCCAAGGGACTCTCAAGAGTCTTCTCCAACACCACAGTTCAAAAGCATCAATTCTTCAGCGCTCAGCTTTCTTCACAGTCCAACTCTCACATCCATACATGACTACTGGAAAAACCATAGCTTTGACTAGATGGACCTTTGTTGGCAAAGTAATGTCTCTGCTTTTTAATATGCTCTCTAGGTTGGTCATAGCTTTTCTTCCAAGTAGTAAGCGTATTTTAATTTCATGGCTGCAATCATCATCTACAGTGATTTTGGAACCCCCCAAAATAAAACTTTTTCTGCTATTTCCTCATCTATTTGCCATGAAGTAGCAATGGATGGACTGGATGCCATGATCTTCATTTTCTGAACGTTGAGTTTTAAGCCAACTTTTTCACTCTCCTCTTTCACTTTCACCAAGAGGTCCTATAGTTCCTTTTCACTTTCTGCCATAAGGGTGGTGTCATCTGCATATCTGAGGTTATTGATATTTCTCCTGGCAATCTTGATTCCAGTTTGTGCTTCCTGCAGCCCAGCGTTTCTCATGATGTACTCTGCATGTAAGTTAAATAAGCAGGGGGACAATATACAGCCTTGACATACTCCTTTTCCTATTTGGAACCAGTCTGTTGTTCCATGTCCAGTTCTAACTGTTGCTTCCTGACCTGCATATAGGTTTCTCAAGAGGCAGATCAGGTGGTCTGGTATTCCCCTCTCTTTCAGAATTTTCCACAGTTTATTGTGATCCATACAGTCAAAGGCTTTGGCATAGTCAATAAAACAGAAATAGATGTTTTTCTGGAACTCTCTTGCTTTTTCCATGATCCAGCAGATGTTGGCAATTTGATCTCTGGTTCCTCTGCCTTTTCTAAAACCAGCTTGAACATCAGGAAGTTCATGGTTCACGTATTGCTGAAGCCTGGCTTGGAGAATTTTGAGCATTACTTTACTAGCATGTGAGATGAGTGCAATTGTGCGGTAGTTTGAGCAATAAGGCCAGGGGGACGGCATGAACACCCACTGTCCTAGGAGCCGAGGACACAGCAGGAAAACAGCCCTGCACTCATGGAGCTGATGATGAAGAAGGGAAACAGGCAGTAAACTCCATGTCAGAGTAGGGGGGAGGCTGTAAAGAAAAGGGGAACTGGGTTAGAGACAGACACCACCATGAAAGTGAAAGAATGAGACACAGTCTGGGAGCAATGTGCAAAACACATATCCAACTAAGGACCCCATCAAGAATATGCTAAGAACTTGTAACTCAATAATAAGATGAACAACCCAGTTTTAAAACTGAGCAAAAGATCTGAACAAGTTTCATCAAAGAAAATACATGAACAGCAAATAATGACCTGCAAAGATGCTCAACATTATCACTAGGAAATGCAAATCAAAACCACCACAGACCACCAGAATGCTCAGAAGATTTACTGAGCACGGCCCCGCCCATCAGGACAAGACCCAGTTTCCCCCTTAGTTGGTCTCTCCCATCAGGAAGCTTCCATAAGCCTCTTATCCTTCTCCATCAGAAGGCAGACAGCCTGAAAACCACCCTTACAGAAAACTAACCAATCTAATCACATGGACCACAGTTCAGTTCAGTTCAGTTCAGTTCAGTCACTCAGTCGTGTCTGACTCTTTGCGACCCCATGAACGGCAGCACGCTAGGCCTCCCTGTCCATCACCATCTCCCAGAGTTCACTCAGACTCACGTGCATCAAGTTGGTGATGCCATCCAGCCATCTCATCCTCTGTCGTCCCCTTCTCCTCCTGCCCCCAATTCCTCCCAGCATCAGGGTCTTTTCCAATGATTCAACTCTTCGCATCAGGTGGCCAAAGTATTGGAGTTTCAGCTTTAGCATCGGTCCTTCCAATGAACACCTAGGAGTGATCTCTTTTAGAATGGACTGGTTGGATCTCCTTGCAGTCCAAGGGACTCTCAAGAGTCTTCTCCAACACCACACTTCAAAAGCATCAATTCTTCGGTGCTCAGCCTTCTTCATAGTCCAACTCTCACATCCATACATGACCACAGGAAAAACCATAGCCTTGATTAGATGGACCTTTGTTGGCAAAGTAATGTCTCTGCTTTTTAATATGCTATCTAGGTTGGTCATAGCTTTCCCTCCAAGGAGTAAGCGTCTTTTAATTTCATGGCTGCGATCACCATCTGCAGTGATTTTGGAGCCCCCAAAAATAAAGTCTGACACTGTTTCCACTGTTTCCCCATCTGTTTCCCATGAAATGATTGGACCAGATGCCATGATCTTAGTTTTCTGAATGTTGAGCTTTAGGCCAACTTTTTCACTCTCCTCTTTCACTTTCCCCAAGAGGGTCTTTAGTTCCTCTTCACTTTCTGCCATAAGGGTGGTGTCATCTGCAGATCTGAGGTTATTGATATTTCTCCCGGCAATCTTGATTCCAGCTTGTGCTTCCTCCAGCCCAGCGTTTCTCATGAGGTACTCTGCATATAAGTTAAATAAGCTGGGTGACAATATACAGCCTTGACATACTCCTTTTCCCTTGTCTAATTCAATGAAACTATGAGCCCTGCCGTGTAGGACCACCCAAGACGGACGGGTCATGGTGGAGTGTTCTGACAAAACGTGGTCCGCTGGAGAAGGGAATGGCAGACCACTTCAGTATTTTTGCCTTGAGAACCCCATGAACAGTATGAAAGAGCCAGTGTCTTTGGGGAGGAGTAAAATTGCTTCACGATGTTGCTGTAGTTTCTGCTGTACAACCAAGGGAATCGGCCACGTGTATGCACACATCCCCTCCCTCTTGGACCTCCCTCCCTTATCCCTTCCCACCCCTCTGGGTCATCACAGACCACCTAGTTGAGCTCCCTGTGCCATACATCGGCTTCCCGCTAGCTGTCTATTTCACACGTGGGAGTGTGTATCTTCAATCCTAAGCTTCGCCTCACCCTCCCCTTGCCCCTCTGGGTCCACATGTCTGTTCCCTATGTCTGTACCATTTTTCTAGATGCCACATACATGCGTTAATATACAGTATTCTCTTTCTCACTTACTTCACTTGGTATGACAATCTCAAGGTTTACCCACGTGTCTACAAATGACCCAGTTTCATTCCTTTTTCTGGCTGAGTAATGTTCCACTGTGTGTATGCACCACAGCTTCTTTATCCATTCCTCTGTTGTTGGATATGTAGGCTGTGTCCATGTCCTGTCTATTGTAAATACTGCTAGTGTAAATATAGGGGTGCATGTGTCATTTTGAATTACGATTTTCTCAAGATATAAGCCCAGTAGTGGGATTGCTGGCTCAAACGAGAGTCCTGCTTTTACTTTTTAAGGAACTTCCACACTCTTCACAGTGGTCGTATCAATTTACACTCCCACCAGGAGTGCATGACGGTTCCCTTTTCTCTGCACCTTCTCCAGCTTTTATTGTTTATAGATTTTTTGATGATGACTGCTCTGACTGGTGTGAGATAATACCACTTTGTAGTTTTGATTTGCATTCTCTAATAATTACAGACAGTAAAGAATCTGCCTGCAATACAGGAGAGCCGGGTTCAACCCCTGAGTCAGAAGATCCCCTAGAGAAGGGAATGGCTACCCATTACAGTATTCTTGCCTGAAGAATTCCCTGGACGGAGGATCCTGGCAGGCTACAATTCATGGGGTTGCAAAAAGCAGCTAGCACTTTCACTTTCAATAATTAACAATGTTGAGCATCTTTTCTTTGGCTTCTTGGCCGTCTTTGTGTCTTCTTTGGAGCGATGTTGATTTAGGTCCTCAGCCCAGTTTTTAATTGGGTTGTCTGTTTTTTTGATATTGAGCTCCATGAGCTGTTTGTACAGAAGAGCCAACATTTAAAAGCCTGACCATACCAAGTGCTGCCAAGGAGCTCTCACACCAGGGGTGGGAATGTGACGGTGTTCAGCCACTGCACACCTGTCAGAGTGGCTAATTTAAAAAAATATATATTAACACCAAGTGCTGGTGAGGACGTGCAGAAACTGGTCACCCGTACTCTGCTGGTGGGATTGTAAAATGGTTTCTGGCTTCTCTGGAAGATAGTTTGGTGATTTCTTTTCAAAGTAGACATGCACTTCCCATGCAATCCAGCAACAGCACTTAGGTCTTCATCCCAGAAAAATTAAAATTATGTTCAGGTAAGAACCTGACGTAAATGTTCAGAGCAACTGTATTCACAACAGCTAAAACCTGGAAACAAACAAACTGTGCTTCAAGTGGGAGAACAGACGCACAAACTGACCTGTTTACATCACGGGACCGTATTCAGCAATAAAAAGGAATGTGCTGTTTATACCTGCAACAGCCTGGACAGACCTCAAGGGAATTATGCTGCTGCAAAAAAGAAAAAAAAATTTTTCCCAAAAGGGTATATGCACTATGATTCCACGTATACAGTATTTTTTAAAAGACAAACTTTTGGAGTTGGAGGGAGTAGATCAGTGATTACCAGAGGTTTGGGGGGAGGTCATGAATGGGGCAGCAGGAGGAAGCCTTGTGGTGATGGAGGAGTTCTGTATCTTCTTTCTTTTCTTTTCTAAACGTTTTATTTATGCATTTACTTTTCGGCTGTGCTGGGTCTTCGTTGCTGCAGGCGGGCTTTCTGCCTTGGTGGCGAGCAGGGGCTGCTCTCCAGTTGCGGTGCTCAGGCTTCGACTGCGCTGGCTTCTCAAGTTGCAGAGCATGAGCTCCCGGATGCAAGGGCTCAGCAGTCGTGGTCCCTGAGCTTAGTTGCCCAGAGGCAGGTGGGATCTTCCCAGACCAGGGATAGGACCCTGCACTGACAGGTGGATACTTAACCTCTGGACCACCAGGGAAGTTCTGTATCTTTTTTTTTTTCCCCTAATAGGGGCTTCCCTCATAGTTCAGTTGGTAAAGAATCCGCCTGCAATGCAGGAGACCTGGGTTTGACCCCTGGGTTGGGAAGATCCTCTAGAGAAGGGAAAGGCTTCCCACTCCAGGATCCTGGCCTGGAGAATTCCATGGACTATACAATCCAATGGGTCGCTGAGGGTCAGACACGACTGAGCGACTTCACTTTCTTTCTGATTTACAGTATTAACAGTTCTGTGTACTGCTTGTGTGGAGAAGGCAATGGCACCCCACTCCAGTACTCTTGCCTGGAAAATCCCATGGATGGAGGAGCCTGGAAGGCTGCAGTCCATGGGGTCGCTGAGGGTCGGACACGACTGAGCGACTTCACTTTCTTTCTGATTTACCGTATTAACAGTTCTGTGTACTGCTTGTGGTAGGAGTGACACAAATCTGCATAGGGGAGGACGTGGCACAGAGCACACGCACAGGCACGTAAGTGCTTGTAAAACGGGGCGACTATGAATACACTCTGTGGATTTTCCCAATATTAACTTCCCGGTTTTGATATAACGATGCTATTGTTATATAAGATGTTCACACTGGGGAGAACTGGGAGAAGGGTCCGCAGGTATTCCCTGTATTTCTGTGGCTTTGGCACAACTTCCTGTGAATCTCTAATGGTTTCAAAGTAAAAATGTTTTTCATGGTTCTGCCCTTGGGGATTCACCCAGGGGAAGTGAAACATGTGTCCGTGCAGGAACTTGTACGCAAATCTTCATCACAGCTTTAGTCGTAACAGTCCCAAACTGGGAACAACCAGATGGCGCCTCAACAGGTGAAGGGCGGATCCGCAAGTTGTAGAATATTCACACAGTGGCTCCTCCAGCAGTTAATAGGAACCAAATGCCAGTACAAGCTGCAATACGATGCATCTCAAAATAACGTTTGGGGTATTTATTTACTATTTCGGCCGCTCCATTTCTTAGTTGTGGCACGTGAAGCCTTCCAGCTGCGTCATGCTAACTCTTAGTTGCGGCACGTGGGATCCAGTTCCGTGACCAGGGATGGAACCCAGGTCTCCTGCATGGGTAGCGTGGAGTCTCAGCCATGGGGCCACCAGAGAAGTCCTTCGAAATAATTATTCTGAGGGGAACGAAGCCAGACAAAAAGAGACCTTTCTATGTGGTTCCATTTATATGACATTCTAGAATGTGCTATAGAAGCTTTAGCATCAGAAGCAAAATCAGCTGGTGGGGGACTGGCAAGGAGGGACAGGAGAGAGGCTGTACAAAGAAGCAGGAGACTTTCGGGGGTGTGTCTGTCCTCTCGATCGCGGTGGTGGTTTCACGGGCTCTGGGGAGGGGCTGGAAGGAGACCGAAAGAAGCACTCCCAAGAAACGTGCAGGGGACTGGACTGAGCCTCGTCAAAGAGCAGCTTAGCCCCTTCTCTCTTGTCAAGCAGACTATGTGCTCCACTGCTTGCCAAATTTAGAATTATTCAGTTAAAAATGGAGAAACAAGAAATATATATGGCATCCCAGGAATTTTTTACTCTTTAATGAGCACCTGTCTATCAGGGACAGGGCATGGAACATGACCTCTGGCCTTGGGAGCTCTGGGTTAGAGACAGTAGGAAATTGAGAAAAGCACTGCCTCCTCCAAGAAGCCCTCCCGGCTATGCCTGCCCTGATTGGGTAGGGACGGGCCTCCCATCTCCGGTTTTTACAGCATTGCCTGACCTGTGTGTACAAGGTCAGACCATGCTCTGTCCAGGGTCTCCCCTCTGACAACTCCTCTGTGCATTTCTATTCTGATCAGATGGGTGACTCCAAGCTTTCCCAAGCTTGGGGCTCAGGGTTTGGGTGGATTTAATTGAATGACATTCCCTTGGGATTGATTATATTTCAGGAAAAAACCACCTATTTTGGAGCAACCTTCCGAAGCAGCCTGGCTCTCTATGCACAGAGGCAGAGAAGCGCAGAGAGGGTGTGTCCGTGCCCTCGGTCACACAGCCTGTCTACAGTGGTCGGCTCACTGATGAACCACGACTGAGATGGGAGGGAGGGGAAGCCACATCTGTGCAGAGGTGGAAAACTCAGCGCGGAAGCCCTGGCCTCTCAGTCATGGGAGGAGGGGCTCCTTCAGAAGCTGAGACGTGAACCAGAAAAGTCACTTCTGTGGGTATGTATCATTAAACGTTTCTGGGAAGTCTGAGTCCAGCCCAGAACCCAGGCGCCAAGCCCAGCCTCTCCTGCCCACCCCCACCCCCCAGCTTGGATTGTTCTGCTGATTAATTAGAACTGGCTAGAAACTGGCACGGAGAAGGCAATGGCAACCCATTCTAGTACTCTTGCCTGGAAAACCCCATGGACGGAGGAGCCTGGTGGGCTGCCGTCTATGGGGTCGCACAGAGTCGGACACGACTGAAGTGACCTAACAGCAGCAGCAGCAGAAGCTGGCAAATGCGTGACCTCTGCCCTTGAATCCAAGCTCACCGCCCCAATGCCCAACTCGCCAAAGATGGTTCACCCTTTTCCACGGGGCCTCCTGCCTTCTCAGCCATGGGCCCTTCCAGGGCCTCTGGACACGTCTAGCATCCGTGGCCCTGGAGGACGGTCCGGGGTCCTGAGAGCACCATGTCAGCCGCAGGGGCGCTTTCTCATGGTGTCAGGTAGCTTCCTGCTTTAACCAAACCTGCTGTGACAAAACTCTTCTTCTCTTTTTTGGCCACCCCGTGGCATGTGGGATCTTAGTTCCTCGCCTAGGCATCAAACCCCTGCCTGCTGCGTTGGAAGCAGGAAGTCTTAACCACTGGGCTGCCAGGGAAGTCCGCTGATCAACCTCTTCTTTCAGTGACGGGAAGTGGGGCACACCCCAGAAAGGGAGTCAGTCTTGCTACCTGGCTCAGAAGATAGCATTGAGTCACCTGAGCAGAGACCCAAGACTGGAGAGCCTGTCCAGCCCCACAGGAGGACTCGGTGCTCCTCCCCCGTGTCACCTCTGGGGCGGTCCTCAGAGGAAGCTGTGAAGGGACGCAGGTGTGCATGGCCCTTAAGTTAACTGTCTACATCAGCCCATTTGCAGATGAGGAAGCTGAGCTCCAGAGACAAAGAGCTGACCGGGGGCAGAGGGGAATGTGATGATGGGATGAGTTGCCCACAGAGGCGCACCCTGGGCCCAGACTGGTTTCCAAGACCTCGAAGCCAGCAAACCCCAAACAGCATCGAATAACCACACATGTGCCCCGTCTGGTGTGCGTGCATACTTGGTCGCTCAGTCCTGTCTGACTCTTTGAGATCCCTTGGACTGCAGCCCGCCAGGCAGGGGATCTTCCTGACCCAGGGATAGAACCCACGTCTCCTGCATTGGCAGGCAGATTCTTTACCCCTGAGCCACCAGGGAAGCCCGTAGCACCCGCGCCAGCTGGCCAAACACCCGCGAGTCCTCCACCTTCCTGTGTCACATGACCTGGCCCTCAAGGAAGGGAGGGAGGGAGCGGGTGAGGATGGGGAAAATTATTAATCCAGTGACCTGCCTGTGTCTGGGGAGAATTTTCTGAGTGACGGCTTGAATCTGCTTGCCCAGGTTCCCCTGAGGTCCACCCCCGGCCCACCCGGGGCCCACCACTTACGCCGGTCGGTGCGGATGGGGTCTGACCACAGGGTCTGGTCCTGCACCAAGCCCGAGGTACAGCAGGTACTTGAACCTGCCACAGGCCGGCCCCTAAAGCTCCCGTGAGCCCACCCAAGGGGGCGCTGATTTCCCATCTTCCAGAGGAGGTGTGCCACCAGCCCTGATTTCCTTACCCTCTGCACCCTCGCCTTGACTGAAAGCCCTGCCCCCACCCCCTGGAGAAACGATGTGCAACTGCCCAAAATGACAGCGACTCATTCATTCATTCAGCATCTCACTCAGTCATTCTGTACATCTTTATTGAACTCAAAATCTCGGGAAGGTTTTATTAAGCGCTTTCCTATAGTTGGATCCACAGGCCTGTGTTTGTCACCTTGGGTGGGGTCCGGATGTAAACACTGTTCTCTGCAGACCCCCGGGCAAGGCCCTTGGAGGGACTGTGGCTGCCCAGAAGAGGCGCCCGGCTCAGTCCTGGAGCTTGCTGGCGTACACCTCGGCCCTGTCCAGGGACGGCCCCCGGTTCACAGACGTGTATGAGGGCTCCGAGGTCCCCAGGGACTTGGGGACAGCCTCCTGCGTGATCTGGGAGTCGTGGCTTGTTGCCCCGTCAGCATCGCCCCTGTCCCTGACAGAGGAGATGAACAGAGCTGGGGTTAGGGGCGCAGAGCTAACCGCTCCCCTCAACTGGGCAGGGACCTTTCTACTCAGACATGGCTTTCACAGAGGTCACCTTAGGCCTTCATTCAAAAGACCAGTCTTTCTGGACTGTTTCTTATGTGCCAGGCCCTGCATTAAGGAAAGTGTAACTCTTTTGGAACTGGGTGGACAATTTACAAGTCTTACTGAGCTGGACAAATGTCCCCAGAGAGCTAAGATTCTATGGGAGACAGACCACAGCACATAATGACTGGACAAGTCCAGGGAGGGAAGCCATGGAGGGCTTCCTGGAGGAGGGGGCAGTTAGTCTGGCCTTGAAGAGAGTGGAGGTACAGAAAGGCATTGCAGGCCTTTGATAGGAAGGACTGGGGTGTGTCTGGGGCAAGAATGGGGACCTGTGGGCAGCTGGAACTGGGATGCGGGAAGTAGGAGAGACCAATGGAAGAACCAGACAGAAGTCAGATAACAGGACCATGGTTAGGACGCTACCCAAAGGGAGGGAGGGATGTGACCACATTCCGCCTGCTCCCAGATCTGGCCAGACAGACCAATCCCTTAGTGGCTAATCTCATCTACTATTTGTTTTTATTAACCTAAATGTCAGACGGCAATCTGATTTCCAAGGTCACTGCTGTCTCCCTACTCCGTCCTTCACCCACCCCACATGTCTTTAAATCTGCCTGGCTAATTTCTACTTTTCCACTTAATTTCACCCACTCCAAGAAGCTTTTCCATCCACCCTCTCCACTCACACTGGGACAAGCATCCCCTCTCTCCTTCTTTAAAGCTGCCGGGTCTCCTACCTCTCTTGCTGAGATGCGCACCACACATGAATTTTCAATTCATCCCAGTCCTGATAAGAATTTGTTCCTGCTGTCCCTTCCTCCAGGAAGCCCACCCTGATACACCAGGGAGGATCTTCGCTGCTCTCCTCTGGATTCCCACAGCACCTGTACCCGTGGCTGCCTTAACCCACTTCCTGCTCCATCCTGTGACTGCATGCCTGTCTTCCCATCAGGCAGCTCTGTTAGCTGCTCCAGACACCCCAGGGGACCCCTCCAGCCCTAATCTAAATAGACACACATCAGAGTTGTCAGTGCGCTCAGGTGACTTGGGAGCTCAGGGTCAGCTCCGTTTTAACGGGTTCTGTGACCTTGGGCCTCTTTTCCCACCACAGACCTCAGTGTCCCCATCAAGACCTGTTTAGTACCTGGATTCCACCCTGACACTGGGAAAGACCCTGATGCTGGGAAAGATTGAGGGCAGGAGGAGAAGGGGGCCACAGGGGATGAGATGGTTGGGTGGCATCATCATCTCAATGGACATGAATTTGAGCAAACTCTGGGAGACGGTGAAGGACAGGGAAGCCTGGCGTGCTGCAGTCCATGGGGTCGCAAAGAGTCGGACACAACTGAGCGACTGAACGACAACCGCCTGAGTGCTCAACAGGCCATATAGTAGAGGGACTATTTCTCTTATCCCTTGCAACTCCACAGGGCAGACAATATGGATCAGGATCTCCCTTTTCCAGAAGAAGACACTGAGGCATAGAAGGATAAGATATCGGGTTGGCCAAAAAGTTTGTTTGGGTTTTTCCATAAGATGATACGAAAAGCCCGAACGAACTTTCGGCCAGCCCAATCCTCACCCAAGAAGCACCGCTGTGTCGGAGCTGGGGTCTACCCACAGGGCCTTGGTGCTGAGCCTCTCTTACCCAGCTGAAAACTTGACCTGGGCCTCCCCGGGACCCTGCTCCTGTCTCACTGGACCCCCCTCCCTACACACACACACCACCCAGGGCAGAAGGCAGCTTTACTCCCAGGCTCTCCCCACCTAGGAAGAGCCTCCCGTGGGGTGTGTCCCCAAGCGCCGCACGCCCCACCCCCCAGCTGGCAGATACTCACACGAGGCTGAGGACGATGGCGCCAGCAAAGCCGATGAGCAGGAAGAAGGGCAGGGAGCCCAGGATGGACGTGATGACGATCATACCCCCGCTCCGCCGGCCGGGCCACGTGTCTATCGCCGAGTACAGGGTGACTGTGGGAGGCAGGCGGTCACTCCCTGGACACTGCCTCACCCAGCCTCCTCCCAGGGATAAGGGGGTGCCTGCCTTGGCAGCCAAAAATCTCAGGGATGAAGCGAGGCCAGGCCAGTGCCTCCCCCTGGGTCTGAGGCGGAATTACATTTGCCTCCATATTCCACTCCCCAGCTTTGTCTTGCATGTGTCTACTCTTGCCCTCTTATCACTGTCTTTTTGTATGATTTTAAATGACAAATGGCCTCAAGTCTTCCAGTGAAGATGGGATACAGATTATGAACAAAATACAGGAGGAGCAAAGAAAGCTGATCGCTGAAGAATTGATTTTTTTGAACTGTGGTGTTGGAGAAGACTCTTGAGAGTCCCTTGGACTGCAAGGAGATCCAACCAGTCCATCCTAAAGGAGATCAGCCCTGAATATTCATTGGAAGGACTGATGCCGAAGCTGAAGCTCCAGTACTTTGGCCACCTGATGCAAAGAACTGACTCATTGGAAAAGACCCTGATGCTGGGAAGGATTCAGGGCAGGAGGAGAAGGGGACAACAGAGGATGAGATGGTTGGATGGTATCACTGACTCAATGGACATGAGTTTGAGTAAACTCTAGGAGATAGTGAGGGACAGGGAAGCCTAGTGTGCTGTAGTCCATGGGGTCACAAAGAGTCGGACACGACTGAGCAACTGAACTGAACTGAACTGAGAGGTCCCTAATCTAATGAAGCCAGGGGACTGTGGCCTCCCTCTGCTCTGATCAGTGTCACCCATTGGAACTAGGTGGACAAATCATTATAGGTCCTCCCGTGAGCTGGCCACTTCCCGTTCAGCGTCCTAGGTAGATCCCATGCGACCCTGTTTTGCAGATCACTCACTGCAGCTTAGGGAGACTGTGTGCCTGTTCAAGGGGACTTGGACTCTAGCCTCAAGCCAAAGGTCCGTCAGGTCCCCAAGGGCACGGTCTCCACACGGACTGATCTCCAGGCCCTGCCCTTAGAGAGCAGGGCCTGGGGCTTTCATCTGGACTGCCCAAAGGAGCCCTGCTGGGGAAGCGGGGCAAGGATAGTCCTTCCCATTTCTCAGATGGGAAAACTGAGGTCCTGAAGGGCTCACACAGCAGTGAGGCTCAGCGGCTGGGATTGAATCTGGGACTCTTGGTTCCAGGGCAGTGTTGATCCAGTGGGACCACAGAGCGTGGCCGTGCCACCAGAGGATGGGAAGGAACCACCCAGTTGCACCCAGGCCTGCCTGTCTGCACCCTCACTGGCCCTGTGACCTTAGGCGACCTTGCCGAGCCCTAATTGACCCACAAGATCACTGTGAGTGGCAAGGGGGTTCTTTGGTTTTTTTTGGTTGTGCCACGCAGCCTGTGGGATCTTAGTTCCCCAAAAAGGGATTGATTCTGGGCTCCCAGCAGTGAAAGCGTGGAGTCCTAACCACTGGACTGCCAGGGAAGTCCTGGGGAGGTCTAAAATTAGGGTCACGGGTTGTCAAAATTACACTGGGAAATCGCTTCTGTTGCCCCTAAGCTTCAACAGATAAGATTCTGAATTTATAAACCTCAGATCTGTGTTGAGAACACAGCTGGAGGCTTGAGGACAGACGGGCAGGACCATGGGCAGATGCTTGGGCCTGCAAGATGCCCACTTTAGAAAAACCACAGGGCTCTCCAGGAGAATGGCACCCTGCTGCCTCTAGGGTTCCTGCCCCTGTGGCTGAGATGCCTCTGGAACCATCTTACGTGATAATGATGTTGTCGTTGGCAGGGTTCAACAAGGGGGCAAGTTAGGGTCTACATGCACGATAACCTCCCTGCCCTTTGGAGGCAAATGCATCATCAGGGCTGAAGATGCCGGCTGATTCTGTCTCCAGTGAGGCCTGTCCAGCTGGCCAGTGCGTGCTTACTCGCTCAGTCCTATCTGACTCTTTGAGACCCCTTGGACTGTAGCCCACCAGGCTTCTCTGTCCATGGAACTCTCCAGGCAAGATACTGGAGTGGGTTGCCATTTCCTCCTCCAGGGGATCTTCCTGACCCAGGGATAGAACCCATGTCTCCTGCATTGGCAGGCAGATTCTTTACCCCTGAGCCACCAGGGAAGCCCGTAGCACCTGTGCCAGCTGGCCCAACACCCGCGAGTCCTCCACCTTCCCGTGTCACATGACCTGGCCCTCGAGGGAGGGAGGGAGCGGGCGAGGATGGGGAAAATTATTAATCCAGTGACCTGCCTGTGTCTGGGGAGAATTTTCCGAGTGACAGCTTGAGTCTGCTTGCCCAGGTTCCCTTGAGGACCACCCCCAGACCACCCAGGGCCCACCACTTACGCCGGTCGGTGCGGATGGGGTCCGACCACAGGGTCTGGTCCTGCACCAAGCCCGAGGACATATTGACCAGGACGTACTTGAACCTGGAAAGAAGTGGAGCGGGGATGACTTCTATCCATCCTGTGAGCCTTGGCCATGGGGAGGGGGCAGGGTTGGGGGGCTGGGGGCAGAACCGGGAGTTGTGGGAGATGAAAATCTAGGTGGCTACAGTGGGTGCGGTGGCGGGGGTGTTCTGGCAGCAGGCTGCTGCTGGACTTTGCATCGGCATCACCTTCCCCCCGGCTGCTTCCCCAGCTCAGGCCCCTCCTCCACGCAGCCCTCAGAGCCTGCGCGCCCTCCGGGAGCCCCTCTGTTTCTTTGTCGTGTGTATCACACTCATAGCTGATATGCCAGTATTGACCCGTGTGTCCTCCTTGCATTTCTGCCTTCCTCTCTTCCTAGCCTGGTCCTTGGTCTCACAAAAGTGACTTAAAAAAAAAAAAAACAAACAAGGGAATAATATCTGTTTGCAACCCCGCTGCCCTCTGATAAGGGCTAACTTTATAGGCAGAAAATCCCACTCAAGTGTTGCAAATCATAAAGGAAGACCAGGTGACCAGTACGGGATACCCACAGCCTTAGGCCTTCTTCACCTTCAGTTAAAAAGGATGAATGTTCTGAGATCAAAGAAATCAACAGCCTCTAGTTTGACACTAAAAAAAAAAAAAGAAGACCCTTAAAATCTTCATACCATCCAGGATTTTGCTTAATTCCCCTGCTTCGACAGGTCTGAAGATGGGAATTCCAGAGGCTGGGATGAGTCCCCTAGGTAGGGTGGGCTTCTCCCATGAAGAACAAGGTCAGAGGTAAGAGTCGAGGGTGGGGGCGAGGACATCCAGGACTCAAGTCCTGCCTGCTGGCCGAGGCGAGGGGAGGAGAGGGCTGTGTGAGAGGACGGAGGTGAGTGATGGCCTGGGTCCAGATGTGGCCCAGAGGGTACAGAGACCCCCCGTCCAGGTGTCTCCATGGGAACTGGAGTGGGTATAGTCAAGGCTTTGCACTGGGTAAGCCCCCCGGGCCTAGGTCACGGCTGAGCCCCCAACTTGGCCCCGAGAAGATGCTCAGGACATAGGTGTGAAAATGAATCGGGGACCCTCGGTTCTGGGGTGGGCCACGATAGGGTACATTGCGGGGAGCAGGGAGAAGCCTCCACACTGAGCCCCAGCTTTTCTTAAAGTGACCCCCTTCGGCTTCTGGACCAGTTCTTTCCGTCAATCAAACTGCTACACGGTGATGGGCCAGGATCAGGTGTGTACTTTGTGGGACCCGGTGCAAAAGGGAAAATGTGGCCCCTTGTTTAAACATTAAGGATTTCAAGATGGTGATGGCAGTGTCAAGCCAAGAGGGAGTCTCTCTGAACACAGGGCCCTGTGCACAGTCGCCCGCCCAGGAAGCCAGGAGTCCTTCGTGGTACCCAGGACGGTCCTGGCATGTGGTAGGTTCTGAAAGAATGTGGCCTCTGACGCTTCACCCAGCTCTAGGCGGCCCTCTTCCCCCACACCAAGTCAGGGCTGGGGCTCACCTGCCGTCTTCCAGCAGCTGTTCACACTCACCTGTATTCCGTGGCTGCAGACAGGGGTGGGTTGCAGAGGCCCTGGAAGTTGGGGTCCAACAGGCAGGTCCCGTTGGTGCCCACCCTGATCAGGTAGGCGTTCAGGATCTCCGAGGCCCGGGACACATCCCGGACAGCATCCAAGCTGGGCGAGTCGCTGCACGGGGTCAGGTCAAAGGCCGCGGCCTTGTAGGGCCCTGTCCTCCCCCCCTGGGTCTGTTGGAACGTCGAGCTGAGAGGGGTCTTGGTGCTGTCCTGCACAGAGGCGTTCCTGAAGCTGGCTGTGGAGGCAGTGCCGGGCTGAGTCACTCACTCAGTCATTCAACAAATGTCCCTAAGCATCCTCTCTGCACCAGTGCCGAGCCAGGTCTTGGGATCTCTTCCTTACTTGCTGGGTGATCTTGGACCACTCACTGTATCTCTCTAGACTCTTTGTGAGATGGGAGGAAAACACCCCACAGTGCCCACAGACTGGGATTGGGCATGGGTAGGCAGTCAATAAAATCAGGGCCCTACATGAACTGCTATAAATGGCTGAAAGATAAGAGGCAGTCATCGGGTTCCTCTCCTGGACCCCAGGATCGCTGCCAGTGAACAGGCGGGGCTGGCCCAGACCAGCACGTCTCCCAAACACCTATCTCGAACCACCTTGAAAAGCCTTGGGAAGGACTTGAGCTTGAGGACCAGAGACTCTGATTTGCTCTCCAGCTCAGGAGCTCTCACGAGTCACTCTGCCCCTCTGGGCCCCGATTATTTGCCCTGTGACGGACATCCTAACAGACACCTTGCAGGCAGGTTGTGATCATCAGCTCTAAGGTCTGGGAAGCCCCAGGCAGGATGTAAGTGCTCCGTGATTGATGCTGTTATCTCCCCCTCTAGACTCGATGTCCCTCCAGGGCAGATGTCTCCAGCCCAGGGCTGGCACAGAGCAGATACCAGAGCGTGTTAGTGAGGTGCCTGGAGTGGTTTGATTGCATGGATGGAGCACCCCTTGCCTTGTCTCCTCCCCTCCTGCCCACAGACAGGTCAAAGCCACCTTCAGAGAAGCCCGAGGGCAGCAGGACCCTTACCCGAGTCAACCAGCACATAGAGGTAGACCTCGTAGGTGCCGTGGAGGGCCGCTGAGCTGTCAAACATGCAGAGGGGCTTTTCCAAGGCCACCGTGGTGAGGGTGGGGTTGTTGGTGGCAAAGGTCACACTAGCCAGTTGGGGCTGGAGGTTCACACCTGGAGGAGGCAGCGAGGATGGGAGCTGACCCCCGGCAGAACTGCCCACACCCACGGGCAACCATCTGCATGCTCACACGCGCATGCCTTCGGCCAGTGAGTGCCCGCTGGTGCCAGGCACTGCCTTTCCCTCTCCCCACAGGCCATCTCAGGAGCTTGTCTCAGATGTGGGGAGAGCCCCTGTTCCCCTCCCCACACCCAGCCATCCTGAGCAGAAACTGGGCAATCCGGCTGGACTGCTGCCCTCTCGCTACCCTCAACAGGCCCCTCCCATGCATCTCCCCGGTTTGAGTCCACCCTCTTCACCTGGACCCTGGTAACCAGCCCTCCCCAACCCTCTGCTCTCTGACCTGCAAAGCTGACTGCAACGCCTTACCACTGGGCCCCCTGGGGGCTCCCCACTGCTCTCCAACAGGATCCAGCCTCTCTGGAGGGGCAGTGAGGCCTGGAAGCTCTGGGCTTGCCTCATGGGTCCCCAGACTAATCTGTATGTTCATCCCCTGACCTCACGCTCCAGCCACACTGATGGACAATGGGCAGGAGGTTCCCAGGGTAGACCCTGACGCCCCCCTCCTCCTGTGCTGCTCCTTCACCTAAAAATGTGCCTCCCCTCCCCAGTCAAAGCATCACCATGAATCTAGTCCAGACCCTCCCCTGCTCTCCAGCAGCTCCTGTGTCTTCTAACAGCCAACACAGAGCCCTTGAATTCCCATCAGAGAAAGCTTATTAATCATTGTTAGCTATTAGTAGTCCTATCTGGGTCCCCAGAGCCTGCACAGAGCCTGGCGCAGAGCAGGCCACCCACGCCTATTCCTGGGGTGAATAAGTCAAGTTCCCATCCAGGTGCCTTTCAGGACCCTTCAGGAGAATCGGGGGACGCAGGACACGCCCCGTCCACGGTGGGCACAGACCCGCCCCCCATCCTCTTCTCATTCTCCGCTTACCGGAGCCAAGTCGCAGGCAGCCCAGGGCCAGCACTACCCAGAGCGGAGGCATCGCCTGGGAGAAGCTGCGACAGGACGGCCGGTGGTCCAGGGGGCGAGCTTGGACCGCGCCTGTCCCGCTGCGCGCACCTGTCGGCCCTGAGCCATGGGCACGCCCCGCCCCCCCCCCCAAGCCAGCCAATCCTTAGCCTCCTCGCAGGAAATTTGCATAAACCCGGGCCGGACTTCCCCTGGACCCGAGGTGCTCAGAGCACAAATCCATCCCCACGGAACCTCCCCCAACCCTGCACCCCCTCCCCGCCCCCTTTGTACTGAGGATGGAGCGGTGTTTTCAGGGCGTTTCTCACCTAATGAGACCTTAAGGGCAAACCAGCCCCTCTCTGAGCCTCAGTTTCCATACTGTAAAGAGGCCCGTAATACCTCCATAGAATTCTCTTTATGGAAACCCTACTCTGTGCCACTCACTGGGCTCTTGTGAAGGTGAAACAGGTTAACGGGTGAAAGTGGTGTCCTGGAAACTTTGAAGTCCTGGGTGCGTAAGCTATCCGGACACCTCTGGTGTGACTCTTTCAGTTCACAGGTGCAGGGCCAAGGTCTGGGGAGGCCAGGGACTTGCCAAGGCTGCCGGTGGGCCAGAGGCTGACGCAGCGCAGGAGTCCTCCTGCCCAGCCCAGGGCTGTTTCAGAAGGGATGAAGCAGAGTTTTAAGGCCTGCTTGGTGGGGGGGCTTTTGACTGTAATGTTGGGGTCATCACCTGGACCATAGCGTTCCCTCCAGAGTCAGGAATCGTGCATGTCTCCCAGTACACCCTAAATGTTAGATTTTACATTTAAGAAAGAAAAGTAAAAGGGTGGAGGAAAAGTAACTTGGAATCCAACAGTAAGTAGTGATCTGTGTGTGATATTGATGACATAACCACTTGAAGAAAAGGGCTGTATCTGAGGGACTTGTCTGCCTGCGATCCCTCGGTGGAGAGTCCTCTAAGGACAAAGAGACTCTGGTCCTTGCTTGTGAGGCAGTGGTGGGGTGGGAAGCAGGACGTTTGGGGAGCAACTTTGGGGTCCCCTGGGACTGGTGTTGTCAGGACCTGGGTTCTCACCTTAGGATGAGGGAGATTTGGAGCGGGGGTGGGGGGGGAAGGAGAAGAACTCTGAGGTGTTCTCAATTAGTAATTTTGTAATGACACAGTAACAAAATGACTCCTGAGCTCTCTCTCTTGAGAGGGCCTAGAAGGAATGGCAGCCAGCTGCATGGGACTGACCTAGACCTGAAACTCCACTCCCCAGTGAACGGCACCGGGGACCCTGGACTGAGACAGGGAGAGTCCAGAGGAGCCTAGAAAGTAAAGATGCGCTTGAAAAATGATGGGAAAGGACAGAAGGATCTTGAAAGGGCTTCCAGTGGCCAGATTGGGAGAGGGACTTGAGCACAAAATCAATGATAAAAGCAACACATTTAGTTCATTGGATAAAATACAAATCCATGAGTATTGATACTTTCAAAAGTATTTTAAGACTTTTCTTTTGGGTTGGGGGGTGGCGCTGTGCCACATGTAGGATCTTAGTTCCCTGACCAGGGCTCAAACTTGTACCCCCTGCACTGGAAGCATGGAGCCTTAAACACTGGCCCATCAGGGAAGTCCTAAAAAGTGTTTTAAAGGAGAAGGGAAAATGCTTCTTCAAAGAAGAACACCAGTGAATAAAAGGAGAGGGAATAACAAAACCAAAAATCACTGTTTTACAGCCATCCTGGTAATAAGTGATTCAAGAAAGAATCATCTCAAAAGCTGTTAGGGAATTTCTTGGTGGTTCAGTGGTTAGAACTTTGAGCTCTCATTGTCGAGGGCCCTGGGTTCAATGTCTGGTTAGGGAACTAAGATCCCACAAACTACGCAGCATGGCCAAAAAGAAAAAACAGATGTTAAAACCATAAGGTAAAATATTTTTAGGGAGGAAGAAATCTAAGGACACCAGCTTAGCAAAATAATAAGACCTAATGTCACTAATAAGGCTTCCCTGGTAGCTCAGCTGGTAAAGAATCCACCTGCAATGCAGGAGACCCCAGTTCGATTCCTGGGTTGGGAAGATCCCCTGGAGAAGGGAAAGGCTCCCCACTTCAGTATTCTGGCCTGGAGAATTCCATGGACTGTATAGTCCATGGGGCTGCAAAGAGTTGGACACGACTGATCGACTTTCACTTTCACTAATGCCACCCGTACGGGAGGGACTGACCTCATGTGCTTGCTGGCATCATGGCTCTGGCAAGGGCTCAGCATCAGCTTGGGATTTCCTGACCAAAATGTCCAACTGAAGTCAAATCTACAGCAAACAATCAGACATATTCAAATTGAGGGACTTTCTGCAAACCAACTGGTCTGGATGCTCTGAAAATGTCATAAAAGGCAAAAGCAAAAACTAAACAACAAAGCAGAAGGCTGAGAATTACTGTAGCTTGAAAGAGACACAACAGCTAAGTGAACTGAGTGATCCTTGATGAATTTCCTGAGTAAAAACGAAGACATTCTGGAACTTCCCTGGCAGTTCAGTGGTTAAGGCACCAAGCTCCCACTGCGAGGGGCACGAGCTTCCTGTTGCAGGGGTGTGGGGGGCACGGGTGGGTACGAGGAGCCCACATGCTGAGTGAAGGCGGCAAAACGAAAGCACACACACACACACACACACAAAACCCGAGAAACAAAACAAGCTCTAACGAACACTACGGTAGTTAGCATGACAGAGAAATTCGAGTTACGGAATGTGTATTGGATAATGATATTGATCTGACACTAATTTCCTGGATTGTGGTTCTGTAGAGGGAGACACAGGCTTCCCCAGTAGCTCAGCTGATAAAGAATCTGCCTGCAATGCAGGAGACCCCAGTTTAATTCCTGGGTCAGTAAGATCCTCTGGAGAAGGGATAGGCTACCCACTCCAGTATTCATAGGCTTCCCTGGTAGCTCAGATGGTAAAGAATCTGCCTACAATGCGGGAGACCTGGGTTCGATCCCTGGGTTGGGAAGATCCCCTGGAGGAGGAAATGGCAACCCAGTCCAGTACTCTGGCCTGGAGAAGCCCCATGGACAGAGGAGCCTGGCGGGGTACAGTCCATGGACTCGCAAAGAGTCAGACTTGACTGAGCGACTAAGCACCCAGCACACAGGGAGACACATGCTGGATTCTTGTGGGCAAAGTGTCACAGTATCTGAAACACACATATTTAAGGAGAGAAACAGAAAGTAAGAGACAAAGCTAATGTAGTGTAACGTCAGCAACTGGTCAGTACAGATATTCACTGTACTCTTCTTGAAATACTTTTATAGATTTGAAATTTTTCAAAGTGAAAATGTTGGGAGAAAAAGATTCTCTTCTCGTGGCGCAAACGCATCGTCCCTCTCTGGATGTCTGTTTCTTCTCTGTAAAACAGGGCGGGGGTTTGATGGCCTCTCAGCTCTGACCTGCCAAGAAGAGGAAGAACAGATCCTTATCTCCAGGGAACAGGAAACGCCCCGAGATCAACAACTGTTGAGCAAAGGGTGGGGTGTTCCTCCAGGAATTTTTATGGACTGACATTTCTTGTCCAGCAAAGGTGTGTGGACCGGAGTTTGTCAGAGGCCAGCAGAGCGGAAGTTGAAGGCTCGGCCCAGAAACCCCCGTGAGAAAGAGAGAAGGCCCAGGAACCCACTGCGTTCTCTGAGACACTGCAGTTTCTTACGAGAAAGACAAACCAAGAGTCCTTGGTCTCTTGCCTTGCCCAAATATGGAAAAAATATTTGGGGGAAAAAGTTAAAATAATAATCTGCTAAGGCCCAAAAATGTTCTGCAAAGAAAAAACGTTTTGGATTTATAAACAAGTTTCCACTTCAAAGATGCTGACTTTTGTCTGGCAGACTCTGAAGAGGGAAAAAGTTCAGGAGATTTGAGTCATGGTGGCAGATTTGCCTGGGAGACCCTCGTGCTGATGTCGGTGGAGGGAACCCGGTGACGAAGGGGCCCGGACGCCTGCCCGCATCCTCCTGCTACAGCCCAAGTACCCACGTGGACGTCCCCAGAATTTTTTTTTGGCAAATACCAATTTTTTAAAAATTTCCCCTTTGAAGAGTGAAACATATGGAACCTCTCAGAAAGCAAAAGCACAGTTTGACTGTAAGAGCAATTCAGAGATACTATCCAAACATTTTGTATTAAAAGGGCCTTAGAACTGTTTTACATAATGGAAATCAGTAGTTTTTCAAGAATTTGTCAACATTTTTAAAGTTTTAAACGATCATACCAATTATTTAAAGTATTCTTTATAAAATCTTTCAAGACTAAAAAAAAAAAATCCACTTTTGATCAGGCCAGTTCCAGGACTCCAAGCCTTCTGTCTGACAATTTTTTTACTTCAAGTTTTATTGAGATAATTGGCATACTGTGCTTCCCCAGTGGCTCAGCAGTAAAGACTCTGCCTGCCAATGCAGGAGATGTGGGTTTGATCCCTGAGTCAGGAAGATCCCCTGGAGGAGGGCATGGCAACCCACTCCAGTATTCTTGCCTGGAAAATGCAAATGGGCAGAGGTGCCTGGTGGGCTACAGTCTATGGGGTTGCAAAGAGCCAGGCACGACTTAGCGACTAAACATGCTGTAAGTTACAACCCCAGTACTTATGGATCTTATAACTGGAAGTTGGTAGCTTTTGACTGCCTTCATTCATCCAGCTCCCACTTGCCCTATTTCTCACCTCTGGTAACTACAAATTTGATCTCTTTTTCTATGAGTTTTTTGGTTGTTTGTTTATTTTTTATTTTTTTAAGTATCATTGACTACAGCTCTATGTTAGTTCCACCTGTCTTTGAATCTGTCCGTGTATTGCAATCCATCAGACCATCTTTCTGAACCCTGGCCTAGACTACGTGCTTGCTGGGAGGCCATGGAGCAGGAAGTCGTGTGATGTGAAAGGTTATACAGACCCAGCCCTGCACAGGCCTCCTCTGAATCTCAAACACGGGGAATTTATAAGCTGCAAATTCTTGACCCAGAAATGTTTCTTCAAGGGCCAGAGAGGCCGGAATTGGTTTTCACGACTCTTTCTTTGATGTCAGAGAAGTGGGGGGTCATCCTCACCGCCGCCCCAGCAAGCACTTGGTCTTGGCTGCCTCTGTGGGGTTCTGGAAGACAAGCTTCTCCATGCACGGAGATTCAGTCACTTTCAAAGCAGTTCACCCATTTGCCGCCAGCTCCGAGTGGCTCTCAGCAGCCCCGTCCCTCTCTCCAACTCCATGCCCCCACCTCCAATCCCACAGCCTGCAGAGCATCCCCAGGGGGGCCCCGAAGGGCCATGACTCTGGTCCTCAGAGGCAGTGCCTGTTCTATCCAAAGCTTTAGTTCTCTTTTAGTAAACTGGGAGGACTCAAGGTGCCCCCCAGCATTGCAGAGGCACAAAGTGCCGTCTGGGGCGAACGTGACTGGGGAGCTGGGCGGTGTTGGGGTAGACCCTCCAGCCCTTCGTGCTCAGCCCGGCCTGTCAGGTGAGACCTGCCTCCTCTAGGCCATCGAAGGCCTCCCTTTCGGTCTCACGCACACAGGATCCAACCTTGTGTGTGTGTGTGTTAGTTGCTTCAGTTCAGCTCAGTGGCTCAGTCGTGTCTGACTCTTTGCGACCCCATGGACTGTAGCCTACCAGGCTCCTCCATCCATGGAATTTTCCAGGCAAGAGTACTGGAGTGGGGTGCCATTGCCTTCTCCAGGATCCAGCCTGACTCTACAGGTATTTACTGAGTGCCTAGTATGTGCTGGCACGCCGTCTCCCCCGTGGCTCAATCCATCTCTCCTTGCTGCTCTTGCTACCCTGCCGGCACACAGCGTCACTTTGCTAAAGTGTTAGTCGCTCAGTTGTGTCTGGCTCTGCAACCCCATGGACTGTAGCATCTGTCCATGGAATTCTCCAGGCAACGGCACTGGAGTGGGTTGCTATTTCCTTCTCCATACTTTGCTAAGGCTGCCATAACAAATATCACAGGCTGCGGCTGGGGTGGGGTGCTGGGACTTCAAGGACAGAAACTCAGTTTTGCACAGTTCGGGAGCCTGGAGTCTGCGACCAGGGGCCAGCAGGACTGGCTGCTTCTGAGTCTCTCCGCTCCGCTCGCAGGAGGCCACCTCCTCCCTGCGTCCTCACGCGGCCCCCCTCTGCACATCCAGTCCTAAGCTCCTCTTCTTCTAAGGGTGTCTGTCACGTTGACTTAGGGCCCACCCTAATGACCTCATCTAACCTTACCACCTCTTTAAACGCTCTGCCCAGTTCCAGTCACATTCTGAGATACTGGGGGTTATGTGATATGTGAAAGTTGCTCAGTCGTGCCCGACTCTTTGTGACCCCATGGAATATTCAGTCCGTGGAATTCTCCAGGCCAGAATACTGGAGTGGGGAGCCTTTCCCTTCTCCAGGGGCTCTTCCCAACCCAGGAATCAAACCAGGGTCTCCTGCATTGCAGGTGGATTCTTTACCAACTGAGCTATTAGGACTCCAGTGAATGGTGAGTCCTGTGGCACACACTTGGCTCTGTCTACGCCCTCCTGCCTGGGATAGTAATATAATAACAATTGCCCTCACGTATCAGGGACTCTACTGAGCATTCTAAGCATATTAACTCACTGATCACATCCAGTCTGGGAAGCAGGTACAAATATTACCCCCTGCCCCCATTTCACAGATGATGAAACTGAGGCTCAAAGAGGTTGACTAACTGCTCACTAGACTGTAAGCTCTTTCACTCCAGCACAGTGCCTAATGCTCCTGTGCGGGAGAGATGGACGTGCCCAGTGGCCGCCAGGTAGAAGTAGGGAGCGAATTTTAAAGCCATGCCATCACAGGGCCCCAGCTTTGACGGCCTAACCACTGCACAGGCCCGCCTCCTCCTTCGTCTCCTCTTACTCGGAAACCAGAGTGACATTTCTAAAGTGCAAATCTGATGTCACTGCCTCGTGTAAAACCCTTCTGCGGTTTTGCCCTTGACCCTCCTCAGGATAAAGCCCCTGCTTCTTAACCCGGCCTCCAAGGCCCTTACCTGGCCAGTGAGCTCCCTCCCACCTCTCGGCCTTCCCTCTCCCCCCGCAGTCCAAGCACCAGCCCCACCGGACCCTGGCAAGTCCCCAAGCTCCCCAAGCACTCTCCTGCCCTGTGTGACTCCAAAGATGAGGGCTTTGGCTGTGTTCCCCAACTTTGATATCAACAACTGATGCTTCCTCATCCTCAAGGCTGATCTTAGCTGCTGCCCTCAGATCGCTGTCCAAAGGCCTTTGCACACGCTGTGCCTGCTGCGTGGTCACTGTGCTGCATGCTTCTCCGTGGAGACCTGGCCTGAATCCCTCCTCCTCCAGGAAGTCTTCCTTCCATGGCACGTAGCTACTAGGATGACATCATGCCGGTGGTGTGTCTTGCTCCCTTGAGCCCCAGACTGAGAGCCCCTCCTGGCCTGTGATAGAATCTTCTTTGTTACTCCCGGACCCTGGATGGGGCACATGCCCATCAGTGTTTGATGACTGAATAAGTGAAGGAATTTTCAAATGCACTTCCCTGTACAGCAGAGACTGGTGCAATACTGTCAATGAATTATTGCTGTTGTTTAGTTGCTAAATCGTGTCTGATTCTTTGTGACTCCATGGACTGTAGCCCACCAGGCTCCTCTGTCCATAGGATTCTCCAGGCAAGAATACTGGAGTGGGTTGCCATTTCCTTCTCCAGGGGATCTTCCTGACCCAGGGATTGAACCCTCGTCTGCTGTATTGGCAGGCAGATTCTTCAGCCCTGAGACACCTGGGAAGCCCTTCAATCAACTATTGTTCCATTTAAAAAGAAAGAAAAAGAATAAAGGCAGCAAGAAGGGTGGGGGAAAACCAGAATTTTAAATTCTTCTTACAATTTGGCGTAACCTCGTTTTGCTTTTTATTTAATGAAAATCAAATTTTTAAATGAAAAAAAAAAATTCTTTAATGAATGTAAGCAGAAGAGCGTGGCTCTCCCGAGGTGCTAAGTTCATCTTGGTTCACACCGGACGCCCTTGGGAAGGAGCCGTGGCAACGTGGGGCAGCTGGGGTCAGCGGAGGCAGCGGGGCACTGATGAAGGCTGAGCCACCAGGATGTTGCCGATGGGCGGGGGGTCAGGTGTGGATGAGAGGGGGAACCAAGGGTGGCCTCAGGCGCTGGCGAGTGGGGGCCACTCTCTGGTTGCGGTGAGTGGGCTTCTCACTGTGGTGGCTTCCTGTGGGCCCCAGTAGCTGTGGCGCACGGGCTTAGTTGTTCTGTGACACGTGGAATCTTAGCTCCCAGACCAGAGAGCAAACCCGTGTCCCCTGTATTGGCAGGTGGGTTTTTTTTTTAATTTATTTATTTTAAGTGGAGGCTGATTATTTTGCAATATTGTGGTGCTTTTTGCCATACACTGACATGAATCAGCCTTGGGTGTACATGTGTTCCCCATCCTGATCCCCCTCCCACATCCTTCCCCACCCCATCCCTCAGGGTTGTCCCAGTGCACCAGCCCTGAGCACCCTGTCTCATGCATCAACCCTGGACTGGCGATCTATTTCACATAGGGTAATATACATTTTTCAATGCTATTCTCTCAAATCATCCCACCCTTGCCTTCTCCCACAGAGTCCAAAAGTCTGTTCTTTACATCTGTGTCTCTTTTGCTGTCTCTCACATAGGGTCATCATCGTTACCATCTTTCTAAATTCTATAGATATGCATTAATATACTGCATTGGTGTTTTGCTTTCTGACTTACTTCACTCTGTATAATAGGCTCCAGTTTCATCCAGGCAGGTGAATTCTTAACCCTGGACCACCAGGGAAGCTCTTCAGTTGAGGCTCTTGAGCACAGAGAGGGAAAGTACCTGGGCCAAGGCACTCAGCCCCACAGACACGGAGACAGACTCCGGTCATCCTCCCACCATGGAAGGTTTCTACTTCAAGATCCGTGAGGCCAGTTCCCTGATGAGGGACCCATTCCTGGCCTCCGGGGGGGAGGTTTATAAAGCGAGTGGCCGCTTTTCCCACCCGAGGGTGGCAGGAAGTGGGGGCAGGACTGATTTACACCCTGAGTGTAACCAATGTTGCCCTTCGCTGCCAGCTAGGTGCCCAGTCCCCTGCTGGGCACGGGGGTCTGAGGGCAATCAGCCCCATAGGCCCTGAATGAGCTCCCAGAGCCCTGGTGTCACCAGTCAGTCCTGCGAGGCAGAGGAGGGTCAGGGGAGCTCTGGCACGACCCCGGCCTCCCCCACCGCTGGGGAGAGGTGAGGCTTCTCCAGTTGAGAGGTAGCAGACTGGTTTGTCCGTCCCTGGAATGAAGCCCGGCTTAGACATGAATCTCTGCTTATCTGTGTCATCGGGAGGCTGGGAGGCATGCGGGTCCTGGCCTGCCCAGCCCTGAAAGGCCCCTGTCAGCTCAGAGGAATTGTTTGCTCTCTGTCACAGGGGCCATGGGTGACCCAGTCACCCCGGACTGGCCCCTCACCCTGGCCAACCCTGTGGATCAGAGCCCAGACGGTGAGCGCAGGAGGGGGGGCGCTGGACAGCTCCCAAGGTCAAGTGTGCCCCCCTCATCACTTTCCTGCAGCCCTGCAGGGGCTTGGGGAGGCGGCTGGCCTCACCCCCACTTTACAGTGGAGGAACCAGGGCGTACAGTGCCTTCCCCGTCTCCCGCCTGCACCCCCAGGCTGCTGGCTCTGTGTACACGGTGCCACATGAAGTGTGTGTTTCAGGGGTCCTTGGGGATGGGAGCTATGGATACAGGGGAAGAGGCAGGGCAGCCCCAGGCCCTGCAGAACGTCCGGGCACGGGAGCCTGGACTCCAGGCCTCTGTCTGATTTGACTGCAGCTCACCCACCTCCCCTATCCATCCCAGGACATCCTGGCCAGCTGGGAGGGGCTTGCACATGCATCCAGATCCACCCCCTTGGGGTCTGGTCAGGGGACTACCCAGGTGGTGCCAGTGGTAAAGAACCCGCCTGCCAATGCAAGAGACGTAAGAGATGAGGGTTTGATTCCTGGGTCGGGAAGATCCCCTGGAGGAGGGCGTGGCGGCCCACTCCAGTATTCTTGCCTGGAGAATCCCATGGACAGAGGAGCCTGGCGGTCTATAGTCCATGGGGTCGCAAAGGGTCAGACATGACAGCAAGTAAGTGCGCACACACACATGGGGACACTGAGGAGCAGCTGGGGACCGCCCAGCCTGGCCCCGCAGGGTCGTCTCAGAAGCCCGTGATCTTGCCCCATTTCCACTCCCATCTCCACCAACATGCAGGCACCCAGGCCCCTTCCCTGCGTCTCCCAGAGCAGATGCAAAGCAGCTCTGACTTGACCTTTTCTGATGCTGCCCTTTGGGTACCAGTCCCGGAATCTGAACACCCTGCCAGTAACCTCAGTTCTCAAGTGAGTTCTCTATTTCATGTTCTTCTCCTAACCAACCCTTCAATGGCCACTGCCCTAAACATCTGACAAACTGGGCCACGTGACTCTGTGAATTCCTGGGGGTGGGGGGCTCTTGGACAGTTCCTGCGGACGCTGGGAGGCATTCAGGTTAAACCCCCAGATTCGCTGGGGAAGTTGCAGAGTCAGACACGACTGAGCGGCTAACACTTTCACTGTTTTCCACGGCCTTGGGCATGCTGATTGTAATTTTCACTGTGTCCTATTTGAAAATGATCATAATCTCTTCTTCACGGATCTGCTCTAAGGAATAAATAAGCTAATATATGTAAGAAGGACTCAGGGGTAACGATGAAACGAGACGGTACACATCACGTGCTGTGCTTAGGCGCTCGGTCATGTCCAACTCTTTGCCACCCCATGGACTGTAGCCCGTCAGGCTCCTCTGTCCATGGGGCTTCTCCCCAGGCAAGAATATTGGAGTGGGATGCCATGCTCTCCTCCAGAGGATCTTCCCAACCCAGGGATTGAGCCCAGGTCTACCACACTGCAGGTGGATTCTTTACCATCTGAGCCACGAGGGGAGCCCTACATATCACTAAAGTGAAGTCGCTCAGTCGTGTCCGATTCTTTGCGACCCCGTGGACTGTAGCCTACCAGGATCCCCCGTCCATGGGATTTTCCAGGCAAGAGCACTGGAGTGGGTTTCCATTTCCCTTCCACATATTATGAGTACTTGATAAATAAATCAGTGCGTCCTGGGCATCTCCTGGCTTAGCAGTCTCACTCCAGACAACCCCACTGAGGGGTTTAGAACACCAACAGGAAGGGAACCCATCAGTGCAGCCCCTGGAGGTCAGCAGGGTGCGGGCAAGATGGAAAGACGGAGAGGGAGTTGGGAGGGACACACGGAGAGAATCTGGTCTATGCCTGGTCCATGCCTGATGGCTGAAGGCACCTTGGAGCACTGATACCCCAAGTGTGTCCTCCCCAGATTTTAAGCTCAGCTTATAAGCCTTGCATTCTAAGGCATGATGCTAACAAATGTGAACACTGAGAAAAGATGGTTTTTTTTTTTTTGCTATGGAAAATTTAAAACAAGCACAGAAGTACAGAAAATAGAATGTACTTATCACTTGGCTTCTACAGTGATTAACATTTTGCCAATTTTGTTTCATCCATCCTCTGACTTACAATAATCTTTTTATCAAGGAAAATTGTAACTATATTACAAAAGTCGAACAATGGAACCAGGACTCTCCCACCTTCAACAATTACTCGTTCTTTCATCAGTTACCTGGTCTATACTTGCACCGTGTGCCCCTCCCCTGAAGCGATTATGAAGCAAATCCACATTTATGATTAATGGAAGTTACAAAGTATGGGATTACTCTATCAAGTTCTTGCCGTGAGTTGGAAAATGTCTTCAAACAAATGTATTCCTTATTAATATAATAACTCAATAAATGATAAAAGAACACAGGTCATCTTCCCGGGGATATTTTCTTTCACAGATCTCCATTTCTTTAACGTGATTTTTTAACTTTTTATTTTATATTGGGGTGTAGCCCATTAACAGTGTTGGGATAGTTTCAGGTGGAGAGCAAAGGGACTCAGCTGTACCTGTCCATGTATCCATTCTCCCCGTCCCGGCTGCCACCTAACACTGAGCAGAGTTCCCTGTGCTGTATAACAGGTCCTTGTTGGCTACCCACTTGACTTCTTTATTTAGGTGGGTCGGTTCTTCGTCGCAACGCGGGGTCTCCATCGTTGCCTCGTGCGGGAGCCTTCGCTGTAGCGCAGACTCTCTCTAGCTGTGGTGCTCAGGCTCAGTGGTCCTGGCTCGCAGGCTTAGTTGCTCCGCTGGCATGTGGGACTTGGGTGTTCTCTGACCAGGGATCAAACCCGTGTCCCTTGCATTGCAAGGCAGATTCTTAACCACTGGACCACCAGGGAAGTCCCTCTCCATTTTAAGAACAGCAGTGCGTTCATATGGATCCCAAACTCCTACCTATCCATCCTCCCTCTTCCTTGGGGATATTATGGTAACTTTTTATCTTGTGTATCACTATGGAGTCATGGTATTTCATAGATTCAATGTGTTTTAATTAAGTACACTCTATTTACTTCTTTTAGTGCTCAAATTGCCAGACCTTCAGCCAATGGGAGGCCCTTTAAGTAAGCTCTGTGCCCTCTTGAGACAACTCGAGCGATCCTTAAAAGCTTCCTTGCCCCCACGATGAATCACGATGGCCCAGGTTTACCAGATGGCTCCTGGCCCACTCGTGGGGACAAGGAAGATATGCTTATATCATTGTTAATGATTACTAGTGTAGTTATTTCTGACCATGAGTTTGTGTCAATATTTCCAATGCAGTTCTGACATTAGAGCATTCTCACTTACATTATTTGACTCTATAATTGTTATTTATGTTCTTATCGGAAAATCCCAATTCCTAACACATGAACATATATACTTAGTTGTTTTTGCTTACAATACAATAAAATAAATCCAAAAGAACTCTGCCAGATTCATACTGGGGGGAAAAAAAAGAATACTACAGAATCAAGTCCTGGATTTTATAAGAAGTTCCTTTTTCTGCATCCATTTGTGATGGTTAATTATATGTGTTAACTTGGCTGGACCACAGTGGCCAGATACTTGGTCAAACATTAGATGTTTCCGTGAAAGTGTGTTTTGGATGAGATTAGCATTTAAATTGCATGGACTTTCTTCGCTGTCCACCTGAAACTGTCACAACACTGGTAACTGGCTATACCCCAGTACAGACTAGTTAAAAAAACAAATCGAATGGACTTGAGTAAAGCAGATTCCCTTCTCTAAGGTGGGTGGGCCTCATCCAATCCGTCAAAGGCCTGAACAGAACAAAAGACTGCCCTCCCTCTGCTGAGCAAAGAGGAATTCTGCCTCCAGGTGGCCTCTGGACTTGAGCTGCACTGTTCTGCAGTCTCCAGTGTACCAGCTACCCTGGAGATTTTGGACTTGCCAAGCCTCCAGGGTCACATGAGCCAATTTATTAAAACAAATCAACGTCCCAGCCAACCACTAACCAGGTCCAACCCTGTTTAGCTTCTGCAGTAATTAACATGCATTGCAGCTCAGCTATACTTCAATAAATAAACTAAGCTAAATTAAACAATAAAACAAAACAAACTCTCTCTCCATACACACGCACACACACACACACACACACACACACACACACACAGGGCTGGTTCTCTTTCTCTGGAGACCCCCAGTGGAGTCCAGAAATGACAATATACATCCTACAATGCACAGGGCAGCCCCACACAGAATGACCCAGCCCCGAAGACCACTCGGCAGAGTTGGAGAAACTAAGGCATGGGTGGGGTGGGGGCCCGGACCTCCACCACCAAGCACCCAGGAAAGCTGCGTGGGTCTCCCAGCTCCCGTATTTATCCACCTGAAAACCATTTCTCTAGGTTAGGAGTGACCCAGGCCCATCCCAGCCTGAAGACTCCCTGTCCACTGTCTTAGGAGAAGGAAGCGACAGTGTGGACAGAGCTCCAGGGGCTTTTGGGAGCTCAGAGGACTTCCTGGAGGCGGTGGTAGCTCAACTGGGTCTTGTAGAGGAACGAGGGGCCGTGAAGTGCACAAGAGGGTTTTTGGTGCGGCGGGGACCGTGGGGGATGGAGCGGAATCCGCAGAGAACCGCTAGGCCTGCGGAGCACGGGCCCCCGTCCCCTCCCCGCTTTTCAGCGGGGCCGCGCGCCGGAGTCGGGCGCCCTCTGGCGGCGCCCCGCGAGCGGTTCGGACCGGGGAGGAGCGGCGTGGTGGACGCGCTGGGAACTGCAGGACCGCGCCAGGCCCGCTGAGCCCAGTTCTACTGGAATCAGAAGAAACAGGAAGCTTACAGGAAGAAAATATTTTAGCATATCACTTTGGTATATGTGTCTCTATGCTGCTGCTGCTGCTGCTAAGTCGCTTCAGTCGTGTCCGACAGTATGCGACCCCATAGATGGCAGCCCACCAGGCTCGCCTCCCCCCGCCCCCCTCGCGTCTCTGGGATTCTCCAGGCAAGATCACTGGAGTGGGTTGCCATTTCCTTCTCCAATGCATGAAAGTGAAAAGTGAAAGTGAAGTCGCTCAGTCGTGTCCGACTCTTGGCGGCCCCACGGACTGCAGCCCACCAGGCTCCTCCGTCCGTGGGATTTTCCAGGCAAGAGTACTGGAGTGGAGTGCCATTGCCTTCTTCTGTCTCTATACTAACGCTCTAAAAAAAAAAGCTGAGCGCGGAAGAATTGATGTTTTGAACTGTGGTGTTGGAGAAGACTCCTGAGAGTCCCTTGGACTGCAAGGAGATCCAACCAGTCCATCCTAAAGGAAATCAGTCCTAAATATTCATTGGAAGGACTGATACTAAAGCTGAAACTCCAATACTTTGGCCACTTGATGCGAAGAACTGACTCGGAAAAGACCCTGATGCTGGGAAAGATTGAGGGCAGGAGGAGAAGGGGACAACAGAGGATGAGATGATTGGATGGCATCACTGACTCGATGGACATGAATTTGGATAAACTCTGGGAGTTGGTGATGGACAGGGAGGCCTGGCATGCTGCAGTCCATGGGGTCGCAAAGAGTCAGATGAGGCTGAGCCACTTAACTGAACTGAAGAGATACTAACGCAGTTGTAAAATCATTTAATTTATGATGAAGAAATATTTACATATTGAGGTTTGGGGAAGTCATTCTGGCATATACATGACTTATTAATAACTTGAAATATATGCTGTCTTGGCTCTCTCTCTTGAGCTAACCTGATCAACTCCCCCTTGGGTCCTCCTACTTACGGTACTCCCTCTGTGTGGTAGCAGGAAAGACCCAGTGTGGACATGTGTGTCCAGACATCCGATCTCATTCCTCAGCACTTAAAAGACAGTGAGCTCTGGGACTTTCCTGGTTAAATGGTTAAGACTTCGCGCTTTCACTGCAGAGGGCACAGGTTTGATCCCTGGTCTGGGAACTAAGATCTCACATGACTGGCTGCCAAAAATTAAACAGTAAAATTTTTTTAAAAAAGAAAAGCCAGTAGATACGAGAGATCCTTCTGTCTTCCTGAAGTCAAGGAGAAGTGCTCTGAGCTTCCCTGAATCCCTTTTCTTAGTGGTTCGGTGCACAGATACAGTAAGGGGTGAAGGTGAGAGATTTCTCCGACTCCCTGAGGCTCCTAGGATCCTACAGTTCCTGCAGAGCGGATTTGGTTGAACCCCAGGAGCACAGAGCTTTGGGAAGATTCTGAGTCCCAGGACACAGCTTCGTGGGGTCATGTTTCTGATCTTGGGAGTTAGCAATTCCAAGGAGGAAGCTGTGGAGAGGAAGAGAACCCTTGAGGAGTACTGGAATATTACCGAAAACACTGAGCCTTCCTTCCGCCTTAGAGATGGGGAGACTGAGGCCGGGGAGAGGGGAAGAGATGTGGCCAAAGCCACGCAGGCCAGTTCTGCAAAACTTTACCCAGAGCTGGACCAGTCGAAGCACAGAGCTGCCTGAGCAAGGCCAGCCTTGGCGTCCCTCAGGAAGAGGGGCGAAGGTGTGCAGGCAGAGCTGGGTTCACAGCGGCTCCCAGCCGCCTGGCTCGACTTGGTGTTACAGACACAGAAATAAGGACCAAAGGAGTCCCGCACAATCCCCACCAGCCTCCGCCCCTTACCCCACTGGACAGCCCCCACAGGGTCGTCTGTAAAACGGGGCGATGATTCAGCCTTTCAGGGTGTGATGTCTGTCCTGAGCTGACCCTGTTCTAGGATGAAGTCCAAAGTCTGGTATTCGAGGCTCTTCTTAACCCTCCCAGCAAACTTCAGCTGCAGTCAGAATGAGCAGGGCCTCCTGGGGCCACCTGGCAAGGGCCTGGAGGAACAAATCTGTGTCCCCTTGCTCAAAACCCACTCCCAGCTCTCTGGCGATTCTGCTGTCTCCATGGATGCAGGGTGGAGAAAAACCAAAAACCAGCAAGTGGGTCCAAGGCCAGCTGGGGAGCCTGTACTGGGTCCAGAGGGGCCCCAGGACCTCCAGTCCAGCGGATGGGAAAGCCACACGTAGCCGGTCAGTCCTGTTTTCAAGTAAAGTCAGAGGTTTTTAAATCTCTGCTTGTTGCTGCCTGCGGGCTTTCTCTAGTCGCGGTGCGCGGGCTGCTTGCTGAGGTGGCTTCCCTGGTTGCACTGCACAGGCTTTAGGTACACGGGCTTCCGGAGTGGATCGATGACTCAGTGGCTGTGGGGCACGGGCTTAGTTGCTCCAAGGCTTGTGGGATCTTAATTCCTTAACCAAGGATCAAACCCACATCCCCTACATAGGAAGGCGGACTCTTAAACACTGGACCACCAGGGAAGTCCCACTCAGTGTTATCGTTTTGAGCTCCACCCACGTAGTTCCGTGTATTGAGTTTGTTTCTTTTAACCGCCGAGCAGTATCCCATCATCAGTTCAGTCCCTCAGTGTGTCCGACTCTTTGTGACCCCATGGACTGCAGCACACCAGGCCTGCCTGTCCATCACCAGCTCCCAGAGCTTGCTAAAACTCATGTCCATTGAGTCGGTGATGCCATCCAACCATCTCATCCTCTGTCATCCCCTTCTCCTCCTGCCCTCAATCTTTCCCAGCATCAGGGTCTTTTCCACTGAGTCAGCTCTTCACATCAGGTGGCCAAAGTATTGGAGTTTCAGCTTCAGCATCAGTCCTTCCAATGAATATTCAGGAGTGATCTCCTTTAGGATGGACTGCTTGGATCTCCTTGCAGTCCAAGGGACTCTTAAGAGTCTTCTCCAACACCGCAGTTCAAAAGCATCAGTCCTGATGGAAGCACTAAATTCCATCAGAACAGTGGACAGTTTGTTGACCTATTCACCTGTGTGGACATTGGATTGTCTTCCCTTTTGTTCTCTTGCTGTTCAGTCACTCAGTCGTGTCTGACTCTTTTAGGCCCTATGGACTACAGCACACCAGGCTTCCCTGTCCATCACCAACTCCCGGAACTTGCTCAAACTCCCATCCATTGAGTCGATGATGCCATCCAACCATCTCATCCTCTGCCGCCCCCTTCTCCTACCCTCAATCTTACGCAGCATCAAGGTCCTTTGTTCTCTCAGCTGTTACCTAAAGCTTCCTTGAACATTCATGTACAAGTCTCTGTATGTATGTATGGCTCTGTTTCTCTTGGGTAAATCCTAGGAGTGGAATGGTTGGGTTGTGTGGAAGGAGTATGTTTAATGTCTTAAGAAACTGCCCGCTGTTTTCCAAAGTGGGTGTACGTTTACAGTCCCACCAGCTGTGTATGAGGGTTCCTATTTTTCCATATCCCTGACAGCACTTGGGTGATCAGTTTTTTTGTTTTTAAAGGGAGTCTTTGGTGTTTATTTTCTTGATTTTTAGGCGTTTGGCTGTGCTGGGTCTTGGCTGTGGCACACAGGATCTTTAGTGTGGAATGTGAACTCGGTTGCAGCAGATGGGATCTAGTTTCCTGACCAGGGATCAAACCCAGGACCCATGAAGTCTTAAGCCCTGGACCACCAGGGAAGTCCCCCAACGGTCAGTCTTTAGTTTTGGCCGTCCAGACACAGGCGCAGTGCTGCTTCCTCATGAGAACTCATTCCCTAAGCGCTCATGCTGCTGTGCTTCTCTTCATGGGCTCCTTTGTCAGCCCTGTATATTCTTTGGTGAAAGATTTATTGGAATCCTTTGCCCATTAAGTGAAAATTGGGTTGTCTGTCTTCTTACTCTCTAGCCATAGGGTTCTTTTTATATTCGAGATCACACAGTTTCAATGGAGGCAGTATTGCCCCCGAGGGGGTGAAAATTGGTTTTGAGGACGTGAAAAAAAACATACTCTTTTAATGTGGAAAGCATGAACATATATATGTACTGCACAGAAGCAGTATCTGTTCTATTAAAACTTCATGGGAGCAGTTAGGGGGGGAAATGCCTGAAAAGGCTCCGTGGAGGAGAGAGGGGTGATAAAGGCTGAGAAACATCGTTGTAGATACAAGTCCTTTGTTGGATGTTTTGCAAAGAGGAAAATTTGTAAATTTGGAATAAGTCCAGTCTATCAGTTGCGCATTCCAGGGCTTCCCAGCTGGCGCTCTTGGTAAAGAACCCGCCTGCCAATGCCAATGCGTTAGAGCTTACTATTCTATAACAGAAGTGTCTACTTGAGTCACTCAAGGTCACTAGGATTTTCTCCTATGTTTTCTCCTAGAAGTTTCATAGTTTTAACGATTCCACTTAGATCTATGATCCATCTCACAGACCTAAAGAGATCAAGGTAAAAAAGAAATCTTGGCATCTGGACATCCAAACTGATCCAACAGTGTTTGTTGAAGCACTTTTCTGTCCCCGCTGAATTGCTTTGCTTTTCAACCTCTGTCAAAAATCAGTTGACCAGAAACTCCCTGGTGGCTCAGTGGTAAGGAAGCCACCTGCCAATGCAGGAGACACGGGTTCGATCCTCCCTGATCCGGGAGGATCCCACCTACCGCAGAGCAACTAATCCCATGAGCCCCAGCTACTGAGCCCGTGCCCTCGAGCCCGGGAGCTGCAGCTCCTGAAGCCTGTGCGCCCGAGAGCCTGTGCTCAGCAGCAAGAGAGAGCTGCACTCTCTGCAGATAGAGAAAAGCCAGCAGAGCCAAAAATAAATAAATGAATGATTTTTTTAAAAAAATCAATTGATTGTAGATGTGTGAGTCCATTTCTGGACTTTCAGTTCTGTTCCAACTAACTCAAATATCTTTAATACATTGTGTGGATCAAAGAGAAGCCAGTCTTCAGTCGGCCTGCTACAGGCCCTGCCCATCTCTCTCTGTCTCCCACGCAGACCTCCTTGGCTGCCTTAGCCAGGCACCTCCTGACTCAGGGCCGCAGTTGCACCTGCATCCTGGCCCCACACCCTCTACCCTGAGATGACCTCCTGGTCCGTGTCTCCTTCTCTGAGAGGGAGGCCCCTGCTCACACGCAGCCCTGGCCCCTCTCTGTGGCATCACGCTGTTGGTTTGGTTTTAGGAAAGCTCAGTGAAGTCTGCAGACTTCCCTGGTAGCTCAGTTGGTAGAGAATCCGCCTACAGTGCAGGAGACCTGGGTTCGATCTCTGGGTTGGGAAGATGCCCTGGAGTAGGGAAAGGCTACCCACTCCAGTATTCTGGCTTGGAGAATTCCATGGACTGTATAGTCCAGGGGTTCGCAAAGAGTTGGACACGGCTGAGCGACTTTCACTTTCACTTTCGGTGAGGTCTGCAGGCATCAGGTCACACAGGCTGTGCAGACAGTGATGAAGACTTGGGGTTTTGTTCCTTGTGAGATGGAAGCAGGAGTGGAGCAATCAGAACTCAGTTTTGGGAACGTCGCTTGGGGTGCTTCGTGGAGGTGGTCTGAAGGGAGCAGCGTGGAGGCCCTGGCTAGCACGTGGACCCCGCCAGCCGTGGTCCCGCCATCAGAGCCATCCCTCCCTTTGACAGCAGCGCCCACAGGAGGAAGGGAGCTCTGGTCCCCTCCCTCCTGGCTCTCGGGTGGTGAGAATCGGGGAAGGTAGGAGCTGGGTGTCCTGAGGAGGGGCGGTGGGTGGCTAGTGACCCCTGATGCCTGCTGGAGTATCAGCACCCCTGTGGCGCTCCCCTGGGGTCAGACCCTTTGGCCATCAACTCCCCTCTGGCCAGCAGGGGCTCGCAAACTCCTCTGATGGTGGCACAGTGGCTCGTCCACAGCCTGGTCCACTCCTGCGTCCACCGACTCAGCGTGTGCTTATTGAGCACCTACAAAGTGCCGGCTCGGGGCTAGGTGGTGGGGCGATCCCAGCACCTGACGGTGGGCAGACGTCCTTGCTCTTGGGGTCCCAGGCTGTTGGGAGAGTGAGAGAGCAGTCAAGGAGGCACCCCCTGAATGGGTCGCTGTGAACTGGGGGGGCGGTGCTCCAAAGGACAGGACTGGGGCAGGGCAGACACAGGGGTCCCAGAGATCAGATGAGACAAGACTTGGACCTGCTTCGGGGATTCCTGGGGGCTTCCCCGGGGACTGAAGGCTGGACTGCATGGAGGAGGAAAAGGCAGACCAGTAGGTCCCACGGAGGGAAGGAGGAGGGCTCATGGGGGGCTCTGAAGGGCTGATGGGGGAGGCAAGGGTGGGGTCCCGAGAGCTGGGGAAGGGAGAGGCCTCAGGGTGAAGGCAAGGGCTCCAGCTGCACTTTCCCCGGGCCACCAAGCCCTGCACTGAGACCTCTTCGTGACCTTTGGACTCTGTCCTCTCTCCTTCCTCATTCCACCGGACAGCCCCAGCCCAGGGCTCCCGGCCCCTCCCCTGACCTCCCGCAGCAGCCTCCTTCCCCTCACTCGCCTCCCTGACTCCGGTCCCCACCGGTTCTCAGTGGCCCTTCTTGCATGCTCACAGCTGAGATCACACCCTTACCTGGGACTCCCTGGGCTCTCAGGACAGCTCTGGGAGGGCAGGAACCACGTGCGACCCACCCGTTCCTGGGTCCTTGGAGAGCACCGGGGACAAAGTTGCAGATACTACCATGGTTTGTGACGTTTCTGTGATCTGAAGCCTGCAACCATACTGAGAGAAACGATCATTTAAGATAGATACTTGTGACAGTAAAGAGGTGATTTTTTTTTCCCCGCTCAAGTCCACCAATCTCCTAAATTCTATCTACCAACCCCAGGGTGAAGGGCTGGAGCTCTGTCTGTAATAAGGCGTAAATTGGTTCGCTCAAAGCAGGGTAGCCTCACCAAGAAAGGAGAAAAGGGAGCCGTGGCCACACATTCAGCAGGGCCACCTGGAGGGCGGGAGGACAGACTGGACCAGGAAGACAGTTCACTGACAGCCAGCCGGCCTGGAAGAGCCAAAGGATTGGAGCTTCAGCTTCAGCATCAGTCCTTCCAGTGAACACCCAGAACTGATCTCCTTTAGGATGGACTGGTTAGATCTCCTTGCAGTCCAAGGGACTCTCAAGAGTCTTCTCCAACACCGAAGTTCAAAAGCATCAATTCTTCGGCACTCAGCTTTCTTTATAGTCCAACTCTTACATCCATACATGACTACCAGAAAAACCATAGCTTTGACAAGATGGACCTTTGTCCACAAAATAATGTCTCTGCTTTTTAATATGCTGTCTTGGATGGTCAAAGATTTTCTTTCAAGGAGCAAGTGTCTTTTAATTTCATGGCTGCAGTCACCATCTGCAGTGATTTTGGAGCCCAAGAAAATAAAGTCTCTCACTGTTTCCCCATCTATTTGCCATGAAGTGATGGGACCGGATGCCATGATCTTAGCTTTCTGAATATTGAGCTTTAAGCCAACTTTTTTTACTTTCCTCTTTCACTTTCATCAAGAGGCTCTTTAGTTCTTCTTCACTTTCTGCCTTAAGGGTGGTGTCATCTGCATATCTGAGGTTATTGATATTTCTCCAGGTGATCTTGATTCCAGCTTGTGCATCTTCCAGCCCAGCGTTTCTCATGATGTACTCTGCATATAAGTTAAATAAGCAGGGTGACAATATACAACCTTGATGTACTCCTCTTCCCATTTGGAACCAGTCTGTTGTTCCATGTCCCGTTTTAACTGTTGCTTCTTGACCTGCATACAGATTTCTCAGGAGGCAGATTAGGTGGTCTGGTATTCCCATCTCTTGAAGAATTTGCCACAGTTTGTTGTGATCCACACAGTCAAAGGCTTTGGCAAAGTTACTAAAGCAGATGTTTTTCTGAAACTCTCTTGCTTTTTCGATGATCCAATGGATATTGGCAATTTGATCTCTGGTTCTTCTGCCTTTTCTAAATCCAGCTTGAACATCTGGAAGTTCATGGTTCACATATTGTTGAAGGCTGGCTTGAAGAATTTTGAGCATTACTTTACTAGCATGTGAGATGAGTGCAATTGGGTGGGAGTTTGAACATTCTTTGGCATTGCCTTTCTTTGGGATTGGAATGAAAACTGACCTTTTCCAGTCCTGTGGCCACTGCTGAGTTTTCCCAATTTGCTGGCATATTGAGTGCAGCACTTTCACAGCATCATCTTTTAGGATTTGAAAGAGCTCAACTGGAATTCCATCACCTCCACTAGCTTTGTTCATAGTGATGCTTCTTAAGGCCCCTTGACTTCACATTCCAGGATGTCTGGCTCTAGGTGAGTGATCATACCATTGTGGTTATCTGGGTTGTGAAGCTCTTTTTTGTACAGTTCTTCTGTGTATTCTTGCCACCTCTTCTTAATCTCTTCTGCTTCTGTTAGGTCCATACCATTTCTGTCCTTTATTGTGCCCATCTTTTTATGCAATATTCACTTGGTATATCTAATTTTCTTGAAGAGATCTCTAGTCTTTCCCATTCTATTGTTTTCCTCTATTTCTTTGCATTGGTCACTGAGGAAGGCTTTCTTATCTCTCCTTGCTATTCTTTGGAACTCTGCATTCAAATGGGTATATCTTTTCTCCTTTGCCCTTCGCTTCTCTTCTTTTCTCGGCTATTTGTAAGGCCTCCTCAGACAACCATTTTGCCTTTTTGCATTTCTTTTTTTGGGGGATGGTCTTGATCACTGCCTCCTGTACAATGTCATGAATCTCTGTCCATAGTTCTACAGGCACTCTATGAGATCTAAAGCCTTGAATGTATTTGTCACTTCCACTGCATAATCATAAGAGATCTGATTTAGGTCATACCTGAATGGTCTAGTGGTTTCCCCTATTTTCTTCCATTTAAGCCTGAATTTGGCAATAAGGAGTTCATGATCTGAGCCACAGTCAGCTCCCGGTCTTGTTTTTGCTGATAGAGCTTCTCCAACTTTGGCTGCAAAGAATACAATCAATCTGATTTGGGTGCTGACACACAGTGTCGTTCTGCTTCCTCCACCCCAGTCTCCACCCCCGTGGACCGCGGCCCACGCTGTGGGTCACCGGGGAGGACGGGCCGTTTGCAGGCGTCTGTTGGCCTCTGTGTAATTCTTGCTCTTGGAGGCTCTGTCCACACGGTCCCAAACATTAAGGCAGCCTTACAAAATGTAATGTTTTTTCAAAAACAGACTCTGAAAGGATTTTAAAATAATTTTTCACTTGAATTGACTTGGTTCCTTGACCCTGCCTTTGATGACCTCGGAGCAGATGCTTAACCTCTCTGGACCTCCTGGCTCCTCCGTGAAAGAGCGATAATGGTGTTCCTGAGTCACAGGGTCGAACGTCAGCATTTGTAAAGTCATGAAACAGTGCCCCGCACATAGCAGACCCGCAGGCACGTCAGCTATATAAGATAAAATACCAGCAATTTTTCATCTGATTTCTCAGCAATGACTCTGAATTCTCAGGATTCTTGTTACTTGAGAGTTCTCGATGTAGTGAAACTAGAGAAACTTTCATAATTATCAAATCAAAAATAATGATGACATATTGTCACATCCTATAGGATTTGTTGTTGTTGTTCAGTTGTTCAGTCGTGTCCGACTCTTTGTGACCCCATGGACTGTAGCACGCCAGGCCTCCCTGTCCATCACCAACTCCCAGAGCTTGCTCAAACTCGTGTCCATTGAGTCAGTGATGCCATCCACCATCTCATCCTCTGTCACTCCCTTCTCCTCCTTCCCTCAATCTTTCCCAGCATCAGGATCTTTTCCAATGAGTCGGCTCTTTGCCTGTAGGTATTTAATGAAGCATTATTCATTTATTTGGCTGTGTTGGGTCTTTGTTGCCGTGCCTGGGGCTGGTTGCCCTCAGGCATGGGGGATCTTAGTTCCCTGATTGGGCATCAAACCTGTGTCCCCTGCATTGGAAGGCAGATTCTTAACCAGTGGACCACCAAGGAAGTCCCAGTAAAGCATCTTTTAAATTTTACCTTTTTTTTTTTTTCTATTTGCAGTAGTACACAATGTTGGTTGTTAATACAAGTTCTATCACCCCAAGGGACAAAAGCTGCATTCACAGACAAGGGAAGTGACCTCCAGGCAGGAGCTCTGAGAGCCTAGAAGAGCAGGGGAAAGGAGGGCAGGCTCTCTAGCTCTCTGCCGGGCTCACCAAACCTGTCCTCCTATCCGGTCTGGGCTGGACAGGCCCCAGGGGACATATAGTCCAGCCTCCATTGACGGACAGGAGCCCGGGGCTTTGGAGCAGAAGGGACTTGGGCAGGTACAAAGTGTGTGCTCCCAGGTCTCCCTCCCGATGAACAAATTTCTTTCCCTATTTCAACCCCTTCCACATCCAGCACAGCCCACGACACCTCCCACATCCCTATCCCAGGTACAATTGTTCTTCCCAGGAACAACCCACTGCCTGGCAGTTCCATGAAGAAAGGTTTCTCCTTTGCAAACTTGACATCAAACGTGCATTCTCGAAGAGGCCTTCCCACCCCAAACCAGAAAAAAAGGACTCACTAAAGCCAGACGGTGTGTGGGTTGCTGTCTCTCCCTTCCTAGCTCCAGGGTTCCAGTCCAGACTCCAGGTCCAACCTGCTGTGTGATTTTAAGCGTGACTCAGCTTCTCTGGGCTTCTTCACGTGTCTCACTTAACATGGAAGAGAACACCAGTTGCCTTTCGGGGCTGAGGATAATCCTTGTCCACATTCATGAAGCTTCTGACATCAGGCGGCTTCTCAAGAAATGTTAGTTAGGTATCTCCCCAACCCCCAACCGTCTCCAGCACATCCTCTTTCAAAATCGCTGAATTCCTTTCTTTTCCCCAACGTGTCAGTGCCTAATAATAATTTTAAGGTTATCCCTTCTGGGGGAATTTTAACAGCGATCTATTTTTAAAAAGTGGAGTGCTAAAGTTGGAGTTTCTGCCAACAGATGAGGATGAGAAACTATTTCATGTGTGAGGCGGGTGGTAGAAAGGGGGCCAGAGGATGGGAGAGGAGGTGGCTGGACCTTTCCAGGTCGCTCCTCTGTCTTGTTAGCAGGTGAGAAGTGCCCAGCATTGGAGGAGCTGTTCCAGTCTTGATCTGGGGACGGCTGGGTTTAAATTTCCTGATGAAAAAAAAAAAAGGCTGAGGAACCGGAGTTTCAAGAACCTGAGTCACAAGAAGGGAGAAGTCAGGCTAGGAAGCTGCTGACAACACACGCACATGACTGAACAAAATTTAACAGGCTCTCAAGGGTGACTAAGAGAGCCTTTGAACCTGCCCCCTGGGCCTTCTGCTCATCCACCCGAGGAGAGGTTATTTATTCCCGATCTACCTCTAGAAATATTGTCTTTTCTTCTTGGGGACTAAGCAGAAAAGACGAGCAATTGGTCCTAACTATGAAGCAACAGTTAGAACTGGACATGGAACAACAGACTGGTTCCAAATAGGAAAAGGAGTATGTCAAGGCTGTATATTGTCCCCCTGCTTATTTAACTTCTATGCAGAGTACATCATGAGAAACGCTGGGCTGGAAGAAGCACAAGCTGGAATCAAGATTGCCGGGAGAAATATCAATAACCTCAGATATGCATAACCCCTTATGGCAGAAAGTGAAAAAGAACTAAAGAGCCTCTTGATGAAAGTGAAAGAGGAGAGTGAAAAAGTTGGCTTAAAGCTCAACATTCAGAAAACTAAGATCATGGCATCAGGTCCCATCACTTCATGGCAAATAGATGGGGAAACAGTGGCTGACTTTATTTTTCTGGCCTCCAAAATCACTGCAGATGGTGATTGAAGCCATGAAATTAAAAGACGCTTACTCCTTGGAAGGAAAGTTATGACCAACCTAGACAGCATGTTAAAAAGCAGACATCACTTTGTCAACAAAGGTCCATCTAGTCAAGGCTATGCTTTTTCCAGTAGTCATGTATGGATGTGAGAGTTGGACTATAAAGAAAGCTGAGTGCCGAAGAATTGATGCTTTTGAACTGTGGTGTTGGAGAAGACTCTTAAGAGTCCCTTGGACTGCAAGGAGATCCAACCAGTCCATCCTAAAGGAGATCAGTCCTGAATATTCATTGGAAGGACTGATGTTGAAGCTGAAACTCCAGTACTTTGGCCACCTCATGCGAAGAGCTGACTCATTAGAAAAGACCCTGATGCTGGGAGGGATTGAGGACAGGAGGAGAAGGGGACGACAGAGGATGAGATGGCTGGATGGCATCACCGACTCGATGGACATGGGTTTGAGTGGACTCCGGGAGTTGGTGATGGACAGGGAGGCCTGGCGTGCTGCGGTTCATGGGGTCACAGAGAGTCGGACATGACTGAGCGACTGAACTGGACTGAAGTGATAGACTCACAGAGCATTGGAAACCCAGGAAAGTGCTTAGAGATCATCCGATCCCATGGGCCACTATATGGAAAATAAATGATGCTCAGAGAATAGAAGGTTGGTGGCCAGGGGCCAGCATCAGGACTGCTGGCTTCTCTGATGACCAGTCCCTTCGAGAAGAGTTCTCTGGGAGCATTTGTTCCTAACACTGACAGGCTCTTTGAATCAGATCAGCCCCAAATATTGAGACAGGAAAACATGAACCGCCAATGCCATTGTCCTTGCATACACAAGGATGGCGTTAACCGCCAATGCCATTGTCCCTGTATACACAAGGATGGCGTTCGGGTCTATGGGCACAAATGTCAGGGAACGAAGCAACTGACCTATGAAAGCAGACCGCTTGTGCTTGATTTTCCTCTGCGCTTTGCTTGATTGCTGCTCTAATGTTGTTTGCAAAGTAAACCTTGGGGAAAGAAGTGCTCAAGTAGAAAGTTTATATGATGCCCTTCATCTCAGCTTTGCCCACCGCATTGGTTAAGTGGCTAACAACAAACTACAGGTTAGAAGTAAGACTGGGGGCAGTGGGGAGGAGATGGGTTAAAAGCAAGGTGCAGGGAAGGCTGTGCTCTTTTCTGGAATCTCTGGGAGAGCATCTGTTTCCTGGCCTTTTCCATCTTCTAGAAGCTGCCTGCATCCCTTGACTCGTGGTCCCTTCCTTAACCTTCAACACCAGCAGCGCTGCATTTATCTGCTCACTTTTCTGTTGTCCCCTCTCTGACTACAGCCAGGAAACCTCCAATTTTAAGAACATATGTGGGGAGTCTGGCTAAGACTCTTAATGCAGGAGACCTGGGCTCAATCCCTGGTCAGGGAACTAGATCTCTCACGCTGCAAGTAAGAGTTCAACTGCCATGGCTAAAAGCTCCCATGTGCCACAAGCAAGACCCCGCACAGCCGAATAAATACATAATAGTAACAATAATAGAAAAAGAATGTGTGTGATTGCATTGGGTAAACATGGGTAATTCGGGATACTTTCTCCATCTCAAGATCCTTAACCTAATCGCATTTGGGAAGAGTTTTTTTTACCATGTAAGGTAATATATATTTACAAATTCCAGGGATTAGGGTTGGGCATCTTTGGGGACCAATGTTCTGCTCAGATGTTCTTTTCCCCCCTCAGTGGTGTCTCTAAAAATATACCCAGTTCTTTGCAGAAAAGAACATTTTCATTGTCATGGAAAATATGGCTACACCAAAATTCTTTCAAAGACTTTAAATCTTTTTATCTTTAATTCTATTTAACATTCTGCATATATACAGAAAAGTGTATAACTCATCAAGTTACAGTATGAGTTTTATAAATCGACTGCACCAATGTAAGCATCACCCACATCAAGAAGCAGAACATGCCCTGGGACCCCAGAAACCCGGCTCATGCCCACTTCAAGTCCAAGGTATTAGTCAACATTTGTTGACATTAAACAATTTCCTATGTGGGCAATACTTGGAGTATGATTGAATAAAAAGGAAAGAACCCAAGGGCTGTTCATTTCTTCATTCGATGAGTATTTTCTGGCACCTCTCCTGGGCTGGATGCCAGGGAAAATGGGATGAGCTGATTGGACAAGGGTCCTATGGCACAGAAGCAATAGAGGCAGCTAGTGTGTGTGTGTGTGTGTGTGTGGTGGGGGGTGAGGGGGTGGGAAGAAAGTTTGAGAAAGAGATAAAAATACAAATGCATTGGCCAGGCCTAATCAGAAGGCTTCCCATAGAATGTAGGCCCTGAAGGTGATCACGCAGAGGAAAAGAAAGGATTTCCAGTAAGTGGAGGCACAAAAGAAGGAGCGTCAGTGGGGTCGGGTGGAGTCAGGTGGAGTTAGGGGAAACAAAGAAAGAGCTGACCACTGGACTTTTCAGCCTGTGAGTCCTTGCTCAGTCATTCCTGTGTCCCATTTCATTTTTTAAAATCTTTCTCACAAACATTTTATTTATTTATTATTTTGGCTGCGCTGGGTCTTGGTCATGGTGCTGGGGGGCTTTTCCTGTTGCAGAACACGGGCCCTAGAACACGGGATCAGTATTTGCAACACGTGGGCATAGTTGCCCCGTGGCGTGTGAGATCTTAGCTCCCTGACCAGGGAAGTCCCCCCATTTCCCATTTTACCAGCCCCAAATCCCAGCAGTCTGGACTCAGAACCAGAACCGTAGCCCTCAGGCCAGCGTCTTCCTTTCAAAGATGGGGAAGCAGTCCCGGGGAGAAGAGATTACACACACACACACACACACACACACACACGGCAGGTCATTGGCTTCATCAGTTCTCTTCCTCCACATGCCTCTACAGAGCCTCCCAAACCCCACCCTCCCCATGCCTGGTGTGGGCACACAGGGGTCAGACCCCCGCCCTGCCACGAGGTGCTCAGGGTGGCACAAAAGTAGCTGTGAGGCCTGAAGCAGGACCCAGACCACCCACTTCTTCCTCGAGTGCTGTACCCCGAGGTCCCCCACTGCCTCCTCCACGCCCTGCTTCCTACCAGGCCTCTCAGTCATTCTTCATGTGCTCAATTCACAGGCATCTACTTGGTGGCGGGCCACGTGCCAGGCACAGGGAATACAGTGGTGCAGAAGACAGGCCCCTCCCTCAGTGGGGACGTCAGACAATGAAGAGAACACAGAGCTCTATAATGTAGTGTCAGCGGAGGGAAGTGACGTGTATGAAGAAAAACAAAGCAGGATAGGGACTTCCCTGGTCATCCAGTGGCTGAGACTCTCAGCTCCCAATGCAGGGGACCTGGGTTCGATCTCTGGTTAGGGAACTAGATCCCACATGCCGCAACTAAGAGTTCAAATGCCCCAACTAAAGATACTGCATGCTGCAGCAAAGACTGAAGATCCCACGTGCTGCAACTAGGATCCAGGGGAGCCAAATAAATAAATCAATAAGAAACAAACAGGATAAAGGGGTTGAGGGGAGGGAAGGTGGTCTTTGAAGTTAGGTGGTTGGGGAATCTCTTTGAGGAGGTGACATGGGACCCAAATAAGATGAAGAAGCTTGAGTTACAAGGCTGGGGGACAGTTAGAAGGGTGGTCTGTGGACAGAGATTGGCATGACCATAGGGGGATGTCCTTGGAGATTTAGTGAGTGGGGAATGCCAGTTTCTCCCTTTCCATGTCCATCTCCCTAGTCCGCAGAAATGGGTTACCAGGGGTGAGATCAGGGAAGGGCCTCTAGCTACTTCCCTCCCAGATCTCCCTCTCAGTGGAGCCCAGCACGGGGACCGATGGTCCCACTGGACCTTGGTCTTTATCAGAATCACAAGTCCAGCTGATCTCAACTCCCTGCCCCCAACCCCCTCAGTTCAGTTCAGTTTGGTCGCTCAGTCGTGTCCCACTCTTTGCAACCCCATGGACCGCAGCACGCCAGGCCTCCCTGTCCATCACCAACTCCTGGAGTTTACCCAAACTCATGTCCATTGAGTAGGTGACACCACCCAACCATCTCATCCTCTGTCGTCCCCTTCTCCTCCTGCCTTCAATCTTTCCCAGCATCAAGGTCTTTTCAAATGAGTCAGCTCTTCGCATCAGGTGGCCAAAATATTGGAGTTTCAGCTTCAGCATCAGTCCTTCCAATGAACACTCAGGACTGATCTCCTTTAGGATGGACTGGTTGGATCTCCTTGCAGTCCAAGGCACTCTCAAGTCTTCTCCAACCCCCTCGTACCTAGTTAACACTCAGAGAGAGACCCCATCACACGGCTGAGGAAGCAGGCTTTCTCAGTACCCTGCACTGTGGCAGGCGAAGGAGGCTGCGGTGGCAGGAAGGAAGGGCTTTTCCACTGTCCCCCACCCCCCGACGTGAGACCTGTTTCTGGGGGAGGGGTGACCCCTTTCTGGGTTCTGAAGAGGAAGTTCGCAGTGGAAACCGGTACTGACAACTTGATTGAGGAGAGAAGGGTGACAACGGGGAGGGCAAGTGACAAATTCAGTCCCTCACGGGGCAGCGCGTAGGGTGTGGAGCCGGCCGGGTTGGTCCCCCGCGGCAGGTCACAGGCGGGTGACCTGGGGCGTGGCCTGAGACGGGGGCGTGATCTGGGCGTGTCCGGGGTGGGACCTGGGCGCCAGGGGCGGGGCCTCGGTGATCATGGGGCGGGGCCTGGAGGATGGTGGCAGGATCTGGATGGGTGGGATGTGGTCTGAGGGCGGGCAGAGGCGGGGATGGGGCGGGACCCGGGCGGCTTGGGGGAGGGGCCGGGCGGGGCCGGCGGCGGCCTGGAAGCGCGCAGGCGGTGTGTCAGCGACGCGGAGGTGCGCTGGTTTCGCCGGGCTCGGCGGGCGGCGACGGCGGCGGCGACGCGCACAAAGGCGGATTGTGGCTTCTCTGGTGCTGGCGGCGGGCGGCGCCGGGGCGGGGTCGGCGGGGCGCGCCCGGGGCCCCCGCGGGCACCGCGGCGCGGGCGATGAGTCGGGGCCCGGCATGGCCTCCGCGCGGCCGCCGGGCCGGGCCTGCGCCGCTGTGCCCGCGCCCGCGGGGCTCCGGGCCGGGCCGCCCGCCCTCCCGGCCGCCGCCGCCGCCTCCCCCGAGCCTGCGGGCGGCGCGGAGGCCGAGGAGCGCTCGCTGCAGCACATGCTGCGCGCCATAGCCGAGGAGCGCGGCCGCGTCAGCCTGCGTCGCGAGGTCTGCGGCCTCGGTGAGTGGGGCCGGGCGGGGGCGAGGCCGGAGCCGTGGTGGCGCCGGAGTGTCAGCGCGCGTCTCCGTTTCTACGCGTGTCTCTGAGTCTCCGCACGTCTGTCCCCGAGTGCATCTCGAGGGGGACCCCCGCTTGTCGCTCCAGGTCCTCGCGTCCTGGTCGTTCCCGCGCCCCCGCGTCTCCGTCTCTGATCCTGGTCCCTGGAGGGGTCCGGCACGCTCGCGTCCCTGCGTGTCTGTCCCCCTGTCCGCCCATCCGGGGGTCTGCCCGTCTTCTCCCTCCCTCTCCCCTCCTTGGCTCCGCCGGGTCTCTTCCGTCTCTGGGAAGCCCTCCCCGGGGCCTCCGTGCGGCGGCCGGCAGTGTGGACAGGGCAGGTCTCCGGCGCCCGAAGCCCTCCCCGGGGCTTCCGTGCCGCGGCCGGCAGTGTAGACAGGTCAGGTCCCCGGCGCCAGAAGCCTTTGTCTCCCCGCGCGGCTCTGCGCCTTCGCTCTGACTGGGGACCTGTTGGACCCTGGGCCCCGAACCCACCCACTGGGCAGAGGGAGCGGGGCGGCCGCCCCTCAGGCTGTGATTTCCGCTCTACGGAGGCCCCGGGTCCTAGATCGGCCGGTGAGTGGGGGCAGCGGTGTCCAGTATTGTCTACAGGGAACCGGGGGTGGGGGGCTGCAGGCGGGGATGGGGTCTCCCGGCGCGGCTGGATGTGAGGTAATGGTTCCTGGTGGATCGTGTTTGGACTGAAGCGCTAGGAGGCCCCCACCCCCACCGCACCCCACCCCGTAGGGTGGGTTTTAAGGTTTTCTCTCTGCAAAGACCCCTCCCTTCCTCCTGCGGGAATGACTTCATTACCACGTTGTCACCTCCCACCCACCTCCCACCCCCCGAGTCTGGGCTGGGGACTTCTGAGGGGGCGACGGCAGCTTTTGGAGAAGGGAATGTCCACCTTGGAGATTCTACGGCCCCGCCTTCATTCACCGTTGGGGAAATTGGGTCCCAAAGAGCCGATATATCCCCCACCCCCAACCCACCTGAGGTCACAAGGCTTCCAGACCCCCTCAGCAGGCCACACCCTGGAGGCCGGGATGAGGGCGGGGATCAATTTGCATCCTCTTTTTTGTGGCGGGCAGGCTGCCCTGGAATGAAGCTTTCCTCACAAGTGGGGATGAGGGTGGTGGGCGTGAAGGTGAGGGTGTCTACAACACAGAGCTGGACAGGGACATAGGTTTCTCTGGTCTCTTCTGAAAAGGTGTCACTAATGAGTTCTGAGCAAAAACTGAAGGATCCTCATTCCTCCATTCAGCAAACGTTGGTTGAGCACCTACTCTGTGCCCGGCTGCATGCCCGCCCGGCAGGCTGCCTGTCACCTGGCACAGAGTGTCTGAAATGCGAGGGGTCGGAGCGACCATCTGCTCCAGGCACCTCTGCCCTGTTTGCTCAGCCTCCCTGGCACCCCTCCCCACTTCCCTGTCAGCCCATTCCTATGTCCTCTGAGCATCCTCTGCCCTGTTAGACAGTCCCTGCCCCAAAGGGCCTGCAGCGCCACCCCGTAAGCACAGTACTCATTGCCCTGGCACCTGGCGCTCCCTGAGCACTCGCTGTGTGCCAGGTGCTTTGTGCGGGTGCCCTCCATCTGATGCTGACTTTGCCCGAGAGGAGTGTGATCTCTGTTTGACCGACGAGGAGCCTGAGGTCCAGAGGGGCCCAGGGACAGCCTGCGAGGACGTCATACCGCTGGGGTTGACCGTGGTCGGGGCGACCCCGGGGCCTGGCCGCCCTGGATAATCCCAGCCAGGCTGCGTTGCGCCTGCTGTTCTGCTGCATCTGGGGAGGAGAACTGCGCCTGCTAGGCTGGGGACGCAGGCCGAGGGTCACACTGGTGCTGCGTCCCTCCTCCTCACCTCTACTTGCCCTTTACACACAAGGTCTCCCATCCTACCACCCCCAGCCCCTCAGAACTGTCCCTGTAGTGCTCCGGTGCGCTGCGCTTTTATCCCTGCTGTTTTCTGCTCCCGGGAGGCCACCTGTCCCGCACATTCACCGGCCCTGCAGACAGCTGCAGGTCTGCCTTCGGGCGTTAGCGCTGATGCCGCCACCCAGGGACCCTTCCTCCGCCCCCTGTCCTGCTGTCTGGGCAACTCATGTCCAGTGGGTCATTGGACTGCTGTGGCTCTGTGATGCTGTCTCCTCAGTTAGCAGGTGACCCCTCCAGGGCCTTGCCCACATCTGGGTCCCCCCCATCCCCCACCCAATGCCCAGCACGCAGCACGTGCAGAGCAGGTGCCCGGTGCTCATTCAGCAAAAGAAGGAGAGGATTACTTTCTGGACTGGGGAGTAAAGGGCGTGGATGGCAAGGAAGTTAGGATCTTCAACTCATAGAAGGGCTCATGTTGCCCATCTCTTTCAGTTTTCAGACGAGAGATGTGATGTTCAGAGAGGGGCAAGCTAAACAGTGACTTCATGCCCAAGCAGAGTTAGGAGCGACTGGCCTGAGCACCTGGGTGTGAGCCAGAATGCCCTCCCCAAAGCACTTTGTACATCCAGTTGCTCCCGTCATCCTCTCATCTCCACTTTGCAGCTGGGACAACCTGTTACAGTTATGAATTAACTTAAATCTCCCAGATTGTTGTTGACTCAACCCTTAGGCTATTCAGAACTGTGCCATGCTCTCTGAGGTTGTTTTGAAGGTATGCAGGAGCCTCTAGGGGAGACCCTTGAACCTGGATGAGTCAGTGTCTGTCTATGAGATGGGAGAAATTGACTACCGTTGCCCCACACCTAACCCCCACCCTGGCCACTCCCCACATCATTGCTTGGCTGCTATGATGAAAGGCACCTTGGAGACCCAAACCTGATTTCTGAATCTTGTCCACTGTATCCTCTGCAGCGGAAGCATTTGTCTGAACACTCGCTCCATGCCAGATGGGGGATCAGCTTGGATCCCTACCGCATGGGGCGGGGGACCGGTGAGTGGGGAGAGAGCCAGGTACTCAGGTGAACTCTGTGGAATCAGCCAGGTCATTCTGAGCGGGGTTTTGGTGTTTTATCCACAGGAACCTGCCTGTGCTTCCAGAGAACTTGTGGGCCAAGCTGGCGGCTGGGTTAGCTTGTTCAGGGACCAAGAATCTCTGAGCTGGGAAGAGTGAGGTGGTCCAGTGCCCAGGTTTTGTGTGATGCCGACATCTGAACCAAAGGTGGAGATAGCCTGAGGCTTCCTCTCGGGGCTTGGGCCTTCTGATGGTTCTTGGACGTCAGCCCACGCACGCTGTGTGGACAGGCCCCCTTTAACACGGGCGTCATGCCACTGGCGTGTAGTCAGGTCATATGGACACAACCTGGGTGTGAGTTGCGGAAGGGCTCTGTGAGGGGAGGGGCCTCCTCACAATGCTTTTTTTGGTGCCCTGCCTAGGCTGAGCGTTATATATTTTTTACATTTTATTTTATTGGCTTTTTTTTTTTTTTTATGGCTGAAGCCAGCCTGTGGAATCTTAATTCCCCAACCAGGAATTGAACCCGCACCCTCCGCAGGCAAAGTACAGAGTCCTAACCCCTGGAGCACCAGGAAGTTCCCAGGGCTGAGCATTTGAAGCATTTTGAAGTTCCTGGGCTCTCACCCCTGTTTAGGTAGCTTAGGGAACTTTCTCTGGAGTGCTGCGGGACCAAACGGGGTATTTCCCTTTCACCATGTCCTTTTATCCTCAAACTAATTCTCTTAAGGTAAGGATTATTAAACTCTTCTCTTTGTCCTGGTGGAGAAACACAGGTTCGGCGGTGAAGTAACGTACCCCAGTCCCGTGGCTAGTAAGTGGCGGAAGAATCTGCCTGAACCCCAGCTCTTAGCAGAGGTGAAGGCCCACATCTGTCCTCAGGTGACCCGATGTGGGCCTGCGTAGCTACCTGCCGCCAGGTGGCCTGGAGGTGGGAGAGGTGGTGAGGGGCACAAAGAGGGGACCCCTGTCCGCTGATGGGACGGGGCGGGGTCATGCCTTTGAGAGGGGGGCCTGAGGCGGGCAGAACTTGCCAGGCTGGAGCAGGGAGGCTTGAAGGGTGGCCACGGGAGTTGAGGCCGGAGCGGCGTTTGGGGCTCCGGGTGCCCGGCTGGGACTTCGGTGCTCCCAGGGCCCGCCCTCAGGCTGCTCTGTGGGTGTTTGACTTGAGGACCAGCTGGCACTTAGATAAGCTGTTAGTCCTGGGGGTGGGGGGCTCAGCCCGTCTGCCGTGTGCCAGCCCCACTGGGCCTTCACTTCTGTCTCCTGTGGAGGCAGCTTCTGCTGTTACCCCAGAGGAGGAAACCAGGCTTCAGAGAGGAAAGTGACTCCCCCAGGGTCACACAGCTGGGAGCTAGCAGAGCTGGGGTTCTCGGGGTTCCAGCCAAGGCCAGTCAGGCGCCAGGAGCCATCCTGCAGAGAGTTGATGGAATGAGGCCTACAGAGGGTTAAGGGGGCAGTTAGCCCTCTCCCGCGGGCCTCGCCTCTGCGCGGAACACCTGCACGCACCACCGCCACTGCGTTGGGAAGGTCCTTGCACGCTCCGCTGGGCCTCTGTCTGGCTCGGCGCTGTGTAGCTGGGGCGTCATGTCGGGCGGGAGATGTCTGTGGGAGGTCTGGCTGGAGGGGAAGACTGTGGGGCCTGTGCCTGCCATCCCTTGGGGCCTGTGTCCTCATCCGTGAAGTGGGGACGTCAGGGTCTGGAGGGTCGAGGGAATCATCAAGGAAAGGGCAGGCGCAGCCTCACGAGGCGGCGTAGGGCCACAGGAGCCGCGGCAGGACCGGGCCCCACGCCGCCCCAGCACGGGCTGGCCCTCGGTGCCGTCATCATTATAACGGGCACAGACCTCTGTCTGTGGAGTTGGGGCGGGACCCGAGCTCCGCAGATGATGGCTTCGCCGTGGCTGTGGCTGGTTTCCCGGGGGTCCCTGGGGCCGCCCCCAGCGCCAGGGCTGGCTGAGTTGGCCGTGGGCCAGTGCACAGGGAGGAAGTGTGGCCGTTGGAATGGCAGGGGGGCCTCTCTCGGTTCCTGCGCCTATTTTTAAGGCCTGTGGGTTCCGGCCTCCACCATTTCTGGGGCTGCCGGTGGGTCCTCTCTCAAGGTCGGGGCCCTGCGTTCTTTCAGAGAATGCTGAGGACGCGGGCCTTCACTAGGGAGACTGAGGCTCTGGGCTGCAGAGATTCTTGGCAGAGCCAGAGGGCGGTCAGCTGTGTTGGCACCCACCGCCCTCCCCTGCCCTGGGCTGGAGTGCCTGCTGTGCCCCTGCCCCGAGGCCTTGCACAAGGTGCACCCCCTCCTTGAGGCAGTGGCTCCTTATTTACATCCGCCTCGAATACCAGCCAAGCCACCAGGCCCCTGAAGAGAAGCCCCGGGTGGGACACTTGTTTAAAAAAAACAACAAAAACAGCCTCAAAAACCCCGAACAAAAATTTGTTTTTCCAATTAAAAAATGTTACATGCACAATATAGGAACTGGAAAATATTAAGAGAATGGAAAAAAAATCACTCATAGTTCCAGTTACACAGACACACATGGCATCACCGACTCAACGGACACGAGTTTGAGCAAACTCTGGGAGCTGGTGATGGACAGGGCTGACACTTTTAACTTTGCAAAGTCTCCATTTCCAAGCTTTCTGAAGCCCCTTAACAGATACTTGACATTCTACACATGAAGTTTCTTCATCATGCTTTCTCACTTAAAATTCCTAAAACATTCTCCATGTTGTTCAGACTCGAAGCATTATTTAAATGACTGCAGGGTAGTTGAGTGGATGTGCCATAATTTACTTAATTGGTCTTGTCTTGTGGGAAACTTAGTTTGGATCCAGTTTTTTGCTTCTATAAACAGCTTGCCACAAGCCTCTTCATCTGTGCGGAGCTTTCTGCAAGCGGAGGATTTCTTTGGGCCCCCAGCCCAGGAGGCTGTTTCTTAGAGGTTGCTGTCTGTGCCCCCAGGGCCGGACTGAGACCATGCGTGGATATGGCAGGTGGCAGACAGATGTTTACCAGACTCACGGAGGACTTTCTGAATTGCCGGGGCGGAGCGCTTCCGGGGCAGATGGTAGAGTCAGGTGGGCAGAGGGTGACGGTTCGTGCTGCCCCCGCATCCCGCCCAGCCCCTTCCCAGCCCAGCCCAGACCCTCGCTGGGTCCTCAGCCCCCAGTCCCGACTGCCCTCGGCCATCGGACACCATCTTCCCTCCAGGGATGTGTCGCAGGTACCTGCCCCTCAGCCTGGCCAGGCCTGGGCAGAGGTCAGCCCTTCCTGGCACCCCTCTCTCCCGTGGCCGAGTTCTACCTGCCCCGGGCCGTCCCTCACCCCCACCTCGGGTCCCCCTTGGGCTGCACTGCATCCCCGCAGCTGCCACCCCCGACCGTGTCGTACTCGACCTTGTCATACTCTGCTGCTCAAGCCCTGCAAGACTCCTCGAGGCAGCCAAGTCAGCTTGCAAGACCCTTTGTGACCTGGCCCCGCTCACAGCTGCTCCCCCGGCCGTGTGAGTCTTCTGGCGGGGGGTGGCGCTCCTCCATGGGGAGCCTCACCTCTCACTTCCTGCCCTTTCCTGACCTCTGGAGGGGCTCTGCTGCCCCTCTCCCCACCCTGTTCTTGGCACCTGTAGGGATGTCCGCCAGCAGGCCTGTGAGGCAGTCTCCTGTGTGTGGCCTCCTCTCCCTCACCTCCCCTGCAGGGCCACTGGGCTGGCTCCGGGTCGCCTGTGCCAGCTCATGGCAGAGCAGGCCCAGGGCCGGGGCTGGGGGCAGTGAGCGGGAGGGGTCGGGTGGGGGAGGGGGGTGCGGGGGGAGGGCTTGGTGTCTGTTGAGTGAAGACAGTGGTCATTCTTAGGAAGCAGCCCTTGTGTAGGGCAGTCATCAGGGTATGGGGGGTCCTGCCTGGCAGAGACAGAGCAGAGAAGGTTCAGAGGTTGAATGCTGTGTCACTTTGGGGACGTTACTGCTGTTCTCCGATCCCCTGGAGGAGTGGGACTGCTTCTGCCCTGCGTCCACCTCAGGCAGAAGTCGGCCTGCAGACCTGGAGCCCAGGGAGGGTCACCGAGGCTCCCCAGGACAGGTTTCGGCCCTGGGTCAAGTCCGGGGGATCCCGTGGGAGTTGCTGCAGGCAGGGCCCTTCCCCCGCCCAGCCCTCGGTTTCCTCTTGGGTAAAACGGGGAGGGGAGGTTGACTGGCCCACTGTTCACAGCCCGTGGTTCTGGGACACTTGGTCACCAGTGCACACGCCTCTAACACCGAGCCACCAAGCTTCGGGGAGGACCGTGCTGCTGTGGTTCAGGACAAGGGAAATGAAATTGGGAGAAGCAGACGCAGGAGGAACCATGCAGCCCACCCCAAGGTGGACATAAGAACCGGGCCATCCACCACCCAGAGCTGCCGCGTCATGCTTGGGACAGTAGGCTTCACACCCGGCGAGCCCCGCAGCTCGGTCTGCAGGTCCGTCCTTCTGATCCCCAGCTTGTGGGAACTGGTGCTGCCTCGGGTGGTCCCCAAGGCTGTGCCCCGCTTCCGGGAGGGGGGGCCTGGGTTTCAGGCTCCCCCCTGATCTGTGGAGGAGGGAGCTGCCCCCCAAGTGGAGCTGGTCAGCTCCTGGGAGTCCTTATCCCACCCCCGCTCCCTGCAGCAGACCCTGAGGAGTCAGGGGGTCAACCTAGGGGAGAGGTTGTGCAGGGAGCAGGGGCCATCCCAGTCTGTGTCAGGAGCCCCTCTCCAAGTTGGGGAGGCCGCTTCCCTCCCCGAGCAGCCACTGTTCCGTCACTGCGAGCCCAGCCCGGGTCACCCCCTGGCAGCCGCGGCGAAGCCGCTTCCCTCCCCGAGCAGCCACTGTTCCGTCACTGCGAGCCCAGCCCTGGTCACCCCCTGGCAGCCGCGGCGAAGGGGACGTCACCTCTGCTGGTGGACCGAGGTGATGGGCCTCAGAGACACGAGGGCCCCTGGTCAGGGTCCCAAGTAGTCTGTGCGGGTTCTGTACCCAGGCCTCCTGGGCTCGAGGCTGTGTCTGTGCCTGCCTCACGCGGACATCCATTTCCCCAGAGGCATGTGTGCCTTTTCTTCCCCGTGGCCTCACCCTGGCCTAGTGTATTAAGAGGAACCCCGGCTGCTGCTCTTCACAGGGAGGGACCTCTTCGAAGAAGCGAGAGTGAAGGAGGGAAATGAAAGAGGAGGACTGCCTGGGAGGGGCATTCCGGGGCTCAGCGGGGCTGAGGGCTGGAATGCACAAGGCCGCCCCCACCCCCCAGACCCTGGGAAGGAGGAGAAATGAGAGGAGCCGCCCCTGGGGGAGGGGCGGTGTGTTTGGGGGAACTCGGTGGGCGACACCTGAAGCGCCTGTGTCTGTTGACTGCCCAGGGCCTGGTCGGGGGAGGCGGGCAGGCCTCGAGTCGTAGCTTCCCGCAGCGGGTCACACGTTGGAAGCGCTTAGTAAACCTCAGCCTGCACCCTGAAGCCCGCAGGAGCAGCTGCTGGGGTGCGACCATGAGCAGGGCAGTCCTTCTGCCTGGGCTCCCTGGGTGGGCTGGCCCAGCTGACCTGGGTCCCCAGCCCCGAGCCTGGTTTGTGGATGGGGGTGGGCACCCACACGGCCTAGGGTTGCTGGGTGGCACCCTGCTCGGGCACAGCTGTGAGCCTCTTGCAGGGCTGGCCTGGGCTTCTGGGCTCCCACCGTGTGCCTCGTGCTGTGTGACTCCGTGGGAGGAAGCGGGATAGTGACCAGGGCAGGGACCAGGTGACCTCCAGCTGGGGCAGGTGGGCGGGAACTGGGGCGGCCGGGCCATGGCCCCTGTCTGGGCTGGGCACCTTGCGTGGGTGTTCATGGAAGGTCACTCAGGAGAACGGCCCCTCCTCGTCCTGGAGGCTGGTTGATATGCTGGACAAAGCAGTGAGTCGGGAGTTGGCTTAAGGCCACGTTGGTGCTGGTGATGTGGGGTTTGAACGGGGAGCTACTGTTTTGGCCTGATGAGCGGGCAGGCAGGCTCGAAGCCATCTGGGAGCGGTTACTAGGGAGCGGGCTGGCCACAGTCCCGTGACGGTGGCCGCAGGACTGTGGGGTTTGCACGCAGTGCTGCTTCGGAGAATCCAAAGGATCGCTTTTGGGAACTGTGGGGGCCGTGGGAGCTCGAGTCCCACCCATGAAAGTGACCTTGAGGTCGGGTCCGGGTTTCTTCCTCACTGCACCCAGGCCTCAGGTGATGCCCAGCATGGGGCAGGTCAGGGTGGGGGCTGAACCCGACCTGGAGCTGGCCAGTGGGGATCAAGGCCTCCCTGCGGGGGAACCCAAGGGTGTAGGAGCCCTTGAAGGATTTCGCAACACTGCACACATTGTGAGAAGGGACTGTGGCTTTGGGCTGGGTTTAAAGCCGACGTGTTCTCCGAGTGAACCGGAAACCGGAGTGTGTCACAGTCACACGGTCGTTGGTTCAGCGTGGCTGACTCCCTGTTTGGGCCCTGCCCTGTGCTGGGTGCTCCGCCACTCTGCCAGCGAGCTGCCTGCTCACGGTGGGGGGACACACACAGGTGGTTAGTGTGACGAGGCCCCACCCAGGGCTGAGCGCTGGGCTGCGGTTGGGCCTGCCCCCTGCCAGCAGGGTGACCTCCGACAGGTGAGTCACACCTGCAGCCTCCACCTCCTCCTCAGCGGAGTGAAGACACTAACAGGTGCTTTAATTGAGTGTTAGCAGCTGAACCCGTCAAGATGCACACGCTTCAAGCTTCTGATGACTTCACAAGCCTCCAGTGTACATGTATATAGGATACTCCCATCACCTCCCTGGGGCAAACCTCCCATCACCCCCCTGGTGAAAACCTAATACTGAAGCCGCAGCTGAACCCAGAGCCAGTACTTGGTGGTGGCTGCCCGTCTTTCCTCACCGTCTCCTTTTGCACAACATGTGGGTAGAAATCTGGCTCTGACTTCCACTCCTCGTCTTCTGGGGTCCATTCCTCAGCATGCTAAGTTTTCCCCCTTGTTTTGTTGGCATCTTGTTTTTTCGTTGGTGCGGGGGCATTTGTTATCCCTTTCTTTTGTATGTGATTTGCAATGATGCGCTTACCCAGCTAACCCTTGAATTGCACTTTTTAATAAATACTTGTAACAGTGAACACATTTTTTGATCTTTAGAAGATCACGTGCGGTCAAGTGGCTCGTTGGGTCGGGGAGGTGCTTGGTGGGGGATGCGGATGGTGGGGACGGGCCCCCCGGAGGTGATGGAGAGCTGACCTGCATAAGCCAGATTGGGCTGAGCCCCGGAAGAGACTCCACGGTGAGGGGAGGGGTGGCTGAGGATGCGTAGGGTGTTCAGTCAGGGAAGAAGGTGTGGGGGGTGGCTGGAGCGTGGGGGACCACACTGCCCTCTGGAACGGGTTCTCTGGAGGGCCTGGCTCCTCTGGGGAGGAAGGCTGGACTTTCCCTGAAGAAGAAAGGAGCCAGGCAGGTGATGGCTCTCCTGGTCAGGCCCCTGAGCATCACTGAAACCCCGAGCTTCCCTGGGGCTGCAGCAGAGGACCGGCCTGGCCCATGGGGTGGCTCACGTGGGGCCCGTCTGACCAGCTCTCCATCCAAATGCCTCATTGGGGCAGCCCTGGGCCTCCCCGGGCAGCTTCTTTGTCCTCTGTGCCCCGGGGGCGGGAGCACGGAGAGCCACGAGTTGATGAAAGGCCTATTGAGGGGCCACAGAAGCCTATTCATGCTGCCCTGGCTGCCCGGGGGTGGAAGTGGCCGAGTGCTGCCCAGCCTCTCCCCAAAGAGGCCAGCTGACCCCCCGGCCTTCGGGAGGGGCCGGGCTGAGCTGGGCACCCCCAAGCCAGGCAGCTCTCAGGAGGCCTCCCGCGGGGCCCTTGGGCAGGCTGGACACCCAGCATCCACAGGCGCGGGTCACGCCTCCGCCCCTTCCTCGTCTCCACAGCAGAGAGGCTCCATCTCAGCCCCTTCAGGGCCCCAGTCCTCTGAGGGTCTGCACAAAGCCCCACCCCGCCAGAGGCCACGTGCGGTCCCGGCCCCCCAGCCGTGGCCCCTTCCCCTGTCCCACCCCCTCTCCAGGAGGCCTTGAGTGCTGGTCCCCAGCCCCCTGAACCTCGCCCCTTCGGGGTGCGCTCCCTGACGTCCTGGCCGGGTGCAGCGCTGTGGTGCCTGCCCTCCCCACCCTCCCGACGCAGCTGTCCTGAGACCGATAGGTGTCCCTTCACGGGAGCTCCAAGAACTCCCGGACCGTGGTCTTTTGTGTCTCAGTGCAGAGGAGAATTCAGCGAGAGCGGAGTGGCTGATGAGAACTGGTTTGCTAGACTAGGACACTTGTGAGGCTTGCTAGCGGGCGGGTGAGAAAGCCACACCCCAAGAACTCAGTGGGCTGCAGTTTCCTGTGAAAGTGTTAGTCTTTTCAGTCGTGTGTCACTCTCTGTGACCCCGTGGACTGCAGCCCGCCAGGCTCCTCCGTCCATGGAGTTCTCCAGGCAGGAGTACTGGAGTGGGTTGCCGTACCCTTCTCCAGGGGATCTTCCTGACCCAGGGATGGAACCCAGGTCTCCCGCATTGCAGGTGCATTCTTTACCATCTGAACCACTAGGGAAGCCCCACAGTTTTATAGTCAAAGGAAAAGTGGGGAGGGGGAGAAGACCTTCTTTGTCTTTCTTGCGTAGACGTCATGCTTCCATTACCAGCTCCTCCTCCAGGCTGGGCAGGGGAGTTTCCTTCCACAGATGGTTTTTCGCGGGTGCAGAGAGCATGTCCTTGTGATCGCTAGCTCACCAGGCTCGCTGGACAGGATAGAGGTCTCAGGCCGCCTCTGTTTTATTGCTCTGGGTCACGTCTCGTGCTTCTGCCGTGTGGTTTGGTTGCTAGGCAAGCCTGCTTGGTTGCGTGGTTAAGCGAGCGTGCTTTCTCGAGCAATGATTAAGTTCCAGAGGTCTCCCGTATTTTTCTACTCACAGTCCCGTGGTGGGACCGACTATTTAATCACCTATCTGTCCCTGTGATTCCCCCCTCCAGGTGTTTATCCTTTTATGCATAAAAGGGGGTGAGGGTGATGGTCCTTCAGTCATTAGCTCCTTCCAGCTGAGATGGGCAGAGGCCTGCCTGGGGAAGGAGCAAACAGCCGGCTTATTGCCCGTCTCTGCTGGGAGAACTGCCAGTCATTGTCATTCTGGTTAACATCACCCTTTTCGCTCTCTTAGAAGTTAAGCGTTGGAGAACGAGTCTCCAAAAAGATGTGTATGAAAAGAAATACAGCAGTAAACATCAGAAAAGTCATTCAAAGAGATTACAATCATGATTTTGAAGATCCAAAACATTTTTTAACCCCGACAGTTTCCAAATCCGGAAGGGGGTCACTTAAGGCCTCAATTTGTTTTGAGTTAGGCCCAGAATCTCAGTGTTTTATATTTCAGGGTCTGTTGAGTCTTTTATTTCAGTTACGGGTTTAATCTGTACCTTTTTTTTTCTTTTTTTCTGTTAATAACATTTGGTGATGAGGGTAGCTTTCTTGTCCCTTGAGAGAGAGGGTGGCCCCTAATTTAGTTAACGAGTAAGTTTCTTTTCTTAAAGAAATAGGACAATCAGGCACAAACAGAAAGCAGAGTAGAAGCAACGGGTGTTGATGCCACAGAAAAGGGGTCCCGGGAAAGTGTGCCCCGCCTCCTTCCTGCCACTGCCGTTACACATTCCCTACAGTTGTCAAGGTTTTCAGTCATTTGGGTTGAAACCCAGGAGGCTGCGCCAGTGTATATGAGAAATCCCGTCAAGTGGCCGCATTTCAGTGAGCACCGAGGCTCAGCCTCAGTTGCACAGACGCCACCTCGAGGCGGAGCCACCTCTGGCTTTGGGCCCCGTCAGTCTTCTGACTGTGAAGCTGTCAGTGACCGAGGGGCCCCTCGCTCGCTGGTGCCTGAGGTATTCCCTCTGTCAGTGCCCTGTCGACCCCTGGTCAGGGAGCTAGGTCCCCTGTGCCGCAACTAAAGATCCCACGTGCCACAGCGAGGACCAGAGACCCCACGCCCTATGAGGACTGAAGATCCCGCGCACTGCAGCTGAGACCCGGCTCAGCCACATAAATAAATGTATTTTTAAAAAGCCATTTATATCTCCCTTTGCCTTTCCATTCTGCTTCATTTTATTCTGCACTCGTATGAAACTTACTTGTTAAGAAAATTAACCCTCATTTAAGAGCTCCGGTAATTTTTCCAGCGTGGTGTTTGTTTTTGCCTTTATTTATGGTGTGTAGGGCTTTTTGTTTTCTATAGAAATTTTTTATGGACTTTGATTTATCTATCATCCTTTTTTTTTTTACTATCATTCTTTTCTTTTTACTATCATTCTTTTCTTTGACAGCCTCCTCTTTCCGAAAGAATCAAAAAAACTCATGCATGGTTTATTTCATTTTCTTATGATTTTACTTTTAGCATCAGAAGTGTTTCTCTTTCCAAAATTGATTTTGGTCTGAGCAGGGGCCCCGCCTCATTCTCTTTTCTCTGCTGGCCAGTCTGTCCAAGACCATCTGTTGAAGAACCAGCTTTATCCTACTGACATAAAGGACAAATCTTTATGTGAACTAAATTACCGTGTGTTTTCATTCTGGTTTTGTGCTTTCTCTTCTGTTCTATTGATCAGTCTAATTGTGTACCAGCACCACCTCGCTTTCCTTAATCACTCAGTTCATCTCCCTCACTTAATTAGCCAATATTTATTGTTTCCTACAAGTCAAATACTGTTCTAGGAGCTGTGTACAGCAGTGAACAAAACAAGGAGGGAAGGTGCTCTGTTAGGACAGATGGGTTCTAGTGAGGCAGGTGCTGGCACTTGAGGGCCCCAGGCCAGCTCCAGCCTGCTGCCCGTTGTTGTAAATGAACTTCTTGGCACATCGCCATGCCCATTTCTTTATGTAGTGCTGTGGGTGATCTTGTAGTTGAGACAGGACCATATGGTCTGCAGAGTATTTTCTGTCTGGACCTTAATAGAAAAAGGTTTCTGGCTGCTGTACTTGGGAAAGACTGAAGGCAAAGAAAACAGATAAAATAGATACGATGCTATCCAGTGGTAGCAGTGGTACAGGTGCTTTGGGAAGGCCTCCCCGAGAAGGTGGGCGTTTGAGTAAAGAGCTAAGGGAGCGACTTCCCTGGTGGTCCAATGGCTAAGAGTCCGTGCTCCCAGTGCCCTCCCTGGTCAGGGAACTAGATCCCACATGCCACAACTGAGTTTGCCTGCTTCAGTTAAAAGGTCATTTGAAAAGACCCTGATGCTGGGAAGGATTGAAGGCGGGAGGAGAAGGGGACGACAGAGGATGAGATGGCTGGATGGTATCACCGACTCAATGGACATGAGTTTGGGTGGACTCCGGGAGTTGGTGATGGACAGGGAGGCCTGGCGTGCTGCAGTCCATGGGGTCACAAAGAGTCAGACATGACTGAGCGACTGAACTGAACTGAACTGACATGCCTCAAAGATCCTGCCTGCTGCAGGTAAGAACCGGGGAGGCGAGGAAGGAAGCCTCATGGAGGATTTGGAGCAGGAAAGTGACAAGAACTGTTTCAAGCTTGGGGGCCGTTTAGGAAGCTGGGACAGTTCACACCGGCAGGAAATGGTGGTGCTTGGCCCCGGCTGGAAGAGTGGTTTGTGGGAAGCAGTTGGATTCCAGATACATTTAAAGATAGAATCAATGAAATGATGCAGAGATGAAGTCAGAGAGTTCTGCAGGAAAACAAAAGACAAACCCACCAAACAATGGTAGAATTGAACAAATTTGTCAGTTCACTTGTCTGTCCAAGTAAGAGAGGACTGAAAAGTTTCCGTTGGAATCAACATCTGGTGAGACAATAGCTAGAGGTGTCGTGGGGTTAAGAGAGGGTTTGTGGTTTTTCTTTAACTTGGGTAATTCTTGAGTATTTTTTTTGGGGGGGGGAGTCTTTTGGTTAGAAGTGAAGAAACTTATCCATGGCAGCTTAGAAAGGGAAAATAAATCTGAAAAAGAATATATTATATATAGGTATCTGAATTATATGTATTTATATAACTGAATCACTTTGCTGTGGACCTGAAACTCTACATTGTAAATCAGCTGTCTTCAGTGGGGACTTTCCTGGGGGTCCAGTGACTGAGACTCTGCCCTTCCGACGCAGGGGGCCCTGGGCTTCGTCCCTGGTCAGAGAACTAGATCCCAGGGGTTGCAACTAAAGGTTCACACGCTGCACCTGAGATCCCACGCGGCCAATAAGGGCTGGCGCTAGTGGTAAAGAACCTGCCTGCCGGCGCAGGGGTACAGAGATGCAGGTTTGATCCCTGGGTCCCGAAGATCCCCTGGAGGAGGGCATGGCAGCCCACTCCAGTATTGTTGCCTAGAGAATCCCGCTGACAAGAAGCCAAGCGGGCTACAGTCCATAGGGTTGCACGGAGTTGGACATGACTCAAGTGACTTAGCACGCATGCACACAGCCAAATATTAAAAAAACCCCAACAACACTATACTTCAATTTAAAAAAGTAAAAAGAGAAATGTATTGGCTAACAATCTAGAAGATTGAAATCTAAGCCTCCGGAAGACTGGGGAAGCCCAACACTAAGAACTTGAGTGGATCTCCTCTCTCTGTCTGTGACCTCTTGTCTCTGGCTGTCTCCTCTCGCAAGTCGTCCTCCTCCACGTGCCAGGACAGGCGCTGTACGATTTGGGTTGATGGTGACACAAGGGCTTAGCTTTCGGAGTGTGTTTCCATATGAGAGGATTCATGGCCCCGCGTCACTCTTTCTGCATTTTCCTGGCTGTTTTTATTTTGAAACATTCTTGGCATTTTCTCTTGGGTCATGTTAAATTAGGTAGAATTGCTGCCTCCGTGATCTGAATATTCTACTATGATTATGTTTCTTGTGGTGCTCTGTGATCAGTGAGCTTCGATGTCAACACTGCAAAAAGATTGTGACTTCCTGCAGACTCAGATGACGGTTAGAATTTTTCAGAAATAAAGGATTTTTAAATGGAGGTATGTTTTCGATTTCTCAGACATAATGCTATTGTGCACTTGCTGCTGCTGCTGCTAAGTCGCTTCAGTTGTGTCCGACTCAGTGCGACCCCATAGACGGCCTCCCACCAGGCTCCCCCGTCCCTGGGATTCTCCAGGCAAGAACACTGGAGTGGGTTGCCATTTCCTTCTCCAGTGCATGAAAGTGAAAAGGGAAAGTGAAGTCGCTCAGTTGTACACTTGCTAGACTACAGAATTGTATACTCGTAACTTTTAATTCAGCAAGCCAGGCTTCAGCAATACATGGACCGTGAACTTCCAGATGTTCAAGCTGGTTTTAGAAAAGGCAGAGGAACCAGAGACCAAATTGCCAAATCTGCTGGATCATCGAAAAAGCAAGAGAGTTCCAGAAAAACATCTATTTCTGCTTTATTGACTATGCCAAAGCCTTTGATTGTGTGGATCACAGTAAACTGTGGAAAATTCTGAAAGAGATGGGAATACCAGACCACCTGACCTGCCTCTTGAGAAACCTATATGCAGGTCTAGTCAAGGCTATGGTTTTTCCAGTGGTCATGTATGGATGTGAGAGTTGGGTTGTGAAGAAAGCTGAGCACCGAAGAATTGATGCTTTTGAACTGTGGTGTTGGAGAAGACTCTTGAGAGTCCCTTGGACTGCAAGGAGATCCAACCAGTCCATTCTGAAGGAGATCAGCCCTGGGATTTCTTTGGAAGGACTGATGCTGAAGCTGAAACTCCAGTACTTTGGCCACCTCATGCAAAGAGTTGACTCATTGGAAAAGACCCTGATGTTGGGAGGGATTGAGGGCAGGAGGAGAAGGGGACGACAGAGGATGAGATGACTGGATGGCATCACCGACTCAATGGACAAGAGTTTGGGTAGACTCCGGGAGTTGATGATGGACAGGGAGGCCTGGCGTGCTGCAATTCATGGGGTTGAAGAGTCGGACACGACTGAGTGACTGAACTGAACTTTTAATTCACTGGGAAACCAGTACATGTGATTCACTTTATTGTGATATTTGCTTTTATTGCCCTGGTCTGGAACCAAACTCCCAACATCTCCAAGGTCTGCCTGTAATAGTGGGTTGTGATGATACTCACTTCGTCTCTTTTTTAAATATTTATTTCTTTGGCTGTGTGGGGTCTTAGTTGCAGCATGTGGGGTCTGTTAGCACTCCCCTGACCAAGGATTGAACCTGGGCCTCCTGCATTGGGAGTTCGGAGTCTTAGCCACTGGACCACCAGCGAAGTCCCCATTTCTAGTTTTTTCTAGTTGAGATACATATCGTGTTTAAGGAAGTATTTGCTTATTTCTATTTTATAGGGAATTTTTTTAAAATCAAGAATGAGTATTTAATCTTACTGAATGTTCTCCCAGTATCTGTGAATACGATCATGTGTTACTTCTCATTTGAACTATAACTTTATCATGAATATATAACTAGATTTCCTAGTATGGGACCATTCTTATATTTCTGAGTTAAATTCTACTTGGCATACTTTTAACAGATGGCTGGATTCTATTAAATACATCATTTAAGATTTTTATGTTTGTGATGAGTGCAGTTAGCCCATAATTTTCTCTGTGTTGTTTTGGGGGGTCAAGGCTGTACCTTCTTGTTAAAAAGAATTTGCAAGTTTCTCAGGCTCTTAAAAACTTGTGCATAGCATTTGAGCTATCTGTTTCTTGAAGATCTGGTAGTGAGTGACTGATAGTTGCCCAGTCATGCCTGACTCTTTGCAACCCCATGGACTGTAGCCTGCCAGGTTCCTCTGTCCATGGAATTCTCCAGGGAAGATTACTGGAGTGGGTTGCCATTTCCTTCTCCAGGGGATCTTCCCGACCCAGGGATCCTGCATTGCAGGAGAGTCTTTACCATCTGAGCCACCAAGGAAGCCTACTATTAAGAGACATTTGTAAGTATAAAGACAGGTCAACTTTAAAAGTATCAGCAGATACATGCTTGACTTTATTTTATAATCTATAGACAATACATTAGAATATGTAATGAATCCATACAACTTTTCCAAAGGAAAACCCAAGACAGAAGTAGAAGATCTGGTAACATCCTCTCAAAAACGTCTCTTGGCTGCAGCGCGCTTGCTTAGGGAGTAGCTCTGGGGCAGTTTTCTGTATTGTAATACATGCCCATGGTTTCTTTCTTTTTTGGCCTTGCCGTGCCGCTTGCAGGATCTTAGTTCCCCGACCAGGGATTGAACCTGCGCTTCCCTGCAGTGGAAGCGAAGAGTCCTAACCACTGGACCACCATGACCATCATTTTTAACGGCTGTAAAGTGTTTTAAGTACTGAGTTACCATAGCTTGTTTCACCTGTGTGGTTTACTGGTCTGGAGAAGGACTGGGTGGTTTTCAAGGAATGCCTCCTGAAATCCAGTTCATGATTATTCCGGAGCTCTGGTTAATGAGAGATAATTCCAAGTTATCAACAGGAGCAACAGCATGTTCATCCACTGAGTGTTGAGGAGGCGCCTGTTAGCATTCTGAGCACCTGGGGTTAGCTCTAATCTCGAGGGAGGCTGTAGGATAGAGCTACTGGGCTCTCAGATGTGCAGTGGGAAGTTTTGGAAGCCTGAGTTGATTTCTTGGTTGCTCACCAGCGACCCTTCAGTGTCCTCATTATACAGTGGCTGGAAGACCCCAGGCCCGGGGTCTTGGAAAGAGTAGGAGGGGCTGGGTTTGAGCCTCAGAAGCTCTTGAGCTACTGGATTCCCAAGCTTCTGTGGCCTTATCTTTAAACTGAAGCCTGAGGATTTTTTAAGCTCAGGTTATCCCACCTTATCAGTTAGAAGTAACAGTTAGAACTGGACATGGAACAACAGACTAGTTCCAAATAGGAAAAGGAGTACATCTAGGCTGTATATTGTCACCCTGCTTATTTAACTTCTATGCAGAGTACATCATGAGAAATGCTGGGCTGGATGAAGCACAAGCTGGAATCAAGATTGCCGGGAGAAATATCAATAATCTCAGCTATGCACATGACACGGCCCTGATGGCAGAAAGTGAAGAATTAAAGAGCCTCTTGATGAAAGTGAAAGAGCAGAGTGAAAAAGTTGGCTTAAAGCTCAACATTCATCATGGCATCTGGCCCCATCACTTCATGGGAAATAGATGGGGAAACAGTGGAAACAGTGACAGACTTTATTTTGGGGAGCTCCAAAATCACTGCAGATGGTGACTGCAGCCATGAAATTAAAAGACGCTTACTCCTTGGAAGGAAAGTTATGACTGATCTAGACAGTATATTAAAAAGCAGAGACATTATACTGTCAACAAAGATCCATCTAGTCAAGGCTATGGTTTTTCCAGTGGTCATGACTATAAAGAAAGCTGAGTGCTGAAGAATTGATGCTTGTGAACTGTGGTGTTGGAGAAGACTCTCAAGAGTCCCTTGGTCTGCAAGGAGATCCAACCAGTCCGTGCTAAAGAAGATCAATTCTGGGTGTTCATTGGAAGGACGGATGCTGAAGTTGAAACTCCAATACTTTGGCCACCTGATGCGAAGAGCTGACTCATTTGAAAAGACCCTGTTGCTGGGAAAGATTGAAGGCAGGAGGAGAAGGGGATGACAGAGGATGAGATGGTATCACCGACTCAATGGACACGAGTTTGAGTGAACTCCAGGAGTTGGTGATGGACAGGGAGGCCTGGCGTGCTGTGGTCCGTGGGGTCACAAAGAGTCAGACACAACTGAGCGACTGAACTGAACTGATCCCACCTTATCAAGTTGCCATGGCGATCTGGAGAGGTCACAGGGGAATGGACTTTATAAACTGTAGTGCATGCTAAGTCGCTTCAGTCGTGCCCAGCTCCTTGCAACCCCATGGGCTACAGCCCACCACGCTCCTCTGTCCATGGGATTCTCCAGGCAAGAGTACTGGAGTGGTTTGCCATTCCCTCCTCTAGGGGATCTTCCTGACCCAAGGATCGAACCCGCATCTGTTAGGTCTCCTGCATTGGCAGGTGGGTTCTTTACCACTAGCACCAGCTGGGAAGCCCCATAAGCTGTAGAGTACAGGGCAAGCATGAGCCATCATCATTGTCAGTACTGTTGAGCTGTTGGCATGGTTACATACCCCATTCAGTGTCTTGCAGAATGAAGTGGACAATCTGTGGCGGGGTGGCGGGAGAGCATGGAGCTGGGCACGGGTGGCTCAGGTTCAGTCCTTGCACAGCGGCGTGCCCTCCTCCACGCTTCCCCAGAGCCACTAGTCTATGAAGGACTCTCCAGACCTGAAGTTCAAAGACGGTGACTTATGAAAGCAGGTCACTCACTGCAGGCAGCGGGGGAGGCTGGATCCCATAGTCCCATTTGGAGCTGGCAGATCCCACTTTGTGATATGGCCCTTGCTCCTTATTCACGGATTCTGTATTTACGGATTTAGCTACTCACTGAAATTTATCCATCACCAACACAGTCAGTACCTTGGGTGCTTTTGTGGTTAATTGCAGATGTGTGCAAAGTGGTGGGAAACTTTGAGTCACCCGGGGTGCATGGTCACAGCTGAGGTTCAACAAGGACACGCCTGCCTCCTTGTCTCAGCTCATCCTTTCTGTGGTCTCCTTGGTTGTTGTTCAGTCACTCAGTCATGGCTGATTCTTTGTGCCCCCATGGACTGCAGCACAGCAGGCCTTCCTGTCCTTCACTATCTCCCGGAGTTTGCTCACACTCATGTCCATTGAGTTGGTGACGCCATCCAATCGTCTCATCCTCGGGGTCTATTTAGTGCCACGTATTTGCATGTTGTGCTTTTTTGGTGGTGATTTTGCCATTTGGAGTGGCCCCCAAGTGTAACGCTGAAGTGTCTAGTCCTGAGCAAAAGAATGCTGAGATGGGCCTTATGGAGAATATACATGTTAGATAAGCTTCATCCAGGCACGAGTTAGAGTGCTGGTGGCCTGGAGTTGAGTGTTAATGACCCAACTGTATACACACACATAATGCAAGATAATGTATAGATCATCTGATGAAAACGCAACCAGAGGCTTGCAGGAGCCCAACCTTGTATTTCTGTAGGAGCAGTGACTCCATATTTGCCAAGTCAGCGTCTGTGGCCACTTGATAGAGCTACCACTACAGTCACCATGGATTAGAACAGGCCGGAGGACCCCGGCCCCACAGGGGAGGCGGCGGTGAGTGCGGAGCTGTCCATGGTGCTGCTCCACGTCTGGGGCTGGAAGCCTGCTGACCTTGGGCTGGACAGAGCCCTGGAGTTGAGGGAGCTCTGCTGGCCTGGCGGCTCCCGGGGCTTCTGACCCAGGGCACGTCTTGGTGAACAGGCTTTGGGACAGGATGCAGCGAGAAAGGGGCTCACCTCTGAGAGAAAGAGCTGGCACTGATTCCACAGCACTGGCCACATGGCGAGGCCGGCCACCCTGTGTCTGTCTGTTCATCCAATTAGCACATCGCGTGGTTCAGGGACACTGCTGGCTGGGGAGTCATCACCTCATCTGAGCAAGCCAGATGTGCAGGGCAGCAGTGTGGAGGCCCCCACAAATACACACATGGACAGAGCTTTACAGCGTGCAGAGGACTTTCCACAATGGCCCCTCTCCCCACCCCCAACCTCACCACTGGTTCCGGGAGAGTGGCAGGTTAGACCCCTCTGACAGAGGGACTCTCTGGGGTCCCCAGGGGTTCAGTGAACCCATCACCCAGATGGGGAGGAGCAGAGAGCCAGGACCTGAGCTCAGGTCGTCTGGTTGCAAAGCCTAACGCTGCGCTGCGCCTCCGCCAGTCTGAGCCCTCACCCTGACCTTGACCCTTCCTAGTTTGGACTTGGACTGTCTCCTCTCCCTCCCTCTTCTGCTCCCTCTGAAGACAGGGAGCCCCTTCTCCACCCCCGTCTCCCTCTCTCTCTTTAATTAGCTTTATGACACTCATCAGAAGTCATACATTCATGGGCAAAAGTGGTATCATCTTACTATTGAAAGTATTAAAGGTGAAAAAAAAAATCAAGCCTGTGTCCTGTGAGGTTCAGCAGCTCCTGCCATTCAGGTGTACGTGTTTCCATCAAGTGTACACGTTTCGTGTTCTGTCTCCGTCGAGGGTGCGTGTCTCCGTCAGGGAGACATGTTCCATCAGGGGTGCGTGTCTCCGTCGGGGGTGCGTGTCTCCATCAGGGGTGCCTGTGTCTGTCGGGGGTATGTGTCCCCGTTGGGGGTGCGTGTCTCCATCGGGGGTGCGTGCCTCCATCAGGCGTATGTGTCTCCATCGGGGGTACATGTCTCTGTCGGGGGTGCCTGTTTCCGTCAGGCGTATGTGTCTCCGCCCGTGTGTGTATCCAGGGCTCCATGTGGTGTAGCAGCTGTGGTCAGGGTGTGAGCCTCTGCTCTTTGGGCAGGTGCTGTGTCACATGCCTTTCGTGTCATGAGTGTCTTGTCTGCTCATCTTCACAGCATCCTTTAAAAGTGTGATGGCGATTCGATTTAGTACACACAGCACAATCTACCGAGATTAAACGTGAGTGATTACTGAATATTATTTTCTTTTTCTCCTAATGTTATGACTACTGCTATATTATTTGCTGTCATTAATACATATGGAATGTCTTTGTGCATAAGGCACTTCCTTATTCCCGTTTTTTTCTTTGCCATAAGATAGAGTCACATAAGCAGGAAGATGCTTGTTTGGCTTCCACAAAGGACACAGTAATTTTTCTTCTCTCACAAGAGCTCCCACTTCAAAGTGTTCTCGCCAGCTTTGGTCGTCATAGCTTTTTATCTACTTTGCCGGAGTATGGTTTATGTCAAATAAACTGTGTCGATGTCAAGTAAGTAACTGAATGAGTTTTGATGGCTGTGAAGGCACCAGCATCGATGCACAGAACGTTCGGGGCGACCACCAGTCTGCTGTCTGTGCCTCTGGTTTCGCCTTTTCTGAAGCATCCTGTGAATGTGGCCTTTCCGTATGTAGCTGTTTTCCTACGTCTGACTTCTTCACTCAGCGTGATGGTTCCGAGATTTATCCTCGGTGCTGTGTCGATCAGTAGTCTGTTCTCATCGCCAGTAACAGGCCACTCAGTGGCTACGCCACGTTCCGTAAGTGTCTCCTCCTGGTTCCCAGTTTGGGTTTATTTAGGAACACAGCATCTGTGAACGTTTGTGTACCAGTGTCTGCAGACACGTGCTTTGTATCTCTTGGGCAAGAACCTGGAAGTGACTGAATCGCTGGTAAACACGTTTAGCTTTATAAAATCTGCCAGTTTTCCTGAGTGATTGTTTCTTCTTTTCTTTCTAGTTTTTTGGCCGCTCTGGGTCTTCGTTGCTGTGTGAGAGCTTTTCCTGCTGCGGTGGGCGGGGGTTAGTCCGCAGTTGCAGGGCCCAGGTTTCTCCTGTTGCAGACACGGGCTGTGGCCCCGAGCCTCAGCAGCTGTGGCCCCGAGCCTCAGCAGCTGTGGCACGTGGGCTTGCTTGCCTCACAGCAGGTGGGGGTCTTAGTTCCCGGACCGGGGACTGACCCCATGTCCCCTGCATTCACAGGTGGATTTTTAACCACTGGACCACGAGGGAAGTCCCCTGGTTATTTTTATAAAAGGCAAATTTGCCTTCTTAAAAATGACAGCTTGTTCTTTCAGTGTGATTTTTTTAATCGCTAGTGAGATTGATATTTTCCCACATTTTACTGAGTGGGTCTGTTTCCTTCTCGGCAGTTACCTGTTTGGGTATTTCACTCATTTATCTGTTGCGGTCTTGCGCATTTTCTTTCGTAACTTGTTATGCTGTGAATTCTTTACATACAGTTATTTATTGTGACTTGCGCTGCCCTGGTTTTCATGTTCCCTTTGATTTCAGCTGTGCCTCTCTTGGACATAAAGGGAATTTTGAGTGTTCAGGGTGGCGGGCGGGTCTTGACTTTCGCAGTCTCTCTTCTTGCTTTATCCTGAGTGTCCCTGGTCTGGCCTCTGCCTGACTGTCCCACCTGTCTGTCCTGCTGCGTCTCTGGGTGTGGCGCCCACAGCCACTCTTGGCAATGGTTCTGGCGTCTCACTGGTGAGAGGCAGGGTACGAGGGGGCTCCCCGACAGAGTAGTTTTCTTCCTCCTGAGTTTGTCATTGGTACTAAATAGTGATACGCTAGTGATAACATCTGTGTGATGTCTGCAGCGAACTCCCAGCCCCTTGTTCCTTTCAGAGGTTAGCACTGGGTCTCCCCACCCATACCTGCGGGGCAGGCAGGGGCTGCAGATGCTCAGGAAGACGGGTGGGGAGGGCCCTGTCTGAGTGCCCAGGTGCCTTCTCAGCGGGTGGCTGGGCCACCTGCCTGTGGAGTCACCGCTTTGAGCCCTGGGCGATCTGAGTCAGAGGCGCTTCGGCCCTTGTGTTGTGTGTGGTCTTGGGGCTTCTTTGAAGGTTTTTCTTGGATCAGAGCCCTTTTGACTGAAAGAAAAGGGCATGTTCGCACCCTGTGTCCTGCGTGGGGCACCTAGGCCTCTGGTGGACAGTGGCTGGGCCACATCTGTGCTGGGGGCACCTGGGCAAGGCACCCACCTCCCTGAGTTCGTCTCCTGTTAAGTTGGGCCAATCCGTTTATTCACGCAGCATTTATTGAGTACCTGTTGTGTGCCTGGCTCTGTTCTGGGCACTACACTCAGATGGTCATCCAGGCAGGTCCCTACTCCTGGGAGGCATTTGTGCAGCGGGGGACAGTCGTGAAACCCCATAGTGATGGCGGCAAAACAAGGTGAGGAGGAAGGAGCACCTCCAGCACGTTTAATGTGGGGTCTGAAGTGGTTCCCTGAAGACAGGAGAGCCATCTGAGCTGCAGCGGGAGTGGCAGGAAGGAACCCCCTGTGTAAAGGCTCCAGGGTAGAGGGGCAGGCAACCCCAGGAGGCCAGCGGGGCTGGTGAGTGGCGAGGGGAGGGGCTGTCACAGGGAGTTTTCTTAGAACTTTGGCTTTCATTCTGAATTCCATGGGAAGGTTTGAAGGGGGACAGGAGCCGACTTTAAATACAGACCCTGTAGCTGTGGTGTGGGGGGCGGACTCGGGGGTGAGAGTGGATGGGGCCGTGGATGCAGTCCAGGGGAGCTGGCCCCCGCCACCCCGGGAGGGGAAGGACCTGGGTGTGGTGCCCGCCATGCTCTCTGACGGCTGAGGGGCTGCTGGCAGTTTCTGGGAGAAGCATCCAGGCGGTGGGCTGGTGGTTCGGGAGCGGCCCGTCGAGGATGGGGGCACCGGCACAGGGTGACCTTCCAGCTGAACCCCACGAGCCCCTGTGTCGGGGGGAACACGGGTAGGCAGTGTGCTGCGGCTCCCTCGCTAACTGGGCCGGATGGGCTGTGAAGAAAGCGATCGCTCAGCATTTACAGCAGGGAAATGGGACCCCTTGTGCGGACCTGCTGGGACAGGCCTGGCGGCACGTGGAACCCTGGAGGGCACGTTGGCGTGTATTTTGTGCCGTCTCCAGCACGCCAGTCCTGCACGCAGGACCCCACCCCCACCCCCAAACTCAAGGACCTTCCCTTGTCAGAACCTGGGGCTGCCAGCTGCCTGCTGAGCGCTTTGCGTTCATTATCTGGGTCCATCACATTGCATTTTCCAGAGCCTGAGTGTGTGCGTGTGTCTGGTCTGACAGGTCTGAGGACTCAGCAGTTTCTAGCTCTGGGATCTTGGGCCTCTTTTTCTGACTCCTGAAAGTCAGTCTCTTCTCTTGTGAAATCAGGCAGCAACTGTAACAGGCTGTGGGCAAAGTTCAGTGAGACGGCCCGCACGGCTCTGGCAGGGGCTCAATATGGCAAATGCAGGAAGAACCGTGGCCGCCTACCTGGTGCCGTGGGTACCACCAGGCTCCTTCTGCTTGCAGAATAAAGAGATCGCCAGAGGGCGTATGCTCTTGAGCCTGAGTGATGTGGATGGTGAACTTGACTCACTGTGGCAGGTGGTGGGGTTCAGAGCCCTGACCCACTGGGTGTGGAGACCACAGCGGCTGCCGTAGCCCCTCTGAGGGACCAGGAAGCAGTGGGTGTGGGCAGTCTTGGAGCGTTGAGTCTAGAAGGCCTTCTGCTGGGCTGGGGGCTCAGAAGGAGCTGAGATAAACTGTCCCGGGAGAGTTCTTGCTTTGTTAGGAAGAATGCACCCACCACCCCCGCCACCCTTGATTTTGTGCAGAGGGCTTTAGGGGTGTGAGTTGGGCGCTGCCTGTTGTCACAGGGGTCAGTCTGGGGGTCCTGGCCTTTGCCCCTGAAGCTGATGGGTGACCTTTGTCTTGATAAGGCTCACCGGCCTGGGCCCCTGACTGATGAGACCCCCTTCTGTTTTCCTTCCGTGGGAGCCAGCTAGGGTGTGGGCCTGGGTGGGCTGCAGACCCCCTGGGCGCAGAGGGCGGGAGCCTGTGTCGGAGAGCTGATGTAAACAGGGCCGGGGTGTTCAGAACTCCAGGGCCTGAGGGCTGAGCCCCGCCTCACCCCCCATCCCTGCAACGCCCTGGAGGAGTGGGTGTGGGCTGCAGGCCAGGGGGTCTGACCACTTGTGAGGCCCCGAGGGTCCCGCCTCCACGGGTTCCAGAAGACAAATGCAAGGACTTAGGGTGATGAAGTCGCTTGGGGAGAAGAGGGAAAGAAACCAGCAACAATGTAGTATCTCGGGTTTCTAAGCGATAACTCTGCAGCACATCTTGTGGTTCCATCAGGTCTGTGCAGACGCCCACCTTGTCTAGGTCCCGTGGGCCAGCCACGTCTGCGGTGTCTGCCTTCACCCCCAGGAAGCTGGGGATCAGAGCGGTCCCTGGGCTGGCCCGCGGTCACACAGCTAGTGCAGAGCTGGAGCGGAACCTCTCAGCCTTCCTACTGGAGCCTGTTGAGCTTTTTTCCTCCTTGTGTGGGAAAGAGGACCATAACGATCTAGGTATCAGGAAGAAATACTGTCGGTAATAAGAAGCAGAGTCAGCCGGCGTGCTGGAAGGCTGCCTCCCTCCTGCCTGCAGCTGAGCCCGGCAGGCAGAGGGGCAGCTGTCCCTTTAAGTCAGATTCCCGGGGTGGGGGTGGGGAGGGAGGTGCCGGCAGGAGATGGATGGATCTCCCCTCCTGAGCCCTTGGGGCTCCCCGCCAGACAGGCTGCCAGACAGCCTGCCGAGCCTTCCCTCAGATCCAGGCTTCCCTTCCCCGTGCGATGCTGCTGATTCATCCTGGGGCTGGAGTCCGCGGTGCTGCGGGGCTCGGGGCCTCCCGCGGAGGTGCCCTTGGGCCTCTGCGGGCGCCCGTGGGGGCTGGGGCTCCGCACATCGTGGAGGTCTGCGGGGGGCAGGGCGGGGGGCCGGGGCTCGGCCCAGGCCCCTCACAGTACCCCCCCATCCCCTCTGGCCTCCCTGCGCAGGGTGCTTCAAGGACGACCGCATCGTCTTCTGGACGTGGATGTTCTCCACCTACTTCATGGAGAAGTGGGCCCCGCGCCAGGACGACATGCTCTTCTATGTGCGCCGGAAGCTGGCGTTCGCGGGCAGCGAGGGCGCCCTGGACGGGCGGAAGGTGAGCGCCCTGGACCGCCCCCCACCCCCCAAATGGGTCTGCAGGCTTGTGGGCCGGGGGTCTGCAGTCCTCCTCGCGCGTGTTAGGAGGGGAACGCGGTGTTCATTCAGTGCCCGCCAGGTGCCAGGAGCTGGGCGGGGACAGTCACACATGTGTCCCGTGGTGGGACGCGCGGGCCTCATGTGGGTATTATTACTGAGCTTCCCCACGAGCCCGGAAGGCAGCGATGAGTATCACTACAGTGCCTTGGAGGAGACATGTCCAGAGGCTGGGTGGTCTGGCGGGCATCTCATCCTTAGTAAGTAAATAGAAGAGCAAAGACGTTGACTCCAGAGGCTGGGTCCAGCCTGACCGTGGGCAGGTGACCTGGCTTGGTGATGGTGGTGATGCCTGCCAGCCCCCGAGCCCTCACCTCACCCCCGACAGGGGCTCAGCTCTCTGCCTCTCCCATCTCCCATGTCTTCCCAGCAACTGGACAGGACAAGAGTTGTTATCCCTTTTTTACAAGAAGAGACCAAAGGCTCGCAGGTGACTTGAGTCACCTCTGGTGTTTAATCCACTTAAGTTTCAGTCGACAAGTTAATAGAACAAGCTTTGCATGTCTTTCAGAAGCTTTATTTAGTGTTTTGTAAAATATCGAAGCAACCTGTATGCCAAACATACAAAGGCGTTGTTTTCATTTAAACACAAAAGTGCCTCGGGAAGTGGAGATGGGTTTTTGCAGCCTGCCTGCCCAGCGCTTGTGACCCCGCGCTGGGGCTTGGTGGCCGGGGCTCATGCCTTCCCTGCCTTGTGCCTGCTCTTTGAGCCTGATTGTGCAGGATGGGCTTTCTGCAAACAGATAGCCTGGTGCCTGCTGCAAAGGAGACATGGTGGCCTGCATGCCTGCAGCCAAATGGCTGGTCCGATCCGGCTGCATGACAGGCGGGAAGACCTGGGGGTGGGCCAGGGTGCTCTGGTGACCATCTGGAGTCTGCAGCAGCTGGCCGTGTGACCGGGTTGTCACTGGGGCCAGTGGACACTGGGACCCTGAAGTGCATCACGCAGAGCCAACACAGTCTGGGTCACTATAGTGACCAGAAGGGAGGGGAGTGGTCAGCGGAGGCCACCTGAGTGAGGTGGGTCTTGAAGGAAGGGCAGATATGGTCCCAGCAGAGGGGCCGGTGGCCGAGCAGTGGGCCTGACCGTCTGCTGAGGTTTAAGTTTCAGATTTTTTTTTTTTTTTCAAAATCTTGGTGGTTGTTTAGAGGAAGCATGTTGAGACCAGAGGCGACAGTAGGGGTTAGTGTACCTGAGACGCGGTCGTGCCTTGAATGTTGGTGCCTGGAGAGGCCCCAGCTCTGGTCAGGGAGGGTTTTCTTGGCCGATCTGGCCTTGACTGCTCCAGTGGGCAGGCAGGGCTCAGGAGGGGTCCGCTTTGTGGGCTCCCAGAGTGGCCAGGCAGGGAGGTGAAAGGAAGCTGCAAGTGCTGGCTCCTTCTCTCTGGGAGAGAACCCTGGACTCAGGCCTGAGCAGTTTTGGATCCAGAGGCCTGAGGCTGTGTGTGAGGTCCCCTGAAGGCTGGGCTGGGGCCGTGTTGACAAGGGCAATGAGGGGACCCCGAGTTTGGGAGCGTGTGGCAGTCTAGCTATGCGCATGCTGGAACGTTCCATCGCACCCCTGCCCAGAGCGCTCTGCAGGCCCTTCTCTCCCAGCACTGGGAGGACAAGATGACTGAGTCTTGGCCGGGCCTCAGGGAGCACTCCCTCACACCCCTGCCCCCGGCCCGGTCTGCTGGGACCCACGGCGTGGCCAGTGGCACGTGGAACGGTTGGTGCTGTGATGCGGTGAGGAATGGGGTGGCTGGGGACCCACAGAGAGGAGGAGGCAGCATCTGCCGGAATGTTGTAGGTCAGAGCGAGGGGATGACGGTGGACGGAGGACATTTGTGGGGAGGGGCGAGCCAGCACACGCACGACAGGCCCTGCCGGGGTGGGTCTGCGGTATCTGAAAGGCAGCAGGCGGGCGACGCAGCGGGGGAGAACCCACGGGTCTGGAGGTGCGAGGTGGATGGGGCGGGGGAGGAGGGAGACCACACAGCTGCTCCCGCGCAGCCTCCCTGCCCGCCTCTGCTGCGAAGAGCAGAAAGGAAAGCCCCTGGCCGGCGCGCTGTGGGCGCTGCTGCAGGGCCTGCGCACTGCGGGCTCTCTGCGGCAAGCCCGGCTGCCTCCCGCCCCCTCCTCATCCGGCCGCGGAGCTGGTACCCAGTTGCCGTAGCAACCCGAGGGCCTCCTGCGGGCTCCGCTGGTGTAGAGGGTGGCTGGCTGGACTGGCTGCCTGTGGGCTGGGCCAGGATGCTGGGATCCCCCGCCCTGCTGGGGGGCCCAAGGGACGACCTCGGTGGGAGGCTGGCTTCTTGATGAGACCCCGGGGTCGCGAAGCCAGAGAACCCAGGAGGGAGATTGGAGCCCAGGCCCCGCGTGGGAGGGGCCAGGGAGGAGAGGATGCCCCTGGGGCGGGGGGGCGGGGGTGCTGGGACTCACCTCTGCCCTGGGCCTCACAGCTGGCGGAGGCCGAGCCCGAGGTGGAGGTGGAGGTGTACCGGAGGGACTCCAAGAAGCTGCCAGGCCTCGGAGACCCCGATATCGACTGGGAGGAGAGCGTCTGCCTGAACCTCATCCTGCAGAAGGTGCCTGGCGCGATGGGCAGGGCTCCCGGCGTGGGGGCGGGGTGCTCGAAGGCCCCGGGCACGCGGACCCCTGAACTCCCCTGTCCCGCACCCCTTCCAGCTGGACTACATGGTAACCTGTGCTGTGTGCACGCGAGCCGACGGCGGGGACATCCACATCCACAGGAAGAGGTCCCAGGTGAGCCCGCGGCGCCCAGGGGTGCCCCTCCCGCTGCCCTGCCCTGAGGGGAGGCTGACCCCAGAATTTCCCTGCGGCCTGGGGGCCTGGGTCCAGCTCAGGAGCCCTGAAGCAGGTCCTCCCTCCCAACGGCTCCTTCCCCAGCGGCTCCTGGGGCCCTGGCGACCCATGCCTTACAGCACACCCCACCCCAGCGCGTGGCTCCGGGCCCGGGTGCAGGGCTCAGTGGGGGTTTCACTCAGCCCCTTCCAATCTTTTTCTTTCCAGCAAGTGTTCGCGTCCCCCAGTAAGCACCCCATGGACAGCAAAGGGGAGGAGTCCAAGATCAGCTACCCCAACATCTTCTTCATGATCGACAGCTTCGAGGAGGTGGGGGCTCTGTCTTGGTCTGGCTCCCCCGCAGCCACCCCCCAGGCCTCACATGCCTTCAGGAGGGAGGTGGGGGCAGGGCTGGGCTCCCGCTCTCCCTGCTGCTTCCTTGACTCAGGGCAAACGAGTTCACTGGGCTCTGAGCCTTAGTGTTCTCATCTGTAAAATGGGCGTCAGGGTTGAAAGATCAGAGAGCTCACGCGTGGGAGGAGGCATCATCAAGTCCTGCAGAGCGCTGCCCGGGCAGGAGGGACGGTTATTACCACCCTCGAACCCTAAATGAGGCCTCCCCACCTTGGGATCCTAGGATGTCTGCGATGGGTGGGGCTCCGGAAGTTACAAAACTGGGGCCTGGGGCAGCTCACTCAACTGGGAAACGCGGGGTGCTGGGAAGCCAGCTGCGCCCCCTGGCGACCCTGCCGGCTCCTGTCAAGCCAGCCTCCTGTCGAGGTCTGGGCAGTGGAGCTGCTCCCCCCACCACCCACAGTGAGGGCAGGGGCTGGGGGCCCGGGAGCACCCACGAAGGATGGGGCGTGGGCTGCAAGTCGCTTCTCGATTTGGTTGGTGTCTTGAGCATTTCAGTTCAGGGGGCTGAGCGCCCTCTCAGACTCACACAGCTTGTCCACAGCAGAGCTGAGATTGAAGCCAGAGTCTGGACCTCAGAGCTCAGCCTGCACACAGCCCCCCGCCCTGCCCCATGGGCAGTGACTCTCGTGGGGGCAGGCTGTCCGGTCCCCTGCAGACGGTCACCCCCCCCAGACAGGCAGTCTGTGAGGCTTCTGAGCTGGTGCCCACATACACGCCCTGACGGCCGGGGCAAGGCTGGGGCGGGTGGGCTGTGCACCCATAGCTGGAGGTGGAGAAGACACTTGAAAGCGGCCAGACAGTCCCCGTGAACTGTTCTACTTCCTGGTGTCGCTCCGGTGGACAGTGAGAGGGTGGCACATCCTTTTCCTGTTCCAGAGTCACTTATGACCTTAGCCCCTTGTAGACGCTGCCCCTGCCCACGGGTGGGATGTCCCCCTTGCTGCGCGGGTCCCCGTGGAGTGGTGGCAGGCCTGGGGGCCTTGGGCAAAGGCCTTCACGTCTGTGGCTCAGCGTTCTCCCCTGTAAAGGGGGAGTTTCCAAGCAGCCCTCCCTGGGTCAAGGAGCCGGGCAGGGGGCTGGGAGCCGGGCTGTGCTGGGGGCCGGGGGCAGCCAACCGGTGCCATCGCTGCGTCTGCCTCGCGCCCCCCAGGTGTTCAGTGACATGACCGTTGGGGAAGGGGAGATGGTCTGCGTGGAGTTGGTGGCCAGTGACAAGACCAACACGTTCCAGGGAGTCATCTTTCAGGGCTCCATCCGCTACGAGGCGCTCAAGAAGGTGTATGACAACCGCGTGAGTGCAGGGTGGGCTGGGTCCAGGGGGCGATCACCCCGCAGCCCCCCTGCCCGCGCCCAGCTCTGCTGTGCCTGGCCCACCCCAGAGCTCCTGCAGCGCCCCCAGTGCCCCTCCTAGGCGGCTGGGGCCTGGGTCACGTGGGGCTCTTCCCAGGAAAACCCTCCTGGGATTATTGGTCCCCGACAGATGGGACCGAAGGGAGAGGAGTCCAGGTGGATGGGTGCCCTCCTGCCGCTGGGCTCCGCCCCGGGTGTCCTCTCTCTGGACCCCGGGGCAGGGGACGAGGAGGTGGTCTCTGTCCCCAGACGGGGTGTGGTCGTTGGGGCTAAAAGGCGTCAGACAGGGATGCGAGGGTGCCGGCACTGCCCCGCCTTGTGGGCGAGCCCGGGTCAGGTGGGGCTGGGTCTCCCCGGAGCGGGGCTGGCGGCCCTCGGGGGCTTCTTGAGGGAGGGTCCCCCGGCTGCTGGAGCCCCCAGGGAGCGGGCACCCCGCCTGCCTGACTCCGTGCCCCCGCCTGCCCGCCCGCAGGTGAGCGTGGCGGCCCGCATGGCCCAGAAGATGTCGTTCGGCTTCTACAAGTATAGCAACATGGAGTTTGTACGCATGAAGGGGCCCCAGGGCAAGGGCCATGCTGAGATGGCCGTCAGCCGCGTGTCCACCGGCGACACGTCCCCCTGCGGGACCGAGGAGGACTCTAGCCCGGCTTCGCCCATGCATGAGCGGGTAAGGCTGCGCAGCTCGGGGAGGGCCTCTGCCCTTCCCTGAGGCCTGCCTCCCACCACCTCCCTGGTCCTTCCCGCCCCCCAGCCCCCCGAGAGGTAGGTGTCATGGTCCCCACCCCTCTGGGGAGGAGGCCGAGGTTCAGAGAGGGCAGGTGACTGGCCCGGGGTCACACAGAAGGTTAGTACCTGGGCCCCGAGCTGCCACGGTGGCAGGGCTCAGCCAGCGGGGTCCCAGCACCCGCCCTGGTGGACCTGCTGGGTGGGGGCGGGCACCCAAGCGGCCTTTCCAGGGGGCGAGATGGGGACGATGATGGATGAGCTCCAGCAGGGTTGGCCAGAGCCTCGAGACCCTGGGGCCCCCCAGCTGGTCTCTGCCGGGGCCGCTTGCCAACCAGATGCTGGGCCCCGGAACTGCTGGCGACTGCCGCAGCCATGGACGGGTCCGAGTCTTCCTGTCTGCAGAGCTGGGCACCCCCAGGCCTGCGGGGGTTCCTTGCTCTGCCCCCTGCCATGTGGCTCATGCAACAGCACTGAGCCTCTGAGCCCTTTCTAGGCTGCTGTCCTTCCCCGGGGGCCGGGAAGCTGACCTCAGTGGCAGCCTTATTCCCAGAGCCTCTGGGGTGGTGGGCGGGGGGCAAGCCCAGGGCTCAGGCAGGAGAAAATACCCAGCCCATCGGCCACGTTGCCCGTGTTGGGGGCTCCAGAGGAAACCGGGGGTCTTGAAGGAGGAGTGCGTCCCCCCCGGGCGTCTCCAGGAGGGGCTGCAGGGTGGGCTGCAGTCCGGGCACTGCTGCTGCATGAGCTGGGACAGTCTCTCCTCTCTGAGCCTCAGTTTGCTCACCCGGAAATGGGGTGAACACACACCCGCCTCCCGAGGTGTTGGGGACTCAGGAGCCAGGGCATCAGGGCCCCTCTGGGGGTGGGGCCGGCTGGGGCATCTGCCTGGAGAAATGGCCCCCGAGCGTGTCAGTCCAAGTCCCCGCTGGCACGCCCGAGGTCAGGGAGCTGTGCGCACCCTGCCTTTCACTCTAAGCTCACCGTCACGCGTCCTCCCGGCAGTCAGGGGGCACTTTGCTTTCTCTTGTTGTGTCTTTTTTTGTTCGCTTTGAGTTTCCTGCAGTGAATGTGTTTTGTAAGCAGAGCAGAAACGACAAACGCTCTCTTTCTGTGATGATGGGTGAGAATTCTGAGCAGAGGCGTCTGTTGTCTTGGGAACAGAGGTGGTTTGTCTCTGCGATAAGGAGCCTTATCCCCCTTGGTTCTCAGGTGCCCACTGAGGCTAACAAATGTGTGCGTGACAGCCCTCGTGAAGATGTGGCCTGGGCTCAGGCGGGACAAGCCTGGATGCCAGTTCTGGCCGCGTGTTTGCCCAGTGACCACAGAGAGGTTACTGGACCAGTCCGGGCCTTCATCTTCCCATCTGTCAAATGGGGGTGCTGGTCTTTCTCTCCCAGGGTGGCCGTGGCGGGGAAGGAGGCATTGCCTGGGAAAGCCCCTGGCCCCCAGCAGCCGGGGGAGCTAGGGTCAAGGGGCGGGGCCTGCCAGGGTCGTCCCAGCGCTGCTCGGGCGCCCCGCCTCTGTGCTCCCTGCCTTCCTTTCCCAGAGGGGTCGTTTGTAACCAGCGCATGACAAATACAGACTCTGTGTGTTGTGGTTTCTGGTGTTTGCTTTTCTATCTTCTAAAAACCTTCCCTGGCTTGTGGGAGGACCGTCTGGAGCCCAGCGGCCGCCGGGACTCTGGTGGACGTCGGAGCCATGACGAGGAGGCTGACGGGGCTCCCGAAGTTTCAGTCCCAGCTCACCTTGTTCCTCAGATTCTTGTTTGCATGGGGAGGAGGGAGGAGATGGGCCACGTTCCCTCTGCCTGGAACGCCCTTCCCCCCCTTCTTCACCTAGCGAACTCCTACTCGTCCTTCAAGACCCAGCTCAAGCGGCGTCTCCTCCGGGAAGCCTTTCGTGATTTCCCAGGCTTTTGATTCCTTTTGCCTGCGTGCTCGCCTGTATCCTGTGCTTCCTTTTTTTTTTCTGTCTTTAACAACCAACATTCAGTCTGTGGTTGTCAACTTTTGGGTCTCTCACCACCCCCGGCAGACTGTGAGCTCCTTGAGGGCAGGGACCCGGTCGTGTGCTCCCCTGAGTGGGTGTGGAGAATGGTTGGTGATGGGCAGTGTGGTTAGAAGAGAGGAGAGCAGGAGATGGAGGGGTGAACTGTTTGACCACTGCATTTCTGTGGAAGGACGCTGGGGGAGAGAGGGGACAGGAGATAAAAGCCAGGAGAAGAAATTAGAGGGAAGAGCATGGCCTTAGGGGCAGCAGACCTGGGGTGCAGCCCAGCGTGGCCGCCGTCTGCTGGGTGACCTTGGCCCCGCCAGGGTGGCTGTCCCGCCTCAGCCGGTTCTCACGTCAGGGGTGGTTGGGAAGGTTCCGGGGATTTGGTGCCTGGAGGGTGCTCGTCCCGCGTGAGCAGCCAGGCTTGCTCTGTGCTCCGATGACCCCTGGCGGGCGGTTGAGGCCCCAGGTGGGCGGCTGGGTTCTTCCCGGGGCAGAGCTGGTGGCCAGCGCCCACCGAGCCCCAGGCTGGCTACGCTCTGCAGGCGGGAGACGGGTGGGCGCCAGGGCCCCCCTAGGTCAGCGGGCTGCCCTGGTGACATGCTCCTTGTTCCCAGGTAACCTCCTTCAGCACACCCCCAACCCCTGAGCGGAACAACCGGCCCGCCTTCTTCTCCCCATCCCTCAAGAGGAAGGGGCCCCGGAACCGGATCACGGAGATGAAGAAGTCTCACTCGGCCAACGACAGCGAGGAGTTTTTCCGGGAGGACGACGGGGGAGGTGACCCTGCTGCTCCCCCGCCCCCCGGCCTGCGGGGCCTCCTCACTCCCTTCTGCACATTCAGAGAGCCAGGGGGCCATGCGCCTGCCCATCCTGGGCGGGGGTGGAGTTGTGGACAGACAGCAGACGGCCACCGAAGGGAGCCCCCAGCCCCGGCTCAGTGTGGCCGGCAGTTGGCACCTGATTTCAGGGGCTCCGAGGGGAGGGCTCTGGGCGCGCGCGTGCTGTTCCCTCCCTCTGCGAGGTGCCCTATGGCCCTGCCGCCTTCAGTGAGGTGTCCCTCGGGGCTCACCTGCCCTCCTCCCTGAGCCTGGGCCGTCTGTCCAGCGGCCTCCTGGTCGTCTCTGCCCGGGTGTCTCCGTGGTCCTCAATCACACCTACTCGGTCCTCAGGCCTCCCTGCTCCCTTTTCCGCCCTGCGTGGGCCCTGCCGTGGGAGCAGTACCGCGGGAGGGCAGGGCCGTGTTTATCAGAGGGGCGGCAGGAGGCCGTTGGAGGAGCTTAGAGGGTCCTGATCGGCAGGACCGAGGCAGAGGGCCTGCTGGACAAGACCCTGGCCGGGGCTGCAGACCCCAGCCCAGGCCTTGACCTGCTCTCGAGTGGGCTTGGGCAGTGCCGCCCTCCTGGGTTCCTTCCAGGCCAGCGGGAAAGTGTCCACAGTGCCCACCTGCCTCCCCGGTGGCCCACCGGCCGGGTGATGGTGCCGGGTCGTCCCAGCTGTACCCCCATACCCCTCCGGGGAGAGGACCAGAGCGGGGCAGCCGTGGGGCCCGGCACAGCAACAGGCCCGGGCCTACAGGGGAGGCGCTCCAGGACCGGGGCGGGGGTGTCAGGCTAGAAGGCACAGGGGGCTGGAGGGCAGTCAGGAGGAGGTCCGGTCAGGTCGGAGGTCGAGCTGGGCCGGGGAGGGGTCACCTGGGTGGGAGGTGTGCTCCGCTCCGCGGCCCGGGCCTGACACGCCGTCTCCGCTGCAGCTGACCTGCACAACGCCACCAACCTGCGATCTCGCTCCCTGTCGGGCACGGGGCGCTCCCTGGTCGGGTCCTGGCTGAAGCTGAACAGAGCAGACGGGAACTTCCTTCTCTATGCACACCTAACCTACGTCACTTTGCCGCTGCATCGGATTTTAACAGGTAACTCTGACTTTGGGGTGGGACCTCTGGGGGAACCACGACCCCTAAAAAGTACTCCTGTGGGCAGTACTCGGGCACCACGCCGTCCCCCTGGAGGGGCTTCAGACCCTCAGCACGTGCGTGCTACTCGAGGGGTAGGCGGCCCCACGGGGGCCGTGGCTCCAGAGTCAGGCTGCCTGTGTGAGCCCTGCGCCCTGAGCCCTTGCCCCGTGGTGCAGCCGTTCCAGGCGCGCGCATTGCCCCGTTCCTGTCCGGAAGGAGGGTGAGCCCAGCCCCGCAGGTCCCCAAGGGCTGGAAGAGCGCCTTGAGGGCTTCCCTCACAGATGGAGCACTGGGAAGGTCCCCGTGCTCCCTCTGCGAGCACAAGGAGGGTCACCCTTCCCTGTCTCCTCCACGCCCCCTCCTGCCACCCTAGACATCCTGGAAGTTCGGCAGAAGCCCATCCTGATGACCTAGCCGTGTGCGGAGCCTGCGCGGAGCCCCCCAGCCCTGCCCAGTCCTGGGAGTGCTGCCAAGTGCCTACCTGCCCACCGCCACTGGGGTCTTCCAGGACCACCCAGCGCCGGAGCCGGAGCCAGGCGGGGCCGCTCGACTCCTGGGGCCAGGGCCGACTCCACGAACACCAGCCCAAACTGAAGTGCCTCTTCCTCGTCCCTGCTGGCCCTGCTCCGGCCCCTGCGCCCGCCCACCCACCACCCTCAGCCTGTCTTTGGGGGAATCCTCTGCACCCCGAGGAGCAGATCTGCCAGTAGGCCGCAAGAGAGCAAGGGAGTAGCCAGCGGCCAGCCCGCAGACCCGACGCTCACCTCCCAGCAGACAGCAGGGAGACCACCTGGCTGGAGCTGCGCCACGTGTCCAGCGCTCACGGAAAACCGGTTTAAGATGTGGTGATGCTGATCCGATGAGTTAGTCCCGATCGTCTGTCCCCCGGCTTCCCCACAGTCGTCTTTAGATGGGTTTCCACAGGGAGCACGGCCGTCTGCTGGCTCTACCCTGGGCTGGGAATACCTCACCCCGCGCCCAGCTCCAGACCGGCCCTCGTCCCGCCAGAATGGCCTTTGCTTCCAGCCAAAGAGCATCAGCCACATACACACACCTCCAACCTGGAGACGACCTGTCTGCACCTCGGCGGACGTGACCTGCAGTACTGGGGTCCTGAGGGCAGGAGGGAGGGGTCGTACCCAAACAGGAGAAGGGTGGGGTCCTGCTGGAAGGGCGGACGGTGCGCCGTGGGGTCGACGTCCTCCCAGGAAGTTCCAGGCCGAGCCTCCGTCCTCCGCGGCCAGGGCAGGGGCTGGAGCGTCTAGTCTTCCCTGCTTTCCTGGAGCTCATTTTCTTTGACTGGGTGTGCGGGTCCCACCTCTTAGGCCAATCAGTGAGGCAAAGAGGCATTGGCTTCCCCATGGCCTGGGGCTGGTCAGGCCTCCTTCCAGCTTGGATGGAAGGTTTCTGTGTGTGGGGACACAGCGTGCTCCTCTCAGAACCGCGAGCCTCCCCGGGAGCAGAAACGTCGCTCCTGCCGCTTCCCACGGGATAAGCCGTCAGCTGGGTCTCTGCTGCTCTGTGCGCACCCTCAGGGGTATCTGAAGGGTCTCTGGTGTGCGGGTAGCGACCCCCCTGGGGGAGGAGAGGGGGAAGGAGGAGGGGCTCGTGTTCCCGTCCGTTTCTGTCCTTCGTGCTCCAAGGGTTTGCTTCGAGCTCCGGGAAACGGGGACTCCTTTGGGGCTTCTCCAGATTTTGTATGCTGTTATTAAAAGCGAGCTACTGCATTTCATTCTGCCTCAGTTTGCCCACCTGTGAATGGGGCTGATACCACCTACCTCACTGAAGTCTCCAGGGTTCCAGCGCACGACCAGGTCAGGGTGAGATGGCCAGTCATTCCGCATAGCTCAGCTCAGGTGTCGGGTCATAGGAATGCTTTCCTCCCCCTCCCTGCCCACCCCAACCCTGCCACCCGGGCCAAGAAGGCGAGTGGTGGGATCGGGGCGAACGTTCTCGCCTTCTCTGACGGCACCCGGCTCACCCACGTTCGGCCGCATCTCAGCTCCTCACATGATTTGACCGTCTGACGTCCCAAAGCTGCGTCTTCCAGCCCCAGAGCGCTGGAGCAGAGCTTCATGGATCTGGGAGCCCGGCCCAGGGTCCTGAGACGGGGGTTGAGTGCTCCCTGGGCTCCTTTCCTTCCTGGTTTTCTGGGGTCTGAAGGCTCTGGGCCCCGACCTCGGGAGAAATGCAGTCCTGACTCGTCTCCCGGCGGCGAGGTCGTTCAGCACACGGGCAAGTGCAGGGCCCTCCCCGTCGTCAGCGGTGAGGAGCCGGAGGAGGGAATAGGCTCCCCTGTTAAGAGCCTCGTAGGGTAACTGAGGGCCAACTGCAGGAAGGTTGTATGCGTGCTTTGCAGATCTTAGAAATGAGGGCCTGGGGTTAGCGATCACAGCTCACTCGTAAAGCGCGTGAACAGACGCACAGCATGGTTTGGCCGTTTCGTATCCAGCGTTGAAGAGTCCCTGGCGTATACAGGCGCAGCGCTAGACATTTAGGTACCGTCATCACCCCTGTCTTAGAGACGAGGAGGCCGCCACAGAGAGGTTAGGTGAACTGCCCGAGACTGAACCGTGAGCAGGGCGACAGGAGCACAGCCCAGGCGTCCGGCCCCCATGGACACTGAGCCGCGACCCCCTGCCGCCCCAGGAGCCGAGCTTGCTCAGTCTTATACGCTCCCCAGGGCACTTCTGACACTCGATTTAAACAAGCATAGAGGCGTTTGGTCACTAGGCAGTAAGCCCTTATTCTGAGTTTTGCGTTTTTCAGTCCCAAATGACTTCAGTAACAGAGTCACAGAGAGGCAAGTGACAGCTGGAACCAGGCCTCCAGCGTCCTGGGGCGTCTCAGTGTTGCCATACCTCACTTCCTGTATGGCCATCTTTCATTTTGCAGGAACATGCCTGACTTCTGTAACATGGAGGTGGCCAGAGCTGTGGACATGTCTTAAGTGGGAACTGGATTCATGTCCGGGGTTCCTTTGAAGAAACCTGTAACCTTTAAGCTTTTTAAGGACATTAGTGAGGCCATTCCCTGCTTTACAGTGAAACGTCTCTGTCCTGCAGCCAGGCCAGGCCTGCTGTCTGTTCGCATCTCCCAGCGCCTGAGGGTTCAGGCAGCATTTAGCCTCCATTCAGTGTCTGATAGAAGGAATGTTCAGTTGTCTGTGAAAACAACTGAGCCTTGTTACTTCAAAAGATTATTATTTAAAACAAATATCATTTAAAACATTCGGTAACAGAGAAGTTGTCAAAGACAAAGTATTCTATAGCCAGTCAGCTTGGAGATAGCGTGGGTTTTCTGGTGAGTCAGAGCCTTGCTAACATTTGGGCTTTTCAAGGACTGTGAGCAAAGCATCAGAAATCAACCAGGTGTCTACCAAAGATGCTAATAACAGGAAGGCATGTTCCTGGTGTGATTTTTTTTTTCAAAGAATCTAGCTAGAATCAAACCAGGATTTCTTTTTGCTATTTTAATCACATAAACTAGTCAGTAAACATTTTCGAAGAATGATGTGAAAACATCATCTTTTTTTCTGTTAAAAGACATTCCAGAGAAAGTCCCTATGCAGTTACTATTGTCTAATGACCGACATTTGAAAAACATATTTGACATTATCATAATACAGGCATTTTAAATTGCTGGCCAAATTTTTAAGATTTACAGATAAAACTGTCAACTTACACCGTGGTAATAGGTTCCACTCTGATAATTCTGTTCAGTTTTCCAGTGTAGCTAGAATTTAGTTTCAAAAGCCAAGTGTCTTTTGACAGTTCATGGATTATTCCTGTTCAGGCCTTTTCTTTCCTGAGTATCAGAAAGCAGAGCTGTTTCTCTTTGAAAAGTATCCACCCTAGTGGGACAGACTCCAGCAGGGATGCGATGCAGGCCCAGGTCGGGCCCCAGAGCCAGGATGAAGCAGCGTCTGGGGGCATCAGCCGTCCTTTGGACAGGGCTCCTCTCTGGCCAGAGTCCCGCCCCATCCTCCCAGGAGCTGGGTGCTGGGGGCACCGTGGCTTCTTTCCCTTGTCCCTGCTCACGGACTGACTGGGCACTGACATGCCATGGATGAAAAGGAGCCCTGCAGCCCTTCCTTCGTCTGAGCCCCAGGGCAGCACACGGAAGCCAAATCAGTTGAAAACCGAGTGGCCTGGGGTTGGGTTCAGAGTCCACAGCGGGTGGAGCCTCGGGAGCAGAGGCAGCCGGCCTCGTGGAGGTGTTTGTTTACAGTTCTCTACCCTACCCGAGGCGGGCGGGCATCTTTGCAGCTGCAGCTCCAGACCCTAGCTCAGCAGATCAAAGCCCACAGCGATGCTCCAGCTCCGCTGAAGGTATCCAGTCTCTCGTTTCCCCACTTCTTGAAGGTTGGGCGATTTAGGTGTAAATAGTAATCTTTCATGGTCTCCAAACGGACTCTACGTGTGACGATATGTAAACCTGAAAAGAAAACCTGTGGAGGTTTTTCACGACTTTGAGGCTCAATTAAAATGATTTCTACAAAGTATATTTTAGCAGAAACACCACGACGGCGTACTTTGACTGTATTAGGATCTGTTGGTGGTGTTTCCGTAAGCACTGTCAACGGCTTCAGGATTAACCATCTTCCACATACAATAGGAATAATTTCTAAGCAGTAATTGTGGTTGGCTGTTAGCCGTGCTTTATGACTTTGCATTTCTTTTGAAAGTTGATTTGCATGTTGGGTATTATTTATTTCTTCTCTATTGAATCTGTACCATTATTTTTTTCTCTAACGGGTGTTTCGGATTAAATATGGATACTACTTCAACGTGTTAACTTGCTGATTGAATCTTAATTTTCCCCCCAGAGATATCTTAACCTTTGGAGCTTTCATACAAGTTACTCTATTGAATGACAGAAGGCACGCCCCGGCTTTGGCGGGCCTGGGAATTAGCAGGGAGGTCTGGAGGCCAGCAGCCGGAATGTGCTCAGATGCTGTATTTGCAGAATGAAATCACAGATACGCTTTAGGTTCGGCTTTCAGCCCCTATAAAGCAGTATATACCCTTTGAGCTATACTATAAAATTTCCCAAGCTTCTGCTAAAGAACCTCTTAAAAGGCCCTCAGAGAAGTGGGAGAAAGACTAGAATAAAAGTCAGGAGTCCCAGGTTCAAGTGCCGGCAGGCTCCCAACAAGCCACGGGTCTTCTGGAAGGTGGTCTTTGGACTGTGGCCCTGTTGCCGCCTAGCACTGTAGCTGTCAAGTCGACACTGAGAATGGTCACAGCGCCCGCAGGCCAACTCCGCCCGCGCCACCCCCCGCGGGTTCTGTGGAAGGAAGCTGCTCAGGCAGCGGGCTCTTTCTTTCCATCGTTAGGTGATCTCTGATGTCATGAGGTGATGGGCAAAAGGCCTAAGACACCACAGAAAGTTACAACAAAAGGTGGGGTGTTGGGGGGGAGTTGGGAGGAACACATACAATCAGGAAATAGGGTCATCACTTCAAATGACATCTCGTAGAAAGTCACTGCATTAGAAACACAAGCCAGGAGCCTCAGAACTGGCGTCAGCAAGGGCAGCCTGTACCTAGGAAGATGTACAGACGGTGCTTTGAGAGGAGGCAGCTCAGTAGGTCAGAGAGGACTTCCTTTTCACCAGTCAACCCCCTTTCTTGCTGACTTTCTTGAAAGTCTCTACCCCGGAAGCTACCTGCCGTAGCTGCGCCCCTACCAACGGCCTGCTCTCGAAGGCTGCCTGTCTCCATTCTCTCACTCTGACAGAGATGCACTTGAGGAACCACTGTCATGCCCTAGCTTAGAAAAAAAAAGTTGACTGGAAGGGAAAACCTTGGGGAACTTTCTACCGGGAGGAGGGGTAAACGTGTAATAATCCATGCAGTACCACGGCCCATCGTATATACACCTGTTGAGTGTGTAAACGCCCTGTAGTCTGCGCTCGATTGTTAAAAGGACAGCACAGTTGGAAGACTTGTATGAAGAAGGAAAATATTTGTTTTGTTTTGGGCATGATCAGACAAAAGATGTCTTTTCCTTTGCTTACAGCTTTATTCAGTTCTCTCCTGACTTGGCCTCCACGTAAGCCAAAAGGCTTAACAAGACACTTTTTTCCTGTTTGTGGGTTAAGGAACCTGACTTTAATAAAATAATGAGACCGCTCCATTTGAAACATCATGGTTTTTAGTAAACTAGTGATTATATATTTTTAAAATTAATTTTTATTGGAGTATACTTGCTTTACAATGTTATATTACAATGTTATTGCTGTAAAGAGAATCAGTTAACACATGTACACATTTCCACTCTATAGATTTTCTTTCCCATTTAGGTCACCACCCATCATTGTAGGGTTCCCTATGCTAAACAGTAGGTTCTCTTAGTTACCAATTTTATATGTTGATTATATTTTCAATAAACCACTTTGTTAAAGAGATTTTAGACAGTTTCAGAAATCAGTGAAGCTTGGTCCTTTAATGGGCACACACATACCTTCAAGACACACTGCAGGGAGCCCCATGTGGCTGTTCCGCCAACAAGCTCCATCTTGGGGTTTTCTGAACTGTGAAGGACCGCCACCTACCTTCCCAGGCGCGGTGAAGCGGGACTGAGACGTGTACAAAGGCTGGTGTAGTTCCAGGAAATTACGATGATCATTGTGCCAAAGGGGCATTTTATAGGTTATCTTGAAACAAGAGTCATAAGGGAAAACAGATGGAGCCCACTGGTCCTCAAATTTGACGGGAGTCCGAAACAGCGGTTAAAATCCAGATGGCTGGTGATAAAATATTCTGGAATTACTGCTAACAGTGGTCATGGGTGTGCAGCTCAGTGCACAGACTAGAAACAGCTGGGCTGTACACGTTAAAAAGGAGAATTCTATAGTACGTGAGCGACGTCTGCCTCTGCTTCGGCAGGCGCAGGGTGGGCCCCGAGCGTGATTCTGTCGGGCCCTGGGTGTTGCTCGCTGCTCTCGGGACCAGCCTGCAGAACCACTGCTCCAGCCCAGCCGTCCGGCTGAGCGCCTCAAGCAGGGCCCGCGCGGCTGCAGCGCTCTCCCTCTAGGCAGCACCTGCACACTCGGCGTCTTCAGTAGTCTCCACGAGACGGTGCCAGCTCAGGAAAAATATTTTGATGGATAACTTAGTCTCTGTAATAGTTTTCTTTACCAGACACCTCTTATAAATAAGCTAAGTGAGTCACTCAGGAACGTTTTAAAAATATGAACCTTACTCTAAATTACAGTTTACTGTGTTAATGCCTTAGCAGTGATTTCCTAAATCACTGAAAACAAGGTTACACAGACGCAAAATACATTTTTATCCTCGATCATTTTGATCCTTAAGTTTCACAATGTCCTCCTGGACACAGAGTCCCAACTCTACTTACTTGCTGGAAGAAACCTCGCCTGCCCAAACCCGTTTCTTTGGAAAGTGCACCCAGGAGCCCATGTCTGGAAGGTTTGCTGCAAGCATTAAACAAGAGAACATATGAAAAGCTGCTGGCACAATGCTTCTCACAATAGCCAATGAAAGGTCCGCTATTCTCAGTCTATAACCGTTATTCCCAGTTATAACCAGTCCGTTATTCCCTGTAAAACAAGGACCCACCAGAAAGTCCTGAATGGCCTGGAGTGGGTCTCATCCAGCACAAGGGCCCAAGGCACCTAGGGATCCCGTTACTGGGGGTCTGGGTCTCTCACCTCCCAGCCGACCCTCCTGCTGCCAGGGCTTCCGGGCACACTTGCACACGGCTCCTCCCCCTCCGGCGGGCTTGACTTGCACCAACACCAGGTGCAGCAGAGGAACATAAAGTGTCAGACACTGATTCTGTTTACTTTCCATTTATTCACATTTCATGGATTGATACACTTGCTCAACGGGATCATTCAAAAACTAATACACACCGAGATTACATTGTCTGACAATTCAAGTATTTTAGCTTTAGAAAACAGTTTCCTATGTAAAATAGAAAGCAAACAATTGATCCATTTGATATATGCTACCAAGTTTCCCGTCTCTGCTACAACTGGGTCTGCCACACCAGCCACACACACACACACACACACAGGCCTGTGCTCAGAGCACCACACGGGAAGGAAGTTGTGACAGGTCCCTCCCTGTCGCCTACTGGTGCTACAGGACAAAGCAGTTTGTACTCAGAGACTTCACTTCCAGAATAAGGATGACTACCAGGGGTTTGGGAGTGAGTCGCTCAGTTTGTAAAAATGCACTGCACTTGCATTTGGATTGTTCTGAACTGTTCTGAAACAGAATAACTGACAAATGCTCAGAAACAGGTAATTCGCTGACCTTTAAACCAAAAAAGCCTTCTCTAAACTCTAAGGTAGAATATTAGTTTTTTTCCCTCTACCCCAGAACAGGTAGATATTTTTTGGCATGCAGCATATCAAAAATATGATTTAGAATTCAAACTGTAAAACAATAATCCTTTTAAAAGAAAACCAGTCCATAAACCTGTTCTTTCATGAAAAACACAATCTAAAGTTTAAAAACTGGACACACATTTTCAGCCTGTAATTCTAATAATGAAAACAGCATCATACTCTATTTTTTGCTTAATGGGAATGCTCAAAAGGAAGAGATGAACACACAGCAGTCAAAAAAAAGGCCACTGGGATATTCGGTATTTGTCAAGATACAACACGATCTGATTTAAAGATATATACACCCTTTAGGACACATTTACGACACTCTTTGTAGATTCTCAAACCAAAGATAAAAACTTCATCCACATTCAACATTTTAAAGCCTAATTTCTAATAACTTGTTAAAAAATAAATCTAAACCCAAGGGGTAGAATTGAGCTGTTAAACAGTGGGGACAAAAAGGCCAGCCCCCAGCCCTCCAGGGGCCAAGGCGCCCCTCCCCCAGTAACACACATGGACTTAAGATTTCACAGAGAAATCCACATACACTTATTAGGCTCTTTTACACTCAGACATAATTAAAGTGGAGACCGGCGAGTTCCTAAAGGACAAGAGTGATTTTAAGACAATACCACATTTTGATTTATGGTATACATACCACTGTCCCCCCTGTAATTTCCACTCTAACAGTATAGTCTTAGCAAGAATTTGCTGGGAATGTTAGAAAAAAAGAAAGCCACACACACCCAGTAATTTAAAAAGACAAACTTCTTAGGATGGTGGTGGGGAAGAGTGAACCCAATCAGGGCTTTCATGCCATTTTTTGGTGAACATTCCACATCACATGCAAAGGCAAACAAGTAATGCACCCGAGTTCCTAGAGATACACAAGTCTGCGAGCCTGACCTTCTGGTGGGACAAGGAGCATGTGCGGCTAAGCTAGGACATGCTGATGAGGTTTGTTCCCTAATTTCCTCGTCCCTCTAACAGCCGGATAAACCTAGTGTGAACAGGGAAGGGCCAGTATTAAGTAATCAGCCACTTGTTAACTAAAACTCATCTACAACGAACACTCATGAACTTCTCATTTCTAAAAAGTAAAAGAAACAATTGCCACCTCCTCCCCAGGCCTCATGATACAGCCAAATTCGATCCCATTCCCTAATAGTGCACGTTATCTACCCAAAGTCACACATGGGGCCAAAGTCTCCCACGGAATCAGAGGCGAGAATGCAGTAGTATAAGAATTTCATGATCATTGTTGGCCCAACTACTTGATCTCAAGTATTAAAGAGCAACGTATCATAAAATGGTTTCCCTGCTCCCTTTACATCTAAAAATTGTATTTTTTTTAATAAAAGCAACTGTACTATCTACAGTAATTTTGACTATTTTTTTTAAAGTCAGAAGACATTATGTTCTGAAGAGCAGAATATACAAGTGTGAGCCCTCAGGCACAGACCCTGAGCCTATCTGGTACCAGCATTCAATGACTCGTGAGGAATGAGTGGACATTTAGAACATTAAACCTGACATCTAGTTTGCGTGACCAGAGTCTTCAAAGAACGCTAGTGCTAGTTACCCAAAAGCTATGGAGAAGTGACGTGGCTGCCTCGGGTGCAGCCACGGCTCCATTCCACATGGACACACGGAACGTCTTACCGTTAAAAAGTAAATGGAAATTTCAGTATCAAATGCAGAATACACTGGCGTCTAAAAGTTAAAGGCAACGTTTACACACACAACTTCCTCTTCCATCACCTTATTGCGTGTTTCCTGCTGAGTTCACATGGCTCATGTGTAATAAAAGCTCCTATGACTTAAGTTTAGGGTTTAGATCCAGAGTTCATCACGGTACAATTAACTAAGAGCATATTCTTTCCCTTTTATTGTACGGTTTAACCCTTTAGTCTCTAAGGGTTGTGACCACTGTCTGTGGTCTACAAACTACCAAATTTGTGCTTTTAAACCTCTTTCCTGGCAAGCCCCCCATCCCTTTTGTCTCTAGGGGGATAGAGAAGTAAGAGCACCTCATGAAGGAACCTACAAAACCAAAGAACAAGCTACTCATTTCCTCTTAAAACGAAAAAGCAGCTCTGGAATCCTAGTAAAGCAGCCTGTGGGGTTAAAGGCCAGCGTCCACACGAAAGCAGCTGAGGACTCCTATGCTGAAGGCAAACATCCCAGCTGTAAAGCGACGTGACAAAGCACAGGGAGCCCCTCGGCCACAGCGCGGCGGCAGGTCTGCCCCACACCAGCCAGCCACGCCCACCAGAGGATGCACGCCGTGAAGCCGTGCAGATGCTGGCAGCAGACCCCGAGCCCTGGATCAGAAAAGCCTTTGGGAAATCTACTCGATACCCTGATTTCAGTCCATTAAGAAATCACTTGTGGTTAGTTTAATAAATGAATGTTAAAAATCTTCCAAAATTTTTCTTTCAAATGTATTTTACACATTAGACAGTTCTTAAGAAGGGAGAATGCAGTTTCTTAACACTTAACATCGAAGGTTTTATTGGCCTTTTAATATTAATCTTCCCCACAAAAGTTTTAAGTTATCTCTAAGTCCTAGAACGTCAAAGTAAGAAGAGAAGAAAACTGACTAAGCTCAGGGGTGCCAGGGGAAGCAGCAGCTTGGCAACAACTCCGCAGCGGGCATGCTCAGGCATCCTTCTTCTCCAGCAGAATTTTGTGCAGCTCGTCCGCGTCCTCGCTGGTTTTCACCCGAATCAACATGGTCACGGGGGTGGCGGCGTTCTTCTCATCGACGGGCGGGTTGGGGACGCAGACGATGAGCACATTGTTCTTCCCCATGCGGGTGCAGGGCATGCTGGGCACAATCAGGATGTTGAGCAGTATGTTGCCTGCATCGAAGAAAGGGAAATGCATCAAAATATTTCCCATGGAACTACACCTTGAATAGGCTAAACATTAAACAATTATGCAACACGGAGCCACAGGAACGTCACAAAAAGGGCCTGGTTCCCCGACAGACCCCCTGACAGGATGGGGTCCCCGAGAGAGGACCGTGGGGCCTCTGGCAGGACGTGGCCTAGGCCCCACCGAGGAGGCCTTCTCCCCCAAGAGCGGTCAGCTGGGAAACGGCTGTCACAGGGGCCAGCACGCTCACGGGCAAGAGTGAGCGTGCTGTGACTGCACCACGGGTCAGCCGAGCCCACGTGAAAGAAAGAGCTTCACGGGAGTCTGTTTCAGGGACACCCCGACCACTTCCCTTCCCTCAGACCCCCGACCCAGGCACTACCCCCTCCTTTCAGAGGACTGTTAATGGTAAAGCTGGAGGGTGGACAACAACGAGTTAATGATTCTTTGCTACATAAAAAGGATCCTTTACAAGGTTAATTCTCCTTGAGAGTTAACTAAACCGTCCAATTTACCTACAGTTTCTTAGTCGTACTTCTCGCACAAAGGAAAATGAAAACACGTTGTCACTTGCTGGCAGCAGCTTTTTAATACATTGAGTTTTTCTTCTGCACTATTACCCCATCATTCAAATAAATCGGTAAGTAATGAGTCAGTATAGGATGAATTTGTCCTGAACAATCTCTTCTATTCCAAAAACCACATCAACATCCTTGAAAACCTTGAAGACTAAAATCAGCAAAGTACAGAGCTTCTATGTACCATGTAATTATGATTATTTTGTGCCACCTGAAGAAAAAGGTACTCACTCACCTAAATTGGTGTCTGCCCGCACTAACAGCTGCGTCTTCTGATTCGCTGTAGGTTTTAAATGCAGAGTGCCCACACCCTTCTCCTTAAATTCATTTTCTTTCTTGTAAAATAGTTTACACCTAAGGAGAAAAATAATGATACGATCACTCAGTGACACGTCACGAAAGCCACACGATTCTCCAACAGCCCCTGCTCATGCTTACGTGGAAGCCAGTTAGTAAATACGGCAGAGGGAGCTTAGAAGAGTCTTCTGTTGACGCAAATCAGGTCTGCACACAAGGCAGGTAAGAGAATCCGCTGAGACAGGCTACAGTCCCTCCTTTTTCTAACCATTACACAGCAGGCCTGACACAATTCTTCACAGTGGTTTCTGAAACCATCCTTTCTCAGGTCAGTCAAAAATCCCCACCAAGCACCTTACAGTTCCCGGATGTACTGGTCCTGAGCTCAAGAGCTGCCCCTGGTGCTTAAAGAACAGGAACATACAGGACAAACGCTCTGCCCCTCAACCTCACCTTTTTCCTATTTCTTATTTTTGAATTTTCTTCAGGACTCTTTCATCTCCGTTGGTCATTATTAAACAAGTCAGAACCACTGCCTGTTCCTTTGATTCACTATGATTAGAAAAAAATCTTGGGTTAGAGTCTCTGGTCCAGTGGTTAGGACTCGCACTTTCACTGCTGGGGCCAGAGTGCAATCCCTGGTCAGGAAATTAAGATCCCACAAGCCTTGAGGAGTGGCAAAACAAAACCCAAAGAAACCTCATTCAAAACAAGCAAAAAATGCCCTAAGTCAGGGTCATTCCCTTACACCATCTGTGTAATTACATTTTAATACAGGCAAAAGGAATTGGTCTCTTTTTAAAAGTTCTCAAAAATAAACATTTGAAATCGAACAGGATTTGGTGATTTATACTATGAAAACTGCTGACTTACTACGTCTGAAATTTGTGTATTAGAAAAACATATCCAAGGGAAGCTTTAAGGGCACAAATGTTTTTCAGTAAAATCTTTGTTAAAAAGCACTAATTTCATTTCACTGAGAGATAACTAAAAATTTCCCTTCAGCCTTTTTCTGAAAGCAGCAACTCTCATTAAACAAAATCCCCCCAAACGCCAAACCAGCTTGCACCGCTGGGGGAAGACAGAGTAAAGGAAAGCCAAACCTAGAATCACTGACTTAGGTGACTATCTTTGCAGGGAAAGGAGGGGAAGAAAGGAAGGAGAAAAAGGGAGAGAACAATGAGGTAAGAGATGAGGACAAGAAAGGAGTTTCTAAAGCACCTGAAAAGCAGAAAGAGCTAAACTAACATGAAAGAGCAGGCTTCGCCCAGCAGGAAATTTAAAGATCATATTATTTTTAAATAAACAGGCCCAGAATTCTTCCTTGTCCCAATTCTGGGAGCAGGCACAGCCTGACCCCAGGAGGGGTACCTGGTAAACTCTGCAGGGATGATGTTGCCCATGCGCTCCAGCCAGAAGCCTGTTTCCACGTCTCTGAAAATAAATTCATCAAGTGGGTTGCCGTGACTACTACTTACTTTTTGGAGTAAAAAGCATCGTCTTCTTTTACTTCAGTAACTACTACTTTCGGTGGCTCGTCATTCTCTTCTTCATCTCCACCTTTTGTAAAAACACCACCAATACGATTCTGATCAAGAGCCTGAAAATATGATAAAAGAAGTTTGCCCCCCACCCCTCACCTGAACCTAAAAATTACATGTAAGCGGATACAGAAACTGAAAGCACCATCTAACTGTGTGTGGGGGAGTCAAGGTGAGGAGGTACTTGCTGGGTTTTTGTACAAAGTCTTAGAACAAAAGTGTCCGTGCTTGTATGCAGAGTGCAGGCAAAGTTACACAGAAAAAGCCAACACTGACTTACACTCAGGATGCCCACAAGAAGAAAAACCTCAGACAGGCTTCTAGCACAAGAAATTTCACCCCCAAATATTCCTGTCATCATTTCTGCATCATGCCAAAGAAGAATCAAGGAGCACAATGGCCAAAGATGGAGAAAACAAGCATTTTACAGGGCATGTTTGTCAGAGAAATGAGTCCCAAGCCAAGTGTAAGTAACTGAAGCTGTGTCTGCATTGCCACACCTCTGGACATGCTGGTACGGTGGGTGTTCTCTCGGTCTGAGCCCAAAGTACTATCCTTGACCTCAGTGCCCCAATCATAGGGGAGAGTAAGTCACTGGTGGACACAAATTATGATCCCCTTAAAGAGAAAGCAACTGCATAAAACTCAGTGATGAGTAACTAAGAAAAAGAATTCTGCTGCTCCAACAATTCAGATCACAAGATTTAAATTTTAAGCAGGTGCTCCGGAGGTAGGGCATTTTGTTATTCTAACAAGTTCTCCAAGTCCTTCCATGCACATGATAACCACAGGGTGAGGAGTAAGTGCTTTATGGAGGGGTGCCCTGCTGAGACGGGAGACTATTCCAATTCAGCATCCTTTCTACAGACAGCAAAGTCCCTGTGACTGGGACACACTCTCTGTTGTCTTATTTAAGACAGACAAAGGGAAGCTCTTTATTCTCTGCTTTGCCCTGGAGGGCTCTTGCCTGAGGATAGCTGAAGGCAGGGCAAAGTAACAGAAGGAAGATTCCCTCCAGGAAGAAAAACATAGTATTTATGGCCCACTGGCAGCTGCAGTTTTCTTTCTCAAAGATCAATATGCTAATACCCGGGGAATGCACTTTTAACTGCTTTTAAGTCTCTATACATACACTACTTGTTTTATGACCACCACGGGGTGAAGAGGGATAATGACACAACCCGTATTTGGAGATGTTCAAGCTGGATTTAGAAAAGGCAAAGGAACCAGAGATCAAATTGCCAAAATCAGTTGGATCATTGAAAAAGCAAGAGAGTTCCAGAAAAACATCAACTTCTGCTCCATTGACTATGCCAAATCCTTTGACCATGTGGATCACAACAAACTGTGAAACATTCTTAAAGGGATGGGAATACTAGACCACTTGACCTTACCTCCTGAGAAATCTGCATGCAGGTCAAGAAGCCAGAGTTAGAACTGGACACGGAAGAAAAGACTGGTCCCAAACTGGGAAAGGAGTATGTCAAGGCTGTATATTGTCACCCTGCTTATCTAACTTCTATGCAGAGTACATCATGAGAAATGCTGGGCTGGAGGAAACACAAGCTGGAATCAGGATTGCTGCAATCTCAGATATGCAGATGACACCATCCTTATGGCAGAAAGTGAAGAAGAACTAAAGAACCTCTTGATGAAAGTGAAAGAGGAGAGTGAAAAAGTTGGCTTAAAGCTCAACATTCAGAAAACGAACATCATGGCATCCGGTCCCATCACTTCATGGGAAATAGATGGGGAAACAGTGGAAAGAGTGACAGATTTTATTTTCTTGGGCTCCAAAATCACTGTAGATGACGACTGCAGTCATAAGCTATGTGAATTTATAAGCAAATCTCTTAAAACATTTCAGTGAACATCTATGATGAGTTTTCAATAAAATAAATTTTCAAAAAATGTTTAGTTTTTTTTTCTTAATGGAAAGGCATGTGTTTGATGGGTTTTCAAAGTTCCCATGCCAGATGTTTCTATATTATTTTTATATTCGTAATCTTTAAAATAATCCTATAAAATAGGTCTTACTCTATTTTATGAATAAGGAATCAGAGAAGTTAACCAGCTCTGCCCAGGATCACACACATGTCTAGGCGCTGATGGAGTCTGGACGTGAATCCAGACCCATCTCACTCACAAGACAATGCTTTTCCCACTAAGCACAGGCCTCCCATGAACCTAAACAGGCCTCGAGCGCTGAGCTGTGTTTACCTTTGCATTCGTTGCTGCCACTTTCTGCTTGGCTCTCCAATGTTTTAGTGGAAAATGGTGAAGAAACTGGTTTACTCTGGGTAGTATCTTTGCCAAATAAACTGGAGTTTCCAGAAGAAAATGAAAATCCAGTCAAGGGGCCCGAATTTAAGGAGCCCATAACAGAACTCTCAATTTTCTTGCCAAAGTTAAACGAGGCACTTGTGGCTCCTAGTGATGGGTCCTTGCTCTTTTCAGACACAGCTTCCACCTTCTTTTCAGACGTATCCTCCATTTTGTTGACATGAAACAAAAATGGTGACTCTGGTTGTAATTTTGTTGAACCAAATAGAGAAGGAGGCTGTGCTTCAACTGATATTTTGTTGGCTTCACTTTCAGAATTACTGCTGCCACTGTTCCCGTGTTGCTGTTCGATGCTTGCTAAGTATTTCTCATAGTCTTTAAAGATAGGTGTGAGGTCGCAGAGCGGGTTTGTGTTCACGTGCTTCACGATCCAGTCCCGGACGGAGCAGTTTAAAGCTGCCAGCTGTTTGTGATAGGCGTTCCCGTGGCAAGCAGCACCAGAGGAGGAAGGCTGCTGACTGTCACCGTTAGTTTTAGGAGTTGAAATCTTTTTATCGACCAAGGAGGTAGGGCCATTTATAGCAGTAGATCCTATAGGAAATTACATGTTTAAGAATTTATTCAGAAGCTGATTTAATTAAGCCATTCACATTTTCATACCGCTCTGCCTTCACATTTTCTTTTATCGTATCCCATTTTTGTTACAGTTCAAGATGCGTATATATAGTATTCAAAAACTGCTAAGTCACTTCAGTCGTGTCTTGACTCTGTGTGACCCCACAGACGGCAGCCGCCAGGCTCCCTCGTCCCTGGGATTTTCCAGGCAGGAACACTGGAGTGGGTTGCCACTGCCTTCTCCAATGCATGAAAGTGGAAAGTGAAAGTGAAGACGCTCAGTCGTGTCCGACCCTTAGCGACCCCGACCCTTAGCGACCCCATGGACTGCAGCCCACCAGGCTCCTCCGTCCATGGGATTTTCCAGGCAAGAGTAATTACAAAAATCAAATCAAACATTTTACATATATGTATGAATGTGTATATATATATATATGTATTTTTCACATGCTTGCATTAAACCTGTCATTTTAAAATAATCTTTTCCTTCAAAAGGATGCCCACTTCACCTAAAACTGTCAAAATAGTACAAAACTTAACCCCCAAGGTTGCAGGAACATCTATTAATGTAGTTAAAATCTTAACAGGAAGTGCTTATTTTAATACACTAAACACTCTGCCTAATTTAAATGAAACAGTATACACTCTTAGAATAATTTGCTAAGTATGATCCAATGAATCAGGATCACTTCCAAGAATCAAAGATTTTAACCCACAAGCCCATTCTCTGTCGCTAATTCCAAGATTCTTGAGTAATTTCCTCAAAACAGGATGAGGCAATCAACATATCCTGAGCAAAATAAACCAAGCCTGGGAATGTAGGTGTGTGGCGCAGAGGAAATCCTTGGTACATTATAATCAATGAGGTGGAGGGATGGGAGGCCTTCACCTAGGGGCCACTAAGAGCTTCTGTTTCTCTTTTGATCCTTAGGTCAATTCTGAGGTCATATTCATTTCATAGTTGAAGAAGATTTGGAAGCTCAAAGGTTAAGGAACTTTACCAAGGTCACACAGAGCTGGTAACTGGCAGAACAGAACAGAACCCAGACTATTTTGGCCTGTACTCTACTTACTCTGTAATTAGCCAAAAGCTCCCTAATTTTTGTCCCTTTCATCATTACCGTGTTCTTGCTCCTACAGCTGCAGAACCCAGAGAAAAGAAAAAAAAAAAACCTTTGCAAAATCAGTTTTTATAGATTATCCTTACACAGGTTAAGACGGGGGAACAAGAGCCTACTCACCGAACGTGGCCTTGGTCTCAGTTGCTGCCCTCGTGCTGGAGAAGGGAGGGGCACTCGTTACGCTGTTTCCGTTTGACAGTCCTTCCAGAGGCTTCCCTCCAGCACCATTACCAAATCCAGAAAACCCTCCTCCTCCAGAAGATGCAACCAAACCTTTAAAACCTTTAAAGGCCCCTCCACCATCAGACTGAAAAATAAAGAAAGAGCACACATTAGGTAACTCTTTTTGTTTCCAAGCAAGCAAGCAAAAGGCAGTATTCTCTTGGCTAAATAGTACCCACAACCCTTGTGCAACCAGCATTTAAGGAAACTGCCAGCACAAGCAGAGACAGAACACAGATTTTACTCATAATGGTAGCTTTGCCAGCTGAAACTGCCTTCATGTAACAGGAAGGACAGATGGAATCTAGAGTGAAATAATTTTTTAAGATCTATGTATGATATAAAAGGTTAAAAAGACTAATTCAAATAAATTTATGGACTCACCACCAGCTACAGAACTATAAATACAACACATTCTCAACACAACTAAACTCCAAATGAAAGACTTTTCATACACTATTCAAAGACCAAGTGCCTAAAGAAGTTATAGAAACATCAAGTTAGGTTCACTAGAAGCATTTTACCCACTACTTACAATTTCCTACGAACTTCTGGAGCTTTCAAACTGTGTTCAACGTACAGAACGCTGGTGCTTTGGGGGTGCCTGGCCCGCTTCATGACACCTGAAAGCTGCTCTCGGCACTGCGGTCTGCACTGTCTCTACCTCTTCACTGTCACTCGCAGCAACAGCCGGCCCGCCCCTCCCCGAGCCTATCTTCCCAGGCAGCTTGTCCTCGCCACAAGTTCCCGCTCTCAGGCCTCTTCCCAGCAGCCCCCAAGGGAAACTTACCAGAGCTGCATCTCCCAATTCCTGTTGAGTGACCAACCAGTATACCTAGCAGTCTCCTAGAGAACTCCATGTGGAGGTACCACAGGCCCTGAAATACTTTGCTAAAACAAAATCAGTAACTTCCTCATGAAGTCCCTTCCCCCCTATATCTTTTCCATGAAAGAGCTATCAAATACTACTTGGCTCAAGACCTACATCCAACCAGTCACCAGTCTTAAGAATGACATTAGGCCAGAAAATAACTCAGAAGAAAGAAAAATTGAACAAAGCCACCACAGAAATGCAGCTGAGCAGGTTTATTCCAAGGATGCCACCCAGGCTGTTCAAACAAGCCTCTCTTGACTGACAAGAGACGTCCAGATCACCAAGACAGCACTCACGGGTCTGGGATGTATTTGAGGGATGAAGAGCTGTTAAACATGGAGTGATTGCTGAATATGGAGACATGATTTCAGTTCATGAATTATAACTCATATTTTATCTTTTTGAACACAAGAATGAAACATTTTGCTGGGAAACAGCTATAGCAAACCTAGACAGCATATTAAAAAGCAGAGACATTACTTTGCCAACAAAGGTCCATCTAGTCAAAGGTATGGTTTTTCCAGTAATCATGTACAGATGTGAGAGTTGGACCATAAAGAAAGCTGAAAGCCAAAGAATTGATGCTTCTGAACTGTGGTGTTAGAGAAGACTCTTGACAGTCCCTTGAACTGCAAAGAGATAAAACCAGTCAACTGTAAAGGAAAGGAAATCAATCCTGAATATTCATTAGAAAGACTGATGCTGAAGTTGAAGCTCCAATACTCTGTCCACCTGATGCGAAGACCCTGATGCTGGGAAAGACTGAAGGCAGGAGGAGAAGGGGATGACACGAGATGATTGGATGGCATCATCGACTTAATGGACATGAGTTTGAGCAAGCTGTGAAAGATGCGGAAGGAGAGGGAAGCCTGGTGTGCTGCAGTCCATGGGGTCACAGAGTCGGACGCCACTGAGCAACCCAACAACAGCACACACTAGAAGGACACCAGAATGGGAAGCGCTTCTGTTATTCTCAAAGGTGTTACCCCACCCACACCTCAGTCCTGGGAGGCAGATAAGACTGAGAATAGCTTACATTTTCCTGTCTGATTCCCAACACCCACTTCCCTTGCTTTCCAATTACTATATTCATTTTTCCACTTCATGCTATAACACAACTTGAATTTGTCTACATCTATCTCTTATTCCCCCAACTGGATAAGCTCCCTTTAACATACAGATGTCATTTATTATCTTTTATATCTTCCATTACTGTGATATTGAATGGTTTGCTTTGGAAATGAACAGAGATCATTCTGTCGTTTTTAAGATTGCATCCAAGTACTGCATTTTGGACTCTCTTGTTGACCATGATGGCTACTCCATTTCTTCTGAGGGATTCCTGCCTGCAGTAGTAGATATAATGGTCATCTGAGTTAAATTCACCCATTCCAGCCCATTTCAGTTCGCTGATTCCTAGAATGATTCAATATCACGGTAATCCAAGTCTATGTCCCAACCAGTAACGCTGAAAAAGCTGAAGTTGAACGGTTCTATGAAGACCTACCAGACCTTTTAGAACTAACACCCAAAACAGATGTCCTTTTCATTATAGGGGACTGGAATGCAAAAGTAGGAAGTCAAGAAACACCTGGAGTAACAGGCAAATTTGGCCTTGGAATACGGAATGAAGCAGGGCAAAGACTAATAGAGTTTTGCCAAGAAAATGCACTGGTCATAACAAACACCCTCTTCCAACAACACAAGAGAAGACTCTATACATGGACATCACCAGATGGTCAACACCAAAATCAGATTGATTATATTCTTTGCAGCCAAAGACGGAGAAGCTCTATACAGTCAGCAAAAACAAGACCAGGAGCTGACTGTGGCTCAGATCATGAACTCCTTATTGCCAAATTCAGACTTAAATTGAAGAAAGTAGGGAAAACCACTAGACCATTCAGGTATGACCTAAATCAAATCCCTTATGATTATACAGTGGAAGTGAGAAATAGATTTAAGGGCCTAGATCTGATAGATAAAGTGCCTGATGAACTATGGAATGAGGTTCGTGACATTGTACAGGAGACAGGGATCAAGACCATCCCCATGGAAAAGACATGCAAAAAAGCAAAATGGCTGTCTGGGGAGGCCTTACAAATAGCTGTGAAAAGAAGAGAAGCGAAAAGCAAAGGAGAAAAGGAAAGATATAAACATCTGAATGCAGAGTTCCAAAGAATAGCAAGGAGAGATAAGAAAGCCTTCTTCAGCGATCAATGCAAAGAAATAGAGGAAAACAACAGAATGGGAAAGACTAGGGATCTCTTCAAGACAACTAGAGATACCAAGGGAACATTTCATGCAAAGATGGGCTCGATAAAGGACAGAAATGGTATGGACCTAACAGAAGCAGAAGATATTAAGAAGAGGTGGCAAGAATACACAGAAGAACTGTACAAAAAAGAGCTTCATGACTCAGATAATCACAATGGTGTGATCACTCACCTAGAGCCAGACATCCTGGAATGTGAAGTCAAGTGGGCCTTAGAAAGCATCACTACGAACAAAGCTAGTGGAGGCGATGGAATTCCAGTTGAGCTATTCCACATCCTGAAAGATGATGCTGTGAAAGTGCTGCACTCAATATGCCAGCAAATTTGGAAAACTCAGCAGTGGCCACAGGACTGGAAAAGGTCAGTTTTCATTCCAATCCCAAAGAAAGGCAATGCCAAAGAATGCTCAAACTACGGCACAATTGCACTCATCTCACACACATGAGTAAAGTAATGCTCAAAATTCTCTAAGCCAGGCTTCAGCAATATGTGAACCATGAACTTTCTGATGTTCAAGCTGGTTTTAGAAAAGGCAGAGGAACCAAAGATCAAATTGCCAACATCCGCTGGATCATGGAAAAAGCAAGAGAGTTCCAGAAAAACATCTATTTCGGCTTTATTGACTATGCCAAAGCCTTTGACTGTGTGGATCACAATAAACTGTGGAAAATTCTGAAAGAGACGGGAATACCAGACCACCTGATCTGCCTCTTGAGAAATTTGTATGCAGGTCAGGAAGCAACAGTTATAACTGGACATGGAACAACAGACTGGTTCCAAATAGGAAAAGGAGTATGTCAAGGCTGTATATTGTCACCCTGCTTATTTAACTTATATGCAGAGTACATCATGAGAAACGCTGGACTGGAAGAAACACAAGCTGGAATCAAGATTGCTGGGAAAAATATCAATAAGCTCAGATATGCAGATGACACCACCCTTATGGCAGAAAGTGAAGAGGAACTCAAAAGCCTCTTGATGAAAGTGAAAGTGGAGAGTGAAAAAGTTGGCTTAAAGCTCAACATTCAGAAAACAAAGATCATGGCATCTGGTCCCATCACTTCATGGGAAATAGATGGGGAAACAGTGGAAACAGTGTCAGACTTTATTTTTCTGGGCTCCAAAATCACTGCAGATGGTGACTGCAGCCATGAAATTAAAAGACGCTGACTCCTTGGAAGGAAAGTTATGACCAACCTAGATAGCATATTCAAAAGCAGAGACGTTACTTTGCCAACAAAGGTTCGTATAGTCAAGGCTATGGTTTTTCCTGTGGTCACGTATGGATGTGAGAGTTGGACTGTGAAGAAAGCTGAGTGCTTAAGAATTGATGCTTTTGAACCGTGGTGTTGGAGAAGACTTTTGAGAGTCCCTTGGACTGCAAGGAGATCCAACCAGTCCATTCTGAAGGAGATCAGCCCTGAGATTTCTTTGGAAGGAATGATGCTAAAGCTGAAACTCCAGTACTTTGGCCACCTCATGCAAAGAGTTGACTCACTGGAAAAGACTCTGATGCTGGGAGGGATTGGGGGCAGGAGAAGGGGACGACAGAGGATGAGATGGCTGGACGGCATCACTGACTCGATGGACATGAGTCTGAGTGAACTCCGGGAGTTGGTGATGGACAGGGAGGCCTGGAGTGCTGCGATTCGTGGGGTCGCAAAGAGTCGGACACGACTGAACGACTGATCTGATCTGATCTAATATCTCCCATGGCCTTTACCAAGCGTATGCACAAGTGAACTAAGCATTTTAAAAAGCCTTTATTAACAACTCAATCAAAAAATGGACAAAATGTCTAAATAGACACTGCCCCAAAGAAGATATACAGATGATCAACAGGCATGTAAAAAAAATGTTCAACAACACTAATTATCACAGAAACGCAAATCAAAACTACAATGAGGTATCACTTCACACAGGTCAGAATGGCTACCATCAAAAAGTCTACAATTAATAAATGCTGGAGAAGACGTGGAGAAAAACGTTCCTTCAACAGAAAAACACTGCTGGCAGGAATGTAAATGGGCACAGCCACTAAAGGAGAAAAGTGTGAATGCTCCTTAAAAAAACAAAACTAGAACTACCATACAATTTAGTGATCCCACTGCTGGGCATTTATCCAGACAAAACTGTAATTCAAAGATACATGCACCCCAAAATTCACCGCAGCACCATCTACAAGGGTCAACACACGGAAGCAGCCTAAACGTCCACTGATGGATGAACAGATAAAGATGAGGATGGTGCTGTGTGCTCTTTCTCACTGACTCTTTGTGACCCTGTGGACTGTAGCCCATCAGGCTCCCCTGTCCATGGAATTCTCCAGGCAAGAATACTGGAGTGGGTTGCCATTTCCTTCTCCAATGATAAACCATTATATATTTTTAAAAGGCATTCTTGATAGATTACATAAAAGATACTTTTTTTTCAAAAAAGCATTTATTGATCTGATTGCTCCCAGAAGTGGAAGTACTCTACAACTCAGAAATAAAATTAGTGTTTAGAACCAGAAGCTGTAAGGAAACACTCACTTCGAATCCAACATTTCTACGCTTTGCTTTCTTTATGGCTCTGTTCTTCAAGACTTCCTCACTGGCCACCGAAAATGTTCCCACCTGCAGGAGTGTACAAATAAAACAGCAATAAAAAAAGGGCAAAAAGAAGGTAAAATGCTGAACTTTTAAAAAGCTAGACCAAGACAAACTGATATATCTCTGGGTTTTAAGTACCGTTAATACTGGTAACACAAATTATGGAAAGTACATTAAACTAAAGTTTATGTCTCTTATCTGTCTTATGAATTTCATTGCTAGTCAGGTGAATCAGAAATGTTTCAGAAACTACAAATCCAGACTTTGAATCACAATTCAGAGAGAGGGGTGCATACATCAACTTTCTAAGAAAACTAAGATCATCCAAACCTTGGCACAAAACTGTTCATAATCAATTCTTCAAATATATTCAAGGACATTACCCAGATGTCAAAACTAGCATCTTACTACTATAGTTTTCAAAAATTAAGTTCATAATACACATTATTTTACAGAACAGCTCTGCGCATTTGCCCATGATCCAGAAGACCTCTGAGGGACCTGGGACTCTAAGTGACCTGTTGGAAATTTGCTGAAAATCTTTGGCTTTACTTCACCCCTTCTTCTACCTTAGAGAAATGGCATAAAATACTTGCTGTAAAAAGTTCTCTTCTATACTTATTTCAGATAAACTTTGGAATCTCTGAACCCACAGAAGGGATCATCTGACTACACCTGACTCAAATATAATGTCCTTCCACACATGTTTCATTAGAATCTATCCAAATGGAAGTTCTTTCATTTCTGAAATATTTTAATGTCAAAACAAATCATTATGTGGTAGGCCTGGAATGTGACTGTAGCCTAAAACATGGAAAAAACTTAGTTACCAAAGACGTGTTTAAAAAGTACCAAGTCAGTCAGAATTGTTAAAAACACTTCTTCATAAGCCCATACTTGATTTTGGTTTCCCTAAAAATATTGGTACACATATTTGTAAAGGAAAAATATTAGTACTAGAAAATAGATTAAGAAAGAAAGAAAACAGAAGTCTAAGAATTATCTTGGAAACGCTTTTGCAAACTATTTAAAATATTTATGTATATTTTTTAACTTAACACACTTCTTTTAACTTGAAAGGCTAACTTGGTTCAGGCTTGCTCAGTGAACTGGCCTTGGAGTATCAAACTGCTGATGAGGCATTTCAGAAATACAGCTGTGTTTTATTCTTTTTAAGAGAAAAATTAAAAGGTTTCCTCAGGGAAGACCATTTTTGTTAGGAAAGAAACTAGGCCATCTAAATTCTATTCCTGTTAACCCAGATGGGGGTGGAGAGTGTCTCAGATCTTCAATATGAAATAAAACAGGACTCCCAGACGCAGTACAGTAAGGGAGGCAACTGCAATCTTCTAAAATCTAAAACTGTGAGTATGGCAAACTAAGACACTGGTGGTAAAACACTTTTCAAATTTACTTTATAACTAGATCATTTACTCAGCCTTCAATATGAACTAAAACCAATGGGCTGAGCGTGCTCAATGAAATGCTATATGAAATTCAGGAGGAAGGTGATTCTACAAAGGAGTAGAGTATTGAAGGAATAGTTGCTAATCGAAAAGCACACCCATCAATTTTTATACTAAGCACAGATCATAAGAAACCATATTATTTCCAGTTCAGTTCCATTCAGTCGCTAAGGCGTGTCTAACTCTTTGCGACGCCATGAACCGCAGCACGCCAGGCCTCCCTGTTCATCACCAACTCTTGGAGTCCACCCAAACCCATGTTCACTGAGTCAGTGATGCCATCCAACCATCTCATCCTCTGTCATCCCCTTCTCCTCCTGCCCCCAATCTTTCCCAGCACTGGGCTCTTTTCCAATGAGTCAGCTCTTCACATCAGGTGGCCAAAGTATTGGAGTTTCAGCTTCAATATCAGGATGCTCTTAAAAAGCCCTTTTATTTTTACCAGAGTCTTCATGAGGAATCACAAAACGAATTTAAACTTGGAAGTAGCAGGAAATCATTCTTAGGGAAAGCACTTTTTACCTCTTCTGCTTCATCTTCTTGATCCCAATTCCTATCTGTCAACTCCTTCTCGGCGATTCTTTTGGCCATTTTTTTGAACCTAAAAGTAAAAAGATTAGAAGCAGTAAGCTTTTGTTGTTGTTAAGTCGCTCAGTTGTGTCCAACTCTTTGCAACCTCTTGGACAATAGCCCGCCAGGCTCCTCTGTCCATGGGATTTCCCAGGCAAGAATACAGGAGAGGGTTGCCATTTCCTTCTCTGGTGGATCTCCCCAATCTAGGGATTAAACCCATGTCTCCTGCACTGGCAAGCGGGTTCTTTACCAATGAGCCACCAAGGCAGCCAGTAACAAGTTTGCTTTTCTAAAACATGATTTAACTCTTACAACGAATTTTTAAAATTTACTTTAGCATTAAATGAGATAAAAACATCCCTGATACCAATGGGCACTTCTTTAACGAGAACGGTATAACACTGTTAGGCTCCCGTGTCACAAATCCAACAAAAATTACAGAAGGCAGCGAGGTCTTCTAAGGCACAGTGAAAAACAATAAAACACCTCCATTTGAAAAAAAAAAGCTAATGAAACACTGATTTTTTAAAAATCAGAAATCTATAGAACTGCATAATAATCAACAAATGCTCAATTAACTCCATGCAAATTACATTTATACATAGTCTGGCTATAGGCAAGACATTTTTAATATTTAAAATTCTCTTAAGGATATTTAGTAAAGTTTGATCTTAGTTAAGAATGTGAACGAGCTATTATTTTCACTACAAGAGTACAGATGGTCCCTGACTTCAAGGGTTCATCTTGCAAGTTTTCAAGTTTACGACGGTGGGAAAGCAACACTCATTAAGTAGAAACCTTCCTGTAGGTTTTGACTTTTTCTCAGGCCAGCAATATGAGGTATGATATTTTCCTGTGATCCTGGGCAGTGGCAACAAGCCACAGCTCCCAGCCAGCTAGCCAAGCCGCCACAACCAAGGATACACTTACAACCGTTCTGTGCCCATATCACTATTCTGGTTTTCATTTTCAGGATAGTATTCAAAAAATTATATGAGATGCTCAACATTACTATAAATCAGTCTTTGTGTCAGTTGACTCTGCCCAACAGTAGGCTGACGTCTGAGCACTTCTAAGGTAGGCTGGGCTATGATCTTCAGTAGGTTTGATGTACTAAATGCATTTTCGACTTACAGTACTTTCAACTTACCATGGGTTTATTGTGACATAATCTCAACATACGCTGAAGAAGATAGTTCAAAATATGATTAACATGACTGTGTTAACATTCTTAGAATTCTTAATTCTTCAAAAACAAGCCATCAGCAGCAGAAACCAACATAACATTGTAAAGCAATTTGCATCCAATTAAAAAATAAATTTAAAACAAAAAAATCCCCCCCAAAGAAAAAGAAGCCATCAGCTCAACTTCTATTCAAGGCACGTTGTTGTTTAGTTGCTAAGTTGTGTCCAATTCCATGTATTCACACCTTAAAATTTCCAGTTTATTTTCTGATCCTAAGATGTATATCTGTTGCTATTAAAACCTGAAACAATCAATGGAGAGTTCCACTGTAAGTGCTGTGCTTGGCTCTTTCCTAACATCAATTAAATGGGCCCCAAAACTCCTTACCTTGCCCAGAGATTTATTGGTTAGCCTGGAACACTAGCAAGGGTTCCTGAAAACCAGCCTAGCCTCCTTCCTAGTCCTTCCCCACTCTTATTTGCCCTCAAGACTACAACCCACCAGAGAAGTTTCTAGAAGCTCATGGTCATTAAGATACAAACTTACACATCACTCACTAGGCACAGAAGATCTGTAAAATAAAATTCAAATGCCAGCATTCCAAAGTCCTCCAAACATAGCAATTTTCAGCTTTTAATAATCTCCTAATAATCTCTGAATTTTTCTTTTACCAAGTGCTTCTGATTACAGAATTAATGGCTTTGAAGTCCCAGATTCTAAAACATAAGTGAGAATTAACATAATTTTGTCATTACTTGCAAATCTTTTTTAATGCCTCCATCCCAAACACTCGGTCAAGTTTTGCTATTAATCTTGTCATCCAGAAAACAAACAAGGTACCCTTCCCCATAAATTCTTAGTAAACTCTAACTGTTCAGAGGCCAGGTCTCTGTGTGGCTTCTTCTGGGCCATTTTCCCATTCAGTAACTAACACCTCCACCAGAGGGCAGAAGAGGGGAGAAACTTAAACAGTCGTTTTTTTGCTAGTAACTTAATAACCTAACTAGTTATTAACAGGCAAAAAGGAGTGGAGCTGAAAGTGCAAAAATTTTATTAAGTGTTAAAATTGTAACACCTAACCCACAGCCACAACTGAAGACAACTGGCAGAGTCAAACAACCTAAGTTAAAACAGCCAGTTCACTTCCGATTCCATATTTATCCAATCCCCATTTTTATCAAATCAAAGAATAACCAGAGGGCAGGTACCTTTGTTTCACTCACTCTGGTACCTCAAAACCCGCCCCCCTCCACATGATAGATGGTCTAGAATCAGAGATCTGGGACACTGCAAAATTGAGAAAAATACTACAAAATGTTAGCATCCAGTTTTGCCGTGTTGTTGTTGAAGACTTTGAAGTTTCATTTTTGTGCCTCAATTTCTTTACTTCACAACAGGGAGGTGCTGTGACATTTATATACAAAAAGCTTAGCTTAGAAGAGTGGCTGCAACAGAGGAAGGACTCAATATATCTTATCAAAGAGAAAAGCTCTGTCAGAAACAAAGCCTCTAAAATACTTTCCTTCCCTAACTTAAAGGTTGTGGTGTGGAAAAACAAAATTAACTTGAATTATGAATCGGGCTCTAAACAATACGTTACCAAATCCATATTTTATTTCAAAGCATGGTACTTCAGACAATAACATGCTTTGAAAAAGGGAAAAAGTGCCGGTAAAGTACTTAGAACAAAGCCTGGCACCTAGAGTCTTTAAGTGTGAAGATCTAAGAACGTAAAAAAAAAAAAAAAAATGTGGGCTTGTGGTTTAGAAGGCACCAAATCATGAAATGATTACTGGGTATGAAGCATACCTTGGGATAGGAAAATCGCAAACTTTCGGTAATTGGGGAAACTTTATTCGTGCCCGATACAGGGAATTCTGTGCTCTCTCCACCGCGGGCTGCCCCCGCCCCGGGGTGACTTCAGTCCACGTCGGTCTCCTCTAAGACGGAAACAGACTGGAACAGACTTGACAGCGTGGCCCCCGGAGGGAAAATGGAACTCGGGGCGGCCCCGGAGACTGAGACGCTCGAGGAAAACGGAATCCTCGAACAGGGCTTCTTAACCGAGGGGAGTCAGGTCATCAGGGGCCTGTGGCCGCAGTACAGGAGGAGGGTAGCGGAAGGAGCGGAGAGAGACGAGTGCCGGGAAGAAGCGCGAGGAAGGACACCGAGCCAGGACGGCCCCTTCCCTCTCCGGCTCCCGCCTCCGCCGGGGCCGCAGGCGCCCCGCGCCCGGGCCCAGCCTTCCCCAGGTCGGACACCGCAGCCGCGACAGGCCGGCCCCGCGCCCGGCCTCACAAACACCCGCCGGGCTGCGTGGCGGCTGACACCGCGCCCCACCCTCCTCCACTCCCTCAAGCGCCGCGTCCCCAGCCGGCGCCCCGCACTGCGCTCCACCCTCCTCGGGCTCCGCGTTTCAGGCCCGGGTCCGGCACCCGGAGCCCGGCTTCCTCCTCTTAGACCCGGCGCCCGCCCCTTCCGTGCCGCCCGGTCAGCCCGCCCCTCACCTCTCCGGTGGCTGCGGTGGCCCTCGCTGGGTTGTGGGCGCGGCGAAGCCGGGGTGCGCAGCGAGCAGGTGCGAGGTCGCGGCCGCGGCACTCGGGTCTGAAGCGGCGCGCGATCGTTTCTGGTGTGCTGAGAGCCTCGAAGGATTCGGTGATCGGCAACCCCTGAGTCTCAAACAGCATGTCCTTCCGGGCGGGGGTGTGTCTCGTTTCTCTGCGTTGAGCAGTGAGGGGAGGTAAGCAGTCCGTTCAGCAGGAGACGGCTGAGAGAACAGGGCCCCACACACCTCAGGCCGCCATTTTGTAACTGGAATCGAGCCCTCGCGACCAATTCGAAAAAAAAAAGGGAGGAAAGAAACGCCCGCTTCCAGCTACTGCGCAAGCGCGCCGGAGCCTCGGTTGGCAGCACTACCCACGGCGGCGGCTGGGCCTCTCGCAGCGCATGCGCCCAACTGCTTTGGGAAAAAACCGTTGCCGAAGGCGCATTCCCCGTTTTCCGCATGCGCGCGCGCAAGCGCACGTCTCACGCTCCGGCTCCGGCAGGAAGTCGGCACCGGGGGGCGGGGCTTGTGCGCGTCGGCCGCGTGTGGAACGCTGTACGCGTTGGAGGCGGTCGCGCGGGGTTGGCTGCTGGTTGTGGGCGCGGCCGGAGTTCCAGAGGCGCGTGGGACAGCAGAGTCTGTAGGGGAGCGCGGCGGGCGCTCGTGGTGTCCGGGTGAGGTGCTGGAGCTCGGAGAAGGGAGCGATCGTGAGCCCCGGAGGCTTGAATGAACTCGGGTAGCGTCACGTCAGGAGCTCGGTGCCTCAGCCGTGGACTAGAGCTGCCCCGTGGGCCGGCCACGTGCCTGTGACGCGCCGGCCGCGGATGTTTGGAAGGTCTGGGACTCGGGAGCCCAGGTGGGAAGGTCGCGGGCGTTGACGGGAGAAGCGGACCCGTCCTCTGTTCCGTGGCCAGCTTGTATTTCCTTTCCTCGGTGGGTGCCATAGAGGCGAAGTCACTTGCCATTTTGCATCACTAGTCGGTATCAACGAAGATGAAATGAAGTCTCCAACCTCTTTTTTTGAACTGTGGGACGGGTACGAATGTCCAGGGGCAGGATGTGTATTCGTGTGCTTTTGCTTGAGTACTACAGCATAGTATCTCAAGATATCATGAACAGTACTGAAGTGAAAGTCGCTCAGTCGTGTCCAACTCTTTGCGACTCCATGGACGATAGAGTCCATGGAATTCTCCAGGCCAGAATACTGGAATGGGTAGCCTTACCCTTCTCCAGGGATCTTCCCAAGCCAGGGATCGAACCCAGGTCTCCTGCATTGCTGGCGGATTCTTTACCAGCTGAGCCACAAGGGAAGCCCAAGAATACTGGAGTGGGTAGTCTATCCCTTCTCCAGCGGATCTTCCCGACCCAGGAATCGAAATGGGTCCCCTGCATTGCAGGCGGATTCTTTACCAACAGACCCCATAGACGACAGCGCACCAGGCTCCTCCGTCCCTGGGATTCTCCTGGCAAGAATACTGGAGTGGGTTGCCATTACCTTCTCCAAACAGAGCTATGAGAGAATGAATAAAGCTGTACAAAGCAATTTAAACGCTCCTTGCCTTACAGTTAATAGGTCGCTATGGGAATTAGATCCGTTACTAATTAGCAAAAATTGCTTCAGAAAAGGAACGTTCTTAGAACAATGGTTCTTAACCTTTTTTTTTTCCCTCCAGGCAGGGTATATGATTTACTTGTGTGAAATACCGGCTTCCTTGGCAGCTCAGCTGCTAAAGAATCTGCCTGCAATGAGGGAGACCACAGTTGGATTCGCAGGTCGGGAAGATCCCCTAGAGAAGGGATAGGCTACCCACTCCACTATTCTTGTCCTTTCCTGGTGACTCAGCTGGTAAAGAATCTGCCTGCAATGCGGGAGACCAGGCTTTTATCCCTGTATTGGGAACATCCCCTGGAGAAGGGAAAGGCTACCCAGTCCAGTATTCTGGCCTGTAGAATTCCAGGGGAATTACAGAGAGTTGGACACGAAATGTGTGAAATGAAAATATCTCCTGCGTTATTAATAAACAAGAAATGTAAGAAACAAAGTGAATGAGGAAACAGGATTGGTTCCAGATAGCCGAGGTGCATATGAAGGGAGTCAATTCAGTGATGCCTGGTCTTTGATGTTCAGACCGCCTGCTCTTTTGTTGCAAACTGGAGTATAGCCTGACGTTCCCTCCTGCCTCTTCGGAGCAGTTGTCTCAGAGCTACTGAGGTGCTGTCTCCTGGGCGGGGAGTCCAAAACATTGCCACAAAACAAAGTAACTCTGCTTTCAGGATGTGGCTATATATTTGAGTCCACACTTGAAAGTGCAAAGAAAGTTTGCATACAGTCATGCAGAATCAGAAGAGTGGGGACGTGAGGAAGTCTTGAAGAATAGAGCCGTGACGAAAGCCAAGCTGTAGAAATGTTGGGTTTGAATTGAAGTGTTTTCTTACAGTTTCTGGTACTAAACACTAATATGATTTCTGAGTTGTAGAGTATTTCCACCCCTGGGAGCAATCAGACCAATAAATGCTTTTTAAAAAAATTGTCCTTTTATGTAATCTATCAAGAATGCTTTGTAAGTGTGTGTATAGTTCCCTGTGCTCTACAGGAAGTCCTTGGTTGGTTATCTCTTCTGTATAGTAGTGCTGTGTATATGTGAATCACAAACTCCTAATTTGTGTCCCCCGCCCCACATTTCCCCTTCCTAACCCGTAAGTTTGTTTCCTATGTCTGTGAATCTATTTCTGTTTTGTAAGAAGTCCATTGTATCATTTTTTAGATTCCATACATAAGCACTATCATATTCGTCTTTGGCTGGCTGGCCTCAGTATGATAATCTCTAGGTCCACCGTGTTGCTGCACATGGCATCATTTCGTCCCTTTTTATGGCTGAGTAATATTCCGTGGTGTGTGTGAGTGTGTGTGTGTGTGTACACCACATCTTTATCCATGTCTTCCCAGTGGCTCAGCAGTAACGAATCCACCTGCAGTGCTGGAGTTGTAGACTCTATCCCTGGGTCGGAAAGATCGCCTAGAGAAGGAAATGGCAACTCACTCCAGTATACTTGTCTGCAAAAATCCGATGAACAGAGGAGCCTGGCAGGCTACAGTCCATAAGGTTGCAAAGAGTTGGACATTGAGCATGCAAGAATATCATCATGTAGGGAACCAATTTGCATATAATTTCAGGATGTTTATGAACCGTCCCTAAAAGCCTATTCATGGACTGGTGTGTAAAGACTGCTTATCTAGATACAAGGATTACACGTTCAGTTCAGTTGCTCAGTCATGTCCGACCCTGTGACGCCATGGACTGCAGCACACCAGGCCTCCCTGTCCATCACCAGCTACCAAAGTTTACTCAAACTTATGTCCATTGAGTTGATGATGCCATCCAACCATCTCATCCTCTGTCATCCCCTTCTCCACCCGCCTTCAATCTTTCCCAGCATCAGGGTCTTTTCCTGAGTCAGTTCTTCACATCAGGTGGCCAAAGTATTGGAGTTTCAGCTTCAGCCTCAGTCCTTCCCATGAATATTCAGGATTGATTTCCTTTAGGATGAACTGGTTGGCTCTCCTTGCTGTCCAAGGGACTCTCAAGAGTCTTCAACACCACAGTTCAAAAGCATCAGTTCCTTGGTGCTCAGCCTTCTTTATAGTCCAACTCTCACATCCATACATGACTACTGGAAAAATGGTAGCTTTGACTAGACAGACCTTTGTTGGCAAAGAAATGTCTCTGCTTTTTAATATGCTGTCTAGGTTGGTCATAACTTTTCTTGCAAGGAGCAAGCGTCTTAATTTCATGGCTACAGTCACCATCTGCAGTGATTTTGGAGCCCAAAACAACAAAGTCTCACTGTTTCCACTGTTTCCCCATCTATTTGCCATGGTGTGATGTGGTGTTGGAGAAGATTCTTGAGAGTCCCTTGGACTGCAAGGAGATCCAACCAGTCTATTCTGAAGGAGATCAGCCCTGGGATTTCTTTGGAGGGAATGATGCTGAAGCTGAAACTCCAGTACTTTGGCCACTTCATGCGAAGAGTCGACTCATTGGAAAAGACTCTGATGCTGGAAGGGATTGGGGGCAGGAGGAGAAGGGGACGACAGAGGATGAGATGGCTGGATGGCATCACTGACTCAATGGACGTGAGTCTGAGTGAACTCCAGGAGTTTGTGATGGACAGGGAGGCCTGGCGTGCTGTGATTCATGGAGTTGCAAAGAGTCGGACACGACTGTGCGACTGAACTGAACTGAACTGAACTGAACTAATGACCACATGTCATGATCTTAGTTTTCTGAATGTTGAGTTTTAAGCCAACTTTTTCAGTCTCCTCTTTCACTTTCACCAAGAGGTTCTTCAGTTCTTCACTTTCTGCCATAAGGGTGGTGTCATCTGCATATCTGAGGTTATTGATATTTCTCCTGGCAGTCTTGATTCCAGCTTGTGCTTCATCCAGTCCAGCATTTCTCATGATGTACTCTGCGTGTACGTTAAAGAAGAAGGGTAACAATATACAGCCTTGATGTACTCCTTTCCCTATTTGGAACCAGTCTGTTATTCCATGTCCAGTTCTAACTGTTGCTTCCTGACCTGCATACATTTCTCAAGAGGCAGGTCAGGTGGTCTGGTATTCCCATCTCTTGAAAAATTGTCCAAAGTTTGTTGTGATCCACACAGTCAAAGGCTTTGGCATAGTCCATAAAGCAGAAGTAAATGTTTTTATGGAACTCTTGCTTTTTCAATGATCCAGTGGATTTTGGCAAGTTGATCTCTGCTTCCTCTGCCTTTTCTAAATCCAGCTTGAACATCTGAAATTTCATAGTTCACATACTGTTGAAGCCTGGCTTGGAGAATTTTGAACATTACTTTGCTAGCATGTGCAATTGTGTGGTAGTTTGAACATTCTTTGGCATCACCTTTCTTTGGGATTGGAATGAAAACTGACCTTTTCCAGTCCTGTGGCCACTGCTGAGTTTTCCAAATTTGCTGGCATGTTGAGGGCAGCACTTTCATAGCATCATCTTTTAGGATTTGAAGGAGCACAGCTGGAATCCCATCACCTCCACTAGCTTTGCTCGTAGTGGTGCTTCCTAACACCCACTTGACTTCACACTCCAGGCTATCTGGTTCTACGTGAGTGATCACACCACCATGGTTATCCAGGCCATTAAAATCTTTTTTTGTATAGTTCTGTGTATTCTTGCCACTTCTTCTTAATGTCTTCTGCTTCTGTTAAGTCCATACTATTTCTGTCCTTTATTGTGCCCATCTTTGCATGAAATGTTCTCTTGGATCTCTTATTTTCTTGAAGAGATCTCTAGTCTTTCCCATTCCATTCAGTTCAGTTGCTCAGTCACGTCTGACTCTTCGCTACCCCATAGACCACAGCACTCCAGGCACTCAAGTCCATGGAGTCAGTGATGCCATCCAACCGTCTCATCCTCTGTCATCCCCTTCTCCTCCCGCCTTCAATCTTTCCCAGCATCAGGGTCTTTTCCAATGAGTCAACTCTTAGCATCAGGTAGCCAAAGTATTGGAGTTTCAGCTTCAATATCAATCCTTCCAATGAACACTCAGGACTGATCTTTAGGATGGACTGGTTGGACCTCCTTGCAGTCCAAGGGACTCTCAAGAGTCTTCTCCAATACCACAGTTCAAAAGCATCAATTCTTCAGCGCTCAGCTTTCTTTATAGTCCAACTCGCACATCCATACATGACCACTGGAAAAACCATAGCCTTAACTAGAAGTACCTTTGTTGGCAAAGTAATGTCTCTGCTTTTTAATACACTGTCTAGGTTGGTCATAACTTTCCTTCCAAGGAGCAAGCATCTTTTAATTTCATGGCTGCAGTCACCATCTACAGTGAGTTTGGAGCCCCCAAAAATAAAGTCAGCCACTGTTTCCACTGTTTCCCCATCTATTTGCCATGAAGTGATGGGACCTGATGCCATGATCTTAGTTTTCTGAATGTTGAATTGTAAGGCAACTTTTTCACTCTCTTCTTTCACTTTCATCAAGAGGCTCTTAGTTCTTCTTCACTTTCTGCCATAAGGGTGGTGTCATCTGCATATCTGAGGTTATTGGTATTTCTCCCATTCTATTATTTTCCCCTATTTCTTTGCATTGTTCATTTAAGAAGGCCTCCTTATCTCTCCTTGCTATTCTCTGGATCTCTGCATTCAGTTGGGTATATATTTCTTTTTCTCCTTTGCCTTTCGCTTCTCTTCTTTTCACAGCTATTTGTAAGGCCTCCTCAGACAACCACTTTGCTTTCTTGTATTTCTTTTTCTTTGGGATGGTTTTGGTCACTGCCTCCTATACAAAGTTACGAACCTTCACCCATAATTCTTCAGACACTCTATTAGATCTAATCCCTTGAATCTATTCATCACCTCTACTGTATAATCATAAGGATTTGATTTAGGTCATACCTGATTGGTCTAGTTGTTTTCCCTACTTTCTTCAATTTAAACATGAATTTTGCAATGAAGAGTTCATGATCTGAGCCACAGTCAGCTCCTGGTCTCATTTTTACTGACTGTATAGAGCTTCTCATCTTCAGCTGCAAAGAATATAACCAATCTGAATAACTCTGTATCACGACTTCTCAGATCCCTTTATTAAGGAATCATATTTGATAATGTGCTGGTGAAGCTCCACGAGTGTGGTGATAGCATGTCATGTGTTAGTTGCTTCAGTTCAGTTTGGTTCAGTCGCTCAGTCGTGTCTGACTCTTTGCAACCCCATGAATCGCAGCACGCCAGGCCTCCCTGTCCATCACCACCTCCCGGAGTTCACTCAAACCCACGTCGAGTCAGTGATGCCATCCAGCCATCTCATCCTCTGTCGTCCCCTTCTCCTGCCCCCAATCCCTCCCAGCATCGGAGTCTTTTCCAATGAGTCAACTCTTCGCATGAGGTGGCCAAAGTACTAGAGTTTCAGCTTTAGCATCATTCCTTCTAAAGAAATCCCAGGGCTGATCTCCTTTGTCGTATCCAACTCTTTGCTGCCCCACCAGACTCCTCTGTCCATGGGATTCTCCAGGCAAGAATACTGAAGTGGGTCGCCTTTCCCTTTTCCAGGGGATCTTCCCAACCCAGGTCTCCCACACTGCAGACATATTCTTTACCATCTGAGCCACCAGGAGCACCCCTGCCCCTCAGAACAGCTCATTCCTGTAGGAACCAGGATGACTGCATCCTCCAGGGCCCTCCTCTCTTCACCTGGATGGGGGTGAATTCACAGGTCAAAAGTTTCTTCTCCAAAGCCAGCTTATCTGGCTTTTGTCACCAACAACACTTCTTCCAATGAATTGTTTTCTTAAATTTTTTTTTTACATCAACTAGCTTTCTGTAATCAAGGAGACTTTATCCAGTGACTGTATTAGTTTTCTGAGACTGATGTAACAAATTATCACAAGAAGGGAGACTTACAATGAGAAAGATTTATTCTCTTGCAGTTGTGGAGGCCAGAAATCCAGACTGCAGCAAGGTCACACTCCCTCCAAAGCCTCTAGGGGAGGATCCTTCCTGCCTCTCCCAACACCTGCTCGCTCTGGGTGTTCCTCAGCCTGTAACTGCATCACTCCATTCCCTTCCTCCATCTTCTCTTCCCCTCTCTAATAAAGACACTTGTCATGGCATTTAGAGCCCACCCTGAAAGTACAGGAGTATATCTCAAAGTCTTAATTACATCTGTAAAGATCCTTTTCCAAATAAGATCACATTCACAGGTTTCAGGCATTCAAACATAGACTTACCTTTTGGGGGCCCTGCTCAACCTACTATAACCCTGAAAGAGATATATTAGAGTCAATCTTCACCAAAATCATCCTGGGCAAGTTAATACGAGAAGTTTAGACCTGTAAAGTTGAAGGCCAGATCTTGGACCATAAATTCACCTTCTGCCTTACCGTGAACCATCCCATCACCTCTTTCATTCAAAACATCAGTAGAAGGCATTATTATTATTTCCATTTTACAGATATATAAACTGAAGTTCAAAAAAATTGAGTAAACCTCCAAGGTCACACAGCTAGCAAGTGACAGGCTCTGGTCTTTCTGATTATGAAACTACACTTTCTCCACTCTCACTGCCTTCCTCATTTCCTTTAGAACTATTACAAGATCCTTTCTTAGGAGCTATACAGAATGTAAACAAACATGATACACAATTTCTCCCAAATATGTGAAAAGTTTTCACATCCTCTGAATTGTCTCTTTTCTAGCCTCCACATTCCTGATTCCTTCAGCCCTCACTTAGAGGACGTGGCTTGTTTGCTTGCCTTTACAGTCACACCCCCTAAACCTGCTGCATTTTGTCTGTAGGCTTCCTTAAAGAATGATTCCCAGGACTGACTAATTATAACCAATTTTCATTGTGTACAGACGTGCCAGGATCAGGTCCAAGCACCTCAACTCTATTACTTCAGTTAAATCTTCAACAAGCTCATGAGAGAGGTGAGTAGTATTATTGCCCATTTTGTAATTTTCTGAAGTTCATCTATTTTATTTTTAGCTGTGCTGGGTTCTTGTTGCTGTGCAGGCTTTTCTCCGGGTGCGGCTGGCGGAGGCTCCTCTCCATCACAGTGTGCGAACTTCTCATGGCCGTGGCCTCTCTCGTTGCAGAGCCCGGGCTCTAGGCTCGCAGGCTTCAGTGGCAGCCTGCTCACACCCAGAGTCTGGACAGTTAGATAAGGGCCTGAGCTCAGGATGCCCGCCCCAAGTTCCCGCTTTGCTTTTCCTGGGGGGGTGCCTTTTAAAATAACCACTTAGAGTCGAGCCTGCAAAGTCATAAGCAACCTTATACATCCTGGGAAAGATTGAAGGCTGGAGGAGAAGGGGACGACAGAGGATGAGAGGGTTGGATGTCATCACCAACTTGATGGACATGAGTATGAGTAAGCTCCAGGAGTTGGTGATGGACAGGGAGGCCTGGCATGCTGCAGTCTGTGGGGTCACAGAGAGTCGGACACAGCTGAGAGACTGGACTGACTGACTGATAAATCCTGTTGTCTGCACACTCTTCACTGTGACCTGGGATGGCGGGGGTGGGGTGGGGGAGTCGGGGGGGGGAGTCTTGGGGGAGGGGGGCTGCCCTTTACCCCACTTGCTCATCATGCTCCCCAACCCCACTTCCAAGACCTAGAAGTAATAAATCTTGTGACTTGGCTTCTTTTGTGTGAGTGTTTTGAAACTGCCCCTTCAGTTAAAACAACCCCGGTTTTCACCTTCCCAGAGTGGGAGCTGGGATGCTGAGGGAGCTCACTGGTGACCCCCACGTGGGTGGCTTGTGTCTCCACATTCAGTTGGTCCTCATCTGCATGTTCTTAATCTAACATGCCAGCTACGGCCCCCCGACCCTGACACAACAGAGGAGTCACGTATCTGACTCAAGGTCACAGAGCCTGTCTCCAGAGCCCTCCATTAACTTCGGCCCTCTGTGCTGCCCCCCGCCTCGGACCTACTCCAACTGTGGCCTCAATTTCTCAGAGTAGGACCACCTCCCTTGTTTTAAATATTATGCGCAACTAACGCAACCTAAGACCACACGACAGTCACGTCCTGTTTGGGCACTTGGACATTGCTAAGTGCGCATCCATGTCTACTCTCCTCTTCCTTGCTGAAAGGGTTCATTAAAGTCACAAACCTGGAGAAAAATTCGGCAAGGGAGGTAGGGGAGGCAGGGAAGGGTGGACAGGCAGGAAGAAGGCTAAGAGTAAGAGAGGGCCAGACTCAACAGGAAGCAGGTGAGGGATCGACGCGTGAAGCAGCAAGCGGGTCAACACGGAGCAGTAAGGACGGAGCCACGTGCAGGAGTGTGGGCCAGTTAAGGGCACATCTCGTGCGGGCACACGTGGGCACACCTCACAAATCGTGTTCCGGTTCGGTTAGTCCTATGCGTCCTCAGGGGCAGTCCAGTCACTGTACTCTGTCATCCAGAACGGTACCGGCTCACAGCAGCCCTTGAAAACTGTTAACCACTAACAGGTACAAGCAACCGAGGAGACAAGGGTCGTGTTCCTTAGACATGGAGGGGAATAGAACAAGTCGGATCTCTTCAAAGACATCCGCTCTGGTCTTGTTTCCATTCTTTCTTCTCTGAGACCAGAAACCTTAATCACTTTTTTACGTCTCTGTGTGCTCTGCTCGGGCTTCCCAGGTGGCTCAGTGGTAAAGAATTCACTTGCAGTGTAGGAGCCATGACGTGCCCCCTGGGTTGGCAAGATCCCCTGGAGGAGGAAATGGCAAGCCACTTCAGTGTTCCTGCCTGGGAAATCCCATGGACAGAGGAACCTGGTGGGCTACAGTCCTTGGGGTCACAAAAGAGTTGGCCAGGACTTAGGAACTGAACAAGTGCTCTGCTCACAGTCTCATCACCACCCCACTTCGTCTCCACTTAACAAGACCCACTCTTGCTTGGAGGGCATTTAGAACCAGTGCTGTGGATATTTTCTTTATCACTGCTGCTTGTGGTGTTTCTTGCTCCTCGGAACTTAGAACATTATACTTTGCATCTGTCATAATGGCCCCGTGCAGTCTCTTGATGGGTTTATTATTTAATTTTCATCAGCTAATTTTGCTCCCAGAAAAAAAGCTAACAACATGCTACTTCATATAATTCATAGTAGCATAACAGTTTTTTCTTAACCTACTGCATATTGTTTCTGCTTTTTGAGACTGTAAAGCCTCAAGAAAAAAATAACAGCTCTAGAAAATTTAACCATTAGGTTTTCTTTCGCACTGAAGCCTGAAATATGAAAATACAAATAAGCGGGCTGCAACCTCCAGGACAAAGTAAGTCGGGCATTGCTCAGTCTGGAGAGAATCCAGTTGAATCCAGTTTGACATTAATTTTTTGTTTTGAAACAACTGTGCTGAGACTGAGAAAGATCTAGTCTAGAACCTATGAAAAAGAACAGGAATTTCTGACCCTTAAGCAATGTTTCAAAGAGCCCACTAGAAATCATAAATCTAACTCACCATAAAATTGCTCCAGCCATAACAGCACAGTTCTTTGCTTTTAGCTGAAATAACAAGAACCCAGTGAGATTATATTAGTTGTGCTGAGGAAGCAGAAACCTCTGCATGTCGGTTACATTTTTGATTAGTAAAGGCAAACTGAATTAACATTTCACAAGTACAATCTTTGATAGCAAACAAAATCTTTTAAAACAAGAATCCTATTAGAAAAAAAATAATTAAAGTTCTTTCATAGTAGTTGAGGAGGAAAAAGCTCCAAAAGACTTAAAAATAGAGGCTATTGTCTTAATAAGGATCCATTTACTGAGACCTTACTGTGTGCTTTACGTCAAAACGTTCTCCTTTAAAGCTCACAGCTCCATGAACGTACTATTACCTTCAGATAACTGACGAAGATGTGTCCCTTGGACTGCAAGATCAAATCAGTCAACCCTAAAGGAGATTGGTCCTGAATATTCATTGGAAGGACTGATGCTGAAGCTGAAACCATACTTTGGCCACCAGATACGAAGAACTGACTCATTGGAAAAGACTCTGGTGCTGGGAAAGATTGAAGGCAGGAGGAGAAGGGGGCAACAGAAGATGAGACGGTTGGATGGCATCACCAACTCGATGGACATGAGTTTGAACAAGCTTCGGAAGTTGGTGATGGACAGGGAAGCCTGCCATGCTGCAGTCCATGGGTTGCAAAGAGCTGGACATGACTGAGAGACTGAACTGAACAGATGAGGAAACTGAGCTCAGAGTTCAACAGCTTGTTCAACTGGTAAACACCACATCTAACAATCAAACTCAGGACAATTAACTCCAAACTTGCCCTTAATCACCATATTTACTGTTTGATTCATCTCTGTTCCCTCACTGGGTTGGAAAACCTTTGCCTGCCCAACAACTACAGGAAGTGGACTTTCCATTAGGTTCAAATTTGGGAAAGAAGGCTCTTGGGAAAAAAACAAGACCCTTGGTGCCTATGTACACGCATCTCCCACCAGACTCCTGGCTTTCAGATCAGGTCTGGGGAAACGTGAATCTTCCAAGAACTCTGAATTCTGGTGGCACAACTGTTTAAGGACCCCACGCTCTGTGGTCTGGTGATCATAACCTCAAATTCTTCATTCTGCTGTGTTTACTACGTATCTTCTCTTGACCACTGAGGTCATTTTATCAGTATTCAACACCAAACTCATGAAGAACTGAAGGGCAGGATGAGAAAGTTGTACATGACACTCTTTTCAGCATTGCATGCTATCTACTTTGGCCACCTGATGAGAAGAACTGAGTCACTGGAAAAGACCCTGATGCTGGGAAAGATTGAGGGCAGGAGGAAAAGGGGACAACAGAGGATGAGATGGTTGGATGCCATCACACACTCAATGGACATGAGTTTGAGTAAGCTCTGGGAGTTGGTGATGGACAGGGAGGCCTGGGATGCTGCTGTCCATGGGATCCCAAAGAGTTGGACACGACTGAGCAACTGAACTGACTGACTGATGCTATCTGCCCATCTGTCTTTTTTTTTTTTTTCCTATTGTTGAGGTAAAAAGATAGTCCAGGACAGGGCACAGATATTGGTCAATGAATGACCCAAAACAAGGAGGAAGGTGCAAATGCATTTCTGGATTCAAAAAGGTCACTTCAGGCCCAAAGGAGGGGTCCATTTCTATTACTTGGGATCCTCAGCGATACCACTGTCTGACAGCAGCCCCTCTGCCAGGCTGAGGATCGACAACACTTCCTTTCACGATTCCTTACCGTTAGGAGCACAGTGTGTTTGGGCCTGTAGGCTTCCTGTTGTTGAATGTTTTCTGGTGAGTCCAGTTCAGTTCAGTTCAGTCACTCAGTCGTGTCCTACTCTTTGCAACCCCATGAATCGCAGCATGCCAGGCCTCCCTGTCCATCACCACCTCCCGGAGTTCACTGAGACTCACGTCCATCGAGTCAGAGATGCCATCCAGCCATCTCATCCTCTGTCGTCCCCTTCTTCTCCTGCCCCCAATCCCTCCCAGCATCAGAGTCTTTTCCAATGAGTCAACTCTTCGCATGAGGTGGCCAAAGTACTGGAGTTTCAGCTTTAGCATCATTCCTTCCAAAGAAATCCCAGGGCTAATCTCCTTGCAGTCCAAGGGACTCTCAAGAGTCTTCTCCAACACCACAGTTCAAAAGCATCAATTCTTCGGCGCTCAACTTTCTTCACAGTCCAACTCTCACATCCGTTCTAATTTCAAGGTTTTCAACCTAAAACAGAGGCCAGAACACAGCCTGAAATCAACAGATATTATCTTGCAATTTTCTAGGCTTGAATTATCTAAGACATTTACGACTTGATCACGGTGGCAAAGCTGACTCATGGCACTTTCAGTTACAGAACTCAAGCAGCAGAAAAGAATGCATGACTACACTGCCATGAACTAATTTTGAATTAGGTAAAGGTAAACCAATGTATCTGGTTACTTATTTACTTAACATAAAGATGAAAGTGATCTAACCTGGCAACCATAAAAATTCTCAGAGGTTAAGCAAATGCAGAGTGACTTTTGAGAGGTAGATTTCAGAAAAAACTAGCTAATGCTTTTGGAAGACTGTTTTATAAAGTGAGGGACAAATGGATATATCCAGATTCAGCGAAGGTAGGGGTTGCATACAGACTGTCTCCAATCTCCTCCGGAATTACAGCCTGTTTAAAGCTGTCATTCTACTAAGCACTAAAATCCACCGTGATAATGCGCAAGTCAGCTAAAGCACTGTTGTGCTATTATATGCATAAATCTTTGTTATTTGCATTAGAAAGGCATCAATTACCTCATACTACAATGTGTAATTAAGAAACAAATGTACCAGTTTGCTTAGCCTTGCAAGATAAATACTGGGATTACAGCAAGAATAAAAGTTGTGATTTTAACTAGCCACATTTCAATGCTGACTGCAAGAAAACCGAGTACTACCTAAGCTGGGTCTTTTATATGGTAAGGATGAAAATACTACATACAGCAAGTTGACTAGTAATTATACTTTCACGTGAAGAAAATAACCATTCAATTTCTAAGGCACTAGAAAGTTTGGAATGAATGAGCTTCACGCAGACAGAATCAAACAGGAAAATTCACAAGCTACTAGTCAGAAAGGACCCAGAAATCTCCAGTATAATGTTTCTCTCAATGATGAAAAAGAAGCGTTCAAAAAAAAAAAAAGAAAGAAAAAAAAAAAAGAAGGGTTCACTCATTTGGTGACTGGTTGTGTGCATATTACGTGCTAAGGATGGTTAGGTAGGAGGGCAGGCTGGAGATAGGAAGGCTGAATAGGAAAACATGTGGCTAGAGGTTTAAGTGATAAGGATTTAGAAGAGCCACTATGATGAGCCTGGAAAATCCCAAGGACGGAGCAGCCTGGTAGGCTGCAGTCCACGGGGTCGCTAAGAGTTGGACACGACTGAGCGACTTCACTCTCTTTTCACTTTCCTGCATTGGAGAAGGAAATGGCAACCCACTCCAATGTTCTTGCCTGGGGAATCCCAGGGACGGGGGAGCCTGGTGGGCTGCCGTCTATGGGGTCACACAGAGTCAGACACCACTGAAGTGACTTAGCGGCAGCTATGATGAGCAGGAAAGCTGACCTGAGACAGCTGGAAGAGATGAAGAGCCATTTGTAGTATCTGTGGCATTTCCAGCAGTAGGCGTTCAATGATTGCTGAAATTACAGGTGAAAAGGGACGCTGGGCTGGAAATGAGACCTGGGCTCTGCCCTAGCTCTGCCACTAACCAAGTGGATGGCTGTGCCTTGTCATGTAGCATCCTAAAGGGTCTGCATTGTAAGTTCTCTTTTTGTTCATAAAAACACTTAAAGAGCATGCTTCTGTAGATGGAAACAGAACTGTGTTTGAGTGTCTCCTGTGGAGGTATGGGTCAGCAGTGGCCTGCCACAGGGGCAGGGGCTCTGGGTGCAGCAGACCTGGGTATGGCATAAGCCCTCTTGGAGGAGGTCGCCATTAACCCCACCATAGAGCTGCCAGAACTTACACAGGCCTGCGGAAACAGACCCTTGGAAGGCACAAATGAAACCTTGTGCGCACCAGGACCCAGGAGAAAGGAGCAGTGACGACGAAAAGACTTGCCTGGGAGGGTCCAGGAGTCTCTGGTGGAGGCGTCTGTCAGTGGCGGCCTGCTGCAGGGCTGGGGGCACTGAGTGTAGCAGTGCCTGCACGGGATCTTTTGAAGGAGGTTGACATTATCTTCACTACCTCCACCATAGTGTGAAGAAGTGAAGTCGCTCAGTCTTGTCCATCTCTCTGTGACCCTATGGACTGTAACCTACAAGTCTCCTCTGTCCATGGAATTTTCCAGGAAAGAGTACTAGAGTGGGTTGCCATTTCCTTCTCCAGGGGATCTTTCCTACCCAGGGATCGACCAGGGTCTCCCGCATTGCAGGCAGATGCTATACCCTCTGAGCCACCAGGGAAGCCACCATAGTTTGGCTCCAACACCACCCTTATGGCAGAAAGTGAGGAAGAACTAAAAAGCCTCTTGATGAAAGTGAAAGTGGAGAGTGAAAAAGTTGGCTTAAAGCTCAACATTCAGAAAACTAAGATCATGGCATCTGGTCCCATCACTTCATGGGAAATAGATGGGGAAACAGTGGAAACAGTGTCAGACTTTACTTTTTTGGGCTCCAAAATCACTGCAGATGGTGACTGCAGCCATGAAATTAAAAGAGGCTTACTCCTTGGAAGGAAAGTTATGACCAACCTATATAGCATATTCAAAAGCAGAGACATTACTTTGCCAACAAAGGTCCATATAGTTAAGGCTATGGTTTTTCCTGTGGTCGTGTATGGATGTGAGAGTTGGACTGTGAAGAAGGCTGAGCACCAAAGAATTGAGGCTTTTGAACTGTGCTGTTGGAGAAGACACTTGAGAGTCCATTGCACTGCAAGGAGATCCAACCAGTCCATTCTGAAGGAGATCAGCCCTGGGATTTCTTTGGAAGATCAGATCAGATCAGTCACTCAGTTGTGTACGACTCTTTGCGACCCCATGAAACCCAGCACACCAGGCCTCCCTGTCCATCACCAACTCCCGGAGTTCACTCAGACTCACATCCATCCAGTCAGTGATGCCATCCAGCCATCTCATCCTCTGTCGTCCCCTTCTCCTCCTGCCCCCAATCCCTCCCAGCATCAGAGTCTTTTCCAATGAGTCAACTCTTCACATGAGGTGGCCAAAGTACTGGAGTTTCAGCTTTAGCATCATTCCTTCCAAAGAAATCCCAGGGCTGATCTCCTTCAGAATGGACTGGTTGGATCTCCTTGCAGTCCAAGAGACTCTCAAGAGTCTGCTCCAACACCACAGTTCAAAAGCATCAATTCTTTGGTGCTCAGCCTTCTTCACAGTCTAATTCTCACATCCATACACGACCACAGGAAAAACCATAGCCTTGACTAGACGGACCTTTGTTGGCCAAGTAATGTCTCTGCTTTTGAATATGCTGTCTAGGTTGGTCATAACTTTCCTTCCAAGGAGTAAGTGTCTTTTAATTTCATTGCTGCAGTCACCATCTGCAGTGATTTTGGAGCCCAGAAAAATAAAGTCTGACACTGTTTCCACTGTTTCCCCATCTATTTCCCATGAAGTGATGGGACCAGATGCCATGATCTTCATTTTCTGAATGTTGAGCTTTAAGCCAACTTTTTCACTCTCCACTTTCACTTTCATCAAGAGGCTTTTTAGTTCCTCTTCACTTTCTGCCATAAGGGTGGTGTCATCTGCATATCTGAGGTTATTGATAATTCTCCCAGCAGTCTTGATTCCAGCTTGTGTTTCTTCCAGTCCAGCGTTTCTCATGATGTACTCTGCATATAAGTTAAATAAACAGGATGACAATATACAGCCTTGATGAACTCCTTTTCCTATTTGGAACCAGTCTGTTGTTCCATGTCCAGTTTTAACTGTTGCTTCCTGACCTGCATACAAATTTCTCAAGAGGCAGGTCAGGTGGTCTGGTATTACCATCTCTTTCAGAATTTTCCAGTTTATTGTGATCCACACAGTCAAAGGCTTTGGCATAGTCAATAAAGCAGAAATAGATGTTTTTCTGGAACTCTCTTGCTTTTTCCATCATCCAGCAGATGTTGGCAATTTGATCTCTGGTTCCTCTGCCTTTTCTAAAACCAGCTTGAACATCTGGAAGTTCACGGTTCACATATTGCTGAAGCCTGGCTTGGAGAATTTTGAGCATTACTTTACTAGCGTGTGAGATGAATGCAATTGTGCGGTAGTTTGAGCATTCTTTGGCATTGCCTTTCTTTGGGATTGGAATGAAAACTGACCTTTTCCAGTCCTGTGGCCACTGCTGAGTTTTCCAAATTTGCTGGCATATTGAGTGCAGCACTTTCACAGCATCATCTTTCAGGATTTGGAATAGCTCAACTGGAATTCCATCACCTCCACTAGCTTTGTTTGTAGTGATGCTTTCTAAGGCCCACTTGACTTCACATTCCAGGATGTCTGGCTCTAGGTGAGTGATCACACCATTGTGATTATCTGGTCATGAAGCTCTTTTTTGTGCAGTTCTTCTGTGTATTCTTGTCACCTCTTCTTAATATCTTCTGCTTCTGTTAGATCCATACCATTTCTGTCCTTTATCAAGCCCATCTTTGCATGAAATGTTCCTTTGGTATCTCTGATTTTCTTGAAGAGATCCCTAGTCTTTCCCATTCTGTTGTTTTCCTCTATTTCTTTGCATTGATCGCTGAAGAAGGCTTTCTTATCTCTTCTTGCTATTCTTTGGAACTCTGCATTCAGATGTTTATATCTTTCCTTTTCTCCTTTGCTTTTCGCTTCTCTTCTTTTCACAGCTATTTGTAAGGCCTCCCCAGACAGCCATTTTGCTTTTTTGCATGTCTTTTCCATGGGGATGGTCTTGATCCCTGTCTCCTGTACAATGTCACGAACCTCATTCCATAGTTCATCAGGCACTCTATCTATCAGATCTAGGCCCTTAGATCCATTTCTCATTTCCATTGTATAATCATAAGGGATTTGATTTAGGTCATACCTGAATGGTCTAGTGGTTTTCCCTACTTTCTTCAATTTAAGTCTGAATTTGGCAATAAGGAGTTCATGGTCTGAGCCACAGTCAGCTCCTGGTCTTGTTTTTGCTGACTGTATAGAGCTTCTCCATCTTTGGCTGCAAAGAATATAATCAATCTGATTTCGGTGTTGACCATCTGGTGATGTCCATGTATAAAGTCTTCTCTTGTGTTGTTGGAAGAGGGTGTTTGTTATGACCAGTGCATTTTCTTGGCAAAAGTCTATTAGCCTTTGCCCTACTTCATTCCGTATTCCAAGGAATTCTTTGGAAGGAATGATGCTAAAGCTGAAACTCCAGTACTTTGGCCACCTCCTGCGAAGAGTTGACTCATTGGAAAAGACTCTGATGCTGGGAGGGATTGGGAGCAGGAGGAGAAGAGGACGACAGAGGATGAGATGGCTGGATGGCATCACCGACTCGATGGACAGGAGTTTGAGAAAACTCTGGGAGTTGGTGATGGACAGGGAGGCCTGGCATGCTTCGATTCATGGGGTCACAAAGAGTCTGACAAACAGTCGGACTGATCTGATCTGAAATAACAGGGAGGGAACATAGCCCCACCCATCAATAGAAAATTGGATTAAAGATTTACTGAGCATGGCCCCACCCATCAGAACAAGACCTTTCCCCCTCAGTCAGTCTCTCCCATCAGGAAGCTTCCATAAGCCTCTTATCCTTCTGCATCAGAGGGCAGAAGCCTGAAAATCACAATCAGAGAAAACTAACCAGTCGGATCACATGGACCATCAGTCAGTTAAGTTCAGTTCAGTCGCTCAGTCATGTCCGACTCTTTGCAACCCCATGAATCACAGCACGCCAGGCCTCCCTGTCCATCACCAACTCCCAGAGTTCACTCAAACTCACGTCCATCGAGTCAGTGATGCCATCCAGCCATCTCATCCTCTGTCGTCCTCTTCTCCTCCTGCTCCCAATCCCTCCCAGCATCAGAGTCTTTTCCAATGAGTCAGCTCTTCGCATGAGGTGGCCAAAGTACTGGAGTTTCAGCTTCAGCATCAGTCCTTCCAATGAACACCCAGGACTGACCTCCTTGTAGTCCAAGGGACTCTCAAGTCTTCTCCAACACCACAGTTCAAAAGCATCAATTCTTCAGCACTCAGCTTTCTTCACAGTCCAACTCTCACATCCATACATGACCACTGGAAAAACCATAGCCTTGACTAGAAGGACCTTTGTTGGCAAAGTAATGTCTCTGCTTTTGAATATGCTATCTAGGTTGGTCATAACTTTCCTTCCAAGGAGTAAGCCTCTTTTAATTTCATGGCTGCAGTCACCATCTGCAGTGATTTTGGAGCCCAGAAAAATAAAGTCTAACACTGTTTCCACTGTTTCCCCATCTATTTCCCATGAAGTGATGGGACCGGATGCCATGATCTTAGTTTTCTGAATGTTGAGCTTTAAGCCAACATTTTCACTCTCCACTTTCACTTTTGTCAAGAGACTTTTTAGTTCCTCTTCACTTTCTGCCATAAGGATGGTGTCATCTGCATATCTGAGCTTATTGATATTTCTCACAGCAATTTTGATTCCAGCTTGTGCTTCTTGCAGCCCAGCGTTTCTCATGATGTACTCTGCATATAAGTTAAATAAACAGGGTGACAATATACAGCCTTGACATACTCCTTTTCCTATTTGGAACCAGTCTGTTGTTCCATGTCCAGTTTTAACTGTTGCTTCCTGACCTGCATATAGGTTTCTGAAGAGGCAGATCAGGTGGTCTGGTATTCCCATCTCTTTCAGAATTTTCCACAGTTTATTGTGATCCACACAGTCAAAGGCTTTGGCATAGTCAATAAAGCAGAAGTAGATGCTTTTCTGGAACTCTCTTGCTTTTTCCATGATCCAGCGGATATTGGCAATTTGATCTCTGGTTCCTCTGCCTTTTCTAAAACCAGCTTGAACATCAGGAAGTTCACGGTTCACATATTGCTGAAGCCTGGCTTGGAGAATTTTGAGCATTACTTTACTAGCGTGTGAGATGAATGCAATTGTGCGGTAGTTTGAGCATTCTTTGGCATTGCCTTTCTTTGGGATTGGAATGAAAACTGACCTTTTCCAGTCCTGTGGCCACTGCTGAGTTTTCCAAATTTGCTGGCATATTGAGTGCAGCACTTTCACAGCATCATCTTTCAGGATTTGGAATAGCTCAACTGGAATTCCATCACCTCCACTAGCTTTGTTCATAGTGATGCTTTCTAAGGCCCACTGGACTTCACATTCCAGGATGTCTGGCCTTGTCTAACTCAATGAAACTATGAACCATACATGTAGGGCCACCCAAGACGGACAGGTCATTGTGGAGCGTTCTGACAAAATGTGGTTTGCTGGAGAAGGGAATGGCAAACCACTTCAGTATTCTTGCCTTGAGAACCCCGTGAACAGTATGAAAAGGCAAAAAGATAGGACACTGAAAGATGAACTCCCCAGGTCAGTAGGTGCCCATATGCTACTGGAGATCAGGGGAAAAATTATTCCAGGAAGAATGAAGAGATGAAGCCAAATCAAAAACAGCATCCAGCCGTGGATGTGACTGGTGATGGAAGTAAAGTCCGATGCTGTAAAGAGCAATATTGCATAGGAACCTGGAATGTCAGGTCCATGAATCAAGGCAAATTGGAAGTGGTCAAACAGGAGATGGCAAGAGTGAACATCAACATTCTAGGAATCAGTGAACCAAGATGGACTGGAATGGGTGAATTTAACTCAGATGACCATTATATCCAACTGTGGGCAAGAATCCCTTAGAAGAAACGAAGTAGCTATCAAAGTCAACAAGAGTCCGAAATGCAGTACTTGGTTGCAATCTCAAACACAACAGAATGATCTCTGTTCATTTCCAAGGCAAACCATTCAATATCACAGTAATCCAAGTCTATGCCTCGACCAGTAACGCTGAAGAAGCTGAAGTTGAACGGTTCTATGAAGACCTACAAGACCTTTTAGAATTAACCCAAAAAAAGATGTCCTTTTCATCATAGGAGAGTGGAATGCAAGAGTAGGAAGTCAAGAGATACCTGGAGTAACAGCAAATTTGCCCTTGGAGTACAGAATGAAGTAGGGCAAAGGCTAATAGAGTTTTGCCAAGAGAACGCACTGGTCATAACAAACACCCTCTTCCAACAACACAAGAGAAGACTTTATACATGGACATCACCAGAAGGTCAACACCGAAATCAGATTGATTATATTCTTTGCAGCCAAAGATGGAGAAGCTTGATACAGTCAGCAAAAACAAGACCAGGAGCTGACTGTGGCTCAGATTGTGAACTCCTTATTGCCAAATTCAGACTTAAATTGAAGAAAGTAGGGAAAACCACTAGACCATTCAGGTATGACCTAAATCAAATCCCTTGCCATTATACAGTGGAAGTGAGAAATAGATTCTAGGGATTAGATCTGATAGATAAAGTGCCTGGTGAACTATGGACGGAGGTTTGTGACATTGTACAGGAGACAGGGATCAAGACCATCCCCAAGAAAATGAAATGCAAAAAAGGCAAAATGGTTGTCTCAGAAGGCCTTATAAATAGCTGTGAAAAGAAGAGAAGCTAAAGGCAAAGGAGAAAAGGAAGGATATAAGCATCTGAATGCAGAGTTCCAAAGAATAGCAAGCTGAGATAAGAAAGCCTTCCTCAGTGATCAGTGCAAAGAAATAGAGGAAAACAATAGAATGGGAAAAACTAGAGATCTCTTCAGGAAAATTAGAGATACCAAGGGAACATTTCATGCAAAGATGGGCTCGATAAAGGACAGAAATGGTATGGACCTAACAGAAGCCAGAAGATACTAAGAAGAGGTGGCAATGCACAGAACTATACAAAAAAGATCTTCACGACCCAGATAATCATGATGGTATGATCACTCACCTAGAGACAGACATCCTGGAATGCAAAGTCAGGTGAGCTTTAGGAAGCATCACTACGAACAAAGCTAATAGAGGCGATGAAATTCCAGTTGAGCTATTTCAAATTCTAAAAGATGGTGCTGTGAAAATGGTACACTCAATATGCCAGCAAATTTGGAAAACTCAGCAGTGGCCACAGGACTGGAAAAGGTCAGTTTTCATTCCAATTCCAAAGAAAGGTAATGCCAAAGAATGTTCAAACTACCACACAATTGCACACGCTAGCAAAGTAATGTTCAAAATTCTCCAAGCCAGTTTTCATTCTAGTCCCCAAAAAAGGCAATGCCAAAAAATGTTCCTTTCTTGCCTCTTCGGGTTTCTGGTGATCCCAGCATTCCAGAGCTGTGACCTTGTCGCTCCTGTTTCTGCCTCTGTCCTCACCTGGCCTCCTCTATGTCTGTGCTCCTTGCCTTCTCTCCACTACTGTAAGGACACTCACTTGTGATGGCTTTTAGGACCCATGCAGATAGTCTCTCTGGGTTGTATTTATCTTCAAATCCTTAATTTAGTCACATTTGCGAAGACCTCTTTTCTAGATAAGAAAGTGAAAGCGGCTCAGTCGTGTTCGACTCTTTGTGGCCCCATGAACTGTACAGTCCATGGAATTCTCCAGGCCAGAATACTGGAATGGGTAGCCTTTCCCTTCTCCAGGAGATCTTCCCAATCCAGGGATCGAAGCCAGGTCTCCCGCATTGCAGGTGGATTCTTTACCAAGTGAGCTATCAGGTTTCTAGAAAAAGTAGCACTTAAAAATTCTGGAGGATAAGACTTAGTATCTTTCAGTTCAGTTCAGTTGCTCAGTCATGTCCGACTCTTTGTGACCCCATGGACTGTAGCATGCCCGGCCTCCCTGTCCATCACCAACTCCCGGAGTTTACTCAAACTCATGTCCAGTGAGTTGGTGATGCCATGCAACCACCTCATCCTCTGTCATTCTCTTCTCCTCCTGCCTTCAATTTTTCCCAGCATCAGGGTCTTTTCAAATGAGTCAGTTCTTTGCATCGGAGAAGACAATGGCACCCCATTCCAGTACTTTTGCCTGGAAAATCCCATGGACGGAGGAGCCTAGTAGGCTGCAGTCCATGGGGTCGTTAGAGCTGGACACAACTGAGCAACTTCACTTTCACTTTTCACTTTCATGCATTGGAGAAGGAAATGGCAACCCACTCCATTGTTCTTGCCTGGAGAATTCCAGGGACGGGGAAGCCTGGGCTTCCATCTATGGGGTTGCACAGAGTCGGACACGACTGAAGTGACTTAGCAGCAGCAGCAGCAGTTCTTTGCATCAGGTGGCCAAAGTATTGGAGTTTCAGCTTCAACATGAGTCCTTCCAATGAACATCCAGGACTGATCTCCTTTAGGATGGACTGGTTGGATCTCCTTGCAGTCCAAGGGACTCTCAAGAGTCTTCTCCAACACCATAGTTCAAAAGCATCAATTCTTAGGTGCTCAGCTTTCTTTACAGTCCACTCTCACATCCATATATGACCACTGGAAAAACTATAGCTTTGATTAGACAGACCTTGGTCCACAAAGTAATGTCTCTGTTTTTTAATATGCTGTCTAGGTTGGTCATAACTTTCCTTCCAAGGAGCAAGCATCTTTTAATTTCATGGCTGCAATCACCATCTGCAGTGATTTTGGAGCCCTGCCAAATGAAGTCTGACACTGTTTCCGCTGTTTCCCCATCTATTTGCCATGAAGTGATGGGACCAGATGCCATGATCTTCATTTTCTGAATGTTGAGTTGTAAGGCAACTTTTTCACTCTCCTCTTTCACTTTCATCAAGAGGCTCTTTAGTTCTTCTTCACCTTCTGCCATAAGGGTGGTATCATCTGCATATCTGAGGTTATTGATATTTCTCCTGGCAATCTTGATTCCAGCTTTTGTTTCATCCAGCCCAGCGTTTCTCATGATGTGCTGTGCATATAAGTTACATGGGATGGTCATTATTCAGCTGGCCCCAGGAGGCAGAATGTATCCCCCATTATGTTTTTGTTTGTTTTTCTTTTATTCTTATATTTTCAAGTGAATCAATATTTAAAGATATAAAAATATACAGAGATCAATGTTCTAATTTTTAAAAATTTAAATACTGAAAACCATAAAATATCTTTCAGTCCATGTCTTCCCATGTCTTGCCTTTCCTGCTTATCCAGATTCTCGTTTATTCTTTCAAGCCTCGTCTCGCCATCTCTAGTAAGTCTCCCCTGAGAGCGCTAGCTTTTGCTGGGCCTCTCTTCAGAATCCCACAGAATTATCTTTTTTATTTTTTAAAATTTTTTGGCCTTGCTGCTCGGCATGTGGGATCTTAGTTCCCTGACCAAGGATTGAACCTGTGGCCCCTGCGGTGGAAGCCCAGAGTCCTAACCACTGGACCGCCAGGGAAGGCCCATGATAGCACATCACGCTCTTTTGGTCATCTTCCTCTGCATGGTCTGGCATTTAAAGTGTGAGTTTGTGCATGTATGAACGTGAATGTGCGATCTTCCCATGTACAAATAAAATCCTGGAGCGTCGGTTTCCGACTCTGTGGTCTTCTGCTCTCTAGAGGTCTTAAAGGTGTGGTAATGTGTTTAGCACAGTTTCCCACAGTCAGGGGCATAGCTAGAGATGTGAAAATGAATGAGACATTGTCCCTATTTACAGGGCATTCAGAAGAAGGAGAGAGATACAGTCACATAACCACAGAAATGTCAATACACCTATGTAAGTGCTTTGAGAGAGACACACTCAGCGTGTCTGTGTACCTAGGAGGATGCCCTTCACAACTGTTGTTTCAAAAGTTTATCAGTCGTCACATATCTGCCCCCAATGTCTTCACAGGAAGATGTCGTATTTTCCTCTTAAGTTGAGATTTTATCAACGTAATATGGTGATTCTAGATGTTGCCTACTGATCAGAGTTGATATAGTGTCCTTGATTTTTAGAAATGAGGAGTTTGTAAGTTGATAAATGTAACTTGGCAGGTGATATCTTTCAAAACCTGGGAGTCCATTGCAGGGGGGATGAAGAAATGGCATAAAAGGAATCACCTTTCTAGTGGGCAGTGTCTTAAACGTACACGTATTGTACATATTGCTGTTCATTACAGGCCAATGGTGCCCCTCGCCCAGCTCCCTGAATTCAGATGTTTAAGTCCTAGCCCCTACTGCTCAGAATGCGGCCACGCTGGAGATAGGGTGTTTGTTGTTGTTCAGTGGCTCAATCGTGTCAACTCTGTGTGACCCCATGGACTGTAGCCCGCCAGGCTCCTCTGTCTCTGGGATTCTCCAGGCAAGAATACTGGAGTGGGCTGCCACGTTCCTCTCCAGGGGATCTTCCCCAACCAGGGATCGAGCCCACGTCTCTCTTGCCTCCTGCATTGCTGGTGGATTCGTTAACAACAGTGCCGCTTGGGAAGCTCCCGTCTGCTCAGGCTGCCGTCAGAAAGCAAACCGAGTGACTTAAATGACAGACATCTGTTTGCTCATATTCCAGAGGTTTGGAGTCCCAGATTAAGCTCCAGCGGGGTCAGTTCTCTTTCAGGCTGCTATTATGGATGGCTGCCTTCTCACGAAGTCCTCACATGGCATTTCCTTGGTGTGTGGTGTGCGAGGAGAGCGCAAGAGAAAGGAGGAGAGAGACCACTCTCTGGTGTCTCTTAAAGCAGTGGGCCCCAATTTTTTTTGGCACCAGGGACCAGTTTTCTGGAAGACAGTTTTTCCATGAACATAGGGGGTGATTTGAGTGCTTTACATTTATTGTGTACTTTATTATTATTACATTGTGATATATAATGAAATAATGACAAACTCACCATAATGCAGAATCAGTGAGAGCCCTGAGCTTGTTTTCCTGCAACTAGATGGTCCCATCTCGGGGTGATGGGGAGACAGTGGCTGCTGCTCCCCAGTGCTAACATCACCTCTTCAACTCCACCTGAAATCAGTAGGCATTAGATTCTTGTAAGGACCACTCCACCTAGATCACTTGCACGCTCAGTTCACAGTAGGATTTCGCTCCTATGAGAATCTAATGCTGCCGCTGACCTAACAGGAGGCAGAGCTCAGACAGTACTGTGAACAGTGAGGAGGGGCTGTAAATACAGATAAAGTTTGCTTGTTTCCTCACCTGGGCTCCTAAGGGGCCCATGGTCTGGGGGTTGGGAATCCTTGCCTTAAAGGACACTAATCTTATCAGATCAAGGCCCCACCCTTATCTCATTTAACCTTAACTTCTGTATAGGGCTTCCCAGGTGGCTCAGATGGTAAAGTGTCTGCCTGCAATGCAGGAGTTCAGTTCTGTTCAGTTGCTCAGTTGTGTCCGACTCTTTGTGACCCCATGAATCACAGCACACCAGGCCTCCCTGTCCATCACCAACTCCCGGAGTCCACCCAAACCCACGTGCATCAAGTCAGTGATGCCATCCAACCATCTCATCCTCTGTCATCCCCTTTTCCTCCTGCCCTCAATCTTTCCCAGCAACAGGGTCTTTTCCAATGAGTCAGCTCTTCACATCAGGTGGACAAAGTATTGGAGTTTCAGCTTTAGCATCAGTCCTTCGAAAGAACACCCAGGACTGATCTCCTTTAGGATGGACTGGTTGGATCTCCTTGCAGTCCAAGGGACTCTCAAGAGTCTTCTCCAATACCACAGTTCAAAAGCATCAATTCTTTGGCACTCAGCTTTCTTTATAGTCCAACTCTCGCATCCATACATGACCACTGGAAAAACCATAGCCTTAACTAGATGGACCTTTGTTGGCAAAGTAATGTCTCTGCTTTTGAATATGCTATCTAGGTTGGTCATAACTTTCCTTCCAAGGAGTAAGCGTCTTTTAATTTCATGGCTGCAATCACCATCTGCAGTGATTTTGGAGCCCAAAAAAGTAAAGTCTGACACTGTTTCCACTGTTTCCACTGTTTCCCCATCTATTTATCATGAAGTGATGGGACCAGATGCCATGATCTTTGTTTTCTGAATGTTGGGCTTTAAGCCAACTTTTTCACTCTCTTCTTTCACTTTCATCAAGAGGCTCTTTAGTTCTTCTCACCTTCTGCCATAAGGGTTGTATCATCTGCATAGCTGAGATTATTGATATTTCTCCCGGCAATCTTGATTCCAGTTTGTGCTTCCTCCAGCCCAGCATTTCTCATGATGTACTCTGCATATAAGTTAAATAAGCAGGGTGACAATATACAGCCTTGATGTATTCCTTTTCCTATTTGGAACCAGTCTGTTGTTCCATGTCCAGTTCTAATTGTTGCTTCCTGACCTGCATAAAAGTTTCTCAAGAGGCAGGTCAGGTGGTCTGGTATTCCCATCTCTTTCAGAATTTTCCACAGTTGATTGTGATCCACACAGTCAAAGGCTTTGGCATAGTCAATAAAGCAGAAATAGATGTTTTTCTGGAACTCTCTTGCTTTTTTGATGATCCAGTGGATGTTGGCAATTTGATCTCTGGTTCTCTGCAATGTGGGAGACCCAGGTTCAATCCCTGGGTTGGAAGATCCCCTGGAGAAGGAAATGGCAACCCACTCCAGTACTCTTGCCTGGAAAATTCCATGGGTGAAGGAGCCTGGTAGGCTACAGTCCATGGGGTCGCAAAAGGGTCTGACACGACTGAGCAACTTCAGTTTCACTTCTGTATAAGCCCTATCTCCAAGTATAGTCACATTGGGATTTAGGGCTTCAACAGGACATGTGAATTTGGGACTTGGGGGCACAATTCAGTCCACAACATGTGGCCCATCCAGGCTTAAAGTAATTTGAGAACAAAAGGCTCAAAAGATGGTTAGTGAACACAAGTCTCTGTCTAGATATGAACTATAGACAGTTCTATTTTAATAAAAGTATATTTTGAATAAAAAGTGGATATAGGCTATTGGACAGCAAATATAAGTGGAATGAGATAATCTGAGGTTGTGTGTCTACATTATGATGTGCAGAATACTTGCTCTGCGCTGCATTAGACAAAGATACCACAATCCTTGGAACCTTTCCCAGAAGAACATGTTGCCTTTCAAATATCTGTAATAGCAATAAGCCACCCAATCTATGATTTCACTTAATTATTTCTATCATTGCTTTGTACTTTAGGTTCTTTTCTTGCCAGCAAAACTTACATTTGGCATAGACTTCCAAATGCAGAATAAATTTTTAATATTTATAATTGGAAAAACTTCATAGGGAAAGAGCGTCTCAGAGCAAGTTCTTAAGACAGACCCTAAAGGTGGACAGGGCTTCCCAGGTGGCGCTAGTGGTAAAGAACCCGCCTGCCCATGCAGGAGATGTAAGAGATGCGGGTTCAATCCCTGGGTCCGGAAGATCCCCTGGAGGAGGAAATGGCACCCAACCCAGTATTCTTGCCTGGAGAACCCCACGGACGGAGGAGCCTGGTGGGCTACAGGCCACGGGGTCACAAAGAGTTGGACACGACTGAAGCGATTTGGCACAAAAGTGGAAAAAAGTAGTAGGTGAAGTCCCACATTATAGAGATGATGGTGTTCTGACTATCATGTCACTTGAGTTCTTTTTAAATGAAGAATAATCAGAATACTTTTTTTTTTTTTATCGCTCTGTGTGGTGGGCATGTGGCATCTTAGCTCCCTAACTAGGGATCACACCAGCACCCCCTGCATTGGAAGACAGAGTCTTAACCACTGGACCACCAGGGAAGTCCCACTTTTGACTTCTTTTACAATAAAAAAGCAACATTGTGAGAGAGGGATCGTGGAGAGATGAGCAGTTAAAGAAACTAAATACGACACATAAAGCCTTGTACTGAGAATCGCAAGAACTTAATAGTGAGACAGACTAGGTTGCAGTCTACACAGATTCTGCGTGGAGATAAAATCCTGACAGCTGTATAGTTTGATGATTATGATTTTCAGATGAAATATATACCTGGGTATGGCTTCCCAGGTGGCTCCATCCGTGGGTCCGGAAGATGCCCTGGAGGAGGAAATGGCAACCCACTCCAGTATTCTTGCCTGGGAAATCCCATGGACAGAGGAGCCTGGTGGGTTGTAGTCCATGATGTCACAAACAGTTGGACACAGCTGTGTGACTGAGCACACACACACGCAAATATCTGGGTGAAATATAATGCAAGTATACTGGAGACATGGTGCATATGATTTTCACAAGAGAAAACTGAAGACGGTGTCAGAGGTCGATGTGATAGTTTTTATCTACAACTTTGTCTTAGCCCTCCCATACAGTACCAGGTGATGAAGTCTGTTCAAGAAGAATTCTGGCTGGAGAAAATGAATATGCTCATTGTACATTAAAAATACGAACCCTTATACTGCGCCCTAGAAGCCACTTATAGAACAATGTTGATACCCAGGGGAAAAATCCCACCTATTCTCTAAGCTGCAAATAAAATACCATAGGTGGACGCACTTCTAGAACGGTGGACTAAGGGCCTCCAAAAATCAACTCTTTTTTAAATTGTAAAGAAATATTTATTTGGCCGCATCACATCTTAGCTGTGGCACGCGGGTTCTGTAGTTGAGGTGCGTGAGCTTAGTTGCTCCGTGGCATGTGGGATCTTAGTTCACCGACCAGGGATCGAACCCACTGTATTACAAGGTGGACTCTTAACCACTGGACCACTAGGGAAGTCCTCAGAAATCAACTCTTTTATAAAAGCAGCTAGACCAAAGTACATGAAGCAAAAAACAACAGGATTGAAGGCAGGAAAAGACAATTCAACAATAAAGCTTGAAGACTTAGATATCCCCGTTTCAATAGTGGATAAGTAGGCAGATGATCACCAAGAAAATAGATGACATAAACAACACTTTAAACCAACTGAAACTAACAGACATCTGTAGAACACGCCACTCAACCAAAACAGAGGGCACGTTCTACTCAATCGCACGTGGAACATTCCCAGCACATATGTCAGGCCATAAAATAAGCCACACAAAGTTGAAAGGACTGAAATCACATGAAGTATGTTCTCCAACCACAGTGGAATGAAATAAGAAATCAATAACAGATGGAAATTTGGGGAATTAAAAAATATGAAATTTAAACATCACACTCATAAATAATGAATAGACCAAGATAATTGCACAAGAAATTGGAAAATACTTATGAGATGAATGAAAATTAAGCCACAATATACCAGAACTTAAGAAAAACAGCAAATTCAATCTTAGAAAAGAAATCTCTATTACAAAGAAAAAAGATCTTATGAAAATCACATTTAAAGTTCCTGAAGTTATAACACTCTTAATTTTTTTCTTTGGCTGCAGTGGGTCTTAGTTGCAGCCCATGAGATCTTCTGTCTTCTTTGGGGCCAGGAACTCTTAATTGCAATATGTGGGATCTAGTTTCCTGGCCAGGGATCAAACCTGTGCCCCCTGAATTGGGAGCATGGAGTCCTAGACACTGGACCACCAGGGAAGCCTCACCCTTGGGTTTTAATGAAGTTGGTTTTTGTCTGGTTTGCAGGCTCAGTGGTTCTCTCTTTAGAAGTCTCTGTTCCATTCATTCGGGTGATGAGGCCGTTGCGCACGTTAACCTTGTATTGCTCTCTCTGCTGCAGGAATATCCACGTGAGCTTCTCCAACATGGGCAGTTAGCACTGGCTGGGGGAGGCGGCGGCCCAGGGGCAGCTTCCAGCCACCGTGAGGGTCTCACCTGAAGTCTCCTTCTTGCAGCCCCTAGACCGCTGGGGAATGGGGCTCCCTCCTCTTTGGCTTTGCGAGTGGCCTGAGTGTGGCTGCTACCTGGATGTGGAAGACTGACAGCAGCAAAGGCCTGAAAAGCTTGGTGTGGGGACAGTTGTTGCTCACTGAGCTCCTTCTGGAGCTGACTTAGGCGTCTTCCACTCCTTGCCCCGAGGGCTTCCGAGGTGGCCTAGTGGTAAGGAATCTGTCTGCCAACGCAGGACATGCAGGAGATGTGAGTTTGATCCCTGGGTTGAGAAGATCCCCTGGAGGAGGAAATAGCAACCCACTCCAGTATTCTTGCCAGGGAAATCTCATGGACCAAGGACCCTGGCGAGCTACAGTCCACTGAGTCGCAAAGAGTCAGGCACAACTGAGCGACTGAGCACACACGCTTCTCCTTGTCCCTACCCAAGCCTCTTACATGTATAACTTGAACCAGGGGTGCTCGTTTCCTCAGCAACTGCCTGAGCGCCTGGTACCTAATGTTCGATGAGCACTGGATGTATTTGAACCAGCTCTATGACCTGGGTCAACTCATTATTTTATATCCCTGGGCTTCCTTCCATCATCTTTTCTGCCAAATAGGGACCTTGAACTGGATGCTGTCCTCAAGGTGACTTTAACTCCAAACTGCTCATCTTCAACATGTGAATGTCACTTCCTAATAGCTTCATCAACAACTCTTTCCATTCCCCCCACCCCAAAGACAGCTGTCAGCACAGCCCAGGGTTTGGGGAGATGAATCTAGTCTTAGAAGGCACAAATCATTTCTCCCATCTTCATGTCTTTCACACCTAAGGCGAGAATGATTGTTAGCATTTAATGATTTGTTGACCTGTAGGAGGTACCCAAGACTACTTTCAGGTTCAAAATTCTCAAGAAGGATTTGCAAATTCAGAAAGCTTTTATACTCATGATCACATTAATTACCATGAAAAGACACAGATCAGAATCAGCAGACATTAAGAGGCCCAGAGGGCAGAGTACAGGGGAGCCCTGGTGTGGGACTCCCAGCTGCCCTCTCCCGTGGAGTCGTGTGGACAGAGTTCCATTCTCCCAGGAGTGAAGATGGAGAGAAGAGGGTGAATTTGAGGTATATTTAATCTGACTTGAGGATGTGTGCGTGTTAAGTTGCTTTAGTTGTGTCTGACTCTTTGAGACCCTGTGGACCAGAGCCCGCCAGGCTCCTCTGTCCATGGGGATTCTCCAGGCGAGAATACTGGAGTGGGTTGCCACGTCTTCCTCCAGGGCATCTTCCCAGCCCAGAGGCTGAACCCGCTTCTCCTGCAGCTCCTACATTGGCAGGTGGATTCTTTACCACTAGCACCACCTGGGCAGCCCCATAGGAACTGGCAAAACGTGAGCATTGATCAAATTTTAGGGATCACATGATAGGAAAGTCAAGGATGACCCCCAGTTTCCTGCTTATGAGAGAGGGAATGTTGGAGGGGGTCTGAGTCTGGGGAAGGACAGGGAAGGATGGAGACAGTGAGTTGGTTTTGAACATACTGGTATGAGGTGACTGTGATAAGCCCATGTGGGTCTGAAGTTCACAGAAGAGTTGGAACTGGGAATCACAGGTGTTCAAAGAAGTATCAAAGCCTTGTGAGTGGATGAAATTGCCTGGCGGTGGAATTTAGAGTGGGAAGGCACGTTCTTAAGGAGTTCCACTGTATGAGTCTCTACTAGAGACTGGAGACTGAGGACACTCAGCCAGAAATACAGGAAGAAAACTAGGGGGAGATGTCAGTGTTTCAAGAGAGAGGGGATGGTTAGGGGTGCTGACTGTGCTGAAAGGTTAAGTAAGATGAAGACGGTACTAATACAATGTCCATTGGATCTAGCAAAATCATTGGTCATTGGTGACCCTGCAGTCAGCCGTTTTGGAGAAGGGAAGGTTGAGTAGAAGCCCTTTGACGGTCTGAGAAATGAGGAGCAGACACACGGTGGACCACTTGGCAGAGGTTGGGCTGAGAACAGAAAGTCAGAGATCAGGAAAGAACTGAACCAGGTAATGGGGTGGAGGGGTGGTTTTTAAAATGTTATCTCTAAAAGTAGCGGGGCTCCCAGCATGTCCCTTAAAGTACAGACTGGAAGGATCTAAGAAGAGGCTGAAAAAGAGGAGGGAGCGATAATGTTAGAATGCGGTTCTTGAGAAGGTGGGAGGGGCCGAACCCAGGGCGCAAGGGGAGGGAGCAGAGGATGGTCTCGGGCATGGGAGGGCCCGAGTGGTCACAGTCCCCTCTAAGCCCACGGGCGGTGCCCCTTTTCTGTTCAATTCCAGTCCACAAATACTCCCTGATGGCGGACTTGGCCGGTGATGTGAGAGTGAATCTAAGGCTCTCAGGGAGTCAGCGAGGAGAGGGGGAGACAGGTGACCACGATCAGAGGTGGCGTCAGGGAGCAGGGACCAGGTTTGTTAACTGAGATCCAGCACTGAGATCTCACAACAGCTCAGGGAGTGAACATCGGTGTGACTCTGTCCTAACAGATGAAGGCTCGGAAGCCCAGAGAAATTAAATGACTCGTCCTCAGTTAAACTGTGGGACTGAAATGAAAACCCTTCTCATGACAACAGCACATGCTTGCTCTTGTCCCTAAAGCACGTCGCAGGAGAGCAACTGGCCAAGATGCCGGGCGCCCAGCCATCTCTGGTTTTCCAGGGCAATCCTGGTTTAATGTCATCCTCATCTTTTCTGCGAAGGCAATTCGTTAACTTTCCTTCTGGCATCTCTTCAGATGGCACGTTCGTACTCAGCGATCATAATCCAGCCTGTTAACCCGCTGCTGCTTCTGCAAAACTGGTCTCTCAAAGTATTAATCCTTCTTGTTTTTTTTTTTTAAATTATAGCTATTTTCTACATCCAAAACTGGGGCACACAGGACTTATTTTAATTTAGGAATGTGTGGGAATCTTACAAAAGGCTTACGTGGCGGGGGCGGGGGCAGGCAGGGCTTCTCTGGTGGCTCAGTGGTACAGAATCCACCTGCCAGTGCTGGAGACGTGGGTTCGATCCCTGGTCCAGGAAGATCCCACCTGCCGCAGAGCAACACAGCTCCTGAGCCCCTGCTCTAGACACGAATACGGAGCCCACACGCTGTAACCACTGAAGCCTAGAGCCTGTGCTCTGCAACAGGAGAAGCCGCAATGAGAAGCACGCACAAAGCAATGAAGACCCAGCACAACTCAAATGACTAAATAAAAATTTATTTAAAAAAAAAAAAAAAAGCTCACAGAGATGATATGAGACTCTCATCTGCAGCCCAAACCTCCGCCCTGAACTCCAGCTCCATGTACCCGGTTGCTTGCCCGGCATCGCTGGATGTCACCTTTCAAAGCCTGAGCCTTCAAAGTCTGACCTCCTCCTCTGACACCGCGACCTCGTCTGCTGCCCCCCGCGGTCTCCCCATCATTAACCCTCAGCTAATGGTGTCTTCGTTCCTCCAGGTCCTCAGGGGGAGGGGGAGCTCTCCTTCTCAATGTATTTTTTACTTTTTAAAAATTGTATTGAAGGATAGTTGATTTGCAAGGTTATGTTAGTTTCTGCTGTACAGCAAAATGACTCAGACATATAAATATTCTTCTCCATTATGGCTTTTCACAGGCTATTAAATGCGGTTCCCTGTGCCATACAGGAGAAGCGGGTTGTTTATCCATCCTACATGTAGGACTTTGCGTCTGCTAATCCCAGACTCACTGTTCTGCCCTCCCCCGCATCCCTCCTCCTCTGGCAACACCAGGTCAGTTCTCTATGTCTGTGAGCCTGTTTCTCTTTCACAGATAGGTTCATTCGTGTTCTATTCTAGATTCCATATATGTAAGTGATATCGTATGATATTTGTCTGTCTCTTTTTAAATAGATTTTATTTTATTTTGTGGAGTATTTAGTTTTTATATATATATATATATATATATATATATATATATTTTTTTTTTTTTTTTGGTCATGTCATGTGGTATGTGAGATCTTAGTTCCCAGACCAGGGATTGAACCTGTGCCCCTTGCATTGGGAGCATGGAGTCTTAACCACTGGACCACCAGGGGACTCCCAGTACCTGATTTCAACATGACTTAACCCTGGGATGTTAACTGTGATCACTTGTTAAGGTGGTAGCTTCACATTTCCATTGTGAATTTACTGTCTTCCTCTTCCAATGTTCTTCTTTGGGACAGAGTCAAGTTCATCCTCAGGGGGCAGGGCAGGCAATGAAGGGCCACTTCTTTGTGGGGAGAGTATCTAATATGTTGTTTGAAATTCTTCTGAAAGGAAAATTTGTCTCTTCTCCCTTTATGTGTTCAATCATTTATTCACATCAGTGTGCACTTATGTGGATTTTATTCTCTTGTTATAATCCAGTCACTCAGTTGTGTCCAACTCTTTGCAACCCCATAGACTGCAGCACGCCAGGCCTCCCTGTCCTTCACCAACTCCCAGAGTTTGCTCAAACTCATGTCCATTGAGTCGGTGATGCCATCCAACCATCTCATCCTTTGTCATCCCCTTCTCCTCCTGCCTTCAATCTTTCCCAGCATCAAGGTTTTTCTAATGAGTCGGTTATTCAAATCAGGTGGCCTGATTGGAGCTTCAGCTTCAGCATCAGTCCTTCCAATGAATAATAATCCACCACCACACCTTTCTTTTGTTCTACTTGCCCCATTTTTTCCCTAGCACTTCCTTTCTTCCTCACACTACAAGACGTTCCAAGCTTATCTTGTATTTTCTCTGCCCAAGCCCTAGAGTCAAACGTATCTCCATATTGTAACATTTTACAAACACCTTAGCATAGTTTTAAAAAATAATTTCTTAATAGTTTTGAACAAATAGGACATCAACCTGAATTGTATTGAATGTTTAAGTATGAAAAAGTGGAGAGTAACATATAGATTGTGTTGATGGGTTTTTAACCTTACAAAAAAAAAAAGAGAATTATCTGTTTATATTAATATGTGTTGTTATTACCTTATCTTAAATATAATATTTAAGTAGCAGAAGCTGTTTCCTGCCTGGGTATCTGGAAGTATATTCTGAAGTATACTGTTTTATATATGTCCTTTAGCTCAGGTTTGTTAATTTTGATTTTCAAAAGCACTTGGTGCTTTTAAGACCTTTTGGTCTTTTGTATTCCACAGTTCGACACTGATATTCCAAAGTATGGACTTGTAAAAAAAAATCCAGATTAGAATTCACTGAGAATCCTGAATGTGAAAACTAGTTTCTTTAATTAAATTGGGGAAATTAACTGCCACCTCTTCCCTATTGTATCATCTCTGGAACCTCTTCCTTGCTTCTCAGCTTCCTCTATTTTCCATCTTTATTTCTGTGTATATTGTATGCTGTGTAATTTCTTTAGGTCTATCATCCAGTTCATTAATTATTTCTCTACCTATGTCTAGCCAGCTGTTTAGCATGCTGATGTTTTTAATTTCAAGTTTTATGCTTTTTATAAGTTTTAATTGTTTCTTTTTCAAATCTGCCTGGTCTTTTCCTGTAGAGTTTCTCATTTTGTATTCAGATGTTCCATTTGCTCTTTAAATATGTTGGATAGATTTACCTTCTGTTGTGTATGTGATGATTTTCAAAATCTGGAGCCTTTGCTGGTCTGCTTTATATTGTATCTGCTCACTCACTCATGGAGACTTACATCTTTGTGTGTGTGTGTGTGTGTGTGCACGCTGACCAAAAGTTAAGATCCCTGAAACATTGTCACTGGGAATTATTTGAGGACATGCTTGAGGGTGAAGATTTTAGTTTGATCCTGTCAGGCTCCTGGGACCACTTTGGATCAAATTCTCAGTTTCAGGTTTTTCTGGACCCAAGTGCGTGCCAGGTCACTTTAGTTGTAGCCCGCCAGGCTCCTCTGTCTGTGGGATTCTCCAGGCCAGAATACTGGAGTGGGTTGCTGTTTCCTCCTCCAGGGGATCTTCCCAACCCAAGGATCGAACCTACATCTCTTGCATTGGCAGGTGGGTTCTTTACCCCTAGTGCCGCCTGGGAAGGTGGTGTTAACTGCCGTTTCCCCCTGCACCCAGAGTTGAAACGGAGACACACTCATTTCCTCACTGACCCCCTTTCAGGGCAGGCTCGTCCTAGCTCACCCTTGCGGTGGTTTCCAATGCAAAGCCCCACCTGCGTGCCCCTGAGACTCGTCTTCTACAACTGAAGCTCTTGTTCTCCATGGTTGACAGAGGATGGCTCAGGGCTGGTTCTCCTTCCAGCATCCCTGCACCCGCTCTGCTTTTGGCAAGCTTGGTCATGCATTTAAGAGGACACTGTTTACATTTAATCTAGAACGTTAGGATTTTTCGTGGGGGAGCATCAGGATGACTTTTTGCTGAACTAGAAGCCTCTTGCAGAGCTCCTCCATCCTCTTGGCTGCAACGGGGCACGTGCTTCTCTTTCCTCATACTTGAGCCTTCTTTTATGACCACGGCCCAAGTGGTAAAGAATCTGCCTGCCAGTGCAGGAGACGCAATGGACACAGGTTTGATCCCTGGGTCAGGAAGCTCCCCTGGAGGAGGGCATGGCAACCCACTCCAGTATTACTGTCTGGAAAATTCTACGGACAGAGTAGCCTGGTGGGCTACAGTCCCTGGGGTCACAAAGAGTCAGACATGATTTAGCGACTGAGCAGGCACATTATGACCACACCTCTCACTCCAACAAACAGCTGTTCGCTTTCATACAATTTCACATTGAGGAAGCAGAGGGGGGAAAAAAGGAATGAGGTTCTGTCTTCTCCTCCTTGGCCAACTTAAAATATAAACACTCCAAGAGTGGGCAATTTCTTAGGAATGCTTTGTATAGTAAGTAGCTGCTCTTTTTTTTAAAAAAAAGTATTTTTACTTATTTACTTAGCTGTGCTGGGAATTCGAAGCATGCAGAATCTAGTTCTCTGATCAGGAATCAGACCTGGGCCTCCTGCATTGGGAGCGTGGAGTCTTAGCCACTGGCCACCAGGGAAGTCCCTGAGTAATTGCTTTTAATCATGAACTCTCGTGTGTTTCCACAGATTTGTATGATGAACTGGCTAGTTACTACCTTTAGATCGGCTTTAGATGGCTGAGTGCTGAAGAACAGATGCTTTCAAACTGTGGTGTTGGAGAAGACTCTTGAGAGTCCTTTGGACTGCAAGAAGATCAAACCAGTCAATCCTAAAGGAAATCAGTCCTGAATATTCATAGGAAGGACTGATGCTGAAGCTCCAATACTTCGGCCACCTGATGTGAAGAGCTGACTCATTGAAAAAGACCCTGATGCTGAGAAAGACTGAAGGCAGGAGGAGAAGGGGAAGACAGAGGATGAGATGGCTGGATGGCATCATTAATTCAATGGACATAAGTTTCAGCAAACTCTGGGAGACAATGAAGGGCAGGGAAGCCTGTTTTGCTGTGGTCCATGGCGACGCAAAGAGTCGGACACGACTTAGCAACTCAACAACAACAAGCTGGGTTTGATGTTCTCAGGATTTGGACTTAAGCCTCCTGCTTTTGGTTTTCAGTCTTATTTTTACAGTAGTCTCAAGACTTCTCCTTCTATACAGCACCGTTGATAAAACATCTTGCTTAAAGATTGTAAAGTAAAAAAATAATAATAATAAAAAAAAGGAAAAACATTGGGTTTGGAGCTGAGCTGGCTATTTAAAGTCATCCCTGACTGACTCTTTGTATATTAAAAGACATGCTTTGGTTGAATGGCATAAGAAATTTTGCTTAAAGTGGGATACTTTTGGCATTGTGCAGCTCTATGTAGATTTAACCAGCACAAGGTAACTAGGGGAAGCCTCTGGTATTATCTTAGCGGGCAAAGCAATGACTCTTTGACAATTATATATTTGCATGTGTGAAAGTCGCTCAGTCGTGTCCAACTCTTTGTGATCCCATGGACTATATAGCCCATGGAATTCTCCAGGCCAGAATACTGGAGTGGTAGGTGTTCCCCTCTCCAGGAGATCTTCCCAACCCAGATCTCCCACACTGCAGGCAGATTTTTTACTGTCTGAGCCACCAGGGAAGCCCCAGTTTGTGTATTTAACAGTCAGCAAACGTCCATCGCCCAAACAAAGCGACAGGTAAAGACATGTTTCCCGGCCTCAGAGAAGTTGCCTTTGCCGGCTCCCTTTCAGCCCAAATGGGCTGATAAGCACGTCAGGCTCACTGGCCAGGCAGGGAGATGGTTTTGCTAGAGTCTGGTCTAGCAGAAGGCTGGTTGCCGTGCTTCAGTTCCTAGGAGAGCAGCTGCTCATCACTCCTGTGATTTCTGGGAATAGTTACCGCCCCTGGCCCCTTTCAGCAGTAAGGGAATGCTCCCAGAGCGAAAGGCGACCCAGCAGCTTTGGACACTTCTCTACATCATCGTTTTGGAAAGCACTGCCAGAATTTAGTTTGCTCCTATCGTCCAGAGCAGGGATACGCATCTAAAGTGAGCAAGGGCGTGTTTCCCCCCACGCCTGCCTTCGTTGTGCCGCAGAGACTATGGGGGAGCCCAAGGGGTCCCATGGACAACAGAACCCAGAGTTATTCAGGAAATAAGGACTGGTGATGAAGTAAATGTTTTCCAAAGCTTTGCCAATCTCTCTCACAAACCTACAAAGGACCGCCGGAGAGCTTCAAAATACACGTTTCTTTTTTTCAAAAGAAAGTATAAGATACTAAAAGCTGAGATCAGACTGAGTGGGAGTAATCACAGAGTGAACGACCATTTTTCATCTCTGGAATCCTTTGAAGCTGTATATTGCCCTGGTCGGTGCCAAAGACTCCAAGGAAAAAGTGCCCAGTTGTCAATTGTGTTAGGAATTTCTAAAAGTGGAGGCTATGCTTTGAGTTAAAAAAAACGTTGAACAGAATTATGATCTTTGTATTATTTCATAAAATCCGAGCCCTCTTAGCCCTCCTTGCGAGCGTAGCTGTCTTTACGATAATGAGTTCATCAGCAGAGCCAGTAGTCAGGCTGTGCTCAGGCTGTTTGTTACTTTCCGCTAGTCCGAGCGAGGGTCTTTCATCAAGCAGCCCCTTTGTGTGCCTCTGGTCCCGAGTTGTCATCTCTTCCTCCCTCCCCACCCGCGTGTGTCTGCATGGTGAGAGCACCCTGGAGCTGCCTTTTCACGCGCAGTGCTTGCGGTCTTAATTAACGCGCCCATGTCTGTCAGGAGGCACAGTGTCCCGTGGCACGTGGTAACATTGATATGGATTGCAGTCTAATTTCGAGCCGCTAAATGTCAGGAGAGCAGAGGCCACCCCGTTTTTGGACCTGGACTTTGAAGGCAGGTCTCGTTGCTAGGCTCCTCATCCCCTCCACCGGCTCCCATGGAGTCGAAGGGAAACAGCCCGCAGCTGGAAGAAGTCTTCCCACACCAGGGCAGCTTCCTTTCACTTCCCTGGACAAAGGGTGAAAGCAGCTGTTGTCGGCAGCTCCCAAGGCGGCCGTTCTTCCTGGGCAGAAATAAGAGGATGAATCATTTGAACAGGATCTTGAAATATGAGTAAATATCATCAAATACGGAAAGGGGTGTTTTCAGGGGGTTGCACTCCTAGCTACGAAGAGTCGTTAAAACAGACCAACTTTCCTATCATGAGCAATCATTTAAGAGCCAGATAAATTACCAAAGACACCTGTTTGAAGGTATTGGTGAGTAACCAAGGCAACCAGGATGTGGCCACTTCTGCTTTTGGGGCACTGATGCTCCAAGGCGTGGAGCCCAGAAGCAGAGCAGAAGTGCTGCCCAGGGTTCCTGGCAGTCTCGAGGTGCTAGGGACACACTGAAGTCCATTCCACGAAGCAGTGAGGACACTGATAAAACATTGTGAGTGGAGACACGCTTTACAATCCCAGTTTATCACCTGGTGGTGGTTTGGTCGGTAAGTCGTGTCTGACTCTTGTGCCCGCCAGGCTCCTCTGTCCACGGGATTCTCCAGCAAGTATACTGGAGTGGGTTGCCATTTCCTTCTCCAGGGGATCTTCCCGACTCAGGAATCGAACCCAGGTCTCCTGCCTTGCAGGCAGATTCTGTACCGACTGAACTACGAGGGAAGCCCCAGTTTATCACTTAATTCACAATAAATGAGAAATAAAGCTGTTTTATAAAGTGCTTGCTCAGCAGATCCTGCCTTCCCCTCCTTCAACAGATAAACCTGCTCTTCATCAGAAAGTTCTTGGTGAGCATGTAATCATTCTCAGGGGGGTAGAGTTGCATGTTTCTGGTCGGAGGCAGTCAGCCTAACACGAGGGCTGGTTGATTTGTGATGAGCAGCTTAAACCCTGGATCAGGCATCCTGTCCCTGGACAGTGCCAGACAGGCACTGGTTTTTCTTTTAACCGTAAGAGCAGGTACAAAGTCTATTATAGACGTAACATGCAACAAGAGGGAGAAACAGTTTATTTTTAATATTTATTTTTATTTTGGTATTTGGCTGCACTGGTCTTAGCTGTGGCACGTGGGGTCTTCGATCTTCACTGCAGCATGTTTCCTGAGCAGAGACTGAAGCCAGGCCCCTTGCACTGGGAGTTCTGAGTCCTAGCCACTGGGCCGCTAGGGACACCCCCATGTAGGCACCATTGATTTGACTCTTTGGACTTCCCTTTTCTTTCTTTCCTACGATCACCATTCTTTTCGTTTGCACAGAATTCCTTCAATCAGGGTTAAATATGATTAATTTCATTTCTGCTCACTGGCTTACACTCACCTTCTGGTCC